>NW_028270144.1:89150234-89817734 GCF_037043375.1 Chiloscyllium plagiosum
TACAATTGGTTAACATTCCCTGGTTGGAGAAGGGTTGGTTTTGGAAAGATTAAAAATGATCCTTGTCCTTGGTCAGCATTACTATCCAGCGAAACAAATACAGAGAATGAGAGAGAAATTCAGCATGTTTGGCAACATCTGGTGGAGAGAGAAACAGTTAACATTTAGAGTCTGGTATCAGTGCACAGATGACGTCTTGCCCTGCTCTGGTCATCTTGCAATTTCCCTCTGAAAGTCATAACATTGTGATGTGCACTTGATTGCTGCATTACTGAAGTAAAATAAGCTAGTTCTATGAACAAATATCATTTTTTTTCACCTAAATGTTTTGAGTAGATCCATTTTTGGCACGATTTGGAGATGCCGGTGTTGGACTGGGGTGTACAAAGTTAAAAATCACACAACACCAGGTTATAGTCCAACAGGTTTATTTAGAAGCACTAGGCTTCGGAGCGCTGCTCCTTCATCAGGTGGTTGTGGAGTATAAGGCTTACTTTCTTCTGAAAGCCATTTAAAAATGTCACCTGGAGCACTGCAATTGCGTGTAGGCTTGGCGAGTCAGGCTCCCCCTGCTGGTCACCACTTCTTTGCTGACCAGCATGAGGAGAAGGGCTGTTTACTCATGTTTTGTGTGTGTGTGTGTGTGTGTGTGTGTGAGAGAGTGTGTGTGAGAGTGAGAGTGTGTGAGAGTGTGTGTGTGAGAGTGAGAGTGAGTGAGAGTGAGAGTGAGTGAGAGTGTGTGAGAGTGAGAGTGTGTGAGAGTGAGAGTGAGTGAGAGTGAGAGTGAGTGAGAGTGTGTGAGAGTGAGAGTGTGTGAGAGTGAGAGTGTGTGTGAGAGAGTGAGAGAGTGTGTGAGAGAGTGAGAGAGTGAGAGAGTGAGAGAGTGAGAGAGTGAGAGAGTGAGAGAGTGTGAGAGTGTGAGAGTGTGAGAGAGTGAGAGAGTGAGAGAGTGAGAGAGTGAGAGAGTGAGAGAGTGAGAGAGTGAGAGAGAGTGTAAGTGAGAGAGACAGAGACATATATATGGTGATTACAGAGTGGAAGAGATTTGGTGGGGAATGAAAGGGTTAAATATAGTTTGCTGATTGGGGTAGAAAGAGGCTAATAAACGTACATGCTCTATGTGCATATGTATTTACACCTATACGTGTATGTATATGAAATGCTCAACTTGGTTGAGGTTTAGCATCTTTGATGCTGTGACCATCAGGGGGAAGGTCAAAATGGATAATCCACTTGGCAATTCTTGCTGAAAACTGGGCTACAAACGTTTGAGTCTCGTCGTCTGTAATACGCTAGGCTCCTCCATCATTGAAGATAGGAATGTTTGTGAGCCTCTCTCAATTAGTTGCTCGGCTTTGATATCGATCTATTGATTGTGGAAGGGATTTGCTCTGTCTATTGCACGTTGCTTCTCTGTTGGTTAACGTGCATATATTTCTGTTCTGCAATGTTACCAGATCAGAAGGTTATTGTTTTCTAAGATATGATTGAATTTACTCCTGACAGACTTTCTTGTAATCCATATTGAAAAATGGTTGGTCCCCTGCCTTGATAACAGAGTCAAATCATGAGATTGCAAACTGTGGTTGAATACAATTGTGCTGGTAATGTCGGTCAACAGTCCTTTTATTCCTGATGAAGGGCTTTTGCCCAAAACGTCGATTTCGCTGCTCGTTGGATGCTGCCTGAATTGCTGTGCTCTTCCAGCACCACTGATCCAGAATCTGGTTTCCAGCATCTGCAGTTATTGTTTTTACCTAGCCCTGCATGGATGCCCAGTTCTGAGTTGCCCTATCGGTTTTGACTCTATTCCACTTGACAGGAGGATAGCAGTACAAATTACAATGGTTGGCTTCCTAGATAAGAAGGTCTCTATCTCCAAATAGATACTTTAAGGCAGAGATAAATATCTCCCCGACAAGCAAAAGAGTGAAAGATTACTAAACCTAGAGCAATTAAGATCATTGCTGTGTTTGACAAAAAGTCTTTTACCTCAGTGTTTTCATATCCTTTAGCCTTTCATATCCTTCATTTAATTCAGAATCAACCATAAAAGCAGCAATAAAACCATAAACAATTAAACAGAACTAAATTTGACCTTCACAATCAAATCAAAATAAGTAATTATTAAAAATAATCCAATTCTACACTGTCCACCCTCAATAAATCAGTACTCCATACTGAACATGACTTGGAAGAACCAATGAGGGGATCAATGGCACCGGATATACTCTGGGTGGGTTGCTTCAATGCCCATCACTAAGAGTGGGTTGGTAACATAACTATTGGCAAGTCTGGCCTCATCCAGAAGGATATATCCATCAGTCTGGGTCTGCAGAAGATGGTAAAAGGGAGAATTCAGCTTGACCTCACTCTCATCAACCTCCTGTTGCTGATACATTTGTCTGCAATATGATTGATGTTGTTACCTCATATAATCTATGAGCAAATGAATTAAGACTAGATCATTCAGCCCAGAAAGAACTTAACTACAAGTGGAGGGTTGTTTTCAGATTGGAGGCCTGTGACCAATGGAGTGCCACAAGGATCGGTGCTGGGTCCTCTACTTTTTGTCATTTACATAAATGATTTGGATGCAAACATAAGGGGTACAGTTAGTAAGTTTGCAGATGACACCAAAATTGGAGGTGTAGTGGACAGCAAAGAAGGTTACCTCAGATTACAACAGGATCTGGACCAGATGGGCCAATGGGCTGAAAAGTGGCAGATGGAGTTTAATTCAAGTAAATGCGAGGTGCTGCATTTTGGGAAAGCAAATCTTAGCAGGATTTATACACTTAATGGTAAGGTCCTAGGGAGTGTTGCTAAACAAAGAGACCTTGGAGTGCAGGTTCATAGCTCCTTGAAAGTTGAAAATGCTAGAACATGGTCGATGGAATACAACATGAATATGTGTGAAGCTATTCAACCTAGCAGAGAAAGAAAGGCAGAAAACACTCCAAGTAATGAGTGGCTGGGAAATGAGGGTGCCCAAACAGACCTTGGTGTCCCTGCCCACAAAATGTCTCCCCACCTCCTCAATACTATCTGTCCTTCCACCTATCTTGTGTCATCTGCAAACTTAGCAATAATGCCCTCAGTTCCTTTGTACAGGTAGTTAATGTATAACATGAATAGTTGTGGTCCCAGCACTGACCCTGCGGAACTCCACTGGTCACCAACTGCCAACCTGAAGATGATTTCTTTAGCCCTACTCTCTGCCTTCTGCCAGTCAGCCCATCCGTTATACATGTCAATGCCTTGCCACTGACTGAACAGCGTCCTGTGTGGCGCCTTGTCAAATATCTTCTGGAAATCCAAATAGATCACGGCCATGGTCTGTCCTTTCCTTAACTTGCTCATCATCCCCTCTAAGAATTCCAACAGGTTTGTCAGGCATAACCTGACAAAGCTGTGCTAATTCTGCTCCATTTTGCCATCCATTTCCAAGTGCTCTGCAATCTCATCCTTCATAATGGACTAAAGAACAAAGAACAAAGAAAATTCGGCCCTTCAAGCCTGAGCCGACCCAAATGTACTGTCTAAACCTGTCGGTCAATTCCTAAGCATTTATATCCCTCTGCTCCCACCCACTCATGCATCTGTCCAGACGCATCTTAAATGAATCTACCATGCCAGCCTCTACTACCTCTGTTGGCAACATGTCCCAAACACCCACCACCCTGTGTGTGAAGTACTTGCCGCGTGTATCCCCCTTAAACTTTCCACCTCTCACCTTGAAAGCATGACTTCTGGTTATTGAATCCTTCACACTGGGAGAAAGCTGGTCTCTATCCACCCCGTCTATACCCTTCATGATTTTGTAAACTCTTAAAATCTTACCTGAGATTAAGGTCAGACGAATGACCGGCCTATAATTTCCCATCTTAAGCCTCTCTCCCTTAGAACACAGAACAATACAGCGCAGATATTTGGCCCTCGATATTGCACTGACCTGTGAATTAATCTAAACCCATCACTCTACACTATCCCATCATCATCAATGTGCTTATCCAAGGACTGTTTAAATGCCCCTAATGTGGTTGAGTTGACTACATTGGCAGGCAGGGCATTCCATACCCTTACCATTCTCTGAGTAAAGAACCTGCCTCAGACATCTGTCTTGAATCTATCACCCCTCAATTTGCAGCTATGCCCCCTTGTACAAGCAGCTGTCATCATCCTCAGAAAAAGATTCTCGCCATCCACCCTATCTAATCCTTTGATCATCTTGTGTGTCTCTATTAAATCTACTCTTAGCTTTTTCCTCTTCAATGAGAACCGACCAGAGATCCTCAGCCTTTCTGCATAAGACCAGGGAACATCCTGGTTTACCTCCTCTGCACCTTTTCCAATGCTTCCACATCCTTTCTGTAATGGGGCGACCAGAACTGCACACAATATTCCAAGTGAGGCTACATTAGTTTTGTACATTAGTTTTATACAGTTGCAGCATGACATCACGGCTCTGGAACTCAATCCCCTCTACCAATAAAACCTAACACACCTTCTTAACAGCACTATCAACCTGAGTGACAACTTTGAGGGATCTATGTACATGGACACCAAGATCCCTCTGCACATCCACACTACCAAGAATCTTCCCACTGATCCAGTATTCTGCCTTCCTGTTTTTCTTTCCAAAATGAATCACCTCACATTTATCTGCACTGAACTCCATTTGCCACCTTCCAGCCCAATTCTGCAGTTGATCCAAGTCCCCCTGCAACCTGCAACATTGTTCCACACCGTCCACCACTTCATCGACTTTAGTATCATCTGCAAACTTACTAACCCATCCACCTATGCCTATGTCCAAGTCGTTTATAAAATTGACAAACAGCAGTGGTCCCAGAACAGATCCTTGTGGCATACCACTAGTATCCAGACTCCAGGCTAAATATTTTCCATCAACCATCACTGTTGCCTTCTTACAGAAAGTCAGTTTCTAATCCAAATTGCTAAATCACCTTCAATCTCATGCCTCCGCATTTTCTTCAGATACCCAGTATGTGGAAATTTATCAAAGGCTAGACTGAAGTCCACGTACACCACGTCAACTGTCCTAACCTCATCTACATGCTTGGTCACTTCAAAAACTCAATGAGGATTGTGAGACATGATCTGCTCTTGACGAATCCATGTTGACTATTTACAATCAAATTGTTGCTTGCTAGATGATTATAAATCCTTTCCCGACAGGCTCCTGGTCCAAGCTTCTGCTCTTCCTGCTGCTGGCAACAGAAATGACAACAGGAATCCCTTCTTAAACACAGATGTGACATTGCCATTTTTCAGTCTTCTGGGACCCTCCCTGACTCTAGCGATTCCCGAAAGATCACAACCAATGTCTCCACTATCTCCTCAGTTATCTCTTTCAGAACCTGGAGTGTAATCTGTCCAGTCCAGGTGATTTATTTATCATCAGACCTTTCAGCTTGCCCAGCACCTCCTCAAAGATGGCCACTACTCTCACCTCTACCCTCTGACTCCCTCAAGTTCTGCTGTGTTTATTATGTCCTTGCATTTTTTGCAGTAATTTACTCATTTCACATCTGTATATTTATCAAAGTAATGTGTCAGTAGTGATCCCAAAATTGTGGATTTAAGAACCAAAGACATTGGAGCAGAAATAGCCATTCTGTCCATTGAGACTGCTCTTCTATTCAATGAGATCTTGACTAATCTTATAATCCCCAACTCCACTTTCCTGTCTTTTTCCTTTCACATTTGATACCTTTAGTGATTAACAATCTATCTCAGCATTGAATATACTTAAGTGACGCAGACTAGACAAGCCTCTGCAGTCAATAATTGCACAGATTCTCTACCTTCGGAGAAGAAATACCCTCATCTCTGTCTTAAATGTCTAAGATTATGCCCTTGATTCTAGACTCTCTTCCAAGGGGGAAAAAAAATCTTTCAGCATCTATCCTGCCAAGCCCCTTAAAAATCTTGTGCAGGCCAGATATCCCTTAGCGCACATCTGAAAACGAAAAGACCAAAAAAACTGAAAGTCTTTTCAAAAACTAGCCTAAACAGATTTATACAGTAGGTGCAACTGAAAACCAAAAATCTGTTAAAAAGGGTGGTTCTGAGGTTTATGAATAAAGGATTACCGACTTTTATGTTTTAATAAGTTTACCTCACATTCTTCTAAATTCCAATGAGTACAGGCCCAACCTACTCAACCTTTTCTCATTAGACAGTCACTCCATTCCTGGTATCAGCCTAGTGAACCCTCTCTGGACTGCTTCCAATGCCAGTATATCTTTCCTTAGATTAGGGGATAATTGGCAAGGATGGACTGTCTTATGGAATCTTTCCAAGGTAGCTAAACTAAAAACAGTCTCAATGAAAATTAAAAGTGCGTAGATAGTCCTGATTTAGCGTAAATGTTTTTCAGTTAGGAATAATAACCACAATTGATTTCAACAGTTTTTTTGGGGACTCACTTGGATAAGTGTAACGAGGGTGCACAAGTGCAAGTTTAGCAAGTGTTGAATAAGAGGCAGTTGTGATTAAATTCAATGGGTCAAGGTTAAAATCTAGCACAGTGCTAAAGGGGAGAGCAGGAATAGTCAATTAACAAGTCCATCAGTACTACTGTCTTATGATTGTAACAATAATGCACTCTAAGACAACTTTAGACTTGATATCTCATGGTTAAGTTCAAAACAATGATTTTCATTTTTGAGATATCATCCTTAAAACCTGACATTGCAATTTTTGGATGAAACAGTTCATGGAGCTGTTATCTACGTTATCAATACTGCCTTCCCAGCTAAAATCAAGATTTGTAAGGATGTAAACCCAAGCTTTGGTGACTCAGTTACACACATGGAGTGAATTACAATGGACTTGTTATTCTAACACAAGTTTCAGTGTAAATACATGACATAATTCTAGTTAACTATTTTCTAATACCTTCCCTCTTTATTTATTCCCAAATGTCTTAGAACAAATCTGTTTGAGTATTCTCTCATCTTTTAATGCCAAATTTGAAATAATATGAACAATTAAATTGGTTCTGTCTTTTTGCTGGATTCTGAATTTACATATTAATCAATATTTGCTCTATGAACCTTCCGGATCGTGCTCTAAAAATGAACACTCAATATTGATTTCATTGCGGATTTTAGTGTGCAATGGCCCAAAGCTTCTGGCCTCATTTCATTCGCAGTACTGTACTGTGCAACTCAAATGATTCCCCAAGCTTTCAGTCAACTAAAAATCTGTAGCTATGGTCCACAGTATTTGGTTTATTTTAAATAAATCATAACAGAGATTCTCCTGTAACGAATATTGTTATCCTCTGCAACATAAATGTGTGATACAAAACACTAGAGTAATTGAAACCCAGAGGATCATGGTTTAAGAAACAATATTTTGTATTGGTTTACACCAAGAAGATATGCTCACTATCATAAGGATAATATGCCATGCCGGTGAAAATAATTTTTTTTTTTCAACATTACCTCATTTAGTTGTTTTCATCAGCTCTCAACTCACTTCAATGTTGATCCTGGGAGTAGATAGCATTCAAACCTCTGAGTCAGGCAGTTGTGGTTGATGTTCCACACTAGAGACTTGAACATGAATAGTGCTATCACTTTTGTACAGTACTGAAGAAGTACATTGCCTTTCGAGATGGGACATGAAAATGAGACCCTATCGAACTTGCAAGTGACAAGTTTCGAAAAACATGGGAGTTATCACCGGTGTCCTGTTCAACATTTATTCCCTAACCAACAACATTATAATGGGCTTTCCAAGTCATCATCACATTGTTTTTTGATAAACAGCAAAGTGCTGGAGAAACTCAGCAGGTCTAACAGCATCTGTAGAGGAAGAAACAGAGCTAACATTGGGGAAACTTCTACAAAACACCGAGATTGAATTAACAGCCACATGGAAAAGTATGCACTGATTTCAGATGTGTCAGTGTGGATTTATTAAGGGAAAATTGTATCTAACTCACTTGTTGCAGTTTCTTTGAAGAGGTAATAGGAAGGGTGTTGAGGGCAGGCTGTTGGTGTGGTGTACTTGAATTTCCATAAAGGTGTCTGATACAGTGCAATACAACAGACTTCTGAAGAAAGTTGTGTGTCGTGGAAAACAATAGGACAGTGACAACGTAGACACAAAATTGACAGAGGGCTAGGAAACAGAGAGTAATGGTTAATTAGTATTTTTCAGGAAGAAAGTGGCTTGTAGTGAAGTTCCTCAAGGGCCTTTGCATTTCTTGATATATATAAATGATCGAGATTCTGACCTGGAAGGCACAATTTCTAAAATTTGAGAATGACACAAAACTTGTAAACTGTGAAAAGAAGTGTAGAATTTTAAAAAGACTGACAAGTTGGTGGTGGGTGGACAGATGACAGGTGAAGTTTATTGCAGGGGAAGTGTGAGGGGCAGCACGATGGGTCAGTGGTTAGCACTGTTGCCTCACAGCACCAGGGACCCGGGTTTGATTCTAGTCTCGGGCGACTGTCTGTGTGGAGTTTGCACATTCTCCCAGTGTCTGCATGGGTTTCCTCCGGGTGCTCCAGTTTCCTCCCACAATCCAAAGATGTGCAGGTTAGGTAAATTGGCCATGCTAAACTGCCTATAGTGTTCAGGAATGTGTAGGTTAGGTGCATTAGTCAGGGGAAATGTAAAGTAATAGAGTGGGTGAGATACTCTTCAGAGGACCGGTGTGGGCTTGTTAGGCCAGATGGCCGTTTTCCACACTGTAGGGATCTGAGATCACTTTAGTAAAAGAACATGGAGAGAGACAGTTTAAATTAAAAGGTGCATTCTAAAGGGTGCGCAGGAGCAAAAAGACATGGATGGTTTGTTACTCTCATTAAAGGTGGCAGAATAGACAGAGCTGTCAATGGTATTGTTAATGTTGAACTCCATACTATCAACATCCTGCAATTAACATTAGACCATAAGACAGAAGTAAGACATTCAATTAATCAAGTCTCAATCCATCATTCAATTAAGTTAAAAATCACACAACACCAGGTGATAGTCCAACAGGTCTATTTAGAAGCAATAGCTTTCAGAGCGTTGCTCCTTCATCAGGTGGTTGTGAAGTATAAGATCATAAGACACAGAATTTGTAGCAAAAGTTTACAGTGTGATGTAACTGCAATTGTCTACTGAAAAAGACCTGGATTGTTTGTTAAGCCTCTCATCTTTTATAATGAACATGTTGGTTTCAGTTCTTTCATATGTAAATCACAGAACCTTTTTAAAGTTACATTCTCAAGTGAACTTTAACAATTGGTGTCATGTTGGTCCAGATAATGCATTTATGGTGTGAGGTGCCCTGTGTGAGACTGTCTGTGCTAGAAGGTTCAGATGGATTCTAATCTAAAAAATGGATTTACAGAATCTTACATGGATTCATGCAGTTTCTGAGCAAAATCAAATGTAATTCTGCAAGTACAAATTCACCCCACAAACTTTGTGTTGTGTGGCGTTATGAGTGTCTGTGAGAGAGTGTGTGTGAGAGTGTGAGTGTAAAGAGGTATAAGTCTGTGAGAGCTGAAAATGTGTTGCTGGAGAAGCGCAGCAGGTCAGGCAGCATCCAGGGAACAGGAGAATCGACGTTTCGGGCATAAGCCCTTCTTCAGGAATGAGGAAAGTTTGTCCAGCAGGCTAAGATAAAAGGTAGGGAGGAGGGACTTGGGGGAGGGGCGTCGGAAATGTGATAGGTGGAAAGAGGTCAAGGTGAGGGTGATAGGTCAGACTGGGGTGGGGGCGGAGAGGTCAGGAAGAAGATTGCAGGTTAGGAAGGCGGTGCTGAATTCGATGGATTTGACTGAGACAAGGTGGGGGGAGGGGAAATGAGGAAACTGGTGAAATCCGAGTTCATCCCTTGTGGTTGGAGGGTTCCTAGGCGGAAGATGAGGCGCTCTTCCTCCAACCATCGTGTTGTCCAAGTTTTGTTGGTCGGAACGTAGTCCGGAATCCGTGCGGGATAAGTCGGTTCCGTAGGCAGGTGCTGAGGAAGGAGATATGGCTGTGGTAGCGAGTCTGTTTGAGAATGTGGCTGAAGAGCTTCTGTGCAGAGGAGATGACCTGGGGGGTGCAGTGAGAGAGGTACTCACTGAAATCTTTGTAGAGGGAGGAAAAGAACTTCTTCAAGGAAGGCATCCTTGTAAGAGGATTCGCAGTAGGTTGAAATCTTTGAGGAGAAAGTGAGGTCTGCAGAAGCTGGAGATCAGAGCTGAAAATGTGTTGCTGGAGAAGCGCAGCAGGTCAGGCAGCATCCAGGGAACAGGAGAATCGACGTTTCGGGCATAAGCCCTTCTTCAGGAACGAGGAAAGTTTGTCCAGCAGGCTAAGATAAAAGGTAGGGAGGAGGGACTTGGGGGAGGGGCGTCAGAAATGTGATAGGTGGAAAGAGGTCAAGGTGAGGGTGATAGGTCAGACTGGGGTGGGGGCGGAGAGGTCAGGAAGAAGATTGCAGGTTAGGAAGGCGGTGCTGAATTCGATGGATTTGACTGAGACAAGGTGAGGGAGCTTGTGAGCATGTGAGTGTGGGAGTGTATGTGTGAGCATATGAGAGAGAGCTTGTGTATGAGAGAGGGTCTGCGTAGGTGTATGGGTCTGTAGGAGAGTGTGTGTGTGTCTGTAGGAGTGTCTGTGTGTGTGTGCGTGCATCTGTCTTAATGTGCGTGTGCGTGTGTGTAGTGCAGTGGGCTCACCTGTAGTGTGACATGAACCCAAGGTCCCGTTTGAGGCCACCCCCATGAGTACTGAACTTGGATATCATCGTCTGCTCGGCCACTTTGCATTGTCGCCTGTCCCAAAGTCCACCTTGGAGGGCAGTCACTCTCTCTCATATGCTCATACATGCACTCCGCACTCTCACTCTCATAGACTTATACCTCTTTACACTCACACTCATATACACACTCTCTCACAGACACTCATAACCCATCACTCCACACACACATCCAAATGCACGCATACACACATACAAGTTTGTGGGTCAAATTTGTACTTGCAGAATTACATTTGATTTTGCTCAAAAACTGCATGAATCCACGTGAGATTCTGTAAATCCATCTTTTTTTAGATAAGAATCAGTCTGAACATTGTGGCACAGAGAGTCTCACACAGGGTACCTCAACTTAAATATATTATCTGGGCCGATATGACACCAATTGTTAAAGCTCACTTGAGAATGTAACTTTAAAAAAGTTCTGGGATTTACATACGAAAGAACTGAAACCAACATGTTCATTCTAAAAGATGAGAGACTTAACAAACAATATATAATTTCAGTTACATCACACTGTAAACTTTTCCTACAAATTCAGTGTCTTACAATCTTATTTGCCATAACCACCTGATGAAGGAGCAGCGGTCTGAAAGCTAGCGCTTCCAAAAAGAAACCTGTTGGACTATAACCTGTTGTTTGATTTTTAACTTTGTATACCCCAGTCAAACACCAGCATCTCCAAATCATCATTCTATAAGGCATTGCTGATCTGATTAGCCTCAACTCCACTCTTCTGCCTTTGCTCCCCTGAGCCCTAGATTGCCTTACTGATTAATGATTAGTCTTAACCTTGTATAATATCAACCACTCAGCCTCAAAAGCTCTCTGTGGTAAAGACTTCCATAGGTTTGCTACCCTCAGAGAAGAAAGGAAACGGTTTTTCTTCAAGACGAGAAGGATAAGAGGGGGTTTCATAGAAGTTTTCAAAATCATGAGGTATACGGGCAGAGTAGATAGCGAAAAACTGATGCCACTCATGAAAGGATTGAAAGCAGTGGTTGCAGATGAAGCAAATGACAAGTGAAACTATTTTTCTTACATAGGATTTGCAATGCACTGTGAATGTGGAAGTGGCAGATTCAACTGAGGCATTTCTTTTAGGCATGCTTCTCTGAGAAGGTGAGACCTGCCACAGATTTGGATAATAGTGCTGATATCGTATTGTCTGAGGGACATTATCCCCATTCTCAATATTCTATTCATCAAAATGATGAATAAGGCTGCTATACCTTTGTAAAAACAGAATTTGATAATTTTTCCAATACAATATAGACAACACAACTGTTATATAAACTGCAACAAAACACATCAATCACATGAGAAGTTTACCGTAAACTTACCTTTTTACAATGTATAATACAAGCTTGTATTATTAAATTATGGGCAAGAAAAATTCCATCTGAACAGAACGATATGCTGAATGCAAGCATGGAGCAAGAATTCCAATTTTACAATCTCAAATCACAATCAACTACACATCTTCTCCCCAACAGAAAAAAAGTACACAGCATTGATGATGGACAAAAGAGTAGTATTTATCTACCTTATTATGCACAAGGTCTATAGGCCTTTCCAGGGGCACAAAACCCAAGTATAGTCCTGTGGTTACAAAAACAAAACACTTCATGACTTCTTTAAAAGGGGCTTGCCAATTCTATACCATTTAAATTCTTTAGGATTCTTGAGAAACCACTACGTTTTGTATGCCACCTTCAACCCAGTAGTCTGCGTATTTCTATTCTGATGAAGGGTTTTTGCCTGAAACATCGATTGTCATGCTCCTCTGTTGCTGCCTGACCTGCTGTGCTTTTCCAGCACCACTCTCGTCTCAGATCTCCAGCATCTGCAGCCCTCACTTTCTCCTTTTCTCTATTCTGTCATACTCCCAGTCCTCAAGAAGGGTTACACCCAAAACAACAACTTTTCCACCTCCTGATGCTGCCTGGCTTGCTATGTTCTTCGAGCCTCCTGCCTGTGTATTTCTATTCTGTAACATTAGTTGTCGTCATTTATATTTTATTCTTACAACCTCTGAAAAGTTGACCCACAGATTCACCAACTTGAAGATGAATTTTACCAACAATTTTCAGCTTTCCTAATTCCACCTGACATAAACTCTCCTTCATGCAAAATTTACAATCCATATCTTATCCTGCACCCTCTCACCCCTATGCCACCAACCTGTTTGCACAAACATCATCTTTCAATGGCACTCTATTTCTCAATACACTCGATTAAAACTCCTCAGTTTTTAAATGCATCTGCAGCCTCGTCTTCTCTTTTCTCACCAGCCTTCCAAACAATGACATGCCAGCACATGCCCTCTGATCTTGCAAATCCCGGATTCTACTACAACTTCCCTTCCTTGTCCTCCACTTTCAATAGCAAAACGTTCTGCTGTCCCGAAAGCATAGAAAATCATAAAACATGTTTCTGGTCAATTTCACCTTGAAAATATCCAGTTATTTGAACTATTATCTCCCATGGAAAGCTATTCCAAAAACTGCTCCTCCTCTTATCCTGAAATAGCTCCTCTTCAACATATAGTCTTCCATTTCTATCCCACAACATCTTTGATCCACTGGAGTCATAATAATTTGCATACCTCTTTTGTTAGCCTGCCTTTTCACAAACTAAAAGCATTCCAAATCTGCTCAATCTTGATATATTTTATTCTATAACAAGAGTTCCCTGAATTCCAAATATCTGATTTATGAATGTGATCTCATACAAGGCTGCAATTTTAAAGAACTGACAGAGAAACATTTTGTGTACTTTGGAACTGCTCCTTTATAGTGACTTGCATCGTTTTCGGATTTGGGTACAAATTGACATGCGATTCTAGAATGGAACTTTTTTATAATCCAGGGACTGCTTTTAGTTCCTTTATCATTCTAGTAGGAACTTCACAACTTCCTAAGACCTTCCAGCAGCAATGTTTTCACAGACTATGACAGAAGCTAAACCTGACAAATGCCTTTTGCATGGGTAACCTTCCTTTGATCGACATGGCTATTTCTCTTTTTGCAGAAGCATCTAGTTTCTGTTCCTAATTGCAACCAGACACATATGGAACACAATGTTGAGTCCTGAATGGTTTAACATGCCTAAATGGAAAGGGAGATACTATACCTTCAGTTTGCATTGGGCCTTGATGTAGCACTGCAGCAGTCCCATGACAGAAATATTAGTATGAAAGCATGATAGTGCATTAAAATGGCAAGTGACTAGAAGGTTGGGGTCATTCTTGTGGACAGAGCAGAGGTGTCCTGCAAAATGGTCACCCAGCCTACTTGGTCTGTCCCATATACAGGAAACTGCATTCATTGCTCTCAATGCAAAGAAGATCAAAAGACGTACATGCACATCTGTGCTTCACCTGGAAGGTGTGTTTGGTGCTTTTGCCAATGAGGAGGGAGTAGGTAAAGGATCAAATGTTATACCGTTCTGTGATTAAAGTGGAAAGTGCCATGGGCAGTGAAGGTATGTAGGGAGCGATGGAAGAGTAGACTACGATCACATCCAGGCTCATATCTAACTTGAAATGTCAATTGATGGTCTCTTCACAGATGCTGTCAGACCTAAGCATTTCTAACACTTGGAAGATTTGTAGCTCAGGCTGATTGTAAGTATGAAAGTTAGCTCGCTGAGCTTGAAGGTTTGTTTTCAGACATTTCATCACCTGTCCTAGGATGTGTGTGTTGTTCCAGTCAAAGTGGTGTCCTTCTTTGTCTGTACGTGTAGAAACTAGTGATAGTGGGTCGTGTCAAAAGGCAAAAGAAAGACACGCACGAGAATTCTTAGAAGCATGGCATTCTAACCAGGACTCCATTAATAAACACATCGATTTAGATCCTATCTACCTTCACTTGAAAAAAAAACCCAAAAATGACAACACCCTCCTTAAGAAACCAAGACCAATAAATACAGAGGTGGAACATACCACAGCGCTTCACCGGAGACTCTCACTGATGATGTTACCTAGTATAGTGACGAAACATCTGAAAACAAACCTTCAAGCTCAGCGAGTTAACTTACATACTTATTTCTAACACGCGTTTTATCCCACATCCCATTTCTGTTTTGCTCCATTTTCATATCATGCTTTAGAATTAATGAATTTTATTTAACTACATATTAAATTTGACAATTGGCATCTTATCTCCCAAGGAGAAAGTGAGGACTACAAATCCTGGAGCTCATCTTTAAAAAGCGTGGCACTGGAAAAACCCTTCTTAATGAAGAGCTTATGTCCAAAATTTTGATCCTCTTGCTCCGCGGATGCTGCCTCACCTGCTTTTCCAGAGTCACACTTTTCAAATCTTAACTCCCCAGTCATTTTACTCTTTCCACACCCTAAAACATCTCCCATTGAATAATCATGCCTGCTATTTGCTGACCAACTGTCAAACATGAGAAGAATTTACCTACATTTCCTGTAAAACATTGATAAAAATGTTGAGTAATATGGATCACATTTACTTCTGGTTTTACTTTCTGTTGTCTCATAATCTGATCCATCTCAGCATACTTCCAACAAAATGCTTTAAGCAAATGCATGTAATCAACATCTATATTTCTTGCCTCTATTTACATCCTGAGTTACTTTGCTCAAGATTTAATTTAAATAGTGCACTTTGCCTCTGTCCTTATAGTGTTAACATATCAGGAAAGAGTACAAGCTGTGCGAGAAATATTCTGATTGTGAACTGACATTTTTGCACCAAATTGTAAGCAGATTGCATAAACATTGTAAACTTCAGCATTAGCAATCTCCACTATGTTGCACCTTACATGGTCTGAGAAAATTCCCAATTAGCATTATTTCTCCAAAGTTGTAAAGGATGGGCTGCAGTAAGAAGCCATTGATCTTCAACAAATCCATTGGTCTAAAATAGCTTTGAACTTGCAACACATAGTACCCCTGAAATTAATGGTTTCTGTCATTTTTTTTAGGTTCAACTATTCCTTTGTTATATGTTCAAGGCTGTATGCATTGTTGGCAAGGCCTGATTTATTTCCTAACTGGGCTATGTGAAGACAGTGGTGAACAACTTTCTTGAAATGCTGCTGTCTGGGCTGTGTAGGTATACCAAAAAGCGATAGGGAGGTTTCAACTGATTTAGAATTATCACCGTTCCTTTATTGTCAGAGAGGATTGTGTATGACTTGTAGAAGAACTTCCCAGATGGTGATAGAACATAGAACCTTTGGCCCTCAATATTTTGCAGACCTTTTATCCTACTCTAAGATCAAACTAAACTACATACCTACATTTTGCTATCATCCATGTGCCTATCCAACAGTCGCTTATATGTTCCTAATGTATCTGACTCTACTACCACTGTTAGCAGTGCATTCCACACATGCACTACTCTGTGCAAAGAACCTACCTCTGACCTCTCCCCTAAACCTTCCTTCAATCACCTTAAAATTATACCTTGGTGATAGTCATTTTCAACCTGGGAAAACGTCTATGGCTATCCACTCTATGCCTCTCATCATCTTGTACACCCCTATCAAGTCACTTCTCTCCCTCAACCTTTCTTCATAAAACGTACCCTCCTGCCCAGGCAGCATCCTGTTAAATTTCCTCTGCACCCTCTCTACAGTTTCCACATCCTTCTGATAATGAAGCGACTAGAATTGAACGCGATATTCCAAGTGTGGTCTAACCAGGGTTCTATAAAGCTGCAGCATAACCTCGTGTCTCTTGAACTCAATCCCCCTGCTAATGAAAGCCAACACACCATATGCCTACTTAACAACCCTATCAACTTGGGTGGCATCTTTGAGAGATCTATGGACATGGATCCCAAGATCCCTCTGTTCCTCCACACTGCTAAGAATCCTGCCTGTAAGAGTTAATTAATTCTACATTTAAATTCAAGCTCGCAAAATGAATCACTTCACACTTTTCCAGGTTGAACTCCATTTGCCACTTCTCAGTCCAGTTCTGCATCCTGTCAATGTCCCGTTGTAAGCTGCAACAGCCCTCCATGCTACTCTCAACGTCAGCAACCTTTGTGTCATTCGCAAACTTACGAACCTACCCTTCCACTTTCTCATCCAATTCATTTATAAAGGTGACAAAGACCACAGGTCCCAGAACTGATCCCTGTGAAACACCAGTGGTCACCAAGCTCTAGGCTAAATACTTTCCAACTACTACCACCCCGTCTTCTATGGGCCAGTGAATTCTGTACTCAGACAGCCAGTTTTCCTGTATCCCATGCTTCCTTACTTTCTGAATAAGCCTACCATGGGGAACCTTATTAAACGGCTTGCTAAAATCCATGCACACCACATCCACTGCTGTACCTTCAAAGTGCTTTGTCACATCCTCCAAGAATTCAATAAGGCTTGTAAGGCATGACCTGCCTCTCACAAAGCCATGCTGACTATCCCTAATCAAGTTATGCTTTTCCAAATAATCATAAATCCTATCTCTCAGAATCCTCTCCAATAATTTGGTCACTATCAACGGAAGACTGATGGTCTGTAATTGCCAGGGTTATCCCTATTCCCTTTTTTGAACAAGGGAATAACATTTGCCACCGTCTAATCATCTGGTACTACTCCAGTGGAGTGAAGATGCAAAGATCATCACAAAAGGCGCTGCAATCTCTTCCCTCTCTCCCTGTAGTAACCTCAGGTATATCCCATTTGGCCCAGGGGACTTATCTATCCTCATGTTTTTCAAACTTTCCAGCACATCCTCCTTCTTAACATCAACCTGATTGAGTGTTGCAGCCTCACAAATACAAGGTCCCTCTCGGTAGTGAATACTGAAGAAAAGTATTTATTAAGGACCTCCCCTACCTCCTCCGACCCTCCACTATCCCTGATATTTCCTACCCTTACTTTGGCCATCCTTTTGTTCCTCACATAAGTGTAGAACGCTTTGGGGTTTTCCTTAATTGTACCTATTAAAGCTTTTCCTGCCCCCTTCTAGCTCTCCTCAGTCCATTTTTCAGTTCCTTTTTGGCTATCTTGTAACCTTCTAGAGCCCTGTCTGATCCTTGCTCCCTCAATTTTAATTAAGCTTCCTTCTTCCTCTTGACTAGATGCTCCACATCTCTTGTCATCCAAGGTACCTTGGCCATATCATCCATTCCTTGCCTCAGTGGGACAAACCTATCCAGCACTTGCAGCACGTGCTCCCTAAACAACCTCCACATTTCTGTCATGCATTTCACTGAGAATATCTGTTCCCAATTTATGCTCCACAATTCCTGCCTAAAAGTATTGTAATTCCCTCGCCTCTATTTAAATATTTCCCATAACCACTTGTTCCTATTCCTTTCCAAGACAACAGTAAATGTCAGGGAGTTGTGATCACTATTACTGAAATATTCTCGTACATGATGGGGTTCGTTGCCAAGCACCAAATCCAATATGGCCTCTCCTGTGGTCAGCTTATCTATGTAATGAGTCAAGAACCCTTCCTGGACACACCTGACAAAAACTGCTCCATCCAAACTATTTGAACTCAGGAGGCTCCAATTACATCAGGGAAGTTAAAGTCACCCATGACAACAAACCTGTTACTTGCGCACCTTCCCAAAATCTGCCTCCCAATTTGCTCCTCTGTGTCTCTTGCTATTGGGGGTCTGTGGAAAACTCCCAGTAAAGTGACTGCTCCTTTCCTGTTTCTGACTTCCACCCATATGAACGCTGTAGACAAATCCTCCTCGAAAATCTCCCTTTTTGCAACTGTTAAACTATCCCTGATTAGGAATGCCACTCCCTCACCTCTTTTACCTCCCTCCCTATTCCTTTCGAAACATCTAAACCCTGGAACATCCAACAACAATTCCTGCTCCTATGATATCTAAGTCTCCGTAACAGCCACAACATCATGGTTCCAAGTATTGATCTATGCTCTAAATTCATCACCATTATTCCTGACACTTGTTGCGTTAAATAGACACACTTAAACCCATCACACTGACTGCAACTTTGTCCCATCAACTGTCTATCCTTCCTCACAGACTCTCTGCACGCTAAATCTGTCTGTTCACCAGCTACCCCATCCTCGACCCACAGCTCCAGTTTCGTCCCACTGCCAAACTAGTTTAAACGCTCATGAAAAGTTGTAGCAAACCTTCTGCCCAGGATACTGGTACGCCTCCAGTTCAGGTTCAACCCGTCCTCCTTGTACAGGTGCCCCCTTCCACAGAAGGTATCCTAATGATCCACAAATCTGAAGCCTCCCTCCTACACCAGCTCTGCAGTCACACGTTCAGCTGAACTTGCTCTCTGTTCCTAGTCTCACTAGCCCGTGGCACCGGTAGCAATCCTGTGATTACTACTCTGCTCGTCCTTTCTTTTACCTTCCAACCTAATTCCCTGTATCGACTTTTCAGGTTATCATCCCTTTTCCAAGCTATGTCATTAGTACTGATGTGTACAATGACCTCTGGCTGATGTTCCCATGTATCTGCTCCCCCTTTGCTTCTAGATAGTAAACATAGTGGGTTTGGAAAGTGTTAATGAAGGAGGCTTGGCAAGCTGTTGCATTGTATTTTACAGATGATACAATCTGCTGCTAGTGTACATTGGTGTTGCACATCTAAGGTGCTGAAAGCGGTGCAGATTAGCGGGCAGCTTTCTCCTGGAGAGTATTGAACTTATTTGTTATTGGAACAGCAGGTATCCAGACAAGTGGGGACTACTCTACAACACCATTAACAAAATGCAAATTTTCAAATGGTGGACAAATTTATGACTCACAATTCACAGTTTCTGCTTGCTCTGAGAGCCATAGAATTTATATGGCTGCTCCAGTCGTTTCTGATAATTTTATTCATTACAACTAAATGATAAGAGGTTGAGGGACTCTACTCTTCTCCCCCTCCTCATTTGACCACATAATGTATTGTTTGAAAAGCTTACACTTGCTAATGCAATGAGTACTAAACTATGTATGAGCTGTGATCGTTAACAAATCAGACAGGTTTCCCTGCTCTTAACAGAAAGCCTAGTTAGCTCAGTAGTGTGAGTGTATCAGATGATTGACATATCCTGGAATGCATCAACACGTGATTGACAATTAAAAAGAGGAAGGAAAAAGAAAATTGATTTGTCCAAGACTCAACATTGTACACGTGGTTACATGCCTTGGTAACAATTGAGGCATTGATGAATGAAATGAAGAGATAGAGGTGACTGTAAGAAGCTTCCATCTCATTCTGTAATTCTGGGTGGTAAAGCCAAGGCACAGAAAGAGGCCAGTGATGGAGCCCTGACATACACTGAAATGATTGTCCCAATAAATTATATGCCTGCTATGCCATCAACATGAGCCAAACTATTGAAGAAAGATATCGATCATTATTCCATTTAAATATTCAGTACATCTTGTGGGATTATAGGATGAGGATAATTCTTCTTTGAAGCTCCACTTTTGAAAGCAGATAACAATGGCAAGACAAGCGAATCTTGTGAAAGCCAAGTCAATGCAGAGGTTAATGATTTAGCTGCAATTCTTGTTAGATTCTTCCATTGCATTACTTTTAATTATACTGCATTGTCAATATTATAATAACTATGGCCTTCCAGTGACTTTGTGACAAAGTAGAAAATGTTACTTCACAGCACTGAAATCACTGTGCTCCACATACATTTTTGCAAAATTATTCCTTTCAATACTCTTATCCAAAAGTTTTCTATTTGCATTATGGTATTAACAATGGCTGTTCCATTAGCTTTAGCATTTAACTAACAAGTGGATCTGACAAAGTAAAATATTAGTGTTATTAATTTGCTGCTATTTGTAGCTACTCTTGCCAGGAGATCTGCTGTCATGGTGTGCTACATTTATCCGTCTTGCGCCATTCTCTCACACACTGCAGCTCATCTGCAAACACTCTGACATCCGTCTTCCAACTATGCTTAGGTTAACCTCCCTTTCTTTGGGCCTCCACTTTGCCCTCTAGAAGAGATGTCTGTAGCTTTTCAGTTTTGTTTAATTGACCGAAATACTAATATTTTCTGTTCTGTATGTCACTTTTTAAAGTTTCGTACTTTTGAAAGTTTAAGTATGTTCTCAATGGTCTAATGGCTGTATATGGAAACAGAATCCACATTTCAAAGATCTCTATTTGCTTCAATATTGTTTATTTATTTATTGTCTAAGTTACTGAGTCATACAGTTTGAGTGGATACAATGTAACTGTGTTTTCTTGTTACATGATCAATTTTTTGTCACAAATTTACTTCTGACTATCTCTATTCTTTTTCTAATTTCTGCATCACATTAGCCATCTTCAGTTACAATTTGATTAATTTGACAAATCTATCTACTTATTCCAGTGTGACAGCATCCACTTCAGTCTTCACTCTAGTTTCTTTGAACATAACCCTTTTAACAACTACAGTATTTGTCTTATTACTGTTCAGACTCAATCCATATGCTAAACATTTAGATATTTATTTGACTGATAAGATTTTTGAGGCATTTTCTAATTCTGCAAGCGTCATAGGTTAGAACCCCAACTACAATGGACATTTTAAATTATAATTCGAGAACGTTAAAAGAAAGAGGGCTTGCATGCCAAAAGATGTGGATGTAAGATAAGTGACAGTGTAGAAAGAGAGGATGTTACACCTATGGATGCAAAAGAAACTTCAAGCAACAAGCTTTCAAAGTGACAACAGGCAAGTCGAAACAGATTGGACTGTGTTCGCTTCTGACTATAAAGATACAAGAGGCTGGTACCCTCCTGCTCAATCGTAAGGTGCCCTTTGCAGATTATGTTACAAAACGCAAACACATATTATGTTTTTCCCCTTGAAGAACAGACAAGAACAGGGGTTAAAAAGCCAGAAACAACTTTAATGGCACGAAGGTACCCATGTATGCCAGTGCCAGCCTGTGGTATGAACATTACTGTGCTGTGCAGGTCAGAGTCGAGGAACTAGCCCACGTTGCCACTTAATGCCAGCTGCCAGCTAACCAGTAAGCTAAGGAAAAGGAAATAATGATTCGGAGATGCCGGTGTTGGACTGGAGTGTACAAAGTTAAAAATCACACAACACCATGTTATAGTCCAATAGGTTTAATTGGAAGCACACTAGCTTTCGGAGCGACACTCCTTCAATCACCTGATGAAGGAGCGACAATTACCTGATGAAGGAGCGTCGCTCCAAAAGTTAGTGCGCTTCCAATTAAACCTGTTGGACTATAACCTGGTGTTGTGTGATTTTTACCTGAAAAGGAAATAGGTCAACAAACACACACACTTTTTCCTCGCTCTGATACTGGAATTCAGTCACAATCAAAAGCAAATCAGAACAACACAATCTCAACTGACCTGTAAAACAAAGTCTTCAAACAGATTTTTCAACTATTAACGTCAACGCTACCAGGTAACCTTCACTACAATGGCTACCAACATCATAAACAATTCAGAGACTGGTCCATACTTTTTTAATGAAACTTTCTCATTTTGTACTTACTTTTATTTTTAAGCTGCATGTATGTGCGTTATGTAAGTAATTCTTAAATTAATAAACTCACTCGTTAACTCAAGAAAGCCTAGTTAATTTGGCTCCTTCTAAATCGCAAGCTCATTTGGATCTGGAAGAGCGGTATCCTCAAGATAAGGGATTCATTTTCAAATGAACCTTTTTGGAACCAATTGAAGTGGTGGGTGAATAAAGAGAGGAGCCATTTCATCCCTTCTCACCTGGAAGCTTAACAGTTTGGGGTTCCTGATTGAAACTGTAACAAATCGGGAAACCACACCCCAGAGTTTGGGTGTGATATATGTACTGCTGTGTTGTCAGCATACTGCAAGCTTATGTGCTTGCCTCTAATTGTTACCCTTAGAAGTACATCTAATACTCAATATTTGTTCTTTGTATATTTGAATAGTTTTGGGGACAACATACAGTCTTGTTGTACACCTCATGTCACTTGAAATGTCTAACAATCCCTCTTCTAGCTCATCATTTAGTTCCAAATGATCTCACATCTTTACTGTCGATGTCATATTTCAGCAACATATCGATTAACTTTTGTAATAAAATGATTCAATGCTTTTTCATCATCTCTATGAAGTATATCGACATGTTCTTGTTTACTTCCGGTCATTTATCAAAGATTGTTCTTAGGTTAAATATTTCCTCTCTTATCCCTCTCTAGATTTAAAAACAAATTATGTTTCACCATTTCTGCTTTACATGTATCATTTCTTTCTTAACTGATTGTCAAGATCACTTTAATAAAATGACTCATCTGCACATAGTTCTAATATGATTGCACTCTACTGCTTTAGGTTTCTCAGGAAACTTGTCATGAGTCATTTGGAATATATCCAAATAATTTATATTTGACCACAATTTGCTGTTATCATTTTCGATTCTGTTTTTTCAAAAGATTTAGATATTCTATTGTTCTTCCATTTACAGCTGGTACTTTCCCTGTACTTGTCAATCACAAAGCATTCTTCACCTATAATGTCAATGTTTTGTCGATTATTTATCTCTCTCTTGACGACTGTCTCAGTTTGGATCATTGTACAATTCACTCTAGCTCCAAAACCTCATTACACACCTCCTGGGACCAGTTTATTTTGGTTTCAGATCAGTAACTCTGGCTTAACCAAACTCAGAGGTGTTTGTCATGTGACTTCACTAACCAACCGAGCAGAGATCAGTTACATGAGAATGCAAAATCACAGGAAGGCTTGTAGCAATAGCTGCAAATTGATGTCACCATGTCATGAACAAGTATGTACCAAGAGACATTTTTTAGTCAAGTCGAAACCAGGCTATATACTGTCTTTTACCAGATCACTCTTTAAAGGTGAAATGGGTAAACAGCGGAAAATAAAGAAAGGAACATGCCACTGCTATGGTCTGCCCCAACATGGATGGAATTGAAAGACTGTGCTTCTTGTGATTGGCAAGTGCAAGAAGCCACATTGGCTTATGATTGTCAAGATACCACTCACATAGTCTGAAGATAACAAAATCTCAGTTTCAACAATTACCTCAGCTTCTTTCAGGTTTGGCAAAGAAAGTTGACAAAAATGATTCAAAGAATGCAAAAGAAATCTGTGACCCTGAAGAGTTTGATGAATGTCTGTCCACTCACTGATCTATGTGTCTAGATGAATGCAGAGATCACAGAGATGATCCAGGATTTCATATTGTAGAATGAAAATACAGAAAACATTTTTGATTGGTATAACATAACTGTCCGAAGACAGCATATAAGTTAAAAAAAGATTAAGTTTTGCCAGAGCTAATTCCAACTTTTCTCAATACCTTTTACTGTACAATATCAGACCATTATAAGATATAAACAAATTGAAGAATTTTTTCACAAATTTACTACAAGCTTGTTTCTTTGACACTGAGTATGTTTGTAGGCAAATTAGCTTACATAGAGCTTCCTCAGCTATCTTGAGATTCCATTTAATGTAAGTTTGTATGTGAGCCCCCTTCAAACTGACTTATCATGATTTTACTGTATCTCATCTGTCAAACACTTCTTGACTTTTTATGTCCTTTGTTTTGGTCATGACTTCTCTGTAACTTGTAGCATACTTGCTTTCTTGTTTTTCCATTTAATTTCCATTTCTTGGTCTGTGACCTTTGTTTGTTTGTTTGTTCTGATTTCTCAATCATGAAACATTTATTCTTGGGTCTTGGTTCTTAAAATAAGAGTGAATGGCTCCCTATCATTTTAATCCTTCTGCATAGTTCAAAAGTCTAAATTAACAGGAGATGTGGTAAGCATCTTATCTATTCATTATCTAGGTTTTCCTATTGTGTAATTTACGATGATGTACCAACTCAGTGACAGAGATAAATACACAACCTGCAGTTTGCAGGTTTTTGGGCTTTCTTATAGGAACGGTCACCAAGGAAACGTACTGACAAACTCTGAATTAAAACAGTAAGCGGAAGAGTATATTTTTGTTTCTTAATTGAATCTTATTTGTAAACTTCACATTAACTCCAGTTTAAATGTGAGGACTGTTGATTCCTTTTAATGAATGGCTGTTTGTGGCCAAAATCAAATAAAGCAATATTTGATTTTATTGCTGGAAGTCAAAAGCAAAGAACTCCACATATTCATTACAGAAGAGTGAATCTGCTACACAAGTACACCGAAAAAGCACAACTTTTTTCACAGGGAAATCAAGATCCCAAAAGAAACCTGAGAAGCATGTACTACAGTCAGTGGAAGAAAATACCTTGAAGCTTTTTATGGCTCCAAGACGTCTAAATCTAAGCAGACTACATACTACATCATTGCTATAATTTATTAGTTGTCAGCCATGTCCCAATCACAGTTGGTTAAACAGCTGGATTCACCAGATGGGACAATCCGTTTGACAACAGATCATCACAATACACAGTCGAGCAATGCACTAGCAAAAAGTGTCATCATTTTGGCATGCTGTTAACATGTTCCATTGTAAACACACTAACCACTTGGTAAAATTGATGAAAATCTTCATTAAGGCATTGAACACGAAATAGTTAATAGTGCACGAGTAGCACGATGGATATTCAAAGGGTATTGGCAAAGCTTAACAATTCCAATTTTCTATGATCATTGATTACTGAATCTTTTCTCCCCATTGTATAAACACAGTTCTACCTCTGGGCCAAAAGGCCTAGGTTCAGGTCTCATCTGACCTGGAAGAGTATCATAACATGTCTGAGCAGGCAGGTTAAAATAACTAAAAACATGGGATAATTTTGATATACCTAAAATGAAGCCTTGAGCTAAAATGCTTGTACGTAGGAACAAAGGAACAGAAGTAGGTAATTCAGCCCTTGAGCCTGTTCTGCCATTCAGTGAGATCATGGCTGATTCTTGCCCTAACTCCATGTACCTGCTGTTGGCCCATTTCCCTTAATACCATTGCATAACAAAACTCTATCTATCTCAGACTTAAAATAATGACTGATCTAGCATCAACCACTATTTGTGGAAGGAGTTCAAAACTTCTACCATCTTTTGTGTGTTAAATTGCTTCTTAACATCTCACCTGGTTCTGATTTTTCGACAATGCCCATTATTTCTAGAATCTTTAACTTGGAAAAATAGTTTATCTTTTTCTACCGATACCAGAAGACTTTGTTCTGATCACCCCTTAAGTTCCAAAACTTTAGAGAAAATGGACCTAATTTAGAAAATCTCTCTTTGTAACTTAACCCCTGAAATCCAAGTATTACTCTTTAAACCTCTATTGTACTCCATCCAAGGTGAATATGTCCTTACTAAGATGTGGTGCTCCGATCTGCTCATAGTACTCCAAGTAAGGTCTAACCAGGGTTTTGTTTCGCTCCAACATAACTTCTGCATTCTTATATTCCAGTCTTCGAAAGGCCAGCATTTGATTAGCCTTCTTGATTTTTTTTTTTAACTTGTTTATGGCATTTTAGTGATCTAAATATGTGAACCGCCAAGTCTTTTGGAACATACAACATATTTAACTTCATAGCATCCTAAAAGTACTGTGATCTATCCTTTTTCAGTTCAAAATAGATAATCTCCCACTTGCTTACATTGAAATCTATAAGCCGTGTTTCACCCAAGTTTAGTCTAAGACAGCATTTTTTTTTAGAGGAGTTTGAAACCTGTGTTAGGAATGGCCACTCAGAGGTTTATTAAAGGATTTTCTGTTACCTAAAATGCCTGATCGCATTTACAAAGGTTGCAGCATAACATCTTATTGAAAGCACTAATCCAATAAAGGCCCTTGCCTATGAATCACCAATTGTTTTATATCCTGTCCATAGATTTCAAGCACTGATCGTCTTTGCGAGTGCCAACTAAGGGGACATTCAGCAATTTCTGGTTATGTGGTGCTGGAATTGGGGAAAAAAAACTTCTAAAACGCATTAAGAAAACTTCTGGGATGTTTTGCCAATACTCAGCGCTAACAACACTTATTCTGGAAATCAAGGATTTCACCCCAAAAAAGTTCATCCTGTTATTTTACTGATAGGAGTTAACTGAAGGGAGTATATCTGCTAGGCCACTTGGGTCAGGTGAGGAATGGGAGGAGGATATGAGGTTAAGCAGTGCAGCATGAGCTGGCAGAAGGGGACAGGAGGGTGAGTTGGCATTTTTCTCCCTGTACCCAACACCACATGCTCACCATGTTGGCTCAGGACATCCCACTCAGGATCTACTCCACCAGAACCTCCAGTTTTCCATTTTTGAGAATGCTCTCCTCACTCAGTCATGGAGTCATCTGTGGATGTATTACTGAGGGCAAGCCAGCACACTCTCCACTTTTTACAGCAGTGGGTACAAGCAGTCTATATATATTGCTTTAAAAAAAGTATGTCAAAGCACTTGAGTGATAGAGGCTGGTTTAGTGCAGATATTTTCTAATAAACCTTTTCAGAGTTGTTATTACACACCTCTGGAACAGTTGGGACTTGAACCAGGCTCCCTGGATCAAAGGCAGTAATGCTGCCACTGCAGCACAAGTACTTTCTAGTTTAGTGTAGCCAGACAAGTTCAAATTATGATAAAAGCTTATAACCACAATAACATGCAAAATTCAGACCTTAAATTAGGTATGCATTATCACACTGTCTCAATTAGCAAATAATGATCCTTTAACTATAATAACCTCTGCAATATTCATATGGTGCCTGGGTTTAGACATAGCATTTTGATAAGTACTGCTCA
Organism: Chiloscyllium plagiosum; assembly: GCF_037043375.1. Taxonomy (NCBI): domain Eukaryota; kingdom Metazoa; phylum Chordata; class Chondrichthyes; order Orectolobiformes; family Hemiscylliidae; genus Chiloscyllium; species Chiloscyllium plagiosum. The sequence goes on from NW_028270144.1 coordinate 89,177,696, forward strand.
ATCATATAAATTACTGATTAACTTCCCCCTTTTTTGAGGGGGGGGGGGGGCATTGGAAGGAAGATTGAAGACTGAAACTTATCTTGCACTATGAGTGAAAAGTGGACAATAAAGTCCTCAAGATAAAATTAACTTCAAACTTAAATTGGGTAAAACTAAAGAAACGTTTCCTAAACAGTAATGAAATGGAAATGCATTTAATCCAAACAGGAAATATTATATTAATAAATTATATTTGAAAGGCATGGAAGGTATGCATGTAAAACAAAGCAGCTAGCAAAAAATTGTGGCAAGTACTGAGATTTTGCTGCCAGATTGCTCTAAGACAGACAAAGTGATATATATGTTACAAATGTGGCATCAGTAACATAACTAAGGCCACTGCATGTCAGGACTATTTTTGTGTATATCTCTGTGCAAGAATTTGAGACTGGATTCTTCATCCAAAGAGGGGTCTTATTACTGAGAGCCGACACAAGCTGCAGAGTCCATCAGTTGCCAGATATCTAGTGTCATATACCGTTATATCCCTGTTCTGCAGGCAGCATTTTGAAAGAAAAGCGTGAAGAGCATTTGGCAAAGTTCAGTGCAGCTCTGCTTTTGATAATTTATTTTCCTTACTTCACATCACACACTTCTCCCCCTATTATTTCTTTGCTGTACCATAAGAACTCATCTACAACATCAGAATTTCCAAGCATGTGTCTGCATCAGCAGACAGCATTTTATTCTGTTGAAGCCAAGGTCACAACTTCATGTTCTTGTATGTAATGAGGATGAAGAGAAAACAGCACAAAAAATTTTGTTCAAATTCATTTTTTCCACAGGAAGTAAATGTCACTAGCTAGGTCAGCATTGTTTGCCCATCACTAATTGCTCTTAAGGTTGTGGTGGCCAGCTTCATTTTTGAACTGTTGCAGCCCATGTGGTTGAAGTGCTCACTTGCGATTCTGTTGGGAAGGGAGTTCCAGGATTTGACCTGGAAAGACAGCAAAAGAACAGCAATGTAGTATCAAGTCAGGATGGTATTTGGCTTGTAGAGGAAGTTATAGTTGGTGGTGTTCACACGCATCTGCTGCCGCTGTCCTTCCAGGTGGAAGAGGTCATCAGTTTGGAAGGTGCTGTCAAAGGTAGCTTGAGGGGTTGCTGCAGTGCATCTTTTATGTGGCACACGTGGCTATCACTGTGCAATGATATTGGTGGGAGACATGTTTAAACAGATGGGTGAGATGCCAGCCAAGTGGCATGCTTTGTCCTGGAACACATTCAGCGATAATGCAATGAAATATACTTATCACACTCAATTTTAACAGTTTATCTAAGCTAGAAAACATGTACCTTTCATTTTGTGAGTCATAAAAACCTATGCAAAGATGTAAGTAGGGTCTATTTTATTTATTGGTATTCAATAGTCAATGTGTGCTGCCTTAACTGGCAATGAAAAGGTCTGAGACATTTATGGGCCAAGATCTTATTTAACTAGATTGGCAGGGGGATGGGAACCAGAGCTACAGATCAGATGATGGAGTAGGTAGTGAAAAGCCAGATACAGCATGCAGAGAGTCTGTGAGGAGGGATAGGCACTTGATAGAGCAAAGATGCAGTCGGTGTGATGCGTTAAAGTCTGTTTATTTTAATGTAAAAAGTATCAGGAATAAGGGTGATGAACTTTGAGCATGGATCTGTACTTGGAACAATGATGTTGTGGCCATTACAGGGACTTGGATATCAAGGGGCATGAATGGTTGTTGGATGTTGCAGAGTTTAGATGTTTCAACAGGAATGGGGGGAGACAAAAGAGGTGGGAGAGTGGCATTACCAATCAGGTAGAGAGTAATAGAGATGTACAGCATGGAAACAGACCCTTCGGTCCAACCCGTCCATGCTGACCAGATATCCCAACCCAATCTAGTCCCACCTGCCTGCACCCGGCCCATATCCCTGCAAACCCTTCCTATTCATATATTCATCCAGATCCCTTTTAAATGTTGCGATTGTACCAGCCTCCACCAATTCCTCTGGCAGCTCATTCCATACACGCACCACCCTCTGTGTGAAAACGTTGCCCCTTAGGTCTCTTTTATATCTTTCCTCTCTCACCCTAAGCCTATGCCCTCTAGTTCTGGACTCCCCCAACCCAGGAAAAAGACGTTGTCTATTTATCCTATCCATTCCCTCAATTTTGTAAACCTCTGTAAGGTCACCCCTCAGTCTCTGACACTCCAGGGAAAACAGCCCAAGACTGTTCAGCCTCTCCCCATAGCTCAAATCCTCCAACCCTGGCAACATCCTTGTAAATCTTTTCTGAACCCTTTCAAGTTTCACAACATCTTTCCGATAGGAAGGAGACCTGAATTGCACACAATATTCCAACAGTGGCCTAACCAATGTCCTGTACAGCCGCAACATGATCTCCCAACTCCTGTACTCAATACTCTGACCAATAAAAGAAAGCATACCAAACGTCTTCTTCACTATCCTATCTACCCGCGACTCCACTTTCAAGGAGCTATGAACCTGCACTCCAAGGTTTCCTTGTATAGTATCACAGCCGCAGAAAGAGAGGTCGTTGAGGAGGATTTGTCTACAGAGTTCATATGGGTGGAAGTCAGAAACAGGAAAGAAGCAGTCACTTTACTGGGAGTTTTCTACAGACCCCACCCCTCTAATAGCAACAGACACACAGAGGAGCAGATTGGGATGCAGGTTTTGGAAAGGTGCAGAAGTAACAGGGTTCTTGTCAGGGGTGACTTCAACTTCCCTAATATTGATTGGAACCTCCTCAGTGTAAATAACTTGGATGGAACAGTTTTTGTTAGGTGTGTCCAGGAAGGGTTCCTGACTCAATACGTAGATAGGTCGACTAGAGGGGAGGCCATATTGGATTTGGTGCTTGGCAACAAACCATGCCAGATGTCAGTACGCTCTGTGGGAGAATATTTCGGTGATAGTGATCACAACTCCCTTACCTTTACTATACTCATGGAGAGAGATAGGAGCAGACAGCATGGGAAAGTATTTAGTTGGGGGAGGGGTAAGTACAATGCAATTAGACAGGAACCGGGGTGCCTAAATTGGGAACAGATGTTCTCAGAAAAATGTATGACAAAAATGCAGAGATTGTTTAGGAAGCCTTTGCTGATATTGCAGGACAGATTTGGTCTACTGAGGTTAGGAAGGGTCGGTAGGTTGAAAGAACTTCAGGTGACAAGGGATGTGGAACATCAAAACAAGAGGAAGAAGGAAGCTTACTTATGGTTGAGGAGGCAAGAACCAGGTAGGACTTTAGAGGATTACAAGGCAGCCAGGAAGGAACTGAAGAATGGACTTGGAAGAGCTAAATGGGGGTATGAAAAAGCTTTAGCCAGTAGGATTAAGAAAAACCCATAGACATTCTACACTCTTGTGAGGAACAAGAGGATGGCCAGAGTGAGGGTAGGGCTGATCAGGGATAGCGGAAGGAACTCGTGGCTTGGAGTTGGAGGAGGTTGAGGAGGTCCTTAATGAATACTTTGCTTCAATATTCACTGCTGAGAGGGACATTGACATTTCTGAGGACAGCGTGAAACAGAACCATGTGCTCAAACATGTTGATGTTAAGAAGAAGGATGTGCTGAACATTTTGAAAAACATAAGGATAGATAAATCCCTTGGGTCAGATGGGATATATCCTAGGTTACCACAGGAAGTGAGGGAAGAGAATGCAGCACCTTGGCGATGATCTTTGCATCCTCACTGTCTACTGGAGTACTGCCAGATGATTAGAGGGTGGCAAATGTTATTCCCTTGTTCAGGAAAGGGAATAGGGATAACCCTGGGAATTACAGACCAGTCATCTTACTTCTGTGGTGAGTGAAGTATTGGAGAGGATTTTGAGAACCAGGATTTATGAATATTTGGAAAACCATAATTGATTAGAGATGTTCAGCATGGCTGGGAGAGGGGCAGGTCATGCCTCACAAACTTATTGAATTCTTTGAGGGTGTGACAAAATACATTGATGAATGTAGAGCAGTGGATGTGGTGTACATGGATTTTAGCAAGGCATTTGATAAGGTTCCCCATTGTAGACTCATTCAGAAAGTAAGGAGGCATGAGATACAGGAAAATCTGGCTATCTGGATACAGATTTGGCTGACCAACAGAAGGCAGAGGGTGGTGATAGATGGAAAGTATTCAGCCTGGAGCTTGGTGACCAGTGGTGTTCTGCTGGGATCAGTTCTGGGACCTCTGCACTTGTGATTTTTATAACTGACCTGGATGAGTAAGTGGAAGGGTGGGTTAGTAAGTTTGCCAATGACACGAAGGTTGGTGGAGCTGTGGATAGTGTAGAGGGTTGTTATAGATCGCAATGGGACATTGACAGGATGCATAACTGGAAGAAAGTGATGAAGGGCTTTTGCTCCTTGGATGCTATCTGACCTGCTGTGCTTTTCCAGTATTACACTCTCCGTTTCTGGATGCATAACTGGGCTGACAATTGGCAGATGGAGTTCAACTTGAAAAAGTGTGAAGTGATTCACTTTGGAAGGTTGAATTTGAATGCAGAATACAGGGTAAAAGGCAGGATTCTTGGCAGTGTGGAAGAACAGTGGGATCTTGGGATCTATGTCCATAGATCCCTCAAAGTTGCCATGCAGGCTGATAGGGTTGTTAAGCAAGTGTATGGTGTGTTGGCTTTCATTAGCAGGGGGGTTGAGTTTAAGAGCTGCGAGGTTATGCTGCAGCTCTATAGAGCCCTGGTTAGACCACGCTTGGAATATTGTGTTCAGTTCTGGTCACCGCTTTATAGGAAAGATGTGGAAACTTTCGAGGGGGCACAGAGGAGATTTACCAGGATGCTGAGGGCATGTCTCATGAAGTAAGGTCGAGGGGGCTAGGGCTTTTCTCATTGGAGAGAAGAAGGATGAGAGGTGACTTGATGGAGGTGTACAAGATGATGAGAGACATGGATACAGTGGATTAGACCAGGTTAAATTAGACTACTCAGATCCCTTGGCATCATGGTAGCCCACAAACCCACCAACTCACTCAAACAGCAGCTAATGAACTTGAAAGACCCTATACAATCAACAAGCAAAACTAATGTCATTTACAAAATGCCTTGCAAGAACTATGACAAACACTACATTGGACAAACAGGCAGAAAACTTGCCACAAAAAGACACGGTCCACTCTCACTAGTATCCTTACATACAGATGAGGAAGGACACCACTTTGACTGGGACAACACATCCATCATAGGACAAGGCAAACAGAGATATGCATGAGAATTCCTAGAAGCATGGCATTCCAACCGGAACTCTATCAACAAACACATTGACTTGGATCCCATTTACCAACCCTAAGAAAAAGACAGGAAATGAAGTCACCACTGGAAACAACATCACCAACCCAAGGAAACCCAACATATAAATAGAAAGTGGACTACAGACGTTTGTTGATAAAGTGCTTCATCCGGAGGCTCACTGATGATGTTATCTAGTATGGTGAAACATCTGAAAATGAACCTTCTAGCTCAGCGAGCAAACCTACATCCAGAACCTCAACCTGAGCTACAAATCTTCTCAAAGCTCACTAAGACTGATCTTATCTCTGACTAGTCAATGAGAAAATACAAACTGCCACCAACTCTTGAAAATTAAAGCCCAATGTTAACATTACTGCAATTGGCAAGTCATGAAAATATACTGGCATTGACTGAATCAATGATATATTATCAAGAGAACCAGAGAATGCTGTTTGTTCTCTAAATTAGTTTCTATTTACTTGGTTTCTGACTTCAGTTTGAAGGATGAGAACAACAGCAACTGACAAAGTCTCACTGATTCATACACTGAAGTGGAGGCTACATAAGTACGTGAGGGAAAGAAGGACAGAAAAACATACTGATCAAGTGACATGTCAGAGCGGGAGGAACTTCAATCGGTGTAGAAATACTCATTGTACTGAATAGCCTACTTCTATTCTGCACATAGCATAGCATAGTTTGATGCAGAAAGAGATGATTCAGCTCATCATATATGCACCGTTTCTCTGAATTAACATTATATCTTAGTGTTGTTCTCTAACCTTTATCCATTAACTCTGAACTTTGTATAAATAGAAAGAATCATGCAATATCCTCCTGAATACTTTGAGTGAAACTGCCTTAACCACACTTCCAGGCAGGGCATTCCTGACCCTAATTACTCACTCTGTACAAAAGCTTTCTCACACAGAGAATTTACTTCTTTTATCCAGACCATCATGGTTTTGAAAATTTGTGTTATATCTCATCTTTGACATCTCCCAGGAAACAAGTCCTAACTTCTCAAATTTACTATCATAACTGAAAGTTTTCATCCCTGGAATCATTTTTGCAAACTTCTCCTGCACACTCTATAGTGTGTTAACTGAATTATGGCACCTGCAACAGTAAATTCTATGCAGTTGCTGCTTTAGGGATTCAGATTAATTTTCCTATAATTCAATCACTGAAGGGAACATAATTGGAGTGAATATTTGTCATATTTGAAAGGCTCAATATAACACAAACATGTCTAAGGAAGCACAGACAGCAGGCGAACCCTGCCCCAAGGATTGTGAGTGGGATCTGACCAAAAATGATAAATTAGTTGGTTTGTTAAAATTTGGCTGGAGCTTCTTGTTTCATCCAACACTGCAATCCACTGTCAGCTTTGTTCTGAAGAGACATTGTTCTGTCCTATGGCTTCCCTGCATATGCTTGAATAAAGGAGATGGCACCTTAAGCACCTGGACTTGGTTATTCCTCTCATTGCACAACACAGTCACTGTACTTTCAGTTTGGTTAATTTTGAGGAAGTACGTTACCAGCCAGTTTTCAATTTTGTTTGATAACACAATCTGCCTAGAACAGAACAATTCACATGTTAGCAGTACCATGATGTAAAGTGTATGATATATATAGTAATATCATTTATTTTGGATCTTTGAACTTTAAGGTAGTGGCAAATGGGTTTGATCTGTGAAGGTGTTTAATGACTAACTTGAAAGTATTTCTGTAACATAGCGATTTCTTTCAAAACACAGAACTGAAGAGATACTTCCTGGAGAGCTATATTTTTTTCTCATTGGGAGAGTTTATGAGTGAACAAAGTAAACAGTGTAGTCCATTAGGTTTTCAGATACACGATTCTGGGATTGACGTTTTGAGTTTAGGGAAATGCCTGTAGCTCGAAAAAAACTTTTGGTTTTTAGTTAGGCTGTTTCACAGAAGTATTGGCTTTGTAAAACAGTTGCTCCTGAGAAAGGGATGTAGTTTACAACTGCTAATGAAGAGACTACTTCAAATTAAGAAGCTTGGTTTAAAAGCTCTGGACCAGAAGTATTTGGTTAAAACCCTGAAAGGCTTACTCAAAGTTGAAAAAGTCTAAGCTCAGTTGTCTGAAGCCTCCAAGAAGAGGCTACCTGTCTCTCAAGACAGGGCATTGAAGCCACGGTTAAATGAAGCTTTACAGATGTGAACTAAGGGGAATTCTCTCTGATGCAAGTACTGTAAAGGAGTGTTTTTCAGATTAATGGATTCTATTTTGCCATGGACTGAGGAGAAATTGAGTATATTAAGTCTGTACTAATTGTAATTCAGAGAAATAAGAGGTGACCTAATTGAAGCATAAAAAAGATTTTTCAGGAACTTGACAGGATAGATGTGAAGAAGTTGTTTCCTCTGTAGGATAATCTAGGACTAGAGGACAGAATGAGGAATTGCACATTTAAGACAGGGATGAGGAAGAATTTCTTCTGTCAGAGGCTAATTAATCTGTGGCATTCTTTACTGCAGAGGGCTGATGAGGCTGGGTCATTTCAATAGTTAAGGCTGAGATAGGTAGATTTTTTAATCAGCAAGGGAATCAAGAATTATAGTGAAAGGCAGGAAAGTGGAGTTGAGGATTATCAAATGAGCTATGATCTCACTGAATAGCTGACATCTGCTCCTATGTCTTACAGTGTCAGGGTGTTTCAAAATCTTTAAATATGGATTTTAAGTGAAGAATTTACGAATGTATTGTTTTTTTTAAGTAATCAAGTTGTTTCATTGTTCAAAACAAATGAAAAATGTATTAAACAAGATTTCAGTCTGGATCTGACTTTTCCAGTAATAACATCAGCTGGGGTCATAACACTACCAAGTATGAATGTACATCCTAACACAGATTACATCAGCACTGTTGAGGGGAGCAAATATCATTTAGATATCATCACAAATAGACAGTTTTGTGAGTTGATCTACTTCTTTCAAGTTTAACTGATCTACTTAAATTAAACTAAATTACTCCAAATTGAAGATAGGAATTAGGATGCAACTCAGTTCTTTTAGTCTGGAGTATTCATTTCAACTTAATTTCACTAATGATATAAAAGCAAAGTGAAACTAATTAAATAGCAGCATACATGTTATCATTATTGAGGCAAGTTTTCACCAATTGTTGTTCAGAGTTTTGGCACAATTTAGAAGGTTTTTACTCTACTTTCTTCTACCTTTTTTGATGTTAACCTTCTTCAACATGTTCTCATCCCTCAGGGTGTAGTGGTAAATCTGGAGAAATATCTGTGAATATCACATCCACAGAGATGGTCAATACTAGTTTTTGGTTGGGCATAAAAGGAAATGGGTTTGAACAGAACAGGTCATCAATGTTAACAAAAAATGCTGGAGATCACAGCAGGTCAGGCAGCGTTCATGGAGAAAAAGCAAGCTAACGTTTCGAGTCTCGATGACTCTTCACTGCAGCTCTGATGAAGAGCCTACTGAGATCTCCAGCACTTTTTGTTTTTAGTTCAGATTACAGCATCTACAGTAATTTGCTCCGAGGTCATGAATGTTTTCTTCTGGTGGGGTTTTAACTCATTCACATTGGTGGCCATGCCTGCAGCTGCCTATGTGTTGAGGTCAGGATTCTATCCCTAAATCTCTCTGCTTCTCTACTCTTTTCTCATCCTATACGATGTTCCTTACCAAAACATTAGTCATGTGCTCTATTATGACACTTGGCTCAGGGACAATATCCCAGTGTAAGTGTCTAAATAAATTTTATAAATGCAAGCTGTTGTGCTTGCGCAATAACATGGGATAATCTAATGCAGTGCACAGGGAAGCTGTCCTCATAAAAACAAACAAAGATTGTCAAATGAGATTTATATTTCTTAACCAAATACCTGAAAATTCACATCAAAGATCCTGAACAACTTCCTAATATTAATCAAAAAAATACAAATTTCAAATTCATTTGGCAGATCCTTTTCTGGAGGTTAGACAGCCAGCTTCTGGGTAGTGAAGAAGATAGTTCAGTGCCTGTAATTCAATTGAATTTATTATGCCTTTTGGAATGTAATGCAAGATTCAGAATGGGAACACACCATATTTGGATCAGTGGGCCTGACCCCAGCAAATACCATTTGGCCACACAGCACGTTGAAACACTGACTCTAGATTTATTCTTATTTCGAACAGTTGTTGTGAAAGAGCAGTCACATTTCAGGAATTGTTTGAAATGTTAAAATTCTGTTCTAATTTATTTTATTGAGAGAAAAACAGCATAACATTTAAATCAACCCTGGTAATAGTTCTTCTCATGTCACAGCTGTGTTACTTCCAGTTTTTCAGCCTTCCTTGTTTGAACTGCAAGTAATAGTTTTGATGTCGTTCAAACATCAACTAATCATTAATCATTGACTTGCACTCAGTTCAACCAGTTTTAACATTACAACAACAATGTACATTTAAATAACACCCTTCAACATGATAAAATGGCCGAAGGACTAACAGAGAAAATGTAAAAGAAAAGAGGGGAAGGGTGGCATTGTTAGTCAAGGACAGTATTACGGTTGCAGAAAAGACGTTTGATGACTCGTCTACTGAGGTAGTATGGGCTGAGGTTAGAAACATGAAAGGAGAGGTCACCCTGTTGGGAGTTTTCTATAGGCCTCAGAATAGTTTCAGAGATGCAGAGGAAAGGATAGCAAAGATTATCCTTGGTAGGAGCGAGAGCAACAGGGTAGTTGTTATGGGGGACTTTAACTTTCCAAATATTGACTGTGAATACTATAGTTCAAGTACTTTAGATGGGTCAGTTTTTGTCCAATGTGTGTAGGAGGGTTTCCTGACACAGTATGTAGACAGGCCAACAAGGGGTGAGGTCACATTACATTTGGTAGTGGATAATGAACCCAGATAGGTGTTAGACTTGGAGGTAGGCAAGCACTTCGGTGATAGTGACCACAGTTTGGTTATGTTTACTTTAGTGATGGAAAGGGATAGGTATATACTGTAAGGCAAGAGTTATAGCTGGGGGAAAGGCAATTATGATGTAATTGGGTGTGATTTAGGATGCATAGGATGGGGAAATAAACTACCCGGGATGGACACAATTGAAATGTGGAGCTTATTCTGTGGATCCTTGGTAAGTATGAGAGGAAGTTGTCAAGCGAAGGATCCGTGGTTTACTAAGGAAGTTGAATCTCTGTTCAAGAAAAAGGAGGAGGCTTATGTTAGGATGAGACTTACTGACCATGCCTCCTACATTCATGTCTAGATCATTAATGTACACTACATAGGCTTCCAGTCACAAAAACAGCCTTCAACCATCATCCTCTCCTTCTTGCCATTAAGGCAATATTGGATCCAATTTGCTAAATTGCCCGAGGTTACATGGGCTCTTAGATTCTTAACCAGTCTACATCAAATGCACTACCCACATTTACACATTTAGCTATCTTCTCAAAAAATTCAATCAAATTTGTTAGACATGATCTCCCCCGCACAAAGTCATGCTTGCTATCCTTCGTTAATTCTTGCCTCTTCAAGTGGCGATTTATTCTGTGTCTCAGAATATTTTCCAATTGTTTCCCTAGTACAGATGTTAGATTCACCGGCCTGTGGTTTCCTAGTTTATCCCCTCTACCTTTCTTGAATAACGGAACCACATGAGGGGTGGCATGGTGGCTCAGTGGTTCGCACTGCTGCCTCACTGCGGCAGAAACCCAGGTTCAATTCCAGCTTCGATCGACTGTCTGTGTGGAGTTTGCACATACTCCACATGTCTGTGTGGGTTTCCTCCGGGTGGTCCAGTTTCCTCCCACAGTCCAAAGATGTGCAGATTAGGTGAATAGGCTACGCTAAATTGCCCATAGTGTTCAGGGATGTGTAGGTTAGGTGCATTAGTCAGAGGTAAATGTAGAGTAATATGGTAGGGGAATGGGTCGAGGTGGGTTACTCTTTGGAGGGTTGGTGTGGAGTTGTTGGGCCAAATGGCACGTTTCTACACTGTTGGGATTCTATGATTAGTCTTCTGACATCCCTCATGTGGCCAGAGAGATTTGAAAATTAATGCTGGAGCCCTTGCAGTCTCTCCCCTTGCTTCTCATGGCAGCCCTGGACACATTTCACTTGGGCCTTGGGATTTATCCACTTTCAAGCCCACTTTTAATACTTACTGACTCTCAATGCTAATTTGTTCAAGTATATCACAATCCTCTCCCTGATTTCTAGACCTACACTGTCCTTCTCTATGGGAATGCAGGTGTAAAGTACTCATTCAAAACCTTTGCTATGTTTTTCAGCTCCAGACAGATTTCCACTTTGCTCTGTAATGGGCCCTATCCTTTCCCTTGTTATTCCCTTGCCCCAAATATACTACAAAATGCTTTTGGAGTTAATGTTAACTGCCAGTATGGAGAATCGCATCTCAAAGTATGTCTCTGAGCTTTGGCCATCTGTCATTTTAATTCTCTACTTCACTACCACTCTGAGCTTTCTGTTCTCACTCTCCGAGAGTTCCAGTGAAATTAAACACAAACTTGAAGAACACTACTTCACCTTTCAATTGGGCTCTTGAAAGCCTTCCAGACTCAACTTTGAACTTAACAATTTCAGATTGTAATTTCTTCATCCATGATTCTGTTATTCCTATTTGTCACTCTTCTGGACCTTTTATTTTTTTACCATGTCCTTTTGCTTTGCAGCATCAACCCACTTGTCACTTAATCTCTCTTTGATTTCACCCTCTCACAGATAGTCACTTTTGTTCTTTCCTCCTCTTCCCTATCCCATTTCTGAACTAGCTTGGAACCAGCTGCACCTTTAACTTTTTCCTATTCTGAATGCAGTTCTGAAATCTTGGGCTGAATTTTCTCAAAGGATTTTTTTCTGCAATGAGGTTGCCAGTAGACGTTTCTGGGGATTGACCAATTAACAAGGCATGTTCAGGGTCACTATCCAATTACGGACAGTAGATGGGTTGAGGATATAGAATGGAGATTCAGTATCAGCTTGCAAGGATGCTTGGCAGCCTTCTCTGTGGCTGCAGCATTACCACTAATGGGACAAGAGACAATGGACCAAGTGAAACCGTGAAGTGGCTGGTCACCACCAGCAGTATCCATATCATTAGTTTCCAGGAATTGACCACACAACTACAATCTCTACACACAAATGTCCTCGCAATTGCAATTTGCACTTTGAACATGTAGTTTTCATGTTATTTTTCAGTGTTCCAACTTTCTGCTACACACTTGCCTCCTGTGGTTTCAGAGTTGCAGATACTGTGTTGTTCCTATAATCGGTTGGTATAATCCTCCTGTCGTCAGAAAATGCCTAAATGCTTCCTTAACAACCTCAATTTCCCACTGCAATGAAGCAGTTTAATTGTCATCAGCAAAGAGATGACTACTCCAGGAAAGGTGTGAGGAGATAATACTGCCAAGACTTAACGTTCATCACCATTCACAACCCTGCCTCAAAGGGCCAAATAAATTCTCATTTACTATTTTCATTCCAGATTTCCAGCATCTGCACTATACTGCGTTGAGGGATTTGAATTTTAATCAAGTTAACAAATAAAACACTGAGTGAAAGAAAAAGTAACAGTTATTATACTGTGCATTGTGTGCAAGTGATTAATTGGCTGAAAGTTATCAATGCCAAAGTAAATATTTTCTTGAATACTCCAGTGTAAAAGTTTGAACTGCTGAATCTAAGCAAAAAAAATCAAGGGCAATTGAGATCCCTTTCATAATAAATTGATGTTTTACCTGGTCAGGAAAATGAAATATTTTCATCACTGGCAGCAGAAGACTATAGGGGAGAAGTGAGAGAGAAAGTGAGACCGAAATGGAAATTTGTCTGCAGGGACATCAGGATACAGTTAACTTCCAGCAAAAACCACAGGGGTATGCTCTGATTTTATTAACATGCAGCAGGAAAATTTGGTTCTGCCTCTTAGAGGAACTCCCAAACTCTTATATTTATGTAACCTTCCTCTCCTGTGCCTTATAACAAGAATCAACATAAAGTAAGCATGCTAATTGAAGAATTCTGCAGCTATTATCGCCAGTGAGAATTTGGCTACTCTCAAAATGTTAACTCCTTTATCTCATATACCTATTCTGACTGCAGCAAAACAAATCCAGGTCAAAGAAAGCATAACTTAGGTTTTGGCATGCAATTAAATTACAACTGCAGCTCCCATGGAGGCAACTCACACTTGAGAACATAAGAAATAGGAAGAAGAGAAGGTAACTCAACCTTTGAGACTGTTCCAGCATTCAATATGATCAAGCACAATCTTCCACAGTGAATCTACTCACCTGCACTATCTTCAGGTCTCTTGCTTTGTTTAGTATCCAAATATCTATCAATCTTCGATTTCAATATACCCAACTAAGCATTCGTAACTTTCTGAGGTAAAGATTGCCAAGGATTTACAGCTGTCTGAAACAGCATCTTGGCTTAATTATAAATGGCCAATCCCTTTTTTGAGACCATGATTCTCTAATTCTAGCTGTTCAGCCCCCTGGAGGGGAGGATGGAATAGATTCTTAGCACTTAAGTGTGAAACCACCGAAGAAGTGGGAGTGGAGGAACCAACGATGCACTCCAGCACATAAAAACACAGGAGAGGGGGATCCAAAGACTGGGAACCTTCCATGAAGACAGACAGGCAGAGTTGTGGGAGACACCTCTACATGGGAGTGGACAAAGGGAGAGCAAGGCTTGGGGCCTTCACAGATCTTCCAGGAGCAGAGACAACAAATTTGCAACTTGGGGCTATTTTAGAGCTGTGAAAAGAATGACTACAAATTTGCAGGTGACATTATAGGAATTCTAAATTTATTGGTTGGTGATAAGCTGCTGTTCAGGAGTGAATTTAAATAGGTTACAACTAGAAAAATGCAAGTAGCAGTAATAAAGTTAGAAAAAGTCAAAGCAAAATAAAATAATAAAGTAAATTGTAGAAAGATAAAGTAAACTTAAAGTGAGGTAGTGTTGTTCCTATTATGTTTTAGAAATCAAAGAACTGCAGATGCTGAAAATCTAAGACAAGAACAGAAATTGCTGGAGACATCCAGCAGGCCTGGCAGCATCTGTGCAAAGAAAGCAAAATTAATGTCTCAAGTCCAGAGACCCTTCTTCAGAATAGTTCTAAGGTTTGGAGGACAAGAGTTGCCGAACTCTGTTAGGAATGTTTTCTTGGGTAGTATATTGAGAATTCAAATAGTTTAAGGCCTATACTTGCTAGAGCTTAGAAGGATAAGAGGAAATCTAATTGAGGTATACCAAGATGCTAAAGGGGATTGACAAAGCAGACAGAGTGGATATATCCATTTTTGGTGCAAGTTAGAACAAGAGGTCACAGTTTTAGGATAAGGGGCAACAGATTTAAAAGAGAGATGAGGAGAAATCATGTCTCTCAAAGGGTCGTGAATCCGTGGAATTCATTCTCCTAAAGTGGAGTGAATGCTGGGATACTGAATAAATTTGAGGTGACTTTTAATTAGTACTGTGTTAAAGGGTTATGAAGGACAGGCAGGAAAGTAAAGTTGAGGCTGAGATGAGATCAGCCATTAGATTCAATGGGGGGGGGGGGTAGCTGAATTGCTTACTCCTACTTCTAGCTCTTACATCCTTATGAAATTTCCCCATGAGAATTGTATGACCTTCCATGAGTGTCTTCTGCTATGGGGGTACCTTAGTTCCAACCAAACTTTACATCTTTACTTTCTACACTTTTTTTGTGGGTGGCACAGTGGTTAGCACTGCTGCCTCACAGCGCCACAGACCCGGGTTCAATTCCCACCTCAGGCGACTCTCTGTATGGAATTTGCACATTCTCCCCATTTCCAGGTTTCCTCCGGGTGCTCCGGTTTCCTCCCACAATCCAAAAATGTGTAGGTTAGCTGAATTGACCGTGCTAAATTGCCCGTAGTGTTAGGTGAATGGGTAAATATAGAGGAATGGGTCCGGATGGGTTGCGCTTCGATGGACTTGTTGGGTCGAACGGCCTGTTTCCACACTGTAACTAATCTAATGTGCCATTTCTCTTCTGTGTTTATGCCAATCTTATTATCTCGAGTACCTTTTTGCATTTTGCCTATCTTTTTTAAACTTCAGAACCCTATACTATTTAATACCAAATTTCTGACATTTAACATATAAAATTATGAATTAACTTAATGATGTGACAACACTATGGTTTTAAGAGGTCTATTTTAGCCCGGCTGTTTTTATGAAGGGAGATTGAGACAGAGGTGAAGAGCAGTCTGTTCCCAAACAATAAAGTAAACAGCTCAAGAGACCTTGGGTTTTTTTTTTAAGTCAGAACAATAGAAGCAGCTTGAAGGGGTGTGGTCAAGCTCCCACAGAACTGGAGTTTTAAGTTTTAGTTTTCAATAGTTGCTGGGTCTTGAAACTAGATGTCAAAGCTGTTATTCCTCTCTCTCATACAGCTAAAAGCTCGGGTTCTCTTCCTCTACATGAGAAATCTATTTCACTGAATTTGCTGTTGCCAAGGGTGTGCTTGTGGGATGTTATCATATTGGAACTGTTGCTGTTAGCAGTTAAGCAATCTATTATTATGTTAGGTTTTCTAATAGAGTTAAGTTATTCCAAGGTCTCCTTATTTTTACACTAAAGTTAAAGTACAAACAAAAGAAATGTGTGTTTTACTTCATGCCTGGTGGTTTGACCAATTGATATACATCTGAACATATTGCCTTACATTTGCCTTTTAAAATATGAAAAAGTTGGGGTTTACGCCATCTCCTTAATATATCTTGAGACGGCTTGGTCTGGTCACTAACAATGGTATTATTAAAGATCATGGCAGGGGGATATGAACCTGTACAGGGAGACAGGAGAGAGGGACATAAGAGAAAAAACATAAATCAGAATGGGAAGTAAGAAAAGTGATAGGTAAAAAACGTGAAAGGTAGAGATTTCAATGGTAAAAAAATCAAACAGGTCCATAGTGCCAAGAAATGTGAACAGGACGAAACTATTAGAAAGAACAGACTTGTGTCTTTGTGCGTGGAACATTCATAATAAAGAGGATGAATTAGACACACAAATAGATGTAAATCGGTGTGACATAGTTGGCATTATGGAGATGTGGCTTAAGGGTGATCGGGGTGGGAAATGAATATCCAGGGGTATTCAGTTTTTGTGAAGGATAGACAAAAAGGAGGAAGCTGTGGGGTAGCATGGTTGATTAAGGAGGAAATTACGCAACAGCAAGGAAGGATATTAGCTCCAGTGAAGTAGAATCGGTATGTGTAGAACTTAGAAATACTAAGGGGCAAAGAACGATAGGAGGGGTTATATATAAACCCCAACATGTAGTGGCATTAAACAGGAATTTAGTGATATAAGCAATAAGGGTACAGCTGTTTATATGGGCAACTTTACACCGCAAGGAGGTTGGACAAATCAAATCAATAATAAACACTGTAGAAGAGAAATTCCTGGAGTGTGTATGAGGTGGATTTTTGGATCAATACATTGGGGAATCAGTGACAGAACAGGCCGTCCTAGATTGGATATTGTGCAATAAGAAAGGACACATTCGGAATTGAGCTGTTTGACAGCTGTTGGAGAAGAGTGACCCTAATATGGTAAAATTCTTCATTAAGATACAAAGTGATGTAGCTGATTCTGAGATTAGGATCCTGAAGCTGAACAAAGAAAACTATGATGGTATGAGGTGCGTGCTGGTTATGATACATTGGGGAATATTGCTTAAAGAGATGATGGTGGATACACGACAATTAAATATTTAAAGAGTCCACGGATGAACTGCAACAATTGTTCATTCCTGTCTGGCACAAAAATAAAACAGGAAAGGTGGCCTGACCATGACTATCCAGGGAATTAGGAATAATATTAGATCTAAGGAAGTACTGCCCAAATTTTCCAAAACAAACCCCAGCAGACCTGAGGATTGAAAGCAGTCAGATTTCAGCAAAGAAGAAGAAAGAGATTGGTTAAGAGAGAGAAAACAGAGTGCAACAGTAAACTCATGGGGCACATACAAACTGATGGCAAAAGTTTCTATAGTTCCATGAAGAGAAAAAGATTATTAAGACACATGCCGGTCACTTAAAGTCAGAATCCGGGCAAGTTATAATGAACTCAAAGAAATGATAGACCAAATAAATACATATTTTGCTTCTGCTTTCACAAAGGAGGACTCAAATGATATCCCTAACCTGTTAGGGAACACAGGGCGTAGAGAGAGGAAGTGAGTGAAGGAAATCAGGTTTCATAGAGAAATGGCTATTGATGGGATTACAGGCCAATAAATCCCCAGTGGCTGATAATCTACATCCCCAAGTATTTAAGAAAGTAGCCCTAGAAATCGTAGATGCATTGGTAGTCACAGATCCAAGATACAAATAGATTCCAAACAGTTCCTCTGGCTTGGAGGATAACTAATGTAAACCTATTACTTAAAGGAGGAGGTAGAAGGAAAACAGAGAATTACAGAACAGTTAGCCTCACATGAATAATATGGAAAATTCTAAAATCCACTCTAAAAGATTTAGTAGCACAGCACTTGGAAAACAGTGACAGGATTGCAGTGTCAGCATGGACTTACAAAAGGGAATCAAACTTGATAAATCCATTGGATTTGTGGGATTGTAACCAGTAGAGTCTTATACTTTCTTGTGCTTTCAGAAGGCTTTTGATAAGGTCCACATAAGAAGTTTGCTTATGAAAATATTGTGCAGAGGACTGGGGATAGTGTCCTGACATGGATAGAGTACTAGCTGGCAGACAGGAAACAAGTTTAAGAATAAACAGTTCTTTTCCCTAGAGGCAGGCAGTGACAAATGGGGTACAACAGGTATCAGAGCTTACATGACAGCTGTTTACAGTACATATTAATGATTCAGAGGAGGTAACAAATGGTAATATCTCCACATTTGCAGATAACACAAAGCTGGGTGGAAAAGTGAGGAGGATGTAGAGATGTTTCAGTGTGATTTGGACAACTTGAACGAGTGGGCAAATGCATGGTTGATGAAGTATAATGTATTTAAATGTGAGATTATCCACTTTGGTAGCTAACACAGGAAGATACATTGTTATTTCAATGGTGATAGTTTGGGAAAGGGGAGGTGCAACAAGACCTGGGTGTCCACAGATACCAGTCACAAAGTAAACATGCAGATACAGCAGACAGTGATGACAAATCGTATGTTGGCCTTCATAGTGAAAGGATTTGAGTACAGGAGCAGGGATGTCTTGCCGCAATTGTACAGGGTGGTGGTGGAACCACAGCTGGAGTACTGGATGCAGTTTTGGTCTCCTTATCTGGAGAAGGATGTTCTAGCTGTATAGCAAGTACAATGATGGTTTAACAGGCTGATTCCTGGAAGAGCAGGACTGATATATCAAGAAAGACTGGGATCAGTTAACATCATATTCACTAAAGTTTAGAAGATTGGGCGTGGGGTCTCACAGAAACCTAAAAACCTAACCTACCAGTACAAGACAAGGTTAGTGCACAAAAAAGGTTCCAGATGACCATGCAATCCAAAACCAGTGGCCACAGTCTAAGGATATAGGGGAGGCCTTTTTGAACTGAGATGAGGAGAGTGGTGATTCTGAGGAATTCTTTTCCACAGAAAGCGGTTGAGGGCAAAACATTGAATGCTTTCCAGGAGTTAGATATAATTCTTGGGTCAAAAGAGAACGAAGCTATGGGGAGAAAATTAGAACAGAATACTGAGTTGGATGATCAACCATGATGATATTGAACACCAGAGCAGGCTTGAAGGCCTGAATCCTGCTTCTATTTTCTATGTTTCTGTGTTATTTTAAGATCCTGACAACAGCAGCTATTTATTTTTTAAGGGCAACTTTATGTTTTTGGAATCTAATCTGGAAAAGGCAACACTTTCACTTTGAGTATTGTAAATAAGTAAGACCAGCTGAAAAGAAAGCTCTGTGTACAACTGATGTGCCAAATCTCTAATCTTTTCCCCTTCCTTTTAACCTGCATTATTTCTCATGCCCTCACTGGGAATTACTGCGGCCTTGGTCAGCATCTGCGGAGAGAAACAGATGTCGCATTTAGGGTCGATGAGCGGAACCTAAAGACTATTTGTACTTAATTAAAAAATATACATTTGCAAACCTGTATAATTTAAAATATTTTAAAAAGTTTTTTCTTTCTTACTATGCGATACCCATTATTCGCCCTGTATTTTTGCAGTGCATGGAGACACAAATACCATTACTTCTTTTCATACTCTTGAGTGAGCATGCATAAAAATCTGCAAGACCTTTAGGAACATACTTGTGTTAGGTCCGAGGTTTGGATTTACCTTATCTTAACTTAAATACTTGGTGTAAGCGGCCAGACAAACGAATAGCCACACTTTATGACTCCTCAACCTAACTTCTGGGTGGGAAACATGGACAGTTTCACCTTGCAAACTGCATACTACAATCGGATCTGCAGTCTTTCTATTTAGTTCTGTATCCCGTCAAGTGTTACTGTTAGATTTTAAGTTAATGAGGTTTTCCATGATGTTTTATTGTAAGTAAAGCAAATGTCAGAACTCATCATGTTCCTACATTCTACCAAATGTCTTTCTGGTTACAACTTGACAAAAAGTGACAAGCTCTACTGAACTCTGACTTCTGTACTGGGTGGCTGCTATTTGTCTGTAAAGACTTTGTCTTTGCAGTGTTTCCCCCACAAAATCTGAAAACTATCCTGTTAGTTTGTTTTCACTAACCTTTAGATTAGATTAGATTACTTACAGTGTGGAAACAGGCCCTTCGGCCCAACAAGCTCACACCGCCCCGCCGAAGCGCAACCCACCCATACCCCTACATGTACCCCTTACCTAACACTATGGGCAATTTAGCATGGCCAATTCACCTGACCTGCACATCTTTGGACTGTGGGAGGAAACCGGAGCACCCGGAGGAAACCCACGCAGACACGGGGAGAATGTGCAAACTCCACACAGACAGTCGCCTGAGGCGGGAATTGAACCCGGGTCTCTGGCACTGTGAGGCAGCAGTGCTAACCACTGTGCCACCGTGCCGAACCTGATGACTGATCTCCTGTAAAACAAGGTCTATTACAAACTTCCATTTCACAATTCTGTTGTTAGAAAGACTGGTCTAATTAAAGAGAAGGGCAAATAATGAAGAGCTGCAGAATAGTATGGTTCTCCATCAAAGTTAGATTATTTCACAAACTAACATAATTTGAAAGAAGTCACATTTTCAAGGCTTGTCTTTCCTGTGGTATTCAGTGTTTGCAAAAAAAAATTCAAGATGCCCCAACCATTCAGACTTGTGCAATCCAAAGGTTTCTGTTAGCCAACTGTTCATCAGCTCCATAAATGAGTTTGAACTTGTTGATAATAAAGAAAAGGTTGCAACTGTTTAATTTCCCTACAAATGCTTTGTTTGGAAAAAAATTTATCTGCAGATGGTTTTAAAAAGCAAACCGTTTAAAAGGGATTCACTTCCACATCCTTTTGGGAATATTTATATTCAAAGGGAACTCAGAGCAGGAAATGGCATGCCACTTAACATCTGTCATAGGGAAGATGTTGAAGCTTTTATTAAAGATGCTATAGCTATTGCATCATGTTATTCACAGATTCTTTGATTGTGGACTGAAATAAGGAAAGGACTGTTTAAAAGAATATGGAAGAGATTGCTACACATTTGAAAAGCATGCTTTCATACAGAGGGTGGCTCATAGATGGAATGAACTGCCAGACAAAGTGGTAGATGCAGTAAAGTTACATTTAAAAGTCATTTGAACAAGCATATGAATAGGAAAGGTTTGGAGGGATATGGGCTAAATGGTCCATAACTGTGCAGTATGACTCTATGACTCAATCCATAGTGGAAGCTTACTCCAGATGGGCTGCAGCCAGGCAGGGTATGTCTACGAAGTGAGATTCAGCTGGCGCAAGTAACTACCTTTTCTGTGGAGTAGTGACCAGTTATTGATGATGAAGGCCTTCTTTCTGCCATTTGCTATGTGATTGGATCCCAGGTAATTGAGTAGCTTGTGGGTGAAACAAAACAGGCAGACATCCTTAGACCTCCAGAAAGGGGAGGTCTTTAGATGAGAAAGATTAGAATTCTCACTGTGTGGAAACAGGCCCCTTGGTTCAACAAGTCCACACTGACCCTCCGAGGAGTAACCCACCCAGACCCACTCACCTACCCTGTATTTACCACTGACTAATGAACCTAAACTACACATCCATGAACACTATGACTAATTCATCTCACCTGTACATCTTTGAATTGTGGGAGGAAACCGGAGCATCCAGAGGAAATCCATGCAGTCATGGTGAGAATGTGCAAACTCCACACAGACAGTCACCCAAGGCCCCTGGCGCTGTGAGGCAGCAGTGCTAACCACTGAGCCACTGTGCTGCCCCTATTCACAGCAATTCTCTGTAGTTAAAAACAACAACATACCTATAGTCTGAAGGAAGCCAGTTTTTTTCCCCCTTACTAATTGCTGTAATCTGTTGCTTTTAACTAAAAAGTCAGAGACTTCATAAATTGTGAACCAGTTGCTCTGTACCTCCCGCAAGCATATATATGGAAAAGAGAGAGAGGAGTGAACAGCAAGTTCTCAGAAATAAAAAGGATCTTCTCAGTAAACTCTGTGAATAGGGTCAATTGAACTGTCTTCCCAGTTTGTCCTTTACCCATAATACTATTAATTTGTGTGCTGATCTGTATGCGTAGGAGTTTTACACAGAGGTGAGGGTTTTCACTGCAGTATATGTTGATAATTCCTAATTGCTTGCAGTTAGAATCTGTTTATTTAATAACTTTAATATTTAATAAATAGTAATAAATAGTCACTTTTGTTAAGTACAGAAATCTGGGTCTAAAAAGACAGGTAAATTGCAGAATTTTGTAAAAGCTGATAAAATCTTTAACTTGTTGATGACTCCATGAATAGTGGGGCTTAATTGTCAGTGTGCTAGTCAGTGTGGTGTGGCATAGAGCATTTAGAACGAGTCAAAGCAAACAAACAGAGTCAACATGGTTTTGTTAAAGGGAAATCAGTTTAACAGTTAACATTTAACAGTTTATTGCAGTTCTTTGAAGGAGTAAGGGTGCTGAGGACAAAGAGGAACTGATGGATGTATTATACACAAATTTTCACAAGACATCGATAAGCTACTGCATTAAAGTTATTGCAGAAAATGAAAGCTCATGGTGTACTGGGAAACATATTTTGGCATGGACAGAAAATTGGCTAAGTAATAGGAAATGGAGAGTAGGCACGAGTAATAGGGATCTGGGTGTCCCAGTGCATGAATTGCAGGTTAGTATGCAGGTACAGCAAGTAATCATTAAAGCTAATAGAATGCTATGGCTTACTGAGAGTGGAATTCAAAGCATAAATAGGAAAGTTATGCTTCAGTTGTTCAAGCATTGGTCAGTTCGCATTTGGAGTATTGCGTAAAGTACTGGCCTCTGTACTCATGGAAGGATATGAATGCATCAGAAGCAGCTGAGGTTTACTAAACTAATACTTGGAATGAACAGATTGCCTTATGAGGAAAGGCCAGACAGGTTAGGCTTGTATCCTCTAGAGTTTAGAAGTGTCAGAGGTAACTCGATTAAGGTAAAAGGTGAAGTTGTTATTGTCCTACCAGACAATAATCTGCTCTCTCATTTACAGAGACATTACTTTTTTATTCTTAAAACAATGGCTTAAAGTTTCAGTCTTCACTGAGGTCAGGAACAGAGGCAGACAAGATTTAGATATTATTTAAATGATTAAGTATTTAAATATTTAAATGCAGCAAGGTATTATTTAAGTGTGGAAAAACAGCAGAAAGCTGCAACACAAAGGGACTTGGGAGTACATGTGCATGAAACACAGAAAGCTAGCACACGGGTGCAGGATGTAATCAAGAAGGCTATTGCAATGTTGGTCCTTACTTCAAAGGGGTTGGAGTATAAGAGTAGGGAAGTCTTACTTCAACTGTAAAAAGTGGTGAGATCACGTGTGGAATACTGTGAGCAGTTTCGGTTTCTTTATCTAAGAAAATATACTATTTTATTCAAAGTAGTCCAGAGAAAGTTCACTAGGGTGATCCCCAAAATGGAGGGTATGAGAAAAAGGTAGAGAGATTAGGATCCTACTCATTGGAATTTAGAAGAATGATAGGTGATCTCATTGAAACATAAAGGAACCTTGAGAGGCTTGACAGGATAAATGCTGAGAAAATATTTTATTCACGGTAAAGTCTAGGACCAGAGGTCACAGTCTTAGAATTAAGGGGTGCCAATTTAAGATTGAGGTGAGGAGGAATTTCTTCTCTCAGAAGGTTGAATGGGTTTGGAACTCCTTGCCAGAGAAAGCTGTGGGAGCTGAGACCTTCTTTAAATTTAAGACGGAGGTAGATCCTCATCAGTAGAGAGGAATCAAGGGTTATGGGGAAAGGGCAGGAAAGTGGACTTGAGGCCTGTCGGATCAACCATGATACTATTAAATGGGGGAGTAGACTGGAGTAGTTGAATGGTATAGTCCTGTCCCTACATATCATGGTCTTAAAGTTGTGAGAGGCAGCTAGAAAAGGAATATGGATAGACTGCGAGTGGGCAAAGATGTGACAAATAGAGTATAATGAACTGACAGGAGTTAGAATTTTTAAAAATATTTTTGACATTACTACTCTCCATCAAGATGACCCGTTCTCTTCCTTTCGCATCTTACTTCACATCTATTTTATATCTCTTTTTCTCTTTCACTAACATTAATAAGCCATTTGTCTTCTGCACTTGGCTTCTCCAGCATCTTCTCCCTCGAACCATCTCTGTCAAACATACATGTATAAAAAACATATTTTCAAATGCCTTTCAGTTTTGAAGAAGTCATACTAGATTCAAAATGTTGACTCTGTTTCTCTCCACAGGTGCTGCCAGATCTGCTGAGCTTCACCAGCATTCTGTGTTTCTTTCAGATTCCCAGCATCGGCAGTGTTTTGCTTTTATTTGAGTAAGAAGATTTGTTTGGTTTATTTTTATGTTGGATAAGTGGAGCAACACACTTAAAAAATTCCAGTAAAATACCAGCTTTGCCACATGTTACTGGGCTAGATTTTCACACTACAAGCAGGAAACAGGAGTTGGTAATTCTTCTGGTTTCTGAAGTCATTATTCTTATTCACGAATCATGTGTCCTAGAAATTCAACTGCCACTATGGAGATTTGACATTTCTCATTCAGTGCAAGGTCAGAATTCTGCAGTGCCTTTAACATGACGCTTACTCTGGTCACATTCCTTCTTCATTTTAAAAGAATATCATTAGTACTCCAACTGGTTCCTTTTCTCTTCCAGGATTCTACATATTATTCCATGGAAAATACAAGGTGCAGAAGAGATCTCAAATTGTAGATACTTGAAACAATGCTGCCTGAATGGTGTAAAAGTCAGGCGTCTTCACCCAGGATCCAAAGGTAGTTTTGCCAGGACCTATTCTGGCATCCAGTTTTGTGAAAAAAATGCCTCTTGCCAATTTTGCCAACCTACTACTGACAGATGAAATGGGATGAATTTCCCCATTTTAAAAAAAAAATTGAGAATCCACACACAATCTTAAGTTTTCCATTTGTCTTGGGAACAGTAACAAGCTCTGAGCATCACAGTGTTGACCCTGTCACTGGTGATATGATCCCACCTTCAATATGCTTTGCAAGATTTTACTTTGCCCATCAAAGATTAAAGAATTTTCCTGGCAGTGTACAATCGGGGGCTTTGTATTATCTTGCATAGCAATGAGATATCCCTGCTTCAACTTGTGCAAACCTTCAAACAACTTTCAAACTTCTTGCTCAAATTCTTTCCAATTGTAAATTTTCTTCATTCTGAATACATATATTTCTGCTCAATTGTGCAGTATTGTAATTCCTCAATATATATATTTCACTGATATTTCATCTCTGTGACCAAGTTCTGTGATAATTTTCCCAAACTCCTTGAAGATCGGAGACTCTTGGACTTTGGATTTTTCTGTTAGCTGGTCCTACTCTCTCAGATTTCAATCATGGCAAACTGTATGGCACTAATGAAAAAACTACTCTGGTATCATGGTTAAATTCTAGTTGACACTTTTGTATTTTCGAGTTGGTGGTCCAGGATCTATTTTGACTCTCTTTGACCATACTTAGCAACATTTTCTTCATCTTTTGTTCTGTATCTTTAACTCTTCATGAATTCTTTGTTGTATGATTTGCAGGTAATTTTCTTAATTTTACCTCAAAATCAAACTT
Source organism: Chiloscyllium plagiosum (assembly GCF_037043375.1). Taxonomy (NCBI): domain Eukaryota; kingdom Metazoa; phylum Chordata; class Chondrichthyes; order Orectolobiformes; family Hemiscylliidae; genus Chiloscyllium; species Chiloscyllium plagiosum. The sequence goes on from NW_028270144.1 coordinate 89,203,284, forward strand.
GCAATATTTTTCAAGTTTCCCAACTAGCCCTCATTTATAGCATTCAACTTTCCCTGCTTGTCATGTGTTACATTTGCAATTGCATCTTGTACAATCTAAACTGATGACACAGATTTGGTGTTTTGGAAATCCCTCAGGAGGCAGACAATGCCATTTTGTGGCCTATCTGATCACATCAGAAGAATCCTTGAGGTTTTATCACAGTATTGACCAATTTTTGGGCCGGACTTTTATTTTTAAAATTCATGGGATGTGGACTGGCGAGGCCATCAATTATTGCCTATCTCTACTTCTACCTGATCTGATTAGTTTGCTGGAACATTTTAAAAGGCAACTAACAGTCAGCTATTTTACAATGGGTCTGGAATTATATCAGCCAGACCAAGCAAGGATGGTAAATTTCCTTTCCTAAAGGACATTAGGGAACAAGATGAGTTTTTACAACAATTAATGGTTAGCTTTAATTCCAATTTTTTGTTGAATTCAAATTTCACCATCTGCTGTTGTGGTTTTTTAACATTTGTCTGGGTTTGAATTACTAGTCCAATAGTACCTCTCTTTTCTGGTTGTATAGTCAATTGTGTTACCTGTTCCAATGTTAAGTACTCCTAGATTTGAAGGAAGTCTGATAACTTGCTCATCTTTCACACCACGATATAGTCTCTGATTAATTAATCTTTCAAAACAATATACCTGCAATATCATGCTACATAATATGAGTCAGTTAAAAAAGCTTTTACTGATTGCCCTAAAGACAAAATTACTGATTGAATCTTACCCTTTCTGTCAATTGTATAGCTTCAAAGACGACTCTCTTCATTTGCTCACTCCTGACTGGTGTTTCTCTCAATGATGACAGAGACGTGTAATCTGTTACATCATTATGATTTCCGTGAGACTCATTACACAACAGCCGCCACCTCCGATTAGTCAGGCTGCTTGCCCAATATTCAGTACTGGATGAGCAGAAATTTTCTCTAACCAAACATTAAGACCAAAGGTGTTTTCTTCAGTCCCGCAAAAAAGACTCCATCAGCTAAACACCACCCCTTTCCCTCTCACCAGCAATTGCTTGAAGCTGAACCAGACTGTTGCACCTTTGATGTTGTATTTGACCAAACTGCGTTTCTGACCACATTTTTGAGCCATGACAAATATAGTCTTTGACTATATAGTTCCACTCTGCCTATCTCAACTCATCTGTTGCTGAAACCTTTATTTTTATGTTGATGTTCCTCCGGACTGTTCTAACACTCTCTTGGCCCACGATCTATCTTCAAACCTACTTAAGTTCAGGTCATGCCCAAACTTTGGGGCTCATATCTGAACTTCCACAGAGTCCAATTCATATACCACCTTCGTGCATTTTGCCTTATATTGGTTTTTGTTTAAGCAACATCTTGATTTCAAAATTCTCAGCTTTGTTTTCAAATGAAGGTAGTTGTGAATTCCTTTTTTGATCTCTGTTGTATCCTCAATTTCAGTTACTCAATTGCTGGCATACCATCAACTATTGAGGCCCCAGGTTCGGGAATTCTCTCCTTGTCTCTTTTCAGCTTCAAAATGTTCCTTCCAATTGGGCTTTACCATCAAGCTTACGATAAACCTCATGAATATCCATTTATGGGGTTCCTGCCAAAAACTTTATTTGATAATAGTTCTGTCAAATGCCTTGTAATATTTTAATTAAAAATATGACATAAATGCAAATTGGTGTTGAAAATGTGCAGACTGATGCAGAATCTGAAAGTTGAGATACCTTAGAACATTACATAAATGTATTAAGGTACTAAATTATGGATGTTGACACACTCTATTTGATAACTATTTCTGAAATTCAACAGTAGGTTACTGAACTCAACCTAACATTTAGGGGTTAACTCACCACAACAGAATGAGAACATGTTGGCATGATATCACTAACTTAAATTTAGAAAGCAGTTTTGGCAGAATCTGGAAACCAGCTGAATGCCTGCAATCTCAGTTCAGTTAAGTCACTAAGAAAACTAATTGCACGAGAACTGGTATAGGAGCTTAATAATCTGCAACAACTTAATTTCTCTTTCATAATCACGAACATTACTGATCGAATTAAAAATTCAATGAAAGCCCTTTTTTAAGCACACAAGCCTAGCAAAACTATGAATTCATGGATTAACCAAAATCACTTCTGTCATCTCATCTCACATGAACCAATAAAACCAGATCACTGTACATCAATCACTTGGAAATATTAATTTTAGCTCAAACCCTATGAGAGAGAGGGCCTCAACACACCAGAGGCTGAATTTCCATAAAACAGAAGCAAAGATTTAAGAAGCCTTGCAATAAAATAGCAAAATCAACACTTTTCTGCACAGCCACTCCCTCGTGCACAGATGTTTTTCCAATTTTTGCAGAATTCAGTTTTTGTTTTACAAGTTAAAATCAACTTATGCATAATTTACAAGCTGCACAAACCCAGCTTCCATGTAAACATTAACTTCCTGAACTTTAAATTTCTAGCACTGCTGGTGAATAGACATCAAAAACAGTTGAGTACCTCTCAACTGACTCAGAGCGATAATGCATCCGGGAAAAACCAGCCACACAAGCAAGCTGCCAGATGTCAGGCACACCACCAAGGAATCAACTTTCACTTATTTCTTGACAGATGCCATTCTGCATCAAACAACTGGAGTGGAACACAATGCTTAATATGTGCTCACAATCAGTCAAACGTAATTATTCTTTTTTTAAACCAGAGTTCATTATAACTGTGACAAATAACAAAAAATTGACCATACCAAATCATATATATCAATTTTGTAACACAAAAGCCTAAGTACATTCGTAAATAAATGTTTTATAAGCATGCCAGGGTAAATTATTATCCTTTTTAATAAGTATCATACCCTGCCATCAGAAATCAGCATTCAATCCCACATGCCAAAGTACAATGCTATACATACAATATAGGGTACACTAAATGTTTTCCGAGTTTGAATGTCGATTTTGATAGAAAAATGGTTGAATAAACAAAATAAACAACATTTCTGAAGTTTAGACAATACTTTTTAAATTGAAAATTGAACTAAATTCTTTTAAAACTCTGGTCTAATTCATTAATAATTGGAACATCTCTAGAACTAAAAAATAAAGAAGCACACCATCCTCTCCATTCTTTTGTCCTTCTTACTTGATGGTGATTATTATGGGATTTAAGTTTAAAAGTACACCTCTTTTTTTTATTTTAGAAGGCAAGTTCATGCTCTCATTGGCATCCAAGTTGAGCATGATTTAGTTTTTACTGGCTGACACATAACACATCCCACAATAAGAAATCACCACAGAAACATCATAAGAAGGATATTGATCTTTTCTAGGTTAGATGACCTGTAGCAACCTAACTCTGACTTTCCTGATGATCACAAATCAGGAATTGAATTTGGAACTTCCTGATGTGCATTCATGAAAATGGAAACCAAAGAAAATTTGTAACACAGAAGAAAACCATTTAGCCTATTGTGTCTATGCCAATTGATGAGGAACTATTCAACCTAATCCTACCTGCCAACCCTAGTTCTGCAGATCACAGCTTTCAAATGTACACATATGTACTTTTTAAGATGGTGAGAGTTTCTGCCTCTACCACTCTCTCAAGCAATGTCTCCGAGAGTGTCTCAACCATCCTATGGATGAAAAAAATGGTTCCTAATCTCTCCTCTAATCACAATCACTTAAATCATATGCTTTCCAGGCCATTATCCAACCACTAAGGTTAACAGACCATTCTTATTTCCCAAATTTAGGCCCTCAAATAAACCACCCCTCAAAATTGTCTGTTTTCAAGAAAATGAACCTCAACCTATTAATTGCTTGTAATGTGACGATCAGAACTGTATACAGCACCCAGAAGTGGTCTAACTAGTCTTGTACACAGTTCGAGCACAGCCTCCTTGTTCAAATATTCTATGCCTCTGGTAATAGAAGAAAAAACGCTACCTACTTTCTTGACCGTCTTATCTGTCGTCTTTTGTCCTGCTACCTTTAGGGATCTGTGGACAAATACTCCCAGGACCCTCCATACCACACAATATCCTGACAGCTATTGTGTATCCCCTTGCCTGGCTGTATGTCCCAAAATGCATAAGCTCAATTCTTGAACAAAAATAATTGCTGGAAAAGCTCAGCAGGTCTGGCTGCATCTGTCAGAGTTAATGTTTCAGGACGAGTGACCTTTCCTCAGAATGTTCCATTTTCGTTTCTTAATTACAGCATCTACAGTTCTTTCAGTTTTTCCCTCAACCAATTGCATTCCATTTTTCACTTACCTGCCCAACTGACCAGAATATTTATTTCTTCCTGAGGTCTAAGCTTTCTTCCTCACTGTCAACCACAGAACCAATTTTAACCTGCAAACTTTTTCATTATTTTCAACACAAAGAAAAACAGAAAACAAGGGATAGAATACTGCCGAACTTTCCCGATTTTCCGTCGCAGAACACTCGACTTGTTAAATCTTTGCTTCCTGCAATTCAGCCAATTTTGGATGCACTTTACCAGTCTCCTTTGGATTCTACAGGCTTTTACTTTTACTTGAACAGCACATAATTTGGAAAATTGTCAAAAACTTGGCCAAAACCCATGTTGATTGCACTCACCATACTGCCTTCATCATGACTGTCAGCTATTTAAAATTTTTTTTCTAAGATTTGTTTACCTGTTCAGAAAAGTTTAACAAGATAAATAGCTTATGTTAATCTTCCATTTCTTGGCACTACTCCTACAAATTATACCACTTTGTCTGGTTAGACCATAATAAATATGAACAGGAATAGGCTATTCCACCCCTCAAGTTTGTTCTGCCATTCAAAAGGATCCTCACATCAATTTTTCTGTCTTTTCCCTGTAACCTTTGACTCGGCTACTGATAAGAATCTACTTGTTTCAGTCTTAAATATGCACAATGCTCCACAACACTCTGTGGCAAAGAGTTCCAAACACACTCAATCCTCAGAGAAGAGATTACATCTCATCTCAGTCTTAAATTGGCACTCTTTAATGCTGAGACTATTGCCTCTAGTCCTAGACTCTCTCATGAGGGGGAACATCCTCTCAGCATTTACCCTGTCAAGCCCCTTAAGAATCCTACATGTGTCTATGAGATCACCTCTCACTCTTCTAAATTCCATCTTGTTTAGCCTATGCCTGTAAGACCATCCTTCTGTACCAGGAGTCATCCTAGTGAACCTTTCCCTGAGCTGCTTAAAATGAAATGATATCTTTCCTTAAATAAGGGGACCAAAACTGCTCATAATTAGTGAATTTGTGTATCGGTAATCTCACAGTTCATTGACCACTAGCAACACTAAAAGAAACCACATCTTATCACTGAACAAAAGGGCACTTGAGGTGCAGTGTAGTATCCTTCCTTCCTGGTCAGAGGTTCCAGGTTCAAGTCCCATGTTCACCTGATATGTGTCATATTGTATTTGAAGAGGTTGATTAAAAATTATTTACCACTTTAGCTATAGTTTTAAGAAATGCATTTTGCTTTTTTTTTCAAATGAAAGAAGGTTGAGACAGAGGTGCTGAGTGAAACGTTCAAAGCCAATAAAGCAAACAGTTTGTGAAGTCTTAGGTTTTTTTGAAAGTTGGAATAATAGAAGCAGCCTGAGTGGGTGAGGTCAAGCTCCCACAGAACATGACTTTTTAGTTTTAGCTTTCAGCAGTTGCTAAGGTCCTGAACCTAGGTGTCGAAGCTCTTATTCCTCTCTGTTACAGCTAAAAGCTAGGATTATCATTCTGCTGACAGAATTGCAGAGAAGACAATGCATTTTCCTGAATTTGCTTTCGCCAAGGGTATGTTTATAGGATGTTACTATATTAGATCAGTTAATTAGTAATAGGGTTACAGTTAAGCCAATTCTTTTATTTTTATTAAGTGAAGAAATAAAGTGTTTTGCTGAAAGTTAAGTATTTGACCAAATTGCATCTTGAATGCAACACTTTAAAAGAAGAAAAAAGTTAGGGTCTAGGCGGTCTTATTAATATATTTTGAGGGAGTTTGGTCTGGTCCATAAAACACTGTACAAAAAGCCTTTGTCTCTTGTTGGAATATAGGGACAGGGTTAGGCCATTAGTCCAAATCTAAAATCTTGCTCAACCATGACTAGTCTTTCTAATGTCAATTCCTTGCCCTTTCTCAACACCTCTGGGCAGCTACGTTTCTTTTACATCTTGGATTTTTTTTTAAAAGAGTGTGGGGCACCACATTTCACCTTGTCTTGAGCCTGAATATGAAGACTTACTTACTGCTTTCAATCAGGTTAGCTTTGTTTTTAAAATTACATTTCTTTACCCAGGATTCCTGTTAGGAAGACAGTTTCCAATGTACTGTCAATTTCTTTACTTATGTTAAGCAACTTAGGACCTGCTCATTGCCAACTGTCTCTCTCCAATAGCCACCAATGTTGAGGATTGCTGGGTCAATCTGATATCCTATCTACTGCATGACATTGAAATAGCAACATATTGTTATAAATGGAAGATTGTCCTTTTCGCTGATGCATGCACCCTGCAGACTGGAGACCACAGAATGTATAAAGCACAGAATATCAAATATCTTATTTTCTATTCAGTCTCCATTATAATGTTATGCAGACACAGTCGATGTTCCCAGTATACCACTATCCTCTGGCGTGCCTGAATTAAGCAAAATACCAGGAAACTTGAGCTCTCACATCTTCATACTTCACTTCATTCAGTATCAGTTTCTGTTTTGTTTCAGTGAACTTAATCAAGTTTAAATCTAGGTGTGTTAATTCAAGTAGCATGTATAAAAGTCAATATAAGATTCATAACCTTAGATTCAATGTGGAAATGAATAAAGTATTTATTCAACCAGATTCAGTAACACTATTGTTTGCAGTCAAGTTGAAACCATAGTATGCATCTTTCCTGTGCTGCGAATTGGGTGCAATTGCATTTCTCCAGATGAAGTCAAAGAATTTTGACCTCCGCTAGTGAGTTATTAAAAACTACGAGTGGCTTCCTGTAGAATTAGACAGGCTATATTTTGCAGAGGAAAGCCACCATACTGTTAGCAGCTGTGTTATTTCAGACTGAGAATGAAGCCAGTTCTTTTTAGCTAAGCAGTCGGCCCCCCTACTGAGAACCAGCAGCTGCAGTCACCTTGTATAGACCAAAGCCCTTGTGGTGAATTAGTGGAGTCACAGACAGAGGGCAAAACCAGTCAGCTGTACAGGAATATCAGACATACCACAGGGTTTCCTAAATAACTATTGCCATATCTGCAAAATCTACCACTCCACAGAAGCTCCTTAGTATATCTAAAATGGTTACATCCAGCAGGTTATAACTTCTTCAGAGATTTCATATTCAGAAACAAAACAAAAACAGAAATTTTATTCATATTTTTCACAAGGAGTCAGTACAAAGATTGTTGTAGAGATTATGTTTTATCTAGTGCAATTCAGAGTGTTCACGATCTTTCCATGCTCACCGTTATCTTCTTCTCCCTTGAGAGATCATTGTTTCCTGAATTACTATTTCAAAGATCATAGCCCTTAACCGTATGATCAGAAACAGGGCATGTCAGCAGTTTATTCAATCCTCTGCTCAATGTACATGCTTGTGCATTTTCCAGAAGAGGCCATTGGACAATGACTAATATTTCCAATCCTCAGTCAATGAAACTTAAATTAATTGTAGCTTGCCACCAAAATAATTTATTTTAGACAACGACAGACCACAAGTGTTTTTAAAAAGTGTAACCTATAACAAGGGAATGCAGTAAATCTACCTTAAAAATAAGAAAAACACAAATAAACATCACAGTTAAATTTGACTTTCTCTAATTAAATCCTGCACATTCTGACCTACATTTATTTGCAATGGCTTTACAATGGTTATCAATTCACTATGTAAATGAAGCAATTATGAATGCAAATCACAAGGTAACTGAGTGCCTCCATCTTCTTATTCAAAGGGGATACGGAAAACTGTTTTGTTTTAGCCCATCTCTGTTTACCTCTAGATTAGAGTAGTGCTGGAAAAGCACAGCAAGTCAGGCAGCATCCTAGGAGTAGGAAAATTGACATTTTGGGCAAAGCCCTTCATCAGGTTTTTGCCCAAAACATTGATTTCCTGCTCCTTGGACAGTGCCTGACCTGCTGTGCTTTTCCAGCATACTCTAATCTTGACTCTAATCTCCAGCATCTGCAGTACCCACATTCGCCTCTGTTCACCTCTAATCAATGTTAATCCAGAGTACAGGAGTGCTGAATTTACATGCAAACAACTGATCTTATTTTTGACAAGCGAGGATATTTCAACAAATGGCAAAAAGGCACAGTGATAAATTTACAATGCTAAAGTAATCAGTTGCACCAGTGTCAGGGAATCCTCCTACATGACTATTATTTGCAAATACTTCTAATGTGATCTTGTACTCCAAACAAGCTGCTGTATTACCTAAGCAGCAAGATGAATGAGCATTAAGATGTGCATGAACAAATTTTAAATGGATGGATTGATTTAAGTGAGTTTGAGTATTACTGTTTCCTGCTTATCTAACTAACATCAAACTAAGCTAGTTTAACAATTCATGTCTGTCATTGCCTCACCAATCGTTTAATTTGTCCACCTTGCCAGTGATTAATGAAGTACAGATTCACAAAAAGACACCAGCATACGTCTCATGTCACAAGAGCATCCTGTTGTTAGAACCTTGGGTTACACCATCATACAAATAAATAAACAGCAGAAGAGTAGATTCTCTCAAACTTAAGATTCTTAGATTATGTACTTGCAGGAGCTTTTGAACTTGAGAAGGTATAAAATCTCAATTTTTAAGATGCAACTATGGATTTAAGGAAACAGCATTTGACAGAGACTCCACTGATCAGTGCTAAATGATGCTGAATTAAAGAACAGCATCTTTCGCAACCTCAGGATGTCCCAAAGTACTTTCATAGCTAATGAGTACTGAACATCAACAAATACGAGCTGCTACCTGAGGCCATAAATGTCTGAGGAGGGATATTGATAAATTTGAGGAACGTCAAAATTTTGACAGACAAAATATAATGTGGGAAATTGTGCAGTCATCCACCTTGATAGAAAGAATAGAAAAGCAGAACATTGTTTAATTAGAGAGACTGCAGACTGCTGCAGGGCAGAGGGATCTGCTTGCTCTTGTACCTAAATCACAAGAGAGTCAGAATGCAATTACAAGTAGACAAATTGAATGTTAGCCTTATTTGCAATGGGGTTACAATATAAAAGCAGGAAAGTTGTTTTACTTTGTACAGGGGTTGACAAGATTACATTTGGTGTTTATGCACAGTTCAGTTCCACTTAGTTATGAAGGAAAATAGTTGTGTTGAAGTCACTTCAGAGAAGGTTTACTTGACTGATTCTGAGGATGAATAGGTTATCTTATGAGACATGTTTGAGCAGATTGAGCTGATACTCAAAGGAGCTTAGAAGAACAGGATGTGACTTCATTGAATATGACAAGATTCAGAGGTGACTTGGAAGGATGGATCACAAAAAAGTACCCCGTCATGGGAAAATCTGGAACTATGGGGCACATTTTCAGAAAATGGTATATCCTATTTAAGATGGAGATGAGTCAAGGGTTATGGGATAGGGTTGAAAATGGGAAGGTGGAGTTAAGGCAACCCTCTGTCAGACATTAGATTAGTAAATGGTATAGCAGGTGAGATGGGCTAAATCAACTGGGCCACTCTGCACCTTCTTATGATCTTTACGAAATGTTAAACTCGTAAGAAAAAGCTGGAATGAGGTGTCCAATCTTTTCATGCAAAAGGCCATTTAAGCTTTTTTTTCCTCACTTGAGAGATTGATGGGCACATTTCGAAGAGATAAGATTGCCACAACATTAAGCATGAATTTCAAGATGTGCAAAAAACAGAAAGCATGCTGAGCAAAAAAGGTCAAAGCATTACATTGAGAATGTAAAAAATTAGTAATTAATAAAGATGACCATTATAAGGTGCTAAATAGCAGGGCTAACCAATAAAATCATTCTTGCCTTTTCAATTAAATAGTATTACTAGAAAAAGGCACACCAGGCCTTAAATAAGTTTATCTGGGTGCTGTCTTGAGTTCAACAACACTATCTTAGCTCAGATAGGATGGGGTAATGAGACAGCCTAGGCAAGTGTAATGGGGATGAGGGGTGAACTGAACGTCAAGCCCAAGGTGGTGTGTGTGGAAGGCAAGAGATTGTTTGGCCAAGGACAGGTTGGGGGTATGGATGAGGGTGTGATTGAGAGACAAAAGTGCAACCAAGGGCCAAAAAGAATTATAATCCAAGAATGCACCATGGTTGTGAAAACAAACATGAAGAGTTTACATTGCTCACTGCTTCTCAACTCTGATGCTAATTTTTATGCATATTGCTGCTGACAGTCAAGGATAGTAGTGGGAAGTTGCATGTGGAGGCTGAAGAGATTGGGGAGACACTGAATAAATACTTTTCGTCAGTATTCACTCAGGAACAGGACATTGTTGCCGATGTGAATATTGAGTCACAATTGATTAGAATGGACGGCTTTGAGGTATGTAGGGAAGAGGTGTTGGAAATTCTGGAAAGGATGAAAATAGATAAGTCCCCTGGGCCTGATGGCATTTATCCTAGGATCCTCTGGGAAGCAAGGGAGGAGATTGCAGAGCCATTGGCCTTGATTTTTATGTCCTCGTTGTCTACAGGAATAGTGCCAGTAGACTGGAGGATAGCAAATGTGGTTCCCTTGTTCAAGAAGGGGAGTAGGGATAACCCTCGTAACTATAGGCCGGTGAGTCTCACTTCTGTTGTGGGCAAAGTCTTAGAGAGAATTGTAAGGGATAGGATTTATGAACATCTGGATAGGAATAATGTGATCAAGGATAGTCAGCATGGTTTTGTGAAGGGCAGGTCGTGCCTCACAAACCTTATTGAATTCTTTGAGAAGGTGACTGAGGAGGTGGACGAGGGGAAAGCGGTAGATGTGGTGTATATGGATTTTAGTAAGGTGTTTGATAAGGTTCCCCATGGTAGGCTACTGCAAAAAATATGGAGGCATGGCATTGAGGGTGAGTTGGAGGTTTAGATTAGGAATTGGCTGGCTGGAAGAAGACAGAGGGTAGTAGTTGATGGTAAAGGTTCATCTTGGAGTGCAGTTACTAGCGGTGTTCCGCAAGGATCTGTTTTGGGACCATTGCTGTTTGTCATTTTTATAAATGACCTGGAGGAGGGGTTAGAAGGTGGGGTGAGCAAGTTTGCGGATGATACGAAAGTCGGTGGAGTTGTTGACAGTGAGGAAGGATGTGTCAGGTTACGGCGGGATATAGATAAGTTGCAGAGCTGGGCAGAAAGATGGCAAATGCAGTTCAATGTAGCTAAGTGTGAGGTGATTCACTTTGGTAAGAGTAACAAAAAGATGGGGTACTGGGCTAATGGTCAGATACTTGGTAGTGTGGATGAGCAGAGGGATATTGGTGTCCATGTACACAGATCTCTGAAAGTTGCCACCCAGGTAAATAGTGCGGTGAAGAAGGCATATGGCGTACTGGCTTTTATTGGTAGAAGAATTGAGTTCCGGAGCCCTGAGGTCATGTTGCAGTTTTAAAAGACTCTAGTGCGGCCGCATCTGGAGTATTGTGTGCAGTTTTGGTCGCCATACTATAGGAAGGATGTGGAGGCACTGGAACGGGTGCAGAGGAGATTTACCAGGATGTTGCCTGGTATGGTAGGAAGATCGTATGAGGAAAGGCTGAGGCACTTGGGGCTGTTTTCATTGGAGAAAAGAAGGTTTAGGGGTGACTTGATAGAGGTGTACAAGATGATTAGGGGTTTAGATAGGGTTGACCATGAGAACCTTTTTCCACATATGGAGTCAGCTATTACGAGGGGGCATAGCTTTAAATTAAGGGGTGGTAGGTATAGGACAGATGTTAGGGGTAGATTCTTTACTCAGCGAGTCGTGAGTTCATGGAATGCCCTGCCAGTAGCAGTGGAGGACTCTCCCTCTTTATGGGCATTTAAGCGGGCATTGGATAGGCATATGGAGGATAGTGGGCTAGTGTAGGTTAGGTGGGCTTGTATCGGCGCAACATCGAGGGCCAAAGGGCCTGTACTGCGCTGTATTTTTCTATGTTCTATGTCTCATTGTCAGCTCCAAATCTGGGAACAGCCTATGATTAGGGGAACAGCCCTTGAAGAATCTTTCACTGTTTCTTGAGCAATGGCTCGGTGGACTGGTTGGACTCAGACCTCAGACAACACAGAGCTGCATATGTAAGGATGGAACTGGAGGAGGATAAAATTAACAGGTCAAAGGGGATTTCAGAAAGCACCAAACTTGAGATTGCTGTCATTCAGCACGGTCAGAGAGTCAAAAAATCCCAACAGTGCAAAAAGAGGCCGTTCGGCAGAACATAGTCTGCACTGATCCTACAGAGACAAAAAAACAGGGCTGGTGGGGGGAGGTGGTGTGTGTGGAGAGGAGGTGAATGGAAAGAAAGAGAGAGGGGGAAGAACACAGAAAGTAGAGGGAAGGGAGACAGAAAGGTTTGGAGTGGGAGGCAGACAGAAAGAGGGGAAAGCAGAAGAAAGAGGAGGAGGGACACAGAAAGAGGGATGGAGGGGGAGAGAGAGAGAGAAGAGAGGGTGAGGGAGACAGAAAGAGACACGGGAGGAAGGAAACAAAGGGGGAAGAGGTGTGTGTGTGTGTGTGTGTGTGTGTGTGTGTGTGTGTGTGTGTGTGTGTGTGTGTGTGTGTGAGAGAGAGCGCGAGCGAGACAGGGGGAGGGAGTGAGGGAGAGAGAGATGGGGAAGGGAGCAAGACAGAAAGAGAGACAGGAATGGGGAGGGGGAGAGAGAGTTGGAAGAGGGAGCGAGATAGACGGGGGAGGGAGAGAGAGAGAGACGGTGACAGAGCAAGAGGGAAAAAAGGGAGATGAGGTGTGGAAAGTGGGTGGAAAGAGAGTGAGAAAGATGGGAGGGAGCAAGAGAGACAGAAAGAGAGAGAAAGATGGGGAGGTAGCGACATATATATAAGAGAGAGAGAGAGAGACGGAGAAGGCAGCAAGTGAGAAAGACGGGGATGGAGCGAGAGACAGGGATGGAGCGAGAGTGAATGTCATGGGGGATGAAGCGGGAGCGAGAGAGGAGGTGGTGCAGGCGTGTGCAAGAGAGAGAGGCAGGGGAGGGAGCGAGAGAGATGGGGATGGGTGGAGAGAAACGTGGGGGTGTGGAGAGAGACGGGGTGATAGACAGGAAGACTAGGACTGAGAGGGGGAGACAGGGAAGGGGAGAAGGAGTGAAAGGAGAGGGGAAAGGAGGGAAAAGGGAGAGGGAGGGGAATAAAAGAGAAAGTTAAAATTGAGGTGAGGGAACAAAAGAAAAGGAGGATGGGAGGGGGTGAGAGAGCGCGCAAGAAAAAGAAGGAAAGAAGACACAGAAAAAAGAGACAGAGAAAGAGGAGGAAGGAGAGGAAGAAGGAGAAAGGAGTCAGGTAGAGACAGAGAGAGCAAGCATGTGAGTGAGAAAGAGAGCAACAATGGGAGAGGAACACTGAAGAGGATGTGCAGAATCAAGAGGAGAGATCTGAAAGTGGGTAAACAGATTGGAATGTAAAATGCAAGAGGGTTACAGAGGAAAGTAGGGATGGGAACAGACAGGAGGGCTACAGAGGAAGGCAGAGAGGGGGAGAGATTTACAAGAACATTGTCAGGGCATGAAAATCACAAATGTAATAAAAGATAAAATACGCTAAGATTGCTTTCCTTAAAACATAAGAGACTGAATGGGGACTTAATCAAGGTGTACACAGTAATGAAGTGATGGGGAACTCAACTCGTGAGGGGCGGTGAGCGTGACTGCCTTTGCCATTAAGGTTGCACTGTACTGGAGTGAGGACCAAGGAGTCCTAGCAAAATATGAGTCAATGGGAACAGGGGGTATTGGGGGCGGAGGGCAGGGAGGTGGTGTTGGGGTGGGGTGGCGCTAAGTGCCTCTGCTGGTTGTCGTCTTACCTGACAGAAAGAAAGAAGATTTTTATATGTCAACCATCTCAGTTCCTCAGGGTCACATCCTAGGCCCAACCACCTTCAGCTGCTTCATCAACGTGACCTAACCTCAATCACAACGTCAAACGTGGGGATGTTCGCTGATGATTGCACGATGTTCAGCATCATTTGTGACTCCTCAGATACTGAAGCAGTCCATTTCCAAATGAAGCAAGATCTGGACAATATCCAGCTCAAGGGCTGGCAAGTTGCAAGTAACATTTATGCTATACAAGTACCAGGTTCTACCATCTTCAACAAGGCAGAATCTAACCATTTTCCACTGGACATTCAATACCATCACAAAATTGCATCTCAACATCTTGAGGGTTACCATTGATCAGAAATTGAATAGGAGTACCTATAGGAGAAAGTGAGGACTGCAGATGCTGGGGATCAGAGCTTAAAAATGTGTTGCTGGAAAAGCACAGCAGGTCAGGCAGCATCAAAGGAGAAGGAGAATCCACGTTTAGGGCATAAGCCCTTCTTCAGGAATGAGGAGGGCGTGCCAAGCAGGTCGGGAGGAGGGACTTGGAGGGAGGGGCGTTGGGAATAACCTCCTTCCACCTGTCGCATTCCCAATGCCCCTCCCCCAAATCCCTCCTCCCTTGCTATAATTGCAGTTGTTCCAAATTATTTTGAGTTGAACATCTCTGCAAGAGTTCTGATTCACTGAAATCATGACTCATAACCACACTCCACAGGTATTGTTAGGCTTATATCTGCCCCCAAGTACTTTATTCTGGTCAACACTGGGATTGACCAGATGTAACTGGAAGGGGTTAAACAATTAAGAATAGAAATGAAGACACTAATGAGAAAATAAATATATACAGGACTCCTTATAACAGATGCCAGAAAAAAGCTAGGCGTCACGGTATATGGGAACGAAAGCAGTGAAGGTAGGGCATATCACTTTGCAACGTTCACTAAAAATCACAGCACAGCCGCTGAAAAATTGCTCTTATTGGTGGTGGTGGTGGTGGGGGGGGGGGGCGGTTTGTGTAGGATTAGTTTTACCCCTCTGTGGAACTTGTATTTAGATCAGGATGTCTATTGATATCTTTATTTGATTTGTCCCATTCATTCTAACAATTTACAGTAATTCCTAGTTGGTCATTGTAACAGTTCCTTGCAGAGTCCAGAGGTGGTCAACTACTCCAATGTTATTGTGGCAGTGAGCAATTAGAAGCTGAATAAATAATGATGCCATGAAATGACCACTGATTGTTGTAAAAACCAATCTGGCTCATTACATTATGTAACTCATTCTTGGGTGTAAAATGAAGCGGCTGTGGAGATAGTTGATGCATTGGTTTTCATTATCCAAAATTCCCTAGCTTCTGCTAAGATTCTATCAGGATGGAAGATAACACAAACAATTATTTGGAATAGAATTAGTAATCATTGGGCCAATTCGGAAGAGCCAACATTGATTTCAAAAGATTTCAAAAGTCACATTCGATTAATTGCTGGACCTTTTTCAACAGGTAAAGCTGTTGAGTTGTAGCACATGGACTTTCAAAAGGTATTTAATACAAACGACAAATATGAGAAAAGTTACAGTTCATAAAGGGACAGTAGAAACATGGATACAAAAGTTATAGGGAATAGTGGTAATCAGAGGATATTTTCCAGGCTGAGGAAGGTTTGTAGGGGAGTTCCTCAGGGCTCTGTATAAGAACCTTTCTTTTTCTAATGTATATTCATGATGTAGATCTTGTCATGCATGGGACAATTCTGTGGATGATATGACACTCAGAAGCATGGTAAACTGGAAGTACAGTACAGAGTTCCAAAAGGACACAGACAATTTGGTGTAGTGGGCACATAAAAAGCAGATGAATTTCAATATGGAAAAAGTATGAGAAAAGCAGGAGCACCACTGAAGGTGGCAGGTTAGGCAAAGAGAACCGTTAATACGCGTCCAGTATTCTGGGCTTTACTAACAGGTACATAGAATATAGGAGGCAGGAGGTTTCGCTGAATTTAAACAAGATATTTGATAAGCAAGGTGTGAAAAGTTGTCAGGGTAGGTGGGAATGGAGAGCGATCTAACTGCAGGGTGGATCTAGTTTGAGATTCTGAGTGGCCTACTCTGGCTTAACTTATATTTCTGCACATAAGAAGTCTGTATAAGAATATAGACAAGTCAAGGGATTCAGCAAAACATTGGCAGCTGGAACATAAATTGGAAAAAATGTGAACTGGTCTAATTTGGTAAGCTGAATAGAAAATTAGCACTTAATTTAAATATAATGAGAAATCAGAGTTCTGCTGTATAGAAGGATCTAGGTGTCCTGTTGCATGTGTCACAAAAGCTTAATAAGCAAAGACAGCAACTGATTAAGAAGGCAAACAGAAAGTTGTTTCTTACCACAAGGGAAATAGAAGATAAAAGTAGGAAGGTTTTGTTACAGATATGCAGGAGTATTGGATGGACACATTTGGAATAGTATATGCAGTTAGGGTCTCCTTATATAAAGAAGGATGTAAATGCATTAGAAGCAGTTCAGAGATGGTTTACTCGACTAAAACTAAGATTGGAGCAGTTATTTTCTGAGGAACGGTTGAATAGGCTGGGCCTCAATCCTCTGGAGTTTAGAAGAATGAGGGGTTGTGTTCTTGAAACATACAGAATCCTGAGGTGATGCGGCAAGGTGGATACGGAA
The DNA here is from genome assembly GCF_037043375.1 of Chiloscyllium plagiosum. NCBI lineage: Eukaryota > Metazoa > Chordata > Chondrichthyes > Orectolobiformes > Hemiscylliidae > Chiloscyllium > Chiloscyllium plagiosum. Next base: position 89,220,038 of record NW_028270144.1, read on the forward strand.
AAGATGATCACTTATGTGAGAAAGATTTGAACTGGGGAAAACAATTTAAAAATAAGGTTTCTGCTATTTAAGATGGAGATGTGGAGGATTTGTTTCCCCTCTGAGGAAGCAGAGTCGTTGAGTACTGCTAAGGAGAGATGGGATTCTTTACTAACATAGTAATCAAGGGTTGTTGGGTTAGGAAGGAGTGAAGAGTTGAGGCCACAATCAGATCAGCCATGATCTTACCGTTTGGCAGAGCAGGCTTGAGGTTCCTAATTTGGATGCTCATGTATACACCTATTTTTAGGGAAGGAAATATGCTTACCTTTATCTGCTTGGGCTTTCATGTAACCACAAATCCACAGAAATGTCATTGACTTCAATGCCTTTTGAAATGGTCATTTATAGACTCATTTCAGGAACAATCAAATGCGGGCCTTAATACTGATGCCCACATCCCATGAAAGATTTTTCAAGAAGTGCGGCCACATTACGGAATCACATTGAACAGCAGATGTTTTGTTTTGGGTTGTGTAAGTGCAGTCTGGCTGAGTACAGTAGGTACTCTGACTATTAGAAACAACCAAAGGAATGTACTATTTGATTCTATTAATCAATTGTCGGAATTGTACAGGCTACATACATATAATTCATATATACAGTGGCTACTTATGTGGCATTTTCCACCAGAGTGGACAATTAATGCTCAGTGAAGGATGTCAAGTGTGCAACAAGCTGCCACATCACTCAGCATTTCTCACATTGTTGGTCACATTTAAGTAGGAGCAGGGTTGGGAAAAGTAGGTTTACGGGCAAACGAGGGGGAACATAAATTCCAGCCCATGTCTCTTAATACCTATCCCAGACAAAAATATAATTTACCTTAGTTTTGAAATTTTTAACTGACCTAGCCTCAACAGCTTTCTGGAGGTGACTGCTCAAGATGTCCACTTGCTTGTATGTAAAGGAATGCTTTATAACATTACCCCAGAATAACCTAATTCAGATTTTTAACATTATGCCCCTTCATCTGGATTTCTAAATAGCTTCTCTATTTACTTTATTAACTCATTAATAACCTCAACTAGATTCCCACTTACATCTTCTATATTCAAAGAAATGTAAGCTTACCCCAACACAACCTATTCTAATTTTTTATTTCAAATGAAAACACAAGGCATTGAAGAAACGCAACAGGTCTGGTAGTCTCTGTGGGGAGAAAGCAGAGTCCATGTTTTAGATCCACTAACTCTTACTTAACTATCCCAGTATAAAAGAAATGGATAGCAAACAGAATATTCTCCTTTGCCTGCACACATGAGGTGCTTTATGATTGGTGAATTGTCAGAAGTGTTAAATATGCTCTAATTTACTTCTCAAATAAAAGCAAAATACTGCTGATGTTAGAAATCTTGAACAAACAGACTGCACTGGAGAAACACAGAAGATCTGGCAACTCTCTCCACAGATACTGCCAGACGTGCTAAGCTTCTCCAGCATTCAGTGGTCATCTACGATTTATTGTAGGATCATAGAATCTCTACAGTACTGAAGGTGGTCATTCAGCCCATTGAATCTCCACTGACCCTCAGACTATCCTTGTAGCCCTGCATTTACTATGGCTAATCCACCAAATCCAGGAAACCAGAGGAACCAGCAGAAACCTACCCAAACACAGGTAGAATGTGCAAACTCCACACAGTCACCCAAGGCTGGAATCAAACTTAGGTCCCCAGTCCTCTGAGGCAGCAGTGCTAACCACTGAGCCACTATCCTGCCCAACAATTTAATCTGCTACGTTTCCTCTTGTTTTTATTATGATGTAAATTTGATTATTTATGCCTTGTAAAAAGGGTGCACTTTTATTAAATTGTTGTGAGATGTTTTGATGCCACTAAGAATTTTGCCTTCATTGGTCCATAGAGAAGAGCTGAATAGTTTGCCATCTAGTAACAAGTAAAAAAAAAAGCTCAACATCATGTAATTCAGAAAGATACCAGTTACAAATAAAATGTGAATCTGGTTCCCCAAAATAGGGACTTTCCTACATAAATTGTTTTTGCTTTCTCCCTTTCATGGGAGAAACACTTCCAAGAATATTTCCTTTCAAATGTTAATCGCACAAAAACACTTGTTGGCTTTAAAAAGTCAGCACCCTGCCATTCCTAAAAGCTGAAATGAAAACGAAAAGTTCTAAATTTGAATATCAAGTTAACTAGCATCTAAAAGTAAAGGCCAATGAATTTCACATGTGCTTTTCAATATACATTTTGAAAGGAAATATTTAAGTGATTGAGTCTAGTTGGAATGGTGGGCTGAATGGCTTCTTTCTGTGCTCAATAATTCTATGATTTTAAATCTGACCCTTGATCAAAACTTATTCTGGGTTGTACCATTTTCAGTGGTTACACTTCAACTTTCCAGCACTTTTCACAATTGACACAGGCTTCAGATGACATGTAACACTTTCTCACATCAGTTACAATGTCACTACGTTAAATTAGAACAGAGTCCAGTAGTTTAACACATGAATATTATTGGATGCAAACCAAGGATAATTGAAATACAAATTTGGGAAAAAGTAATCACTAAAAATGCAATAATTTCAAACCTTAAATACAGACTCAGTAGTCGAAATTCACATCACATCAGCTCTGATTGCATTATGACAATAGCAGCAATATTTCGGTTTCACAGCTGGAAGAGCACCACCTTCCAGGTAAAATTGGTATTATATTTAATGAATATCATGCAGACCTTACACAGTGTACAATTCTAGAAGTTGAAGGGGAGGCCAGGATAGGGGGATGTTGATGATGGGGGGAAGTTGATGGTCCATGCTATGTGTGTTGGGAATTTAAGGTAACCAATAATGAGATACAAGTATCTATTAATCAATAGCAGCACACTGTGAATTTTCATCCATGATGTGAAGACCCCAAACAAGTATTTTACTGCATGATGTCCATTATAAGTGACTGAAAACTTATGATGCAACAAGCATCATGAAATTTGGTTTCAGAGTAAAGAACCATTCAAAGTATATTTTGACATATATGCATGTCACTTTTATTGAATCATTATGGAGCACAGGAACAGGCCATTCAATCCAACAAGCTGTATCCTATGCAAACTTGCCAACTGAAACTATCTACTTTAATTTCAACCCTCTTAATCTTTCAAATACCTTTTATAGTTTGTCTGAAATATTTACCTAAATTGCTTTAAAATTAAATCTTGCATATCTCAATAGCCACTCCAAAGGTATTGGATGGTACTTAACTGAGACAATGGAGGCCTGCTTCATCACTTTTAGGGAAGGCCGGCTAAATTTAAGTACAACTCAGGCATTTAACTTTCTTATTGTTTACATAATTGGACATTCTTCAGGATCAAGGAGCCGAGGACTAAAATCCTGCTTATCAAGAGCTTCTGGCTAATCAGAGGTGGGCAGCTCCATTGTATGGCAATGCTACTGCCCACACAACATCCATCTGGGGCCTAGAATTATTGCGGGATTTCAGGCCACACATGAGTGCCTCTGAAGATGATAGGATCAGCAGTAAAGGGCAGGGAACCCCCACTTTTGATGCCAGAACTTACACTGGGCCTTTAGCAGGGAACATCCCACAAGCAGTCTCTCAGCTCCTTATGTAGGCATTAATTGCCCATTATGGACAAAGTAATAACAACTAATTGTTATGATTAGTCAACAACTACATACACTGTAAATGTATCATGCAACCAGCAGGATGGCAGAAATCTAAACATATCTGATATCCGATTAATGCATTGAGTTTCTTAATATCTTTATTTAAGGTTAAGAAAAGTAGGCGGTGGTTGTTAACTATTGGAGCTCATATAGGGAGCAACCTTGGGGCTCTTCAGGCATAGTAGTAATGTCCTCTGAACCAGGAGACCTGGGTTCAAAGTCTCAGCTGCTCCACAGGTGTGTAATAGGTTTATGGCACAGTGGTAATATCGCTACCTCTGAGCCAGAAAACCTGGGTTCAAGTTCCAGCTGCTCCACAGGAGTGTCATAATATATCATTCATAGGAAGCAAGTGTAACATGGGCATGGACTGAGAAGGGCAAGATCCAGTAGGTCAATAAACTCTCTTTACAGAACAAAAGATAGATGTGGCCTAAGTTCAATATTTCTAACTGGTTTGGAATCTATTAATAATAGACCTTTCTTTTGTCTACCAGCTCCCATGTCGCTTCTCTATGGCACTGTCCATTCATGTTTTGCAAGATGTTAATGGGTTAAGGAACTCATCTTAATCTTCCAGGCAGATAGATTCCACAACCCTAAATTTCACCACCAATTTCTCTTCTTCATGATTTTACTGTGTTTTTTTTTTGTCTTCACTGCATATAGCTTTCACGATTTCTTAAGCATTGTCCTACTCAGTCTGTATTCTGCAAAGCACTAGGAGACATCTACACACAAGTGAGAAGCAGTAAAATAATGCAAGTTAACACATTCATGAGGAATTCTTTAATTAGACATCTGTTTTCACTCATGAATACGATCACATTTGAAACTAAAATGGCATTCCAAATATCCACCAACAATTTGAAACCTCTGAATATCAGTACCAAACATAACCTATAGGGCTTGTGGAAATATCAGCGACATCCCAATATAAAGAACAAAATGGAATAACCAATAATGAGCCTTACTGCTCCTACAGAAATCTCAATATGAGTATCTAGATATCAAGTTGTAAGTAGAAATGCAGTATCTGCTTTAAAAGCAAAGCATTAAAAACACATACTAGCAACTCATGAATACTTTGTCTCACCAAAGAAAAACAAAACTACAGTACAATAAATTAACTCATGGCAGCAAAGTTCCCTTCCACACAACTGACTACAGCAGAAAGTCAAACTGCAACCGATAACATTTACATTGACTGATTTGATGAGCCTAACCATTCCACATGACCACATTCATTAAAAAGTTCACATGCAGTATGTTTATAACTATACAAGCACATTTAGATGTTTATCACTTGTTAGTGAAAAGACACAGATCAAATTCTCACACCATTGTGTGCATAGGTCTTTAAGTTGTCTGCACAGAAAAAGTCCAGTTCATTTGACCTATTTAAAGAAACATAATGAAAGCCCAGTTATGGTTACCTGGAATTAATAGATTGTAATGTCAGGTTCTTAAATACAGCACTAAAAACAATTTTACTGAAAACATTTGTTAATCTTATGGTCATCCATGTTCATTTATTTTTGCTGAGGTGCCATGAAGAATAACTGCACAAACATCAAGAAATAAAGTTGATACTCCCCTTGGCAGGAATCAGTCCTGCACATTTAAAACACAAAGCTGAACTGAATCTATCTGTTCAGAGACCAGGTTTTCATCATGTAACAAATAAGATACCCTAGATATATAATACTTGGGCTGTGCCAAAGTGGCATCACTGACACCAATCGGACAAGGTCTGTGTAGCTTCATAGTTTTAGCAATTGTGTTGACATTAGTGTAGTAAAGCTGAAGTAAGTCCTTTCACCATTGTGGAAACTTTGTACTACTGCTACTAAGAATGCAGCAAAAATATGATCACCTTGAATACAAATACATATCTGCTGAACTTTCAATAATAATACAAAACAGCACAAAATATTTAAAAAAAACAATTTTTTGAAGGGGGCTGAGATAAGGGCATATACTCTGTATATCACTCTCACCACTTTATAATTATATGCACAGGATTTGAATGCTATAGTATACGTTTTGACAAGGTTGCAAAAAAGTGACCAAGTCGTCAGCAATAGCTAATTGATTCAGTATTGTATTTTAAGAAATGGAGCTACACCTTCTACCCCTCCCTTTCCCTAATTGCTCTGGTTTAGGTATGTTTTTTGCCCCATGCTCTGCTGATTGACTCTTGATACCTCATTACAATTAGGAATAGGCAAAAGCTACTAATTTGCCAAAATGATTCACATCCCAAGGACAATTTAAAACAAAATCTTGTCAATATAGCCAGTATTCTTACCTGCAGCAGATGACAGCTTTACAAGACAAAGCCAGATCTAAAAACGAATGACGGGCTTCAAAAGACAGTGCGTATTTCAAAGTGTGCCCATCTATAATTAGGGCAAGCTCGTTCTCTTTGTTCAAGGACTCACCTAGGTCCTCACAATGGTGAGTAAGTGTTTCCCTGGTTGCCTACAAAAAAACAAAAATTTTGTTAATAATCTTGAACAGCATATTTCCTGAATTCATGGTCATAATTTATACTGCCTTTCCTGTTGTTGTTTTCCTAACTGAAAGGCAAGAATTCAACAACCTGACCCCCAAAAATACAGCCAAATTAATCAGCCATAATTTGGAGATTTAATGTGCAATTGTCAATTTAAAAGCAGAACATCATGCAATGGAATACTTACTCCGGAGTAAAGTCTGAGCCCTGAGAAGGATAATTCCAATACAAATGTTTAGCATTTATAGAGAATTGCCCACTCATTTCTCCCAATCCCATTCAAATTGGAATGTAAAATTTTTATTTCATCTTGGGAAGCACAAATTGTGAGGTTACAATGATGAGGTTGATAAGATTACTACATTTTGGGACTATTTCTTTAAAGTAAAATGAAAGGGGCTATCTGACTTTTCCATGGGCCACCTTGCGGAAAGTCTAAGTGATTTGATTGTTAGGAATTAAAGAGTGGGGCATGTGTCTGGGAAAAAGCTGCTAAGTATTTACACTTGGAATCAATGATATCAGCCTTAGTACTAACAGTAGGCTGGTATGACAGCCTGGTGGTTTCCAAAGTCCCTGAGAAGTAATGAGAATATAGCAATATCGCACAATAGATAGTTGTGCTTTAATATGTCTATTTAGTACTAAGTTCATGACTTGGAAGAGCCACTGTTGGACTGGGGTGGACAAAGTTAAAAATCACACCACACCAGGTTATAGTCCAACAGGTTTATTTGGGAGGCACTAGCTTTCAAAGTGCTGCTTCTTCATCAGGTGGTTGTGAAGCAAGACCATAAGACACAGAAGTTATAGCAAAAGGTTACAGTATCATACAGCTGAAATGATCAACCCAGATTAGGTCTTTCAACTTTTAGAATGGGTTTGCTCGTTTTGGTTCTTTAATATGTAAATCCCAGAACTTCTTTTAAATCACATTCTCAAGATAACTTCAAGTATTCTAACAAAAGGTGCCATCTCAGCTCAGACAATGCATTAAAGGTGTGAGGTTAAAGTCTGTCTCTGTCCCAATCTTGAGTCAGACTGGTTCTTTTTCTAAAGTGTGATTTATATATTACATGGACTGACTGTAGATTATGCATTTTTGAACAAAGTAGAATATATCTGCAAATATAATTCTGTAGGTAAAGATTCACCCCATAAACATTTTATGTGTGTGCATGCAGGAGAGACAGAGTAAGTGTGCGCATGTGACTGTGCGCTTGTGGGTGCGAGTGCATGTAAGAGTGTGTGTGTTTGCATATGTGTAAGTTTGGTAAAGTATGTAAGTGAGTGTGAGACGGTGCACACGTGGGTGAGAGTGTGGGGGATGTATGTGTGTGTATGAGAGAGAGCTTGTGTATGTGAAAGGGTCTGTGTGAGTGTGTAAGAGTGTGTGTGTGTGCGTGTACGAGAGAGAGTGTATAGTGCAGTGGGGTCACCTGTAGTGTGACATGAACCCAAGGTCCTGGTTGAGGCCATCCTCAAGTGAGAGCCTGTTGAGTTCCCTAGGATAATTAATCAGCAATCCAAACTGAAATTCACTTTGCCATGCTGGGGACTGAGATGGGAAGGGTACAGATGAAACCACTGCAAGCTTTCATAAAATATATAATGAGATTAGTCTGGGGAGTGAGAAAGAGAGCAGCTAGAGGCTGAAAGTCTCTAGACTTCACGACATTGGATTGATTGAAATTGTTTACTTTTCCATTATGCAGAGAATTTAAATTGTGCTTTGGTCAGTGGGTCTGTTGTTTTGTGAGAGATGCCAAAATTGTCTATTAATAATTTTGATTAATCGTTACGGAGATAATGTCCTGCCTCCAGATGATAAAGCCTGGTCAGTGCATTTTGGAAAAGCTATACCTATCTCTAAATCAGTTGCAATGGTTTGACTCAACTGGTGAGTCAAAAGTGTAAAGCTCAAACTTTTAAATTGCAAAGACACTTGAGTGTCAGATTGACAGTAAAGAGAGCAATTGATAACACATTCAACCAGTCTAGACTTCAAGTCACCAGTAAAACCAGATTAAAGCAGCAGAATACCTGGGGAATGGATTCAGCAGCTCAACAGTGGAGGCCCCTCCCACAGAAAGCATCCAACCGATCATCCCTTCCTGTCCACCAGCAGAAAGTCTAGTTAGTCTCACTAGAATTTAAGGACTATCAAGGGAGCCTGGATCAAAGGTGAATGAGGATAGGATGGGAATTACAGGTTAGGGTAGAGTGGGCAATGATGTGGCTCTCAGTGCCACTCAACTTCAGATGCCAGATGCCTCAACTGAAATTTGCTGGCAAACCATACACTGTTTTCAGGAAAGCCACGTTACTTATAATTAATTCCTGAGCAACCACTAATTTAAAGATAATTAGTCTAACTGCCACCACTGGCATCGATTGCCTCATTGTGAGCACCTTTATCCCTGACTTAATTGGGGGAGTCTTAACGCTGCTTTGCGTGAGATGTAGAGCCTCACTTGTGATCAAGTAGGCCCCAGCTTCCTTGGTTCCCTTCACAAGGAGCTGGATTATTTATGCAGAAAGTGAGGACTGCAGATGCTGGAGATCAGAGTCGAGAGTGTGGTGCTGGAAAAGCTCAGCAGGTCAAGCAGCATCTGAGGAGCAGGAGAATCAACGTTTCGAGCAACAGTCCTTCATCAGGAACCTGATGGGGTGAAGGGTTCTTGCCTGAAATGTTGATTCTCCTGCTCTTCAGATGCTGCCTGACCTGCTGTGCTTTTCCAGCACCACACTCTCAATGCTGGATTATATAGGTCCATCAAAGCTATTCCTGGATTTCAAATGATTGCTAAATATCTCATTACACCACTAGAAGACGAGCAAGTTCTGTTGGTGTCCTCAACAACACTCCTCCTTCCAGCAGCATCACAGAATAACCAGCCAGGTAATACTACTTGTGGGATTTTCTGTTGAAATAGTAATTATTACTTCAGCGAATACACAGAATGACTGCGCATCAAAAACTTTGCTGCATAAAAACCATTTTAGGAAACCTCAAGACACAATTGCGCTATAAAAACACAAGCTTTTATTCGGATAGAAAATACCACTATTCTTGAAATTAAGCATAAGTGGCACTTCCCCAACCATTATATAATAAACCTTTAAGCTATTAATGAAACTTTAAAGACATTACATAGACTTTTAATACCTTGAGCTAAAGAGTCAATGACCATTCCCTTACACCTATAGTTGACTGCTTAACAGATTAATTTACTAAAGTTCAATTTTCCATACAGATAGATTTATCAATAACATTTTTGAAGGAACACATGAAAGAAAATATCTAAACTTGGAACCCACTGTAAAAGAAACCCAAGTAATAAAGCCAAAACATCCAATAGAAAAATTTGCAAGAATTCTGCTAGCATTTATTGCCTGCCCTAAATTGCTTGAGATGGTATTGATGAGCTGATCTCTTGGAACACTGCAGTCCTGTTGGTGTAGGTACACCCACAATGTCATTATGGAAGAGTTCTAGGATTTTGTCCCAGCCATAGGGAAAGAATGGTAATACATTTCAAATAAATGCAAACAATGCAGATGATGGAAATCTGAAACAAACAGTGAATACTGGGAAAATTCAGCAAGTCTGGAAGCTGTTAATGTTTCAAGGCAGGTATGAGCCCTTTTCAGAACTTCTTCACTTATTGCCAAGGCAAGAATAGTGAGTGGCTTGGAGGGGAGCTTGCAGCTGGTAGTGTTCTCATTTACTTCCTTCCCTTGCCCTTCTAGATGCTAGTGCTTGTGGATCTGGATGAACCTGCTGAAGGATGGGTTGCTGCAATGTATCCTGTAAATGCTGTAATTGTGCGTTGGTGATGGAGGAAGTGAATGTCGATCACGGGGCTTCTTTGGCCTGGCTGGTGTCAAGCTACTTGGCGTTGTTGAATCTGCACTCATCCCAGCAAGTGAGGAATATTCCATCTTGTGCCTTGCAGGTGATGGACAGACATTGGGGTTACATTATTTTCTTATCTTAGCCTCTGACTAATATTTATTTGAGTAGTCCAGATCAGCTTCTGGTAAATAATAATCCCCAGGAATGTTGATAGTGGTGATAAAGTCATGGTAATGCCATTGAATGTCAAGAGGTGACAGTTGGATTCTCTCATTAGTGTTTGTGTCATTATCTGGCACTTGAGTGACACAAATGTTCTTGGCAACTTGTCAGCCCAAGTCTGCATTTTGTCTGCTGCATTTGAAAGTGGACTGTTTCAGTGTCCAAGGACCAGACACATACTGTGATAAGAAATTAGCCTAAACTCAAATTACCAGTATTCCAGATTGCACCTGGGTAACGAAAAGTCCTCCAGAATAAAGATTTGATAATGTTTTCACCTCTAATTTCCTTGCAGATTTATTCCTCTTCATCCTTCCCACTAGTTGAGAGTCTATAGATTACATTGAGCGATGTATCTGAATGTCTTGTTCCTTAGCTGTGGCCAAATTAACACTCTGGGGTGCCCTCTTTTTCTAACACTGCAATGTTCTCCTTAACTAATACCACATCTTTCTCATTCCCTGTCTTTTCTTTGTAAATCTTCCTTGTAGCTAGAAATGTTTAACATTCAGTCCTGCCTTTCATTAAGCCAGGTCTCTTATCGCTACATCATAATTAGAATCATAGGTTTATAAAGGCCTACAACACAGAAAAATGCCAGTCAAAAACCACCACCTAACTATTCTAATCAAAATAATTATACCTGACATCTGTGCCTCCAATTTCCAAATCTTATTTATGATACAATGTGTATTCACATGTCTGTGGATCAGTTACCTCAGAAGGCTGGTGACTGGTTTGCAGTTTAATACATCTTGGTTCATTTCCCACATCAGTTGAGGTTACCATGAGGGACTCTCTTTCTCAATCTCTCACGTCACTTGAGGTCTGGTGACCCTCCAGTTAAATCACTGCCAGTCATCTCTATCTATGATCCAGCAGCCCTGTGGTCTGGTAGGACTAAGGTGCTTTATTCACATAAATGCATAAAAATGATATGAAGACAATTCAAACTAGGACAAAGGTTGGAGGAGCTATGCGTAGTGAGGAGGATTACCAGAAGATATAGCAGGATAGGCTGGAGACTTGGGCAGAGAAATGGCAGATTTAATTTGATGGACAAGGTGATGCATTTTGGAAGGCCGAATGCAGGACAAAAGTATACAGTAAATAGCAGAAACCTTTCAAGCATTAACATAGAGATAGATCTAGGCTACAACTCCACAGTTCCCTGAAAGTGGCAACACAAGTGGATAATGTGGTCAAGAAAGCACAAGGCATGCTTGCCTTCATCAGTCAGGGCACAGAGTATAAAAATTGGCAAATCATGTTGCAGCTGCAGAAAATTTTAGATGTGCCATACTTGGGATATTGTGTACAGTTCTGGTCACCACACTACCAGAAGGAAGGGAAGACTGTGGAGAGGGGACAGAATGGTTTACCAGGATGTTGCCTGGTTTAGACCGTAAGAAAGTGAGGACTGCAGTTAGGAACCCTCCAACCACAAGGGATGAACTCAGATTTCTCCAGTTCCCTCATTTCCCCTCTCCCCACCTTGTCTCAGTCCCAACCCTCGAACTCAGCACTGCCTTCCTAACCTGCAATCTTCTTCCTGACCTCTCCGCCCCCACCCCCACTCCAGCCTATCACCCTCACCTTAACCTCCTTCCACCTATCGCATTGCCAATGCCCCCTCCCCCAAGTCCCTCCTCCCTACCTTTCATCTTAGCCTGCTTGGCACACTTTCCTCATTCCTGAAGAAGGGCTCATGCCCGAAACGTCAATTCTCCTGCTCCTTGGATGCTGCCTGACCTGCTGCGCTTTTCCAGCAACACATTTTCAGCTTAGACCGTAAGAGCTTAAGACATAGGAGTGGAAGGAAGGTCACTCAGCCCATCAAGTCCACTCCACCATTCAATCATGGCTGATGGGCATTTCAACGCCACTTACCCACACTCTCCCATATCCCTTAATTCTTTGCGAGATTAAGAATTTATCAATCTCTGCCTTGAAGACATTTAATGTCCCGGCCTCCACCGCGTGCCATGGCTTGAAGGATATTAGCTATGAGGAGAGAGTGGACATACTTAGCGTGACTTGATAGAGGTTAACAAAATTAAGAAAGGCATGGATAGTCAGAGTCTTTTCCCCTAGAATAGAAATGCCAATTACTAGGGGACACACATTTAAAGTAAAATGGTGCAAGTTTAAAGGAGATGAGAGAGGCTAGGTTTTTACACATAGTGTAAGTGCCTGGAATGTGCTGCCAGAGGACATGGTAGAAGCAGATACAATAGCAATATTTAAGAGGTACCTTCACATATCCATGAATAGGCAGAGTCTATGTTTCCCACCTAACACTTCTCCTACTCTGAAAATTACACATTTATTCCTACTCCATTCCCTTTATCAAAAGTCCGACAAAAGAATAGAGAAAAAAAAACATAAGACTGGAGAGATTGGAATGTTAACAAGTGTGGATGGTCTCTAAACAATGTCATGGTCATGTTGAAAGTAAGGGGTGGGGTGCAGTTCATGGTTTAAATTACAAGGATTGCTTATTCACGTGTTCACCCCAAGCTCTAATGCTACAGCACTCATTCACAGTCTCACACACGGTCATACTCAAGGAAAGTAGAGTTTAAAAGAATTCTACACTTTTACAGTGATGAAGATCACATCTTCATTCCTATTTTAGGTAGATTTAACAGCCAAATTGATAATGTCAAGTCATTTCAGGATTCTCTTGTACGGATGGACATGCTGCAGGTCACAAAGTTATCTTCTTGTGCCACTCTGCTGGAATGTCCACCAATCCAGAAAACTGACCTGAACAGGCTTGGAGACCGTGCGGTGTCACGGTATGATTCTTCTGCCTTATTGTCTGCTGCTGCTGTTGTTGTTATGTTCTGCAGTCAGCAATTAAAGATTACAGAGAAAACATGGCTGCCTTAATATATGACTCCGCAATTTACTTCCTGTTCAAAAATGGGGGAATTCTTAAATAGATTTGCCACACCTTGGTTTATTCCTTTAAGGGTCATCTCGAAAGGGTTAAAACAATCACCTTCTTTGGTTCAGTCATGATAATTTTCAATTGAACTCTTTGGCACCAGTCATGAATTGACAATCCATGTAAGATAAGATTGGTATAATGTAGCTTCCACAATAACAGCGTTCTTATACAGAGTCACTAGACTTGAAATATTAACTCTGCTTTCTTCACCCAGATGCTGCCAAAGCTGCTGAGTTTCACCAGCAACTTCTGGTTTTGTTTCAGAGTTCCAGAATCTGCGATTCTTGGTTATAGTTTACACTCACTTCCACAGCCTATCAACAATTTGCCTAATTCATTTAGTCAAACATCAATTAGGCCTTCCAATTCCACTTGGAACAAGAACATTTCTCCCTGAACTGTAAATTAGAACTGTCAAGTTTATTGTGAGGTAGTTGCCCATTCCCATGTATTCAATTCCTGATTTTATTCATGTTTCTCAAAGTCTAATGTCAGTGAGTGGGCAAAATTGGAGAAGAAAACGGAACCCCCCATTCTGCTGAGGTAACAACTGTCACAACCATTTTTAGAGTACCACTGGCAGGGGCTGGAAGAACAACCACCTGTTCTCTCAGTTAGAGAATTGAAGGGAAACAGCCTAATCGGGAGTTAAGCAGTTTTCAAAAATAACAAAATTTAACGCAATAAGTCACACCATATAAAAATGGCAGTAACTGTTCATGAGGTATCATACCAATTTTGTGTTTTATATTTCATACAAAGAGTGTAGACATGTGGAACAGGATATTTATTGGTTTTGATAAATATTTGTAGGTCACCTCCTATACATCAATTCAAAAATAAAGCAAACCTGTTGTCAGCTTTATTATATACAATCAATGCTCTCAAAAGGTCATTTCAGCAAACCAGAGAAAAAGCAACACCCAAGTCATAACAGCTGCCAGATGTATTCACGTTAAAAGTATTGTACATTTATGTGTACTGTTTAAATAAATTAAATCCCCACTGTACAAGGTAGCAACAAAAGACACAATAGCTACCATTGTGAATCTTCCCATTGAAAAATGCCTCTTTTGCAAGTAGCTAATCAGAACAGCCTACAGGCTTAGTGTTATGGGTGGTCTCAGCTGCAGGCTGCATCCCAAAGCTCTGTAAGTAATCATGTAATGACATGTAGTTTACATTTTCTCACCTTCAAATGTCCTGGATTACTACAATCAGTGGTTCTGTATAACCGCACATTAACACCAACATTTTACTAGCCACACACAAAAAAAATCGAACCTCGTATACCGGATTGGTCTCTTGAATCACAATTAAACACAGAATCAGCTTTTGTTCTCTCTGCTGTGGGACCAAACAGCTAACTAAAATATAAGCAATGGAATAGAGCTTCCAGTCATTAGGTAATCAATCACTGTTAGTTGTTTTGGTCTGAACACCGCACTGAGTAATGTGCAGTCAGAACTGACGCACAATTCAGTTTCAAGCCTCTGGAAGGTTTAACTTGTAGCAGTTCAAGTATTCTGGTCACAGAAACAAACTCTGTTGCAATATACATACTTATACCAGCAATGTCTCAAATATGCATTTTAATAAGTACAATGGGTAGTAACATTGACAATTGATCTGGTAATTCTTTAAACTGGAGAAGTTCAAATGGAGGTTTCTTCAGCTCTTCTGGTAGATCAGACACAGTGGTAATTTACTGGATTTAACTGAGCCAGACTAATGACATGTTACAATATATCCGTTATCTGTTTGAACCAGAACCATTTGTAGCTGGAACCTTTACTCATTAAGACAGGGAAACAACTTCTTTTAAAATTGATGAATTTCCTTTACCCTCATTAGTTATGTTCATGTAATTATTTACATGATTTGAAGATGCCAGTGTTGGACTGGGGTGTACAAAGTTAAAAATTGCAAACACAAGGTTATAGTCCAACAGGATTTTTTGGAAGCACTAGCTTTCGGAGCGCTGCTCCTTCACCAGGTAGAGCAGCACTCCAAATCCAGAGTGGCGTTCTAAATAATACATTCTTCAAAAGAGTACTTTGCATTAACTGTTTCAGATTTAAATCAGTCAAACACATGTAAGCACAAATGAATTTAGCATCACTCCAGCTCAGTTGATGGATTATTACTTGTGAACAACATGACCTGTTCTTTTTGCTAACAATAAAATTTGTTCTACATCTGTAATGTCAAAACAGTTCAAAATCACTACTATTTTGACAGGCTTTAATAATTTAATACTTTTTGCTTTATTTGTGACAGAAGATGGTCTGCTGAAACATGGATTTCTGTTCATAGGATGTTTGGGACTGCATCTAGACAAGCATTTATTGCCCATTTTTAATTGCCGAAAGGGTAGTTAAGAGTCAACCAAATTGCTATAGGTCTGGAGCCACATCTAAGCCAGACCACAAAGATGGTAGATTTCATTCCCTAAAGGGTATTAGTGAACCATATGACTTTTTACAACAAACAACAGTAGTTACACGGTGACGTGAAGTCCTGCTGGAGGCAAGGCTGAAAATAATTTGACTTTTAAGTGAACGCAGGAATTTTTGAATGACTTTGAATTATATCAGAAAAAAAATACTGCAAAGAATTTAGCTACATCTCGAGTATCCCAAGAAAGGACTTTGAAGAGAACCAAAGTGGACTGGTGAATTTTACAGTTGTCTGTGAAATAGCTATAATTGAAAGCGACTCCCATTTGCAGTCATGTAGTTTGCCTTTAAGTACCTCACTTTGTGCACAGCTTAAAAAAATTTATTGGAGGTTTCAGCTACAAGTGTCAGTCATTATTTCCACAAATGTCAGAAGCTGAAGATATTGCATTTAAAGCTTCAACACAAACCTGCTGCAGTTTCTATTTCCACTTTTGATACAGCCACAGTAGCGCTACTGACCTATGACCTTTAGGCAACAAATTAAACCAGACACATTTTCTTCTAGCTCATCAGTTGAACTAACTGCTTGACATTTATGGATTTCTGCTTGTAAAATATAAGCTCCTTATACACCAGTCATGTGCAATAATATCTGCCTTCTTTACAAGTTGTAATGCAAAGTCATGCCAATTTGATCATTATACAGGAAAGCATCTAACTCCAGTACATTGTTTTAAAGATCTTAACCTCTTGTTAAGTCTCAGTGTTGCCTTTAGGAACATAAGATAAGGGAGCCTTTGATCAACATTAACATTTGGTCATGGATGATAGTAATAAAACAATCCAAACTTACAAGTAATCTTTAGTAAAATAAAGCTGTACTCGTTCTTTTTTTTAAACTAAGTTCCTTGAAACTGGCATTCCAGGTAGACACGGGGTGAAGGTGGCTTTTGGTACGCCTCATTGATTCACATCATTGATTACAACAGTTGGGATGTCATGTTACAGCTATACAAGACATTGGTAAGGCCACATCTGGAACACTTGGTACAATTCTGGTCGCCCTGCTATAGGAAGGATGTTATTTAACTGGAAAAGCTGTAAAAAAGGATGTTACAAGCATGTAACCAAGACTAGGAGGTTTGAGTTATGAGAGGCTGGAGAGGCTGGGACCTTTCTCCTTGGAGCTTAGGAGGCTGATGACCTTATAGAGGTTTATAACATCATGAGGGGCATAGATAAGGTGAATAGCCAAGGTCTTTTTGCCAGGGTAGGGTGAGTCCAAAACTATAGGCCATAGGTTTAAGGTGAGAGGGGAAAAGATTTAGAGTCATAGAGTCATAGAGATGTACAGCATGGAAACAGACCCTTCGGTCCAACCTGTCCATGCCGATCAGATATACCAACCCAATCTAGTCCCACCTGCCAGCACCCGGCCCATATCCCTTCAATCCCTTCCTATTCACATACCCATCCAAAATGCCTCTTAAATGTTGCAATTGTACCAGCCTCCACTACTTCCTCTGGCAGTTCATTCCATACACATACCACCCTCTGCGTGAAAAGGTTGCCCCTTAGGTCTCTTTTATATCTTTCCCCTCTCACCCTAAACCTATGCCCTCTAGTTCTAGACTCCCTGAACCCCTTTGTCTATTTACCCTATCCATGCCCCTCATAATTTTGTAAACCTCTATAAGGTCATCCCTCAGCTTCCAATGCTCCAGGGAAAAAAATCCCCAGCCTGTTCAGCCTCTCTATAGGTCAAATCCTCCAACCCTGGCAACATTCTTGTAAATCTTTTCTGAACCCTTTCAAGTTTCACAACATTTTTCCAATAGGAAGGAGACCAGAATTACATGCAATATTAGATTAGATTAGATTCACTACAGCGTGAAAACAGGCCCTTCAGCCCAACAAGTCCACACCGACCCTCCGAAGAGCAACCCACCCAGACCCATTCCCCGACATTCACCCCTGACTAGTGCACCTAACACTATTGGCAATTTAGCATGGCCAATTCACCTAACCTGCACATCATTGGACTGTGGGAGGAAACTGGAGCACCCGGAGGAAAGCCACACAGACACAGGGAGAATGTGCAAACTCCATACAGACTGTTGCCCGAGGCGGGAATTGAACCCAGGTTCCCGGCGCTGTGAGGCAGCAGTGCTAGCCACTGAGCCACCATGCCACCTTATTCCAACAGTGGCCTAACCAATGTCCTGTACAGCCGCAACATGATGTTCGAACTCCTGTACTCAATACTCTGACCAATAAAAGAAAGCATACCAAACGCCTTCTTCACTATCCTATCTAACTGCGACTCCACTTTCAAGGAGTTATGAACCTGCACTCCAAGGTATCTTTGTTCAGCAACACTCCCTTGGACCTTACCATTCAGTGTATAAGTCCTGCTAAGAGTTGCTTTCCCAAAATGCAGCACCTTGCAGTTATCTGAATTAAACTCCATCTGCCACTTCCCAGCCCACTGGCCCATCTAATCAAGATCCTGTTGTAATCTGAGGTAACCCTCTTTGCTGTCCACCTCCAATTTTGGTGTTATCTGCAAACTTACTAGCTGTACCTCTTATGCTGGGGGGGGGGGGGGGGGGGGGAGGAATCTTTCTCACACACAGAGTGGTGCGTATATGGAGCAGCTGCTAGAGGAAGTGATAGAGGCAAGTACCGTTACAACATTTAAAAGACTTTTGGACAATACATGGGTGGGAATATGGGCCAAACACAGTCAAATGAAATTAGTTCTGATTAGGAAACCTGGACAGCATTGTGATAAAAATAGATCAATTTTTAATGTCCATCATCTGATTTTTAAACATTTCATAGATCAAAATGGTTTCAAAAACAGAAAACACTGACATAAAATGGCTACAGTGATTACCTGACCAGTTCATGAAATCATCAATAAACAAGACCCAACCTGAGCTGAAATTAACATAGCAAAATGACTAAAACCAGTGATCACAGAATCCTTACAGTACAGCAAGAGGCCATTCAGCCCATCAAGCCAGCACGCCCCTCCAAACAGCATCCCACCCTATCCCTGCAACGCTGCATTTACCCATGGCTAACTCACCGAGCCTGCACATCCCTGGACACTACAGGGTAATTTAACATGGCTAGTCCACCTGACCTACATACCTTTAGACTGTTGGAGGAAACTGGAGTGCCCAGTGGAAACCCACACAGACACAGGGAGAACATGCAAATGCCACGCATACAATGGAGTCTGGAATCAAACCTGGGTCCCAGGCGCTGTGAGGCTGCAGTGCTAACCACTGAGCCACCATGCCATAAGTCATTGCAATCTACATCTCCTTTGTGATTGACACAGTTTTGGAATTTTTGTAAATTGGGATGGAAGTCCCTTGCAAATCACATCCAGCTTGAAGAAAAATAATTAAGTCAGACACAGGATTCATCAATGCACTTCAATTCTCTTCAAAGTCCTTTCTTGGGATCCTCAGGATACGGTTAAATTCTTTCTGGTGTAGTTCCGAGCAGTTCAAAATAACCAAAATACTCGAAGACCAAATTATCTTCTGGACTGCCTCCACCTGCACTCTAAAATACCAAAACGAGGTACCTCATTCAGCCAAGTCACTAATTAATGGTCTCTTGGATATTAACAACTGTATTTCAGCCAGGAACTTTGAGTAGATGAGGGAGAAAAATAATGAATTCGTTAACAGCAGAATTGGGAAACCTGCCCCGCTGAGAGAAATAGGATGAGATCCCACCTAGTTTCAGACCTTTGCCAAACATTACCCAGTGTTAAAGCAAATTGGAGAAACACCCATTCAGTGCAAACCCAAGGACATCTACAAACTTCACCATTGCTGGGGATACAAACCAATTAAACAACTGTGGTCTTTGCTTAAAACTCAAGGGCTATTTTTGATACTGCCCATTCTTCCTTTTTGCACAAGGTACTCTGCCTGATTAAATCTTATACCTGTATTTGAGTGTTTGGTGTAGCTACTTCTTACACTTCTCAAAACAACAAAACAAATTACGAGGCAGAGCAATAGATGTTTTTTTTACTTGGTCTTTAATAAAGCCTTTGACAAGGTTCTGCACGGTAGACCACTTAGTTAAGTTTGATGACATAGGATTCCAGGTGAGCTTGCCAATTGGATACAAAATTGGCCTTATCGTAGGAGACAGAGGGTGGTGGAGGGCTGGTTTTTGGACTGGAAATCTGTGACGACTGCGTTCCATGGATATCGGTACTGTGTCCACTTCTGTTTAACATTTACATAAATGATTTGGAGGAGAATTTAGGAGGCATGTTTAGTAACTTTGCTGATGACACCAAAATTAGTGGTATAGTGAACAGTAAAGAAGGTTATCTAAGATTACGAAGAGATCTTGATCAATTAGGTCAATGGGCTGAGGAATGGCAGATGGAATTTAATTTGGATAAGTGTGAGGGATTACATTGTGGCAATACAAACAAGGACAGGACATGGAGAAAATGAGGACTGCCGATGCTGGAGAGTCAGAGTCGAAAAATGTGGCGCTAGAAAAGCAGTTTTGGGTATCAGCCCTTCATCAGAAATGTCAGGGCCTTGGATAGTGTTAGGCAAAAGTGAGGACTACCAGGGTGGAGGCTCTCTGCCTCGATTCCTGATGAAGGGCTTTTGCCCAAAACATCGATTTTCCTGCTCCTCGGATGCTGCCTGACCTGCTGTGTTTTTCCAGCACCACTCTGATCTAAACCCTGGATAGTGTTGTAGAACAGAGAGACCTAAAGGTTCAGGCACATAATTCTTTGAAATTAGGTCACAGGTAGACAGGGTGGTTAAGAAAGCGTTTAGTATACTTGCCTCCATTGCTCAGACCTTTGATTATAGATGTTTAGACATCATGTTCAGGTTGTACAGGACATTCATGAGGTTTCTTCAAAAGTACTTTGTGCAATTCTGATCGTCTGGCTATACGAAGGATATTATTAAAGTGGATAGGGATCAGAGAAGATTTACCATGATATTGCTGGCAAGGGAGGGTTTGGGATATAAAAAATGGACTGGAAAGGCTAGAATATTTTTCACTGGAACATGGGAGGCTCTTATTGAGGTTTATGAAATCATGAGGGGCATAAATAAGGTGAATGACAAGGGTCTTTTCTCTGGGGTGGGGGGAGTTCAAAACTTTGGGCATTTGTTTAAGGTGGGAGGAGAAAAATTTAAAAAAGGATACAAGGGGCAACTTTTTTTTTTTACACAGAGTGGTTCATGTGTGAAATAAACTGACAGAGGAAATGTGGATGTAGGTACAGTTACAAATTTTAAAAGACATTTGGATAATTTCATGAATAGGCAAGGTTTAGAGGAATATGGGCCAAGATCAGGCAGATGGGACTAGTTTAGTTTGGGAACATGGTCGGCATTTACTGGTTTGACTGAAGGGTCTATTTCCATACTGTATGGCTCTATGACTTCAATAAAATTCTTCTTCCTTCCACTCAAGAATGTTGCATAACTGGTCCTTGATTTCAGCTATATTACATTTTAATTGATGTGTGATAAAAAGTAAAAACTTATCAAAAATCTCTGTGGCTGCCAACCTCGCCTTGTCTTTCTTGCTTCACTGCAGTCTATTTTTCTGCATTTTCATTTCAATACCCTCTTTTCAGAAACCCAAATATCTTTTCTTCCTACTATTATCACATTAACTACAAGACAGAATCAGGACAGAATAGCGTGCTATTAAGTGGTCTATTCCTGTTCCAAAAATCCTAGAACTATTAACACTACCGATCAGTCACCAGTGAGAATCTGTGGGTCGTCACCTAAAACAAATGTAAGCCTAGTTATAAACAAATCAAGTTTCTAAAATAAATTGTCATTTACTTAGAGGTGCAACTGCAGCATTCTTCAAATAATTCATCCAATGAACAAACTTGGAGAAATGACACATCACCTGCTTCCTACACAAAAATCTTGAGGTTTGCATTTTAATTTTTTTTGACTCTGGCAAAGACATGTCAAGAGGGAATTCTAGACTAGGAGCGGAAACAACTGAAGGTATGGCCACCACTGGAGGAGAATTTTACTTGGGAACACATCAAAGCAGTGCAGGTGACTGGAGATGATTGCGCAGACAGTGAGGGCAAAGGCTATGGAGGAATTTGAAAGCAAGGATGAAAATTTTGAAAGCTAATATGTGCTTGAACAGAAAGAAACAAAGTCAACAAGCACAGGAGAATGAGATTTACCAATAGTTAAGACAAGGTAGCAGAGTTTTACATGATCCTTAGTCTACAAGCAGACTAGTATAGTATGTAGGAGAATACCCATTAGATAACACTACTTCAAAATTAGGGCAAGGTATAACCATAGTATGATTTGTCTGTGAACAACTCACTTTTCAAGCACTTCATGAAGGTCTGGTTTTCATCATTTGGAACTGTTTAATTGAACTGGCAAATTACAATTCTTTTATTTGCTTTCTGACTTACCCCTCGACTGTGTCTGTCAGTTGGTCTGTCTGTGAGACAGTGGGATTGTGATGAAAAAAGATTAAGTTTAGATTGTAGATATTAATTAGACTAACTTGCTTATCTTAGTTATGCTAAATTTACATTGTTAATTTAAAAAGCTAACTTTTTACAGCTTTTTTTTTTAAAAAGTTAAAGTTGGATTCCAAGATCTGTTATTTATAAGTCTGGTTAGGAACAATTGGGCAATTTAAAGAGTTATTGAATGCTTCCATTTCAGTGAGTGATTACCAAACCAGTAATAGTGAGGATGACTTGGTTTGGCTTTCTATCCCTGTATCGTAACAGAATAAAGTGACTATAAGTTGCAATGGAGAAGTTATAAAATTACAAATGGATATGGATAAGTGAGGTAAATGGGCTAAATTTGACAAAATGGATAAGTGGGAGGTTATCCATTTTGGTTCACTAACAGGAAAGGAAATTTGCCTTCTTTACCTATTCTGGTCTACATGTAGCTTCAGACCCAAAGTAATGTAGTTAACACTGACCTGCCCTCTACAAAGGCCAAGCAAGCCATTCAGTGCAATGATAATTAGGGATGGACAAAATACTTTGGTCTTAGCAGCAAAGCCCACATCTCATGAAAGGTTAAAAAGAACACAGATATGCCTCAAGAGAAATTCCCAAGTTCTTGGGCTTCAGACTTCCCTTATATATTTTAAATAATCAACATTTGAAGATTCAATTTTCTTAATTTCAGTATTTTGCAGAGCTCTACTTCTTCAGGCATAAAATAGGTTTGGTAATCACTCACTGAATGACAACATAAAAATGAAATGATTTGCCTAAACTTCTCAAAAATGCACGTTATAGAATTATTCATACATGTTGGTCTAAAGAAATATACTTTATGCCTGCACCAAAATCTATGCATCTTGTGACTATGTTATTTGTTTCAGAGCTGTATTTCCCGGTTTGAAAGTCACAACTCTTTTTGGACTGTGCAACTAGCCACCGACATTATCAACTTCCATTAATCTCTAACTAATGCAGAAAGCCATCATTTACAATACATCAAGGATCATTAAAGCTGATTTGCTAGCCTGTGTAAATCAAACATCTACATTCACAAAGTTTGCTAACCATAAGACAAATTTGCATACATCACAGAAGAACAATTCAACTTTTGCACAACAAAACACTTTCTCTGTAACGTTCAGAAATATATCCCTAAATAAAACTCCAAGAGCACAGCTGTCTAAACAGCTTAAAGATTATAATTCTCAAACACAGTGGTGATGATATGTAATCAAAGTGAAATCTTTTATACTGAATTCTCACTGATGAGCAGTTCTATATTAGCAATCATGAGATCAGGAATTAATTGACTGATCAGTAGGTCAAGTGTAGATGGTCATGAAATTAGAGACAAGTAGGGACTGGAGTTAGATTCCCACTAAATTCAGTAGGGGGAAGCAGGTTAGAAGAGTTGTATAAGGAAGAAAGGAACACAAATTACCTCAGAATCAGTGGAATGGAATTTGAGAAATGAAACAAAACAATTCCAAACAATAATGGCTATAAGTCTGAGTAACTGAATGTAAGTTGTGCAATATTTTTCCAAGGGATAAGCAGAATTTTCACTTCTAAGTGGAATTCAAAATAGATGTAGCATCTGGTTTCCATTAGAAGTAGGGAGATATTTAATTATAACATAAGAATCCTAGTCCCCTCAATGAATGGTGAGTATACATGGTGTGCTTTGAAATTTTCCTACTTGCTGGTGTCAGGTTTCTCAATTGGAGAAGAAGTTGGAGTGGAGAGTATAGTGGAGAGTTGAAGTGGGAGGGGGAACCCCATTGAACAAACATTCAATCATCAAGTTTACGCCTCCCAATCTTGTTCAAATAAACAGAGAGAGTGAAAAACCTCTTCAAAAGAAAGATCAGGTTATTATAAGGGAACAGTGCTATCAATTGTACTAAACTAGCTCCGCCTTTCAAGCTGAGTAAGCACCCCTGCACAGTGAGTCATTAACCATTCTGGGAGATCAATCAAACATTCATAATGAGACCATCTGGCAACTGTATCAACAGAAACTGCTTCCAGTTAAACTATAGATAGATAAATTAGTAGTCAGCTTGAAGTGGCTGCAGGTTTTAAAAGGGTTAAGATACACTTTAATTCTAAACTGAGACCAGCATAAAATTGGTGGCAGACAGAACAATTACAACGTGAACACAGCAGGGAGCTGTGTAATGCTACAAAGAGTTTGCAGTAAAATGTTTAAAACCACAAAGAGATCTGACAATTCAAACACTTGTCGGGAGGAGATGGATATAACATCCAAAAGAAATAATCATTAGAAACATACTGAATGGAAAATTATCTTGAAACGTAAAGAAACATAATCATTGTAGAACATGCAAAGAGGAGGAACTCAGCCACTTTATAAGGAACACTTTCACTGTGTAATATTGTCTAGTGTTACTAAAATTACAAATACTATAATAATTTTGGCTTACTTGCAATCATATGATAATTAGGATGCCAGAGTATCTGATGCAATTGTATAGGGTATAAATGTCCTCAGAAAACAGTAATCAGGAAGAAATACTGAGTTCTTCATCTCCAGTATTATTTGAGGATGCAACAATTTGAGGAGAGACCAGAATGTGTGTACAAGATAGCAGGGAGTGTGTGCGCGCGTGTGCGCACGTGCGTGCGTGCAAGAGAGAGAGAGAAATTCTCCAGAATTTGTCTGTGATTCCAGTAAGCAGGGTAAGTAACTAATCACATTAAAGAATTATTACCAATGACAATTATATGAAGTAACATGTACTGAACTGACAAAATAAAAAATAGGACATACACATAATTAAATATCAAATTTTTAAAAAATTATTCTGCTATTAAAATGATTTAATTACCAATGGAAAATTGTGAAGTCAAAATTAAAATTAATCTTCAATGCAAAATAGTTTCTTTAGTAGTCATGACTGAGAATGCTGTTAAAGGTCAACACAAAATTCAATATGGTCAGGTTTCTATCAACTCATATTTATATAACCTTAACAGAATTAAACATTCCTTGGCACTGTACACAGGAAAATCAAACAGGGCAGACTCAGATAATGTTACAAAGATAAAATTAGGCAGTCTTAGTGACTGCGTTAATCACTGAAATCTCAACTCGAGATTAAAATATGACCGCAAGATTGCAAGTAGTACGGCTTCGCTTCAGACAGTTGACCAGTTAGAAATAGAGCCTGAAAACAATGGTTTTGGCCTGCACAGTATTTGGTATCAACAAGTATGCTTTTATATTTCCTTATAATCATGCCACTTATGTTATGGAGGTATACTGTACATTTGAGAAAGTTGAAAAACCAGCAAGCACTAACAAAGCATAGAGAGTCCTGAACAAAGTAAGAATGCAACACTTGGGAAACAAACAGCTGCAGATTAGTTGCCATTAAACAAAAACAAATTCAAATTTGGTGAATCAGTTTAAATTATGTCCTAAGATACCAAAATCCAATCAAATTTGAATTTAGTATTTTGAATAATATTAAAATCAATGAAAAGATCCAATGTTTTGGGGTATAAAACCGGACATTTTGAACTGCCAAGGACATCCACACAAATATAGACTGCTAGTTGAAGAACTCTCTGAAAGGTACCTGTCAGTAAGAAGTTTGCTTAGCAGAACATCAAAACTGACCTAGAGAAAAATTTACAGAGGAAAAGCTACAAAGGAGAATCGACAAAGTTGACTGGTTTTGAAATGTGATTTTCTTATTGTAAGTCTTAATCAGGATTATTTTTTAAAATCCGACCAGTATTGCAGGCTGGGGGATAAAAGTTAGGTTTAAGAGAAAGTAGTAGTAAAGAGTTGTTGATTTTAATATTCTCTGTTGGACTTAAAGAACAAAATTGTTAATTTTTACTTGAAAGAGTGACTTCTGGGATAGTTCTTTGCCTCTCGAATTTTAACAGGTTACGGTTTGAGGTGAACTTCTTCTGTGTGACTGAAGCAGGGTTGGGTTTTCAATTAAGCAAGAATTTTAGAAACATTCATAGTTAGTCACAAGTTGCTGCAATAACATTCTATCTACTATGGATGCAAAATAAAGCAAGCAGGAGGAGACTGTAGGAAACGATCAGAACAGATCAGTCATTCACAGTCTCCTCAGGCAGTGACCTGAGGATCATTCATCTTCAAAACAAAGTGCTAAATTTGACACTTACTGTCAAAGTTGCATTATACAAATAATTAGAGTCATTGAGTCATAGAGATATACAGCATGGAAACAAACCCTTCCATCCAACTCGTCCATGCTGATCAGATATCCCAACCCAATCTAGTCCCACCTGCCAGCACCCGGCCCATATCCTTCTAAACCTTTCCTATTTATATACCCATCCATATGCCTTTTAACTGTTGCAATTATACTAGCTTCCACCACTTCCTCTGGCAGCTCATTCCACACATGTACTACCCTCGGAGTGAAAAAGTTGCTCCTTATGTTTCTTTTATGTCTTTCTCCTCTCACCCTAAACCTATGCCCTCTAGTTCTGGACTCCAGAAAAGATTTTGTCTATTTATCCTAGCCATGCCACTCATGATTTTACAAACCTCTGTAAGGTCACTCGTCAGCCTCCGACGCTCCAGGGATAACAGTCCCAGCCTGTTCAGCCTCTCCCTCTCGCTCAAATCCTTCAACCCTGGCAACATCCTTGTACATCTTTTCTAAACCCTTTCAAGTTTCACAACATCCTTCTGATAGAAAGGAGACCAGAATTACACGCAAAATTCCAACAGTG
Organism: Chiloscyllium plagiosum; assembly: GCF_037043375.1. Classification (NCBI taxonomy): domain Eukaryota; kingdom Metazoa; phylum Chordata; class Chondrichthyes; order Orectolobiformes; family Hemiscylliidae; genus Chiloscyllium; species Chiloscyllium plagiosum. The sequence continues at coordinate 89,246,979 of NW_028270144.1, forward strand.
GCCTAACCAATGCTCTGTACAGCCCTGACATGACCTCCTAACTCCTGTACTCAATACTCTGACCAATAAAGGAAAACATACCAAACACCTTCTTCACTGTCCTATCCACCTGCGACTCCACTTTCAAGGAGCTTGGTTTATTTGAAATCACAAGCTTTCGGAGCATCGCCCCTGATGAAGGGGCTATGCTCTGAAAACTTGTGATTTCAAATAAATCTGATGGACTATAACCTGGTGTTATGAAATTTCTACTTTTGTCCACCTAGTCCAACATTGGTACCTCCACATCATACAAATAATTGTAAACAATTAGAGTTATGACATCATATCTAGGTCAATTCCAATAAATTTGCATGTACACTGTCTGATTTCATAGCAAAGGCTAGATATCCACTTAATATTTGCAGTCTATCAATACCACTAATTACATTTTTATTTATTAAGTTTCATCAAGAAGGGCTAGTGACTCAGTGGATAATACCTCTGACTTTGGACCAAGAAGCTCAGGGTTGAGTCTTACTTCAGGACTTCAGAGTTATGGGAGGTACCTTTATAGCATAACCAAACTGGTTAATTACTAATCTGGAAACCTTTCTGATCTGCCTATGGCAACTGCTAAGAATGGGAGTGCTTTCTAGTCAGCTCAGCTTTATACCAAGTGGTGCCCCTCAAATTGTAGCAGCTGGAGACAGGCAGTCTGTTGCAGGAAGAAACTAACCACTGAGAACCAAGAATTTTTTTGGATCAGTTTAATATGTCATTCAACATGGGGAGCTTCTAAATCTACACAATGATTTTGTTGTACTAGAACAACATTTTTGAATTAATGACATTGCAAAGAATTGTCTGTTGATGAGTTTAAAGAAATACACCATATGTCCAAAATTGAACACAATGTACAAGTGGCCTGACCAAATGAATTTATCAGGTGGCTTTGCAGGATCTAAGATATTTGCTTGGTACCTTGGTCACCACCTTCCACAGCCCCCACCTCCACTCATCTCCTTGAGGACTCAAAGGTACAATTCATTGGCTCCAGATGCCTTGTGGTCAGTTAATGCTTTGATTTCCTTTGTAACACATGCTAAACTGACCTCCACATCTGTTATGTCTGTTGCTTGGATCTGGAATTTGCCCAAGATCTTCGTCTGCTATGACTGATGTGCAGAATTCATTTAACACATCTGCTATGTCCTGATCCTTCAGGTTTCAAACCACTTAATCCCACTTTTAATCAGTAATTTCCACTATCAAAAAACATTTTTTAAATCACTTCTGTGCTGTTTTTTGTAATTTATAAATGATTTTAGTGTGACATCTAATTTGCAGTAGTTTTTTATTCTTGCCTCTTTAACCTCTGACAAACTGGATGCATTTTCTTTGCTTGCTTTTCACATGAGCAATAAATTCCTGCTTAAGTCTCTTTCAAAGAATTTTAAATAACGGCTTTCTCGTTTGCCACTTTGCTTGTCAGAACTTCTCCAGTCCAGTGCTCTGATATATTGATGATCAAGGATGTCAAAACCTTCACATTAGTTATCAATGCTGGCGAATATTAAAACAAATGCACTATCTGGTCCAGTGCCCTACAGGACAGCTTGTAATTAAGGTCAAGGCAATTAGTACCACTATAGAACTTCATGTGAGGGGAGAGTGATAGCTTTGACATCAAGGTTGCACGAGACCATGTGTGACATCAAGGAGCCCTAGCAAAGCTGAAGTCAATGGGGATTAGGGAAAACTCTTCAATGGTTGGAGTCACGCTTGGCACAAAGGAAGATGCTAGTGGTTGTTGGTAGGTCAGTCATCTCAGCTCTGGGACATCTCTGCCGGAGTTCCTCAGTGTAGTATCCTTAGCCTATCCATCTTCAGCTGCTTCATTTTTCTGCTGACTTTCCCTCCATCATAAGGTTAGAAGTGCGGATGTTCACTGACAACTCCTGCTGATCTTTGAAATGATATCATGAATTTTTTTTTTATCACACATGCTCAGCAAGGTGATACAGTTTCAGTTTATTGCCCATCAAAAGTTCAAAACCCTGCAATGCAGCACTCCCGCAGTACTACACTGAGGTATGCACTTTGATTTTTATTCTCAAGTCTGAAATAGAACTTGAATCTGGAATGTGGTAACTTGCAAGCTTTCAGATATGGCACACCTGGCCTAGATACATATTTTGCTTCTTTCTACTATTGCCTTTCCCTTTAGATTCCACCATTCCTATAAGACCTACTCCTTGGTCATTCAACCTCTTCTTTATTCATCTTGCCTAAAGCCTATTAAATTTCTATCTATTCCCCCAGTTATGATGAAAAATCAGACCTAGAATGTTAATACTGTTTTCCTCTTCACAGAAAGCAACTGTGTATTTCCAACATTACTTTTTAAAAACAATTCAGATCCCCAGCATCTCCAGTAATCAGTTTTTTTAAAAATAAAAGTCATATTCACTTTTACAGAATAATTTGAAAGTTCCAAATCTAGTATTCCTGATTTTCTGATTAGGTCATTGAAAATGTCTTTTTGAACGCAACCAACTACAATTTCTTTTGCTCCAGCTTCATAACTTCATAATTCAGTCGTACCAACGATGTCAGACAGGGTTTCTGCACAAAAGTTTTGCTGCCTAGGACTATTAAAGGTCAACAAGAGAAAGGACTTAAAGTGCATCAAAGCAAACAATATATCACTCTTCTGTGGAATCTGTTAGAATGTGTTTCAGTCAACAATCAGATTTCTACTCATCATAAATACCTCTTAAACACTAGAGTAGGTCAAATGTATTACTGGATCACAGTACACATGGTCCTGTGATGTGACAAAATAGGCTACAGTTTGAATACCTCATTAGTGCACTAATGAATAAACATCAAATTTACTTAATAAAATTGAACAATTAACAACCTTGCTATAACACACACAACTAACAAAACGTTTTCAACATAGTCATTGCTCAGGATAAGTAAACTCCAGTCAGAAACCTATGATAATCTAAAACTGAGTGGATGGAACAGAACAGCAGAAACTTACCCCTGCCATTTCAAGTTGGAAAACATTCAAAGCAATTTAAAACAGAAGCAAAAAAAAAAGTGCAGTATTTTCAAGATTGGTTGAGGGTGCAACTGTGTAGTTCCATACTAGTCATCAAACTTTTTTGGTATTAGCTGATGAGGAAATACAGTACATAGGTAATGGCTCCAAAAAAAATCAAGTTAGACTAAAGTGAGATGTCCTAACTTTGCATTTAACTTGGGCGTAACTGACTGAGGAATTCAAAAACAGCCAAGTGTTCAGTTCACCAGTGTAATTTAAAAGTAGAACATTTTCTCTCATGTGCACACATTGTCATAAAATTAAAATACAATTTTCTGGCTACCAAGAAACAAACAACTTGGATTCTGATACCAAAATCTAGGACGGAACAGTGTTATTTATAATGATTCCATAGTTGAGATGCTGGGGTTCGCGTTGAATGGAGTTTCCAAAGCAAGTTTGGTATAAGTTATCCACTTGCTCCTTCAACTTGAAGAAATATTTTAATATAGCTCACCACCAATATCTTTAAAATTGGTAATATTAATGAAGGGGGCAAATGGATGACTACTTGGAAAATGGAAAAATGCACAGTGGCATGGAAGAAATTGTCAATAGAGATCTGGGTCTTAGCACTGCTTATTTCAGAACTGTATTTCAATATCTGACCGGAAGACACACATTCTAGCACTGGATGAAATAAATAGAAAAATACTGCTCAGAAGAGAGACATGTTGTAAAAGTGTTTCATCTTGCACATATTAGGATAAACACAAGAATGTCAAGTTTCAAGTAATTATAACTTATACTACAGGAGAAAAGGGCTGCTGATTCATTGATCACTTAACTTTGATTGGCCAAGCTGTTGTCATGGTGGAAACAAAGCAGAACTATAGACTCTCTGTGGTCCCAGGTAATTCAATGAAGCTTGGATATATTTCCTTTGTTTATGGAGAATAGATCAGTATGTATTAGTGCATACTGCTTTTAGCAAGTGTAAATGAATCACGTTACAAGCTCAACTGATTAACTTATTTGTCAATGTAGTTAATCATGGACTAAGGATTGATCAGCAAATGCTGTTTAATTGGCGAACTGGACTTGTAGATGTTTTGTTCTGGAAGTTTGCAAGGATAGGCTAATTCCATCTCCCTACTACAGATGGAAGAAATCTTTAAGTACATCTGACTGTTGTTTAATCACAGTTCCTACAAACCTGGTATTACGATGACATTGAAACTATAGCATTGCTTAATTATGTAACCGGCTGAATATCTTTTTAGACTGATGGCAGCATTGTGTTGATGCAAATCACATCACCTCTACATAGGAACAGTATAAAATGACATTATTAATTAAAAGTTATGTTAGTGCAATACAGAGCGATTGCTTCAGTTTTGAAGATCATGATATGGAATCAGTTGGTGTAGAGATGAGAAATGGCAATAAGATATCACTATGGGAGCAGTTTATAGGTCCTTCAAGTGTAACCATTGCATGAAATGTATGGGGATAGTCATTGATGATTTTAATCTACATAGAAATTAGATGACACATAAAATTGGAAAAGATAGCCTGATAACTGAGTTCAAGGTGTTTTCTCACAGCTTCTTAGAGTAGCAGATCCTACAGCCAACGAGAGAGCAAGTTATTCTGGATCTACTGTGTAATGAGACAGGATTAATTAATAACGTCATAGTAAACATCCTCCCCCAAACCCCACCCCCCATTTATCTCTCAGCCCTGACCCACAAGCCTCATTCCTGATGAAGGGCTGATGCCCGAAATGTCGATTCTCCTGCTCCTCAAATGCTGTGCTTTTCCAGCACCACACTCTCAACTCTGATCTCCAGTCCTCACTTTCTCAAAGTAAACATACTGCCAAGTAGCAGTAGCAATTAACATGATTGAATTTTATGTTCCCTTTGAGGGGAGGGAAAGGGGTTTAGGACTGATGTTTTCAACTTAAATATGAGCAATTCTGAGGTATGAAGACTGAGCTGGTCAAAGTAAACTGGGAAATTAGATTAAGGATGGGTCTGTAGCAATTCAGGGCTGGATAGCATGCCACTGTTTCTAATACGTATCTTCACTCAGAATAGTTTTTGAAAAACTTAGTCAAAGAAGAGTTTTGTTTTAAAGATTTTTTTTTAAAAAGAAAGAGGAGTTCAGGAAAGAAAAAACTTGCAGAGTTCAGGGCCAGAGTAGTACAAAGGATAACTTAAAAGTGTGGAGCTTAGAGACTTTTATAGGACTGCAAGTGATCAGGGGGATTTGAAAGAAAAGAGAATGGGAAGATTGAAAACAAAGATGAGAATTTTAGAAACATCTCCATCCTGTAAAATTGTGGCAGGGGCAGGGGTGAACCTCTAGCTAATAGCTCGGTGCCCCAATTAATGGGTCAACCCCTGTTATCCCACAAAATTCTGTCATTGTTATGAATTAGAGTTGAGGCAGAAAAAGTTTGGATGAGTTCGAATTTTTAGAGGGTGAAAGATAAGACACAGTCACACATGATGTATTAAAAACTAGATCAGTTTAGTCAGGCAGGATGCTCTGGAATGTCACCATTTAGTGTGCTAGGTGATAATAGCCACATAGTTGGCTGCAGGGAAACAAAATTACACTTAATTTTGTTGGTATGGGTTATGTTTGAAACATGAAATCTGGCAATAAACAGAAAGTGATTAAGGCAACAGAACTGTAAGTTCGATTATAATTAAAGTAACATTGGTTAAGTATCATGACAAGTCATCTGAAATGTGAAACTGAACAAACAGGTAGAAAAATTATCCTGGCAGCAAACAGCCTTTGTGGTTGCTGTGGAATGTCAAATCCCTCATCAACCATAAAATTATTCAGAAACTAAATGCCTGAGATATATACGGAATCCCAGAAAACATAAATAATAAAATGCAGAATCCAAATAGTATCTGGCAGTGAAAGTTATGATATCACCAACAACCAGCTCCTTAAATTGCTTCAGCAACCTATTGTTTTCAAAGTTAACAGGATTTTACACATTATGTTTTAAACTTCAATTCCTTCCCCCTTCTCCCATGGCCACTTCAAAGCTTGTGTGATTGGTATTTATTTGTTCACGTTTAAGAAAACAAAGATTATTTTACTTGAGGTATGTGCTTCTCTTCCTCCCGCTCCAGGATGAAGTGTGTCGATTTTAATGGAAGAAGTGTCAGGAATAAGGATGACAAACTTAGAGCATGGATCAGTACTTGGAACTGTGATGTTGTGGCCATTACGGAGACTTGGCTATCACAGGGGCAGGAATGATTGCTGGATGTTCCAGGGTTTAGATGTTTCAAAAGGAATGGGGGGTAAAAGAGCTAGGACAGTGCATTGCTAATCAGGGATGACAACTGCAGAAAGGGAGGTCGTCGAGGAGGATTTGTCTACAGAGCCAGCATGAACAGAAGTCAGAAACAGGAAAGGAGCAGTCACTTTATTGGGAATTTTCTACAGAACCCCCAGTGGCAACTGAGACACGGAGGAGCAGATTGGGAGGCAGACTTTGGAGAAGTGCAGCAGTAACAAGGTTGTTGTCATGGGTGACTTCAACTTCCCAAATATTGATTGGAACCTTCTTAGTTCAAATAGTTTGGATGGAGCAGTTTTTATCAGGCATGTCCAGGAAGGGTTCCTGACTCAATATGTAGATAGGCCAACTAGAGGGGAGGCCGTATTGGATTTGGTGCTTGATGACGGACCATACCAGGTATCAGATCACTCAGTGGGAGAGCATTTCGGTGTTAGTGATCACAACACCCTGACACCTTTACTATACTCATGGAGAGGGATAGGAGCAGAAAGTCTAGCAAAGTATTTAATTGGGGGAGGGGGAATTACAATGCTATTAGGCAGTAACTGGGGCGCCTACATTTGGAACAGATGTTCTCAGGGAAATACACGACAGAAATGTGGAGGTTGTTTAGGAAGCACTTGCTGATAGTGCTGGACAGGTTTATCCCACTGAGGCAAGGGAGGGAGGGTAGGTTGAAGGAACCTTGCATGACGAGGGATGTGGAACATCTAGTCAAGAGGCAGAAGGAAGCTTACTTAAGGTTGAGGAAGCAAGGATCAGACCTAAAAAGGTCTTTAGACGGTTACAAGGTAGCCATGAAGGAACTGAAGCATGGACTTAGGAGAGCCAGAAGTGGGCATGTAAAAGCTTTAGCAGGTAGGATTAAGGAAAACCCTTGGGCATTCTACACTTCTGTGAGGAACAAGAGGATGGCCAGAGTGAGGGTAGGGACGATCAGAGATAGTGGAGGAAATTTGTGCCTGGAGTTGGAAGAAGTAGGGGAAGTCCTTAATAAATATTTTGCTTCAGTAGTCACTATTGAGAAGAACCTTGATATTTCTGAGGACAGCATCAAACAGACTGATATGCTCGAATAGGTTGATGTTTAGGAGGATGTGCTGAAATTTTGAAAGACATAAGGATAGATAAATCCCCTGGGCCAGACGGGATATAACCTGGGTTTCCACAGAAAGCAAGGGAATAGATTGTGGTATCTTTGTGCCCTCACTGTCCACTGGAGTAGTGCCAGATGATTGGAGAGTGGCAAATGTTATTCCCTTGTTCAAAAAAGGGAACAAGGATAATCCTGGGAATACAGATCAGTCAATCTTATGTCAGTGTACAAAGTATTGGAGAGGATTCTAAGACATAGGATTTAGGATTACTTGAAAAACCATAGTTTGATTAGAGATAGTTAGCATGGCTGTGTGAGGGGCAGGTCATGCCTCACAAATCTTAGTGAATTATTTGAGGATGTGACAAAACACATTGATGAAGGTAGAGCAGTTAATGTAGTGTACATGGATTTTCGCAAGGTATTTGATAAGGTTCCCCATGGTAGGCTCATTCAGAAAGTAAGGAGGCATGGGATACAGGGAGATCTGACTGTCTGGATACAGAATTGGCTGGCTGATAGAAGACTGAGGGTGGTAGTAGATGGAAGGTATTCAGCCTGGAGCTTGGTGACCAGTGATGTTCAGCAGGGATCAGATCTGGGACCTCTGCTCTTTGTGACTTTTATAAATGACTTGGATGAGGAAGTGGAAGGGTGGGTTAGTAAGTTTGCCGATGACACAAAGGTTGGTGGAGTTGTGAATAGAGTGGAGGGCTATTGTAGGTTGCAATAGGACATTGACAGAATACAGAACTGTGTTGATAATTGGCAAATGGAGTTCAACCTGGAAAAGTGTGAAGTGATTCACTTTGGAAAGTTGAAGTTGATTGCAGAATACAGGTTAAAGGCAGGATTCTTGGCAGTGTAGATGAATAGAGGGATCTTGGGGTTCATGTCCCTCAAAGTTACCACCCAAGTTGATAGGGTTGTTAAGAAGGTGTATGACGGGTTGGCTTTCATTAGCAGGGGGATTGAGTTTAAGAGTCGCGAAGTTATGCTGCAACTCAATAGAGCCCTGGTTAGAACACACTTGGAATATCACATTCAGTTCTGGTCACCGCATTATAGGAAAGATGTGGAAGCTTTAGACAGAGTACAGGGTACAGAGTACAGAGTACCAAGATGCTGCCCGGATTGGAGGGCATGTCTCATGAAGAAAGGTCGAGGGGGCTAGGGCATTTATCGTTGGAGCGAAGGAGGTTGAGAGGTGACTTGATAGGGATGTACAAGATGATGAGAGGCTGGGATACAGTGGATAGCCAGAGACATTTTCCCATGGTGGAAATGTCTATCATGAGGGGGCATAATTTTAAGGTGATTGGAGGAAGGTTTAGGGGAGTCAGATATAGGTTCTTTACACAGAGTGGTGGGTACATGGTAGAGTGAGATACATTAGGGACATTTAAGTGACTTTCAGATAGGCACACGGAAGATAGTGCAATGAAGGGTATGTAGGTCAGTCTGATCTGAGAATAGGATAAAAGGTCGGCATCAAGGGCTGAAGGGCCTGTACTGTACTATACTGTTCTATGTTCTGCGTACTTAGGGTAGAATCTTATTGAGGGTCTTGGGCATCATGTGGAGAGCCAGCATGTGCGCCACAACATCTCTTTGTTGCAAGGCCTATGCATCACATGCCAATCAAGCATTTGATATGCCAATGAAGGGAAGAACTCAGGAATACAAGCTTTTAGTCTCCGACTGTTTTAAAAAATTCTCAAGGTCAGGTTCGTAGGAGAGTAGTCTGACACAGAACAAACGACCAAGAGGCGAGTCTGCTAGAATATGAGCATTTTATTCCCCGCAATGTCGCCACAACCAGGTCTCATACTTACAACGGGTCTGGCTTATACTCACTCTACATGTTACCGGAACTGGGAGCCGTCAGTTCTCGTAGAGCGGTTGCCAACAACCCACGCTCGGCGGTTAAACGCAACCCCGGAGCAGACTCACCGAACTGGAGACTTTTCCAGCTGATATACTCTTTTCCAGATATAAACATTCATGTGAACAGCAGAGCAAGGCTAAAAAACACATTCCATTCTGGTTACATACAGATAAGAAGATTCACACGGGGAGGTGTGTAATAAGATTCACACGGGACTAAGCAACACCTCCATTCCGGTTAGATTCACACATGTATTGGGACATAACTTTTAACCGTTTCACCACACCGACTGACTAGCTGCTCAACTAATTGACTGCAGGGAGACAATGCCTGTTCATTGGTTGGTACTTCTCCAACCAAAGTTTTGGATCCCAGGATGGGTCAAGTGGTGTGGGAGGAGTGTAAGCAGCCAGAATAGGGGTTCACTCCAAGCAGGCCCTTCCACTTCTCTCCCGATGTCAGTCCATCAATCAGACATTCAGCACCTTTAAAGTATCAAATCCTTCCCCTGCAGCCTGCAAGCAAACACCACTAAAACCAGGAGCAGTGGGAAAAGGCCCTAAGTGAAAATGAATTAGTCACTTAATGGTTTCAAGTAGCAGCAGACAAGGAAGGCCATCCATCGGTTTTCCTGTTATTGAGTAAATTGGGATGGAGATGGTCTGGCAGTTGTATTCCTACAAACCTACCATCCCACCTGATTAAATCCCCTTTCATCACTAAACCTACCTTGGGGAGGGTGCGAGATTCTTCTGATACATTCCAAAAATATGCAATGTAATTTAGTACAGGGTTATTCCAAAGCTACTACTACTGAATTGCAATTCTAAGCACAATCTTGATAAGAATGATGTAAAAATTATGTTCCTTGGCAAGGTTAATTCCATTTTTTCCCGCTTAGTGCATTAATTTACCAAGAGTCAGTAGAAAGCAGTGAGTGGAACATGGGAGATTGTGATTTACTATGTTACTGGTTTAAGTAAAAAGTAATTTTTGGATGATGTGACCTAGCTTAAGAACACCAGAAGACATCTGATACAGTGCCACATAATAGATTTATGTGGCATTTATAGGTCATCATATTGAAGGGCCAATAGGAACAAAATTGGGTCAGTGACAGGAAACAGACAGTAACAGTCAACGGATGTTTTTTGGATTGGAGGGGGTTGGTATTGGGAGCCTTGCTATTCCTGATGTATATTAATGCTATGGATCTTCATGAGCAGTGGAGAATTTTAGAGTTTGCAGATGACACTAAACTTGGAAGAATTGTAAACTGCAATGAGAGTATAAATCTCCAAAAGGACATAAAGTTGGCGGAGTAGGTGGATCGGTGGCAGATGGGGTTCAATGTAGGTAAGTGTGAGGTGATGCACTTTTGTTGGAGGAACATTGAAAGACAATAGAAAAAGGGTTCACTTCTAAACGGGATACAGGAGCAGAGGGTCCCGGGTGTATATGTACACAGATGATTGAAGGTGGCAGGACAGGTGGAGAGAGCCGATAATACAGCATACTGTGTTCACTGCTTTATTAACAGGGACATAGAGTATTAGGTCAGGTGATGCTGAACTTGTATAAGACACTTGTTAGACCTCAGCTGAGTACTATGTACAGTAATAGGTGTCACATTATAGGGCCGAAGGGTCTGTTTCCATGCTATATGACTCTCTGACTCAAAGATGTGAGTGAGTATGTGCAAAAATGATTTACAAGAAAGTTTCTCATTCCTGAGTTCCAGAAGTTATGAGGATAGATTGAAGAAGTTAGTACTGTTTTCCTTGGACAGAAGGTAGCTGAAAGGAGATTTGACGGAGGATTTCAAATTCATGAGCAGGCTTGTTAGAGTAGATAGTGAGAAGCTGGACCTGCTAGCAAGAGGAATAATACAGATAAGGATAGATTTAAAGCAATGTGCAACAAACCAAGGAGTGAGAAAAAACTTCTTCACACAGTGAGTAGCAAAGGTATAGATTGCACTGTCTGGAAATGTGGTAGAGACAGGTTCATCTGAAGCATTCAAGAGGTCAGTGTATGATTATTTGGAGAGAAGCAGAATGTAGGAATATGGCGAAAAGGCAGGAGATTGGCACTAGGTAAAAGAAATGGTGTATACATGACAGCCTGAATAGCTTCCTCCTGCACTGCAACAGTTCTCTGATCCAAATGAATGATGGCCACATCCTCAATGGTATGGTCTATGGTGAGGTTGCAGTCAGATCCATACCAAAAGATTGCCCACATCTATGTTACAAAGATTATGGCAAGTGAGACGTCAGGTTGATCAGGATTACAGTTAATACAAATGAGAACCTAGCAACAAATAGTTAGGAAGGACACGGAAAAAACAGGACAAATGAAGAGGCCATATGGCAGAAGGAAGGAAAAAATATCAGTCAATATCAGGCCAATGCCGTTCATCTTTACAAGTAGAAGGACTGCCACTCACAAATTAGCCACAACAACTAAATACTCAATACTCAATCCAGAAATTACAACATTTTAGGAATAGTCCATGTCTACAGAGACAGATGGTGCAAAGAAGGAGGGCTCCTAATATTATCTCCCTGGCTGGAAATGCATCAAAAAGAGGATAGTAATAAGATGTAATGCAATCCCTACAGTGTGAAAGCAGGCCATTTGGCCCAGCAAATGTACACTGACTCTCCGAACAGCGTCCCACCCGGACCCACCCGATCCCTGTAACCTGACATTTCCCATGGCTAATCTACATAATCCTGGACACTATGGGCAATTTAGCATGGCTAATCCACCGAACCATTTCTGAACTGTGGAGGAAACCCATGCAGACACAGGGAAAATATGCAAACTCCATTAAGACAGTCGTCTGAGGCTGGAATCAAACCCGGTTCCCTGTCAATATGAGACAGCAGTACTAGCCACTCAGCTACCATGCCGATATTTAATGACAGATGTATGAGACAATGATCTGTTGCAATTCCTTGATTAAATTCAGAAGAAGAATTGATTATGTTGACATATATTTATCACTTACACTTCAGTCCATAGGGAATAATATCAATATTTGATGACACAAAACATGTAAACTGTGCGAATGATAGAGATAGACAGGTTGGTGGAACGTGTGGATATGTAGTAGATGCATTTGATGCAGAGAAGTAAAAATGAATGACAAGAATGGCAGGATTCGGGTACCTTAGATGACAGGGGAAATTCTCAGCTTAGTTTAAAAAAAGCATAGCTGAGGTTGAGACAACTAAAAAGAGACAAAGTCCTTGAAGCATATAGAAAAAGTAGAAAGGAGCTCAAAACGAGGAGTTAGGAGGACTAAAAGTGGCCATGAAATGTTGTTGGCCAGCAGGGTTAAGCAGAATCCTAAGGCATTTTACATATATATTAGGAGTAAAAGGGTAGTTAGGGAAAGAGTAGGCCTACTCAAGGATAAAGTAGGGAAGTTATGTGTGGATGCAGAAGAAATGGGTGAGATCCTTAATGAGTACTTCACATCGGTGTTCACCAAAGAGAGGGATGTGAGGGATGTTGAAGTTAGGGAAAGGTGTGTGAATACTCTCAAACAGGTCAACGTAATCAAGAAGGAAGTGTTGGCAATACATTAAGGTAAACAAGTCCCCAAGGTGGCAAAGGAGAAATTATCTGGGGCCTTAACAGATAATTTTGCATCCTCTTTGGCCTCAGGCAAGGTTCCAGAGGACTGGACAATGGCCAATGTTTTTCCTTTGTTTAAGAAGGGAAACAGAGGTAATCCAGGTAATTGCAGGCCAGTGAGCCTGATGCCATCGGCGGGCAAGCTGTTGGAGAAGATACAGAATTTATTCACATTTGGAAGCAAATGAACTAGTTAATGATAAGCAGCATTGGTTTCTGTGGGGAAGGTCATATCTCACCAACTTGGAGTTTTTTTGAGGTGGTTGATGAGGGAAGAGCAGTGGATATTGTCTACATGGACTTTAGTAAGGAATTTGGTAACGTATCTCATGGCGACTTGTACAAAAGGTAGATTCTCATTGGATCTGGGGTGAGCAGGCTAGATGGATACAGAACTGGCTTAGACATAGAAGACAGGATAGTGGTAGAAGGGTGCTTTATGCAATGGAGATCAGTAACTAGAGGTGTTCTGCAGTGATCAATACTGGGACCATTGTCGTTCATTAGGAAAATGTAGATGGTCTGATTAGTTACTTCGCAGATGACACCAAAATTGGCAGAGTTGCAAACAGTGAAAAGAATTGTCAAACAATACAGCAGGATATAGACAGATTGCAGATTTGGGCACAGAAATGGCAGATGGAGTTTAATCTGGACAAATGTGATGTGATGCATTTTAGAAGATCAAATTTAGGTGCAAATTATACAATAAATAGCAAAATCTTTAGGCGCATTGACATACAGAAAGATCTGAGCATACAGGTCTACGGATCTCTGAAAGTGGCAACACAGGAGATAAAATCTTCTAGGAGAAAGTGAGGACTGCAGATGCTGGAGATCAGAGCTGAAAATATGTTGCTAGAAAAGCGCAGCAGGTCAGGCAGCATCCAAGGAACAGGAGAATCGACGTTTTGGGCATAAGCCCTTCTTCAGGAATGAGGAAAGTGTGTCCAGCAGGCTAAGATAAAAGGTAGGGAGGAGGGACTTGGGGGAGGGGCGTTGGAAATGCGATAGGTGGAAGGAGGTCAAGGTGAGGGTGATAGGCCGGACTACCTGGGGTGTGCAGTGAGAGAGGGACTCACTGAAATCCTTGTAGAGGGATATCACCCTCACCTTGACCTCCTTCCACCTATCGCATTTCCAACGCCCCTCCCCCAAGTCCCTCCTCCCTACCTTTTATCTTAGCCTGCTGGACACACTTTCCTCATTCCTGAAGAAGGGCTTATGCCCGAAATGTCGATTCTCCTGTTCCTTGGATGCTGCCTGACCTGCTGCGCTTTTCCAGCAAAACATTTTCAACACAGGAGATAAGGTGGTCAGAAAGGCATACAGCACTCTTGCCTTTATCAGCTGGGGCACTGAATAAAAAAGTTGGCAAGTTATGTGACAGCTGTATAAACTTTAATTAGGCCACATTTGGAATATTGTGTGCTGCTCTGGTCACCACACTGCAAGGAGCTGGAAGCTTTGAAAATGTTGTAGAGAAGGTTTACAAGGACCTTGCCTGGTTTCAACAGTTTTATTTATGAGAAGAGGTTGGATGGGGGCTGAGGGGCGATCTGCTCGACAGATATAATTATGAAAGGTATAAATAGGGTGGATAGTCAGAGGCTTTTTCCCAGGGTGAAAGATCAACTACAAGAGGTGAGGGGGAAAAGTTTCAGGGAGAAGTGCAAGGACATGTTTTCGGAGTGTGTGCTGGGTGCCTGTAATGCACTGCGAATGGAGCTGGTGGAAGCAGGCATGTTAGCAATGTTTAAGGCATTCCTGGATAAACATATGAACAGAAACCATGTATAGGCAAGAAGTAGCGGGTCTAAATAAGTATAAGAAATTGATGCAGGTTTGGTGGGCTCAAGGGCCTGTTCCTGTGCTGTATTTTTTGTAAGAAGCAAAAGGATAGACAAGGTAAAATAACACTACTTGAAAAAAGAGGCCCAAGGATATGTGCACAAGTATCTGAAGGTGAAAGGGCAAGTTGAGAAAGTGGTCAAAAAGACATACATACGGTATCCTGGACTTTAAAACAGACAAGTTTTGAAGAATCTTTGCAAACTGGAGTAGTGTGTCCAGTTCTGGGTATCATACTTTAGGATGGATGTGAAGATTTTTGATGAAGTGCAGAAAATATTTACAAGAGGGATTCTAAAGATGAGGCACATAAGCTACATGGAAAGCCTGAAGAAGCTGACCTTGTTTGTCTTAGGGAAGTGAAAGGTCAGAGGAAATTTGAAGACATGCACAAAATCATGAGGAGTCTACAGTAGAGACAGAAAAGAAAGTTCTCAGTAGTTTAATGGTGAAGACACAGTGGACATATATTTAAGGCAGTTGGAAAAACAAATAGTGATATGAGGAAAATCTTTTTATGCTATGAATAGTTAGTATCTGAAATGCAATGCTCCAGAGCACAGTGGAAGTACACAGAGTCTGAGACATTTAAAAGGGAATTGGATAAGCATATGAAGAGTAAATAATTTGCACACCTATGTGGGAAGTACGGAGGTATGGGACTAGCCAAGTTTGCCTTGTCGTGAACTAACATGGACACAACAGGCAGAACAACACTCCTGGTGCTGTAGTCATCCTATGAATTGACATCTGGGAGTGACAAAAGAATAGGCGGCACCCATGCAATTATACCTCTGCTTTAGTTAATACCATGGTGTGGAGATGCCGGAGTTAGACCTGGTGCTATTTGATTTTTGACCTTAGTCAATACCATTGGGAAGCAAGAACTGGGGGCAAAACTAACAATTCTCCACATTAAACAAATGAAATTCTGATGCTGATTGTGGGCAAAGTGGGTCAAGTTCCATCTCACATAAACCAGAATTTCTTGGGTAATTCGTCAAAGGACAACCATTCTCAGAAAAATTTCAGTTGTTAAATGTTACCTAAACTTAAAAAAAGACTGCAAATTGAAACTCAGAGAATTTAGAAATAAAAGATATTGAAAAATGGAATTGCAACAACTCTACTGTCACTGACATCGAAAATAACAAATTAAATTAAAAATTCCACAAACTACCAAGACAAATTAAACAGTTTTCATTTCAGAGTCTCCTCAGACCAGAGCTTATTGGGAAATTAAGTGGAAGAGAGAGAGAACACAAGGAGGTACTAATTTTAGTGACAGAAAGATTAATAATCTGAGGACACAGATTGAAGGTAATTGGCTGAAGCCAGAGAAGCAAAAGATTTATTTCTATACAATGGTAATGTGATCTGGAATGCACTACCTAAAACATGCTGGATGCAAATTCAAAAACAACTTCAAAAAGATAAAGATAAAGATAAAATATAAAAGCTTGAAGAGGAAGAATTACAGGTAAATTACAGATGAATGGGATTAATTTAATAGCTCTTTCAAAAAGCTAGACAGGTACAATGGGCCATATGCCTTATCTTTCAATAATTCCTTATGTCAGATCTGTTGTCTTTGAATTGTACCAGCCGAGAGAATTGCACACTCATCTGCCTCAATCACCTGATAGGAAATTGCCTGGACTCCACTCAAGATAACTCTTTGGCTAAACAAATAAGATCAGGAACTACCTAACATTCCCAAGGCAACAAATTTGGTGTAAATACTTTCAAGTTTAAAATTGAACAGAAGAGCCCATAGTCTATTACCAGCACATCACAAATTTACATCTATTTGTTTTAAGAGTACGGTGTGAATTGATACTTATAGTATCTGAAAAGCATAATTGCAAAAAAAAAACTTTTTTTCAAATCTTGACAAAATTACTCCATTGGTCAATGTGCAAACTTCTGAAAATACTGATGAGATATTAAAGAGAGTGATGGGTCTACATGATGTATTCAAGGCATACCAATCTTGGTGTCTGATAATCCATTGTCAGTCATACAACAGCTTTCACCAGGCACTCCCTGTTGACTTCGACCACACTTTAATAAGTTCCAGATGCACATGAGATGAATTGTGGGAGTGGAGATACTAATCTAATAAAAGTGAAAATCCAATGAGTCAATTATCACATATTTTATTGTGCTCAAATTTGTTTTGGCAAGGAAACCCCATTTCACCTGTTCAAACAATAAGGTAGTATCAGTTCACTCATCTCACTGCCATTTCCCTCATACTTTGTGCAGCTGTTTTTTGTAGCTTTTAGAACACTGGCTCTCCATGCTCTCAACTACCTAAGGGTTCCTAAAGTGCTATTCTAATGTTTCCAGACTTAACATTTTTATTTTGCTTTCCACCCTGTCCTGCTAGTAAAATTTCCCATGAGATTTGGTTTCTGGACCTTCTCAAACTTGTGCCAATTTATGTTAATATGATGTAAAAATTTGCTGCAAGTCACATTTGCCAATGCTTAGTTGCATGTCTAGATGAGTTGAAAAAAGTACTGCTTAACTTAAGATGTCAATCAGATTTCTTGTGATTAATTTGGTTCATTCCTAGGATAAAAGTGTTTTTTTCTGGTTTAAAAACTTCAACTTTAGGATAAGTTCTAATTTTTGATTCAATATTCCTGTCTTTTTTTTTATAGATATTTTTATTAGCAATTTAACATTTTTACAAGTTTACAAAAATAAACAAAACTCTCAGATATAAACATTGATATACAATTAGCTCAAATATACAATAGCCAAAATTTGACAAAAAAAAACAAAACAAAAAAAAACCGAAAAGAAAAAAAAACAAACAAACAAAACTCAACTATCTACTAATCTAACCTACAACTAACCAGGGTGTATATTTAAGTCTCTTACATGCTCGGGATGTGTTAACATCAGATATGATAAAACCCGTATTCGTGCGGGATTCCTCCCCCGAGGGGCCGCGGACCAGCCAGGTTTGTAGTCTCAATTAAATAAAAGCCCTTGTTAGGATAGCCGAAATATCTGTATTTATGTAATTCAAAAAGGGCTGCCATATTTTATAAAATAATTCGGTCTTTCGGTGCACCATATTTGTAAGGAAGTCAAGGGGAATACATTCCATAATTAGTCTGTGCCAATTTGAAAGTCCAGGGGGGCCCTCCGCCACCCAGTTCATCAAAATATTTTTCCTTGCACAGAAAGAAAGAATAGAAAATAGTCTCTTCCCGTACATGTCCAGGGAGGGAAAGTTCGAAAAGCCCAAGAGGAGAGATACGGGGTCCACTTTTATTTCCGTTCCTAAAATTTCTGTCAGGGTACTTGCTACTTTAGTCCAATATTTACGGATCTTATGACAGGTCCATAAGCAATGTACAAGAGTGCCCACCTCTATTTTGCATTTAGGACACATTGGAGATGCTCCTGCCTTAAAGTTTGCCAATCGAACCGGTGCTATATGGGCCCTATGAAGTATCTTCAGCTGGATAGCCTGGGTTCTGTTACAAATAGTAATTCTTCTAGCATTTTCCCAGATATCATTCCACGTTTCTGTGGAGATTTCTAGTCCTAGATCCTGATCCCATGTTTTAAGCAGATTATCCATATCTCCCGATACTTCATCATGTAGCAAATGATAAATATTACTGACGGAAGATACCCCCACTGGTCGTAGGACACTACATTCTCTATCGGATTTATAAAGACTATCTAATAACGTAGTCTTCTTCTGTATAAAATCTCGAATTTGGAAGTATCGAAAGAGGTCTCCATTGGGTAATCCGAATTTCTGACGCAGCTGTC
This sequence comes from Chiloscyllium plagiosum, assembly GCF_037043375.1. NCBI lineage: Eukaryota > Metazoa > Chordata > Chondrichthyes > Orectolobiformes > Hemiscylliidae > Chiloscyllium > Chiloscyllium plagiosum. The sequence continues at coordinate 89,265,634 of NW_028270144.1, forward strand.
CGAAAGACATCAGGACCCCATCTTTAAATAAATCCCCGAGACATGAGATACCCCTGGATCTCCAGAGTTTAAAAGTGGCATCTGTTAACCCCGGTTGGAATCCCCATGCTCCCACTATCGGTGCATAGGGGGATGTTTTATGTGAATTACCCTCATTTTGCCGCATTATATTCCAAGCCTTGATTGTATTCAGTATTATAGGGTTTTTACAGTGATCTGTAATGATTTTCCTCTTGTCTGAGAATAAAAGGTTAATAAGTGGGTATTTTACTTGAGAAGCCTCGATGTCCAACCAGATTGATTGTGGATCAGACAAGACCCAATCAGCTATGTAATTTAATAGGGAACTTAATTGATATTTCCTAAAATCTGGGAAGTCCAATCCACCCCTTGCCTGTGGAAGCTGTAGCTTCTTCAGCTTAATGAGGGGCCGCCTATGGTTCCAGATAAAGGAACTCAGCCAGCCGTATAATTTACATAAAGCTGTCCTCGGCAGCATCACCGGAAGCATTCTCATAGGATATAGGAGACGGGGCAGGATATTCATTTTGATTAATGCTATTCTACCCAACCAGGAAATTGGCAGGTCTCCCCATCGCTGGAGGTCCTGCCTTATCCTTTCCAATAAATACACAAAATTAGCCTTATACAACTGACCAAATACTGGAGTAATAAAAATGCCTAAATATAAGAAACCCTCCAGGGACCAGCGAAAGGGAAAAAGGGAACCGTCCGCTAAGCGGGGTATCACAGCAAGGCCACCCATTGGCATAGCCTCCGATTTTGAAAAATTAATTTTATAGCCTGAGAATGCACTAAATGTATTAATAACTTGGATTAAGTGAGGTATGGACATCAAAGGGTTACTGAGGAATAGAAGAACATCATCTGCATAAAGGGTAATTTTATGTTTACCTGTACCAATCCTTGGGGCCACTATATTAGGATCAGCTCGTATAGCTTCTGCTAGTGGTTCAATTATTAGCGTGAATAACAATGGCGAGAGGGGACATCCCTGACGGCAGCCCCTACCCACACTGAAGCTATCCGAGCCTAATCCATTGGTAACCACAACTGCTTTGGGATCACTATACAATGTTGAGATCCATTTGGTAAACACCTGTCCAACACCAAACCTCTCCAATGTGTAAAACAAATATGACCATTCGACCCTATCAAATGCCTTTTCCGCGTCTAATGAAACCACTACTCCTGGTATCTTTCCCTGATGACAAGCTTGAATCATATTCAGAGCCCTTCTAACATTATTGGATGATCTACGGCCCTTAATAAACCCCATCTGATCCTCCTTTATAATATGTGGCAGTATCCTTTCTAATCTCAGTGCTAACATTTTAGAGAGGATTTTAAAATCTACATTTAGCAAGGATATTGGTCTGTATGATGTACAATCTTCTGGGTCCTTTCCTTTTTTTAAGGATAAGAGAGATATTTGCCTCTTTCAGCGAAGGCGGGAGACAGCCCTGACTATATGCATAGTTATACATGTCCATAAGTGGACCAACCAGTATTTCTGTAAATTCTTTATAGAATTCAGCTTGAAAGCCATCTGGGCCCGGCGTCTTACCATTTTGAAGGTGCCTAATTGCATCAACTATTTCTTGGGGTGTAAGAGGAGCATTTAGGACCGATACTTGTTCCGGAGTTAGGTCTGGAAAAGTCAAATTTTTAAAAAATGACTGCATCCTCTTCGTCCTATCTTCACAATCCTGTGATTTATATAACTCAGAATAGAATTTTCTAAAGGTCGCATTAATCTTTTTATGATCATGAGTCAAAATACCCGTACTTTCCTTGATAGACATAATAGTCTGAGGGGCCTTTTTTTTCTTTGCAAGAAATGCTAAGTATCTACCCGGTTTGTCGCCATATTCATATAACCTTTGCTTTGCAAATAATATTTCCCTCTTAGCCGTTTGAGTAAGTGTAGTATTTAGAGCTGTCCTAAGAGCTGTAATCCTTTGCAATTTAATAATAGAGGGTCTATCAGTGTATGCTGTTTCAGCCGCTTTTAAGCGGGCTTCAAGCAGACGCTGTTGTTCTCCCTTTAATTTCTTCTGGGTCGCTGAGTAGGAGATGATCAAGCCTCGCGTGTAAGCTTTGATGGTCTCCCACATCATTGACGGGTTGCTAGCTGTACCTGAATTAATTTCTAAAAAAGCTTTAAATTCTTGAGAGAAGTACTTTACAAATTTACTATCTTTCATTAAGAAGGGGTCCATACGCCAATGCCGAGGGGATGTCCCACTGTTCCTCGCCTTAGTTTCCATATATACAGCAGCGTGGTCAGAAATTGCTATATTATAGGATGATATGGAATTTAAAAAAATTGAGGGGGCAAAAAACATATCAATTCTGGTATGACATTTATGTGGATTAGAGTAGAAAGAAAAATCTCTACCCTGTGGATGAAGACATCTCCATACATCTACTAATCCTAATTCTTTGTTCAGATCCATCAATTGTCTAGATCTGGGAGATACTCCTGCAGTACTCTTGGGAATCCTGTCTATTTCCGGATCCATAATACAATTAAAGTCTCCCCCTATAATTATATGACGGGCATCGAAAGCCATCAATTTTGAAAAGGCTTCCGTTATAAATTTAAAGGGGTGTGCCGGCGGGCAGTACAAATTTAAAATCCCATATTCCTCTCCATTTATGAGAGCTTTAATCAAGATATATCGTCCAGATTCGTCTTTTATCTGCTTTAGGATTTTGAAAGGGAAATTCTTCCGAACAAGAATAACAACTCCCCTGCTTTTTGAGCTAAAAGAAGAAAAAAAGGCCTGATCAAATCCGCCCTGTCGTAATTTCAAGTGTTCTTTATCTGACAGGTGTGTCTCCTGTAGGAGAGCTATATCAACTCTTTCCTTCTTAAGATTTGATAATATTTTCTTCCTTTTAAGTGGCGAATTACTCCCCTTGACATTCCAGGTGCACCACTTAACCGATTGATCAACCATAATCCTCTGGGCCAATCCGAGACCCCTTGGGAGGGGGAACCCTATCCAGAACATCCCGAGCATGGAACATGTAAAATTTACAAAAATAAACCCTCTTTAATACACCCACAACAATACAGTAAAAAACTATTTCTAAATAAAAAAAATATAAAACGTATCTAAGTGGAGACTTTCCCCCTTGTTCCCAGGGAGCATCACTTCCTCTCCAAAAATCCCTCATATCCTCTCCCAACCAATGCCCCACCCTTGACCCAGGCACTCCTCAATAAAATGAGGAAAATTCAAAAATAATACAAAGCTAGAGTTAACAGTGAGCACCCCACCCCCACCCCTACCAACACCTGGGTGTATTTGGTAATGTTAATACCATATATAAACATATAACTATAAAATTACAGTTCAACAAATAATAATTAAATATGATAATACAAAATAACGAAGGGAAAAACAACCCCGCTCCTAAAGACAGAGGTAAAATCGAATAAGGTAACCACCTCCCCCCACCAACATTAACCAAATCCCCCAGCTTATATATACACATATATATATATATATATACATCCACACACACACACACACATATACATACACCCCTCATATATACATAAAATAATAACAGAAAACAACTCCAAGGGGAGGGGGGGGAGAAAATCAAATCCCTCTCCCCACCCCCCATAATAATATTAAGCAATAAAGGTAAGAAAAAAAAAGGGAGGGGATATAAACCAAAACGGGGGGGGGGGGGGGAAGGCAGACCAACATCCATTATGTCCTACAGTTTATCTAAGAGAGTCCAAGAATTCCTTAGCCTTTTCTGGTGATCTAAAGTTATATACAGATCCTTCATGGTTAAAGCGTAACATCGCTGGGTAGCGTAAGGAGTACTGTACATTTAAGTCCCTTAAACACTTCTTCGCCTCGTCGAATGCTTTCCTCTTTCGAACCAGAGCCGGGGAAAAGTCCTGAAATAGCATGATCTTGGATCCTTTGTGGATCATAGCTTGGGGGTCTTTTCCGAGATTTCTAGAGGCTTCTAGGAGTATCTGCCTCTCCCTGTAGCTCTGCAGCCGGAACAGGACCGGGCGTGGGCGCTGGTTCGAGCCGGGCCCGCGTATTGCTACCCGGTAGGCCCATTCCACCCTTACCTGGCCTGATCCAGCTTGCAGATTTAAAAGTTGTGGCAGCCACTGCTCCAGGAATGCTGTAAGCTGGCCTTCCTCTTCCTGTTCGGGAAGGCCCAGCAAACGAATATTTTTTCGACGACCTCGATTATCGAGGTCGTCAATATGATTTTCCAAGGTCAGGACTCGCTGCTCGAGAGTCCGGACCTGATCCACGGCCGATTGAGCGGTTGTCTCCGAGGTCGCGGCCTTTAGCTCCGCCCCTCCGACTCGGCGTTGAATTTCTTCAATTTCACGGTCGTGCTTCTGCAGCGCGGCCGAGAGCGACTCCCAACGATTCCTGGATTCGACGATAAAGGCATCGATCTTCGAGTCAAGCTTGGAAAGCATTTCTGCAAGACTTGCTACTGTTGGTAAGTCCCCCGGGGCGGCTGTGGACGCCTCTGCTGCAGCTGGAGATTGTGGGGGAGGGGTTCCTGCTTGCTGAGAGCTGCGGGCTCCCTTCCCTTTAGTCATTTTAACTTAGGATAAAGTTGCTTAAATGTAATATTAAACAACTAATTGAGTGTAAATTATTATAAATGATTTTATAAACTATTATAAATGATTTATAAATGATTTGGTGAGCTTGGTAGGGGGTAGGTGACCCACTGTGCCCAAGTCTTGGGAGGAGCACTATAGACTCAGTCTTACTGGGTCGCCGCCATCTTGGATCCCCCATTCCTGTCTTTTTAAACCCAGGTTGACAGAAAGCATGGGACAGGTTTCTGTACTTAACAAATATCATTTTTAGCTGCACATAAACAACTTTGAACAGTAAACATATAACTCTATGTAGAAGCAAATTACTGTGGAGGCTGGGATCTGTACTGAAAACAAAAAGTGCTGGAAAGCACATCAGGTCAGGTAAGCATTGGTGGAGAGAGAGCAAGCTAACGTTTTGATTCTAAATGACTCTAGCTGATGTGAAGTATGGAGGGGGCAGCATTTATGCAATAATAGAGAGTGGGGTTGGGGAGGGTGGAGTGCTGGGAAAGAAAGGGTACTAATGGTATAGATTACGCAATTAAAATGGGAGAATGGGAGAACAGTGATGTGCCTAACTACCAAACTGGAAAGAACAGATGGTCTCACTGGAGTGGGGGGAGGGGAGAGAGGACATAGTGGATGTAACAATGAAAGCTAAAAGACGGAAAAATTGGGAGTGAGTTTACAATCTGAAGGTGTTGAACTCAATATTGAGTCCAGAAGGTTGTAAAGTGTCTAGTTTGAGGACGAGATGTTGTTCTTCCACTTTGCGCTGTGATTCACTGGAGCATTGCAGCATGCCCAGGGCAGACAAGTGAATATTTGAGCAGCATGCTGTGTTAAAATGACCAGCTATGGGAAGGTTAGAGTCATGCTTGCGTATGCACCATTGGTGTTCCGCAAAGCGGTCACCTACATCTGTGTTTGCTTTCCCCAGTGTAGACTAGAGTCATAGGGACTAGGCCACATCGTGTGCACTAAAGGCAATAGACCAGCTTGGAAAAGGTCAAGTGAAATACTGCTTCTCCTGAAAACACTATTTAGGCCCTTGAATGACGAGCAGTAAAGAGAAAAAGGGGCAGGTGTTACACTTTCTGTGGTTACACAGGAAAGTGCCATGGGAAGGATGGTGGGGAGTTGGGGGGTGGTGTTGGCAGTCATCATGGAATGGCCGAGAGTGTCCCAGAGCAAACGATCTCTGCAAAATGCAGACAGAGTAAGGGACACATGTTTTTGGTGGCGGCATTCTGCTGAAGTTGTCTGAAATGGCGGAGGATGATCCTTTGAATATGGAAAGGTGGTGGGATGAAAAGTGAGGTCAAGAGGGACCCGATCACATGGTTGAGAATGATAGAAAGAGGCAAGGGCGGAAGCACGGGTGACAGGTCAGATACAGTCATAGAATCATAGATATGTACAGCATGGAAACAGACCCTTCAATCCAAGTTGTCCATGCCAACCAGATATCCCAACCCAAGCTAGTCTCATTTGCCAGCACTTGGCCCACATGCCTCTAAACCTTTCCTATTCATATACCCATCCAAATGTCTTTTAAATGTTGTAGTTGTACCAGCCTTCACTACTTCCTCTGGCAGCTCATTCCATATATGCACAACACTGTGTGAAAAAGATGCCTCTTTGGGCTCTTTTATATCTTTCGCCTGTCACCCTAAACCTATGCCTTCCAGATCTTGACTTCCCCACCCCAGGGAAAAGACTTTGTCTATTTATCCTATCCATGCCCCTCATGATTTTATAAACCTCTATAAGGTCAACCCTCAGCCTCCAACACTCCAGGGAAAACAGCATCAGCCTATTCAGCCTCTCCCTATAGCTCAAATCTTCCAACTCTGGCAACATCCTTGTAAATCTTTTCTGAACCCTTTCAAGTTTCACAACATCTTTCCGATAGGAAGGAGACCAGAATTGCACACAAAAGTCCAAAAGGGTCTAACCAATGTCCTGTATAGCCCCAACATGACCTCTCAACTCCTGTACTCAATACTCTGACCAATAAAGGAAAGTATATCAAATGCTTTCTTCACTATCCTATCTACTTGCAAGGAGCTATGGAACTGCACTCCAAGGTCTCTTTTTTTGAGCAGCACTCCCTAGGACCTTACTATTAAGTTCTGGATTAATGGTGCTGGAAGAGCACAGCAGTTCAGGCAGCATCCGAGGAGCTTCAGCAAAATCGACGTTTCGGGCAAAAGCCCTTCATCAGGAATAAAGGGAGAGAGCCTGAAGCGTGGAGAGATAAGCTAGGGGAGGATCGGGGTGGGGAGAGAGTAGCATAGAGTACAATGGGTGAGTGGGGGAGGAGATGAAGGTGATAGGTCAGGGAGGAGAGGGTGGAGTGGATAGGTGGAAAAGGAGCTAGGCAGGTCGGACAAGTCAAGGGGACTGGAAGTTTGAAACTAGGATGAGGTGGGGGAAGGGGAAATGAGGAAGCTGTTGAAGTCCACATTGATGCCCTGGGGTTGAAGTGTTCCGAGGCGGAAGATGAGGCGTTCTTCCTCCAGGCGTCTGGCGGTGAGGGAGCGGCGGTGAAGGAGGCCCAGGACCTCCATGTCCTCGGCAGAGTTGAAATGTTGGGCCACGGGGCGGTTTGGTTGATTGATGCGGGTGTCTCGGAGATGTTCCCTAAAGCGCTCTGCTCGGAGGCGCCCAGTCTCCCCAATGTAGAGGAGACCGCATCGGGAGCAACGGATACAATAAATGATATTAGTGGATGTGCAGGTAAAATTTTGATGGATATGGAAGGCTCCTTTAGGGCCTTGGATAGAGGTGAGGGAGGAGGTGTGGGCACAGGTTTTACAGTTCCTGCGGTGGCAGGGGAAAGTGCCAGGATGGGAGGGTGGGTCGTAGGGGGGTGTGGACCTGACCAGGTAGTCACGGAGGGAACGGTCTTTGCGGAAGGCGGAAAGGGGTGGGGAGGGAAATATATCCCTGGTGGTGGGGTCTTTTTGGAGGTGGCGGAAATGTCGGCGGATGATTTGGTTTATGCGGAGGTTTGTAGGGTGGAAGGTGAGCACCAGGGGCGTTCTGTCCTTGTTACGGTTGGAGGGGTGGGGTCTGAGGGCGGAGAAATTGCGGTCTCTAAAGAAGGAGGCCATCTGGTGTGTTCTGACATTCTTTACAAACCCACCGACTCCCACAGCTACCTGGATTACACCTCTTCCTACCCTATCTCTTGCAAAAATGCCATCCCGTATTCCCAATTCCTCCGCCTCCGCCGTATCTGCTCCCAGGAGGACCAGTTCCACCACAGAACACACCAGATGGCCTCCTTCTTTAGAGACCGCAATTTCCCTTCCCACGTGGTTAAAGATGCCCTCCAACGCATCTCATCCACATCCCGCACCTCCGCCCTCAGACCCCACCCCTCCAACCGTAACAAGGACAGAACGCCCCTGGTGCTCACCTTCCACCCTACAAACCTCCGCATAAACCAAATCATCCGCCGACATTTCCGCCACCTCCAAAAAGACCCCACCACCAGGGATATATTTCCCTCCCCACCCCTTTCCGCCTTCCGCAAAGACCGTTCCCTCCGTGACTACCTGGTCAGGTCCACGCCCCCCTACGACCCACCCTCCCATCCTGGCACTTTCCCCTGCCACCGCAGGAACTGTAAAACCTGTGCCCACACCTCCTCCCTCACCTCTATCCAAGGCCCTAAAGGAGCCTTCCATATCCATCAAAATTTTACCTGCACATCCACTAATATCATTTATTGTATCCGTTGCTCCCGATGCGGTCTCCTCTACATTGGGGAGACTGGGCGCCTCCGAGCAGAGCGCTTTAGGGAACATCTCCGAGACACCCGCATCAATCAACCAAACCGCCCCGTGGCCCAACATTTCAACTCTGCCGAGGACATGGAGGTCCTGGGCCTCCTTCACCGCCGCTCCCTCACCGCCAGACGCCTGGAGGAAGAACGCCTCATCTTCCGCCTCGGAACACTTCAACCCCAGGGCATCAATGTGGACTTCAACAGCTTCCTCATTTCCCCTTCCCCCACCTCATCCTAGTTTCAAACTTCCAGTCCCCTTGACTTGTCCGACCTGCCTAGCTCCTTTTCCACCTATCCACTCCACCCTCTCCTCCCTGACCTATCACCTTCATCTCCTCCCCCACTCACCCATTGTACTCTATGCTACTCTCTCCCCACCCCGATCCTCCCCTAGCTTATCTCTCCACGCTTCAGGCTCTCTCCCTTTATTCCTGATGAAGGGCTTTTGCCCGAAACGTCGATTTTGCTGAAGCTCCTCGGATGCTGCCTGAACTGCTGTGCTCTTCCAGCACCATTGATCCAGAATCTGGTTTCCAGCATCTGCAGTCATTGTTTTTACCTTACTATTAAGTGTATGAGTCTTGCTCAGATTTGCTTTTTCAAAATGCAGCACCTCACATTTATCTAAATTAAACTCCATCTGCCACTTCTCAGCTCATTGGCCCATCTGATCAAGATCTGTTGTACTCTGAAGTAACCTTCTTTGCCTGACCACTACACCTCCAATTTAGGTGTCACCTGCAAACTTTGTAACTACACCTCCAATGTTCACATCCAAATCATTTATATAAATGATAGAAATTAGTGGACCAGCACCAATCCTTAGGGCACTCCACTGGTCACAGGTCTCCAGGCTGAAAAGCAACTCCCCTCCACCACCCTCTGTCTTCTACCTTTGAGCCAGTTCTGTATCCAAATGGCTAGTTCTCCCTGTATTCCATGAGATCTAACCTTGCGAACCAGTGTCCCACGGGGAACCTTGTTGAACGCCTTACTGAAGTCCATACAGATCACATCTACCGCTCTGCCCTCATCAATCCTTTTTGTTACTTCTTCAAAAAACTCAATCAAGTTTGTGAGACATGATTTCCCATACAGAACGCCATGCTGACTATCCTTAACATTCCTTGCCTTTTCAAATACATGTAAATCCTGTTCCTCAGGATTCCTCCAACATCTTGCCCACCACTGACATCAGGATCATTGATTTACAGTTCCCTGGCTTTTTCTTACCACCTTTCTTAACCCTGTCAATCACAGTGGGCAGGAAACCAAGATTATGGAAGAAGGAAGCCTTTGATAATCAAATGATCCCTGCCACAGGATTTGTTGGGATGATTCTTTTAGCTTGCCAGGACTTGCTGCTCCTTGATCTCTTTTCTTTAGGTACTTCCAGTAGCTTGCAGGAGGCACAGAGCTACTGGCTCACAATGTTAAGAACTCTGCCTAATTGGTTAAATGCACCAGCTTACAGCATAGGCAAGGAAAAGTAAACTATCTTTGTTTAGGCTTTAGGTTTTTCTATAAACTGCAGAGGGAAAGACACCACTTCCCCTTCCAGAGGTCTAAAGGCTTCTGACCCAAATGTCCATCTGATTGCGTGGCTATCAGAAAGCCATTTATTAAGCTGTTGGCAGGTGGATGATTCTTTTTTCCCCATCAGCCAACGTTCCACACACTAATGAACTACTCATTGCTGGTTGAATTAACATTCGTATACAGCCCTATTTCCAGCTCACCTACCCCACTGCTGGAACAAACAGCGGTGTGAACAGCACTTTGAGTGATCATGCTTTTAAAAAGTTGAGGAATCCCTTCTGTAATCCGGAATTTTAAAGCACTCCTTTTCCCATTTCAGCCCACAGTTAAAAATGCAGAAGAATAAAAAAGTCTTTTCAACGTGACACCAGATCCACAGCAACACAGTTGACTCTGAAATAAAACAAAGAAATAACTAATGCCTATAAAAATGGCATGGCAATTATCATGGGGGATTTTAAACTTTATGTCGATTGGTTGAACCAGGTTGGTCAGGGCTGCCTTGAGGAGGACTTTGTTGAGCGTATCCATGACAGTTTTCTTGAACAGTATACAATGGAACCGAGAGAGCAAGCTATCCTAAATCTGGTCCTGTGTAAAGAGACAGGAATAATTAATGACCTCATCGTTGGGATTGTCTTGGAAGGAGCGATCACAGTATGGTTCAATTTAGAGTACAGATGGACTGAGTGAAGATAAAATCCAATATCAGGGTCCTGTGCTTAAACAAGGGAGACTACAATACAATGAGGGAAGACTTTGCTAAAGTAGACTGGAAATAAAGATTTTAAGCTGGGACAGTTGATGAGCAGTGGAGGACTTTCAAATCAATTTTTGAAAGCACTCAGCAAAAATATATTCCTGTGAAAAGGAAGGACTTTGAGAAAAGAGAAAACCTGCCACGGGTGTCTAAGGAAATAAGGGAGGCTGTCAAATTGAAAGAGAAGGCACACAAAGTAGCCAAAAACAACATGAAACTAGAAGATTTGGAAACTTTGAAGGTCAACAGAAAGCCACAAAAAGAGCTATAAAGAAAAGTAAAATAGAGCATGAGAAAAAACTAGCAGAGAATATAAAGACAGATAACAAAGGCTTCTCTCAGTACATAAAATGAAAAACAGTGGCTAAAGTAAACATGAATCCTTTCAAGGATGAGAAGGGGCATTTAGTTATGGGATATGTAGAAATGGCCAAGGCATTGAACAGGTATTTTGTATCGATCTTCACAGTGGAGGACTCCAATAACATGCCAGTAATTGACAAAGAGACAAAAGTAGGTGAGAACCTGGAAACAATCATTATTACAGAAGAGTTTGTGTTGGGCAAGCTAACGGAGCTAAGGATAGACAAGTCTCCTGGTCCTGATGGAATGCATCCCAGGGTACTAAAAGAGATGGTGGGAGAAATAGCAACTGCACTGGCAGTAATTTTCCAAAATTCACTGGACTCTGGGGCAGTCCCAGCAGATTGGAAAACAGCAAATGTGATGCCACTATTTTAAAAAGGGGAGGTAGACAGAAGATGGGGAATTATAGACTGGTTAGCTTAACCTCTGTAGGGGGAAGATGCTTGAGTCTATTATCAAGGAAGAAATAGCAGCGCATCTCGATAGAAATTGCCCTGTTGGGTAGACAGACGCAGCATGGTTTCATGAGGGGCATGTCATGCTTAATAAATCTTTTGGAATTCTATAAAGACAGTACGAGCAAAGTGGACAATGGGGTCCTAGTGGATACGGTGTACCTAGATTTCCAAAAGGGTTTTGACAAGGTACTACACAAGAGGCTGCTGCGCAAGGTAAGGATGCACAGCATAATGGGTAAAGTATTAGCATGGTTAGACGATTGGTTGACTAACAGGAACAAAAGAGTGGGGATAAATGAGTGCTATTCTGGCTGGCAATCACTGACTAGTGGTGTGCGTCAGGGGTCCATGTTGGGATCACAATTATTTACAATTTATACAGATGATTTGGAGCTTGAGACATACATGTAGTTTATCAAAGTTTGCAGATGACACTAAGGTGAGTGGCAGAGCAAAGTGTGCAGAGAACTGTGAAACTTTGCAGAGGAACATAGATACATTGAGTGAATGGGCAAAGATCTGGCAGATGAAATACAATGCTAATAAATGTGAAGTCATACATTTTGGTAGGAATAACAGTAAAAAGGATTATTACTTGAATGGTAAAAAGTTCAAGCATTCGGCAGACGGATCTGGGTGTCCTTGAACATTAATCACAGAAGGCTGGTCTACAGGTACAACAGGTAATTAGGAAGGCAAATGGAATTTTGTCTTTCATTGCTAAAAGGATAGAGTTTAAAAGCAGAGAGGTTATGTTGCTGATGTACAAGGTGCTGGTGAGGCCACACCTGGAGTACTGTGTGCAGTTTTGGTCTTATTTGAGAAAGGGTGTACTGAGACTGCAGGGCGTGCAGAGGAGGTTCACTAGGTTGACTGTGGAATTGAGGGGGTTGACTTATGAGGAGAGACTGAGTAGACTAGGATTATATTCATTGGAATTCAGAAGAATGAGGGGGGTTCTTACAGAAACATATAAAATTATTAATGGAATAGATAAGATAGAAGTAGAGGGGATGTTTCAACTGGCAGGTGAAGCTAGGACAAGAGGACATAATCTCTACATTACAGGAAGCAGGTTTAGAATGAATTGAGAAGGAATTTCTTCGCCCAGAAGGTTGTTAATCTATGGAATTCCTTGCCTGGTGAAGCTACTTCAGTAAATGTTTTTAAAGCAAAGGTAGTTTTTTTTTTGAACAATAAAGGAACTAAGGGTTACAGTGAGAGCGCGGGTAAATGGATCTAAATCCTTGAAAAGATCGGCCATGATCTTATTGAATGGAAGAGCAGGCTCGAAGGGCTGGATGGCCTACTCTTGCTCCTAGTTCTTATGTTCTTATGAAATGGTCATGCACATTACTCAAGGATAATTGGAAATGGATAACAAGGGAGAAACAATCACATCCCATGAACAAGTGCCATGTCAGCAGAGCCAACAGGAAAAGAGACCTTGACCTGCTCTGTGAAAGTGTTCTATCTACTTAAACCACCCAAGGCAAACTCTTCACAATGTGACTCAAAATCTATAGCAGCTGCAGAACACAAAACTCCAACTTCAACCTTTCACACCAGGCTACCAACACTTCAACTTCAACCTATAAGCATGCAATAGTCTAAACAGAATTTTATCTTTAAAAGTATATTTTATCCTCAGAATTACTTTTACTCGGTTATTTAAGCTATATTTTGTAATAAACTGAACATTATCTTGTCTATGATTAAAGCCTAGTTGACTATTTTGAAATTAAATCATTTACAAATCAAAAAAGGGTACTACAGGCACACACACAGTGATGACATTAGAGATACCTTCTGCACCAGAGGTACCATATAAAAGCTAGGCGCTTTTGGTAATTTTGGTTAGAACATAGTATTAGATTAGGTTCCTGTCTGCAGTAAATAATTTAGCCACTGTGTTGTAAAGATGACAACTATTCTAGTATTAACCTGCAAAAAAAATTATTCGGAGCTAAAGCTGCACTTCTGTCACAAGAATTCTTTTTCTTACATGAAACATCCTTGGGTTTTTACACATTGCTAAGAATCTGTACACAGGAAAAATAAACTAACAATGAGTGGCTTTGATCCTTCTTGCAACCATTTTAATAGTAACAATGTAAAAGGACAAAGTATTAACTATCCTACATAAAACTAACGCATAAATTAAAGCTTTCATATGCCTCCTAAAGTCCTTGTCAATGTGATGACATAATAAAGGACATTTTTTGGAATAATTTTAACAGTAATGCTTCTTAACATAAGGGCAAATCAGACAGCAAGCTCAAAGTACAAATAAACACATTTCAAGCTGCTATCTGCGATGTGTCACGACTTCATGAACCACAAAAAAACAGAATCATTCTGCCTAATTCCTGATTTAAATGTTTTGAACAGCTTGAAGTTCCTGTATTTAATGTTGTACATACAGATCAAACTTCCCACTGAAGACTGTCCAGTTTAGTCTTAGTACTATTTTTAAAAGCACAGTGTAAATCTTAAACACTAATGAACAACTCCCTTGTCACTGAGAACTAAATTTTATAGTTATGGAGTCTCACTCCTTTAGAGCTTAATTCTTGCTGGAAGTTTCAAAATGAGCTCCAATTCCCTTTTTTAACATTTCTCATCTTTTTGCCCTCCTCTTAATCTCTTTCTCTATTTACCTTTCCGATTTGATTCCAAAATTTCTATTCTAATTTACACAACCTGTTATTCATCAACAGTGTTTCAATCTGATTGCTCAAGTAGAAATAGTAAGTGGAACTAAGTTTGCTCTTTTCATATCGTCCTAAATACCATGTGGTGAATATTGCATATGAATCCTTAAGTTACAACTTTCAGTTCGGGTCATAGAAATTAAAAAGGTCTGACTAAGGAATAGCAATACTCCCTGATTGGAATAAATTCTGATTCACTAAAATAAAACAAGCACGGTAGCTTTCAAAACAGAAAGAAAACTAAGCAAGAAGCACGTCATTTCAAAGTTGAACTTGACAATTGAACTAATAAGAAAACCTGCAAGAATATTGTTTAAACCTAGAAATTTATCCTCTTACCACTTGTGCAAAGGATGCAGAAAAATTCTCTAAACAGGACTTGTAGCTTCATCATCAATCAGCAAACATTAGATAGTGTATCATAACACGCTCAACAAAAACAGTCACTTTGAACAGGAAATCATAACACTGTCTTAAATTCAGCAATGCTGATTTTGTCCCTCTCTAAGCACATTGGGTGCTGAAACCCTCATTTATGCTCTTGTTGCTCTGGTCTTGTAATTCCAATTAATGCTAACCTCCCATGTTCTACACTACATAAACCAAAACTTTATTGCTGTATCTTTCGCCCAGGATGGCAGATAGATACGAGCACCTCACCAAGCAAATCTCAATTTTAAAATCCTTATAGTGGTTTTCAAATTCTTCCATGGATTCACATTGTCAATTAGTACAATCTCCCAAGGCTCCACCACAGGGAAATATTTACACTTGTTTAAGTCTGAGCTCAAGCCTCCAACTGTTAATTGTTCCAACTTTTATAGCTGTGCCTTTAGGTGCCCAAGGTCCCAAGCCCATGAATTGCCTCCGTAACAGTCTCTGATTTGCAATCACCTTCATCAAGATGAATATGAAAGCTTTCCATATTGACCAAGTATTTAGCCATCAGCTCCAATATTGTACTTAAGCATCAGCATTTGAGTTTGCTCTATAATGCTCCTGTTAAGTACCCTGGGACATTTTATTATTCTAAGGCGCATTAGAAATGTAAATTTTGGGGGTAGGACAAGGAGCTGTGGAGTTGTAAAGAGATTTATATGTCCATGTCCCACAGATCATCAAGCTAATGTATAATATTGGTCTTTAGGAAGGGATGCTTAAGTTGAAAAAAAATTGGAGAATTGCACTCACTATTGGTCATCAAATGTTTAAAAGTTACCTCGAAAGTGTAGATTCACTAGAATAACATCAAAACTTTAAAAGGCAATTTATGAGAACAGGTTAAATAAACTTATTGCAAATTGCATCGAGTTTACAAGATTAATTGAGAGTAGACCTAATCGAGGTCTTTAATATTATAAAAACATTTCATTGTCTAAACAGTTAAATTATTTCCTATGATGAGAGAGGAAGAAATATAATCTCAGTATTAGAGCTCATTATGAATGAAATATGAAAGCACTTTTCACTCAAAAGTTAACGGAACTTTAAATCTTCCCAAAGACTGCAGATTGAAATCTTCAAGACCAATGGTGATAGATTTTTAAAATTACATCAGGGTAAGAGTAGAGGAAAAGTGGGGAAATGGAACTGGAGTCCAGAATATTAGTAATCTAATAGAATGTTGGGAAAGGTGGTAGGGCTGAATAGGTTACATGAATATTTATATTCCTATTAAAAATATAGTCCAACTCCATATACATACCTGTTGTTTGATAGGGACCAACAAATATCAGTATACACTATTATCACAATCAATAGGTCCGATAATTGTTGTTCTTTGATATGGTTGATGCAAAGCAGGAAGTGTTCTGAGGTACCCTGGCCAATATTATTACCTCAACCAATATCAAGAAAAAAAACTATTTTAATTCATTTGCAGAACTCTCCTTATCAGATGTAGGCACAAAAAGTGTTTGCCTCATCACCCACCGCTCACCACCCCAACTACCTTTTCCCGAGTTCCACACCCCACCCCCTATTTATTTCGCAGCCCCTTTCTATCAATGATATCATAGCTGCTTTAATAATCTTCAAAACCACTTCTGCCTTTTTACCCATAACATCTTAATTTCTATACTGAAAAAAAAACTGTCCGTTTATCTCATATGGTACAGCTTACAAATTACTTTCATTTGAAAAAAAACTTCACTTCTAGTACTGAGCTCCCAGAAAAGGAAAAAAAAATTATTTCTTCCTGACAGCCATTACGGAAAGAGGAATCCTTTCAATATACAATTTTCAGCAACTTCCTTAGATTTGACTGTGAATTTAAAGGGAACATCACATTTCAGAACTAATTTGAGCTGATTAAGACAGAAATAAGTGTAACAGACATTTAAGTGCATGGACAGCCCAAAGAGTACAAAGCTTGAATTAATTATTCCACTGGCTTCAGGTCATTGTAAACACAAAGGCAGTTAAAGTTAAACAGGTAAAGCAAAGATTTATGTGGAACTAAGCCAGTAGTTCACTTCTGGCTGAGGACATCCTTTATCTGCCCCTCTCTCTCTGAAGTAGGGTTATGCTCGAAACGTTGACTTCTCCACCTCCTGATGCTGCCTGGCTTGCTGTTCTTCCAGCTTCCTGCTTGTCTACTTTGGATTCCAATACCTGTCCCACCCTCTAATCATGACATCACTTTCTGAAAAGATCCCCTTATCCTCCAGACAGAGTCCACTCAACTACTCAACCTCCACTGCTCAATGCTCTCCACCATCACCTACTGCTGAAGTCTCTTTTGTTACACACTTCCTTGTTTGAGCCTTGCCATTCCAGCAATAACACACAGCAAACAGTGATAAAAGCAAACACACTGGATGCTGAAGATCTGAAATAAAAAGAGAAAGGGCTATAGAAATACAGTAGGTCTAGAAGCATGAAGTGCTCGAGGTACTGTATTTATGTCCCAAAAAAAAATGAAGCTTTCTGGTTTGACTTTCATGTTAAGGTTCAACAGGCAGGCCAAGGTGGGGATCAGTCTTTCAAGCAAAACCGAAATTACTGCAAAATCTCAGCAGCTCTGGCAGCATGTGTGAAGTTAACATTTCGGGTCCAGTGATCCTTGCTCAACACAGGATCGGATCTGAACAAAGATCACTGAACCTTAAATGTTAAGTCTGATGTCTCTCCACAGATGCTGCCAGATCTGCTGAGTTTTTCCAGCAATTTCTGTTATTGTTTCAGATTTCCAGCATCTGTATTTCTTTCATTTTTTTGTCCAGTTTTTCAAGGATCTTTGGGAACATAAAGCCATTGATGAGTATATTTCTTGATGTAGGAGGAGGAACTGGAAATTCACAACTTTCTTAATGAGCATTGATCAGGTCATGAAAGACAAGAAACTTTGTAAATTGTTATTGAGGATAGATAGAGAGAACATATTACAGCTACTATATGACATATCCGACCATGCGAAGCAGAGACCCAGAAGAGTGAAGGAACATCAATCAGCTCACATCCTCAGAGAAATGCTTTCAGAAAAACTGGCATGAGTCAGCTGCTAGCTGATTCCTCCATTTCTGTATAATTTCAGCACAATACTTCCATCTTACCAGTTCACTGTATGGCAAGTCTTAATTGTCCTACATAAGTTCACAACTCTTCCTGAAGGAACCTTCCCCCACCTCCTCCCCCCAAAAAAAGACTCTTGGTGAGAGGTCCAATTAGTTTAACACTGGTGAGAAGGGAAGGAGGTGCAATGGATGGGATCTCGGTGCCTAGTAGCAGTGGTTGTTGTTGTTGTGGTTATTGAGAGCAGTTTTTTTTCTGAAATGCTCAGTCCTGTCACAACTTTAATACTGCATTGGAGCGCCCTTAGGCAGAACGGCTATGAGGCTTACTGTGGAGATTCAACTGCAATGACTGCTCACTGTGTAGTAATCTATTCCACCTCTTCAGCCTGAGGTCTGCATCCCTGTCCATAAGTCAACTCCCTGATGGTAGCATCTTTGCTGTCATAAAATGCCCAATCTTTCCCAATGATCCAGGTATTGTCATCTTCAAGGAATTACAAATGAGATTTTCCACAATTAAGTTTCCTCAACTCCATCCAGAAATACCCATCTTTTACTCTTCTGCTGAGTTGTGCTTCAGCTGCATTCCATTAGTCTATTTGAAGGATGGATCTAGGAAGTCACTGCAGTCAAACCGCCTTCGGTATATCGAGATCATGTCCTCTCTTTTTGTATGCCTTTACTCATAAACCTCTGCTGAAACTTTGAAAGGCTACTGCTGCCCCCAACTACCATTGTCAGTACCTCAAAGATCCACTACAAATTTTCTGGAGTATCTGTAGCGTTTCAAACATTTCCTGACAGGACCTCCCCTAAAGATGTTCCACATCATGAACACAACCTGCCTGCTTGCTTTCAAGTCCCTGGTTACCATAACCTCAATTCATTTTCAGGCAGGCAGTGATAAGTGGAATACCACAAGGATCAGTGATTGGAATACCACTATTCACAATATGCATAAATGATTTAGAGGAGGGAACTAAATGTAATACCAGCAAGTTTGCATATGACACAAAGCTGGGTCGGAGAGTGAACTACATAGAGGACAGAGGTGTTTCAGTGTGATTTGGACAAGTTGAATAAGTGGACAAATGCATGGTAGATGAAGTATCATATGGATAAATGTGAAGTTATACATTTTGGTAAAAACAAGCAGGCAGATTATCTGAATGGCAATTGATTGGGTATCAGGAAATATATTGCAATGAGACCTAAATGTCCTTGTACAGCAGTTGCTGAAAGCAAGCATGTAAGAAGAGCAGGCGATGAAGCAGGTAAATAGTATTTGACCTTCATAGCAAGAAGATTTGAATACAGGAGCGAGGATGTCTGGCTGCAATGGTACAAGGCCTTTGTTGAGACTGCAACTGGAGTACTGTATCTAGATTTGGTCATCTTATATGAGTGGTGGTGTTCTGGCTATGAAGGGAGTGCAACAAAGGTTTACCAGACTGATTCCTGGGATGGCAGGACTGACAATATGAAAAGACTGAATAAGTTAGGACTGTACACACTAGAGTTTCAAAGAATGAAGGGGCATCTCATAGCAATCTATAAATTTTTAACAGGACTAGAAAGGATAAATATAGGATGTTCCCAATAATTATGAGTCTAGAACCATGGGTCACAGTCTACGGATAAAGGGAAGGCCATTTCAGATTGAATTGAGGAAAGGTTTCTTCACCCAGGGGGTAGTGAGCCTGTGGAATTCTCTATCACAGGAAGTGAGTAGGCCACAACATTGAATGTTTTCAAACAGCTACACATAGTTCTTGGGGCTAAAGGGGTCAAAGGGTATGGGAAGAAAGCAGGGACAGTGTACGGATTTGAATGGCCATATTGAATACTGGAGCAGGCTTGCAAGGGCCTAATGGCCTTCTACTGCACCCATTTGCTATGTAATTTCAAATCAGCATTAACAGTATTCAATATCTAAGCAGGAAG
Source organism: Chiloscyllium plagiosum (assembly GCF_037043375.1). NCBI lineage: Eukaryota > Metazoa > Chordata > Chondrichthyes > Orectolobiformes > Hemiscylliidae > Chiloscyllium > Chiloscyllium plagiosum. Next base: position 89,285,362 of record NW_028270144.1, read on the forward strand.
TTCACAACCCATTTCAGCACAAAGTAGCTAATTAGAAGCTCAGGAAAAAGAAACTAAAATACACATTGATATTTCCAGCTTTGTAACGTTTCTGTCAGTGAATTAAAACTTCACATTTTCAACCACAGCCCTCAGATTGTGAAACAAAACACCACTCTGTACAAAGTTCATTTGAAAAACTGATCTTACTTTTTTTAAAAAAACAATTACCCTAAATACATCACATGGAATAAGTATTGATGCCAATTCAGGAAAAACATAATAACTCTAACACCTAAAGAATGCTTTAAGCAACTTCATCTGTGTTATTATAAATTCCTGCCTTCGAATTATAACCACTAGGCAATTAGAAAGACTCAGTTGGTTATACCAATACCAAGTCTTACTTGAGTACTAAATTACCTCACACACAAACCATAGAAAACACTTTACAAATCATACACAAGCAAAGCCCTGCAAATAGGAGCTCAGAGTTGCATCCAAATAAATCACATATTTGTGAAATCCTAGATGCTGTCCATTCAAGTCTTTACTTAGGATTAATATGCCGTTGCTACATTTTCCTGATACGTACCAACTACTTTATGATTCCTTTCCTTGATTTTATTCGTTGTAATCTGGAATCAGGAAATCTAGCTAACAGAACAACCATGCTTTCAATCTCTATTTTGTTACATATATCAATTGTCACCAGGTTTTCCTCAGGGAAAATGCCATAAAGTTGGACTCTCTCCAATCATCACAGTATATTTATCACTATTTTTGCTCTCCCTACATTTTGTATGCACATTCATTTCGACACAGCCACCGAGATGCAAAACCTCACTAATCTTAATTTCCAGAGGTCAACCCATAGGTTCTTACCTAGTTGCAATGCCAGGAACTGCACAACCCATGAGACACTGAATGGTCTGAATGAATAAGGGCCAAATGTTTCAAACCCACTTCCAGAGTGCTCTGTTCTAGCTTCTGAGCTTTTATTTCTTCAAAATTGCTGTATCAGGTCAAGTTTTAATTGCCACTTAATGACAATTTATTGAAGATTCACAGTGCAGAGGCAAATAAAGAGCTATGAAATGTCACACACTTGTGAATAAACTGAGGTTTCCCTCAGCCTTCATTGGTAAAACCACCAATGCTATGTGGAGCAAACCACTCAAAGAAGGAAGGTCTTTGATTTAATCCCCAAATTGAGTTGTTAATTGATTTTAACTAACATTTAGACCACTATATTTTCCCAATTGTCCCAGGACCATGGAAGTGAGGAGTGGGTTGGAACAAGTTTAGGGCAAGTTAGCCACACCTGATCACAAAAAATGGGCTTCAAGTGCTGGAAAGTGATAAGGTGTGTGTTGCTTAAGGATGGGTTCATGATTGACTGTAACATCCCCAGCAATTAAAAACTCAAACTATCCAGGGGGGTCACACACAAAGAATAGTTGTTTGGATGAGGCGCTGGGACAGACTCACCACCAAACCAACTTATAGCAGAAATTGTTTTATCTTGGAATTTGAGCAAATAGCACCAGCTGGGAACAGTAACAGTGACTTTCAGTAGGACTCAATCTAATGTCCTCCTTTAAAAACTTAAGAATAAGCTAGTCAGAATGCAAAATACTTCATTTCACATACACACAAAATTGAAGCAACAACTTCAACTTACAGACTTATGAAGAGTACCAGTATAATAGTTTAAACACAATTATTATAGAGCTATTGGTTTCTTATATCACCGATGAACGAAATGGTCAACTCATTCCAGCTGAAACAAACTGAAAAAGTCTTTGGCAAGCCCATAACTGAAGTACACGTCTGTTAATTGAATAAAAGACAAACACCATGGAACGATAAACAGATATATGCACTATTGCTCTTAAAGAAGCACAGCTAATGACAGATATTGAATGAGTGCCAGTACTTTCTCTATAAACTGACGATATTAGGGTAAAGCCCAAAGGAAAAGCCCATGCCAACTAAATCCATTTTCTCCACAAATGTACGAGGGCTTGCATAACATTTATTAACTTGGCAGTAGACAAAAATTTGAGCAACATTATTAATCAGTCAAGATTTGCTATTTTCCATATGGTCTTGCAATGACAGACTACTTTCTGCCAATATAAACAGTTTTCTGGCTCAGCTGCTTGAGGTTTCCTGTTCTGAACTCTGACCTTGCAATATCAGATCTATGAGGTCGCCAGAGATAACTCCCTGTTCTTTGAAATCCATCTCTGTAGCTAAGCTTAATGTCTCATTTGAAAGGCAGCACTTTCATCAATGGAAAAGTTCCTCAGTGCTGCACTGCAATGTCAGCTTTGAGTTTTGTACTCAAGCCCTGCGGTGGTTCTTCAATCTGAAACCTTTTGATTTAGAAGTGAGAATGCTACCAAGTGACACCATCCTGGCTTTGGTAGAAATATGCTTCACAGATGGAAACATCGTGCCTTTCTGATGCCTGGTGATAATTTATATCATCTGCCTCACTCATAATTCTAGAAAACCATAAGGTATAAGAGAGAGGAAACTGTTCAGCCTTTCAAGTCTACTTTACTCTTCAATGAGGGGATATAGGCTGATCTGATAATCCTCAACCACACTTGTCTTTGACTCTCTTTTTCCTATAACCCTCAATTCCCTTACTGATTAAAAATGTGCACATCTTAGTCTTGAATATAATTAACGATCAGCCTCTACAGCTCTCTTTGGTGAAGAATTCCAAAGATTCACCATCCACAGAAGAAATTCCTCCTTCTCCTGGTTCTAACTGAGTGGCGCCTCAATCTGAGACTATGACCTCTGGTCCTAGATCCTCCCACAAAATGGGGAAAAAAACAAGGAATTGACAGCAGCTAATGATGCTAATTTAAAGAGATGGTGCAGACGTATTGGCTGGGTGGCTGAATTCTTCTGCACTGTAACACTTCTATGCATCCATGAAGAGGTAACAATCTCTCTGTATCTACCCTATCATGGCCCTAACAATCTTATCTGTGTCAATACAGTATATTTCAATTGGAGTGTTGCTCAAACCTTGGTCTCACTTCCTACTTGTCTAGTATCCTTTGTATTATTGAGCTCCTATCTTTGTTCCAACTCCTTGCCTTTCTCTTATAATCCTGTTGACTGTCATCTCCCAAACCCTATCCTTGGTTTCTCATAGAGAAATCTCTAACCTCTACTCGAATGACTCATCATGTTTCATGCTTTTAATCTCTGAGAACATTAGATAGGAACTGGTTGACTTGATACGGCCTCTCGATCTTGCTCCATCGTTCACAAAGATCATGTTTCAACTTTGCTTCAAATTCACTTTCCCATTTTACCCCAATCTTCCTAGAGTCCATTAGTATCCAAATCTCTTCAAGATACATAACAACTGAGCATCCACAGCTCTCTGGGAAAGAGAATACTAAAGGTTGAGAACATTTTGATTGATAAAATGTCTCCCCAAATTGGTTCTAAAAAGCCTCTTTTCCTTAGAGTCTGATTCTCAATTCAGGACTTCAACCTTCTCAAAATCTTACCTGAGAAATCCTTTCATCTCAATGAGATCAACACACTACTCTTCTAAACTTCAGCTCCAGTTTTCTTCTGTGCTCACAAGGCTTCAACCATGAACATGAATACCTCCTTGTGTATGCCACTACCCACATTACTTAACTCTTAACTTCAGTTTACTCTGCATCTGACTTAGAAATATTATCCTACTACTTATAAAATGAGATTTAAATTTCCAACTCCGGAGCCTTTAATTCGAAATCCATTGCCCAACAAACCTGAAATGTGCAGTCAACACCCAAATGCTGCCCATAGCCCTTCTAACTCCATCATCAAATCTCTTCAATTAGATTTTTACCCTGAACTGGATAGGTAGAGAATAAAAAAATTGAGCTAACACATAAATGGATAACCTGGTTAAGTATGAAATCAACTAAATTACATGAGGAGGCAACAGAAAGGCAAGTAATCAGAGATACAGAGAAATATGAAGTGATGCATCTAGAGTGTTCAGACATATAGAAGATGAAATACAAGTTGTTTAAGCTGCAAATAAAAGAAACTGGATTAAATTTTATAAATAAAGGCAGTTACAGAAGCGTGGAGCTGTACAGCATGGAAAAATCCTTCGGTCTAACTCGTCTTTGCCGACCAGATATCCTAAATTAATCTAGACCCATATGTCAGCATTTGGCTCATATCCCTCTAAACTCTTCCTATTCATATACCCATCCGGATGTCTTTTACATGTTGTAATTGCACCAGCCTCTACCAATTCCTCTGGCAGCTCATTCTATACACACACCACCCTCTGCATGAAAAAGTTGCCACTTAGATCCCTTTTAAATCTTTCCCCTCTCACCTTAAACCTATGCCCTCTAGTTCTGGACTTCCCTATCCTGGGGAAAAGATCTTGGGCTATTCATCCTATCTATGCCTCTCATGATTTAACTTCTATAAGTCTACCCCTCAGCCTCTGACACGCCAGCCTGTTCAGCCTCTCCTTATAGCTCAATTGCTCCAACCCTGGCACCATCCTTGTAAGTCTTTTTTGAACCCTTTCAAGTTTCACAACATGCTTCCTATAGTAGGAACACCAGATTTGAACGCAGTATTCCAAAAGTGGCCTAACTAATGTCCTGTACAGCCGCAATATGATCTCCCAACTCATATACTCAATGCACTGACCAATAAAGGTAAGCATTCCAAACGCCTTCTTCATTATTCTGTCTATCTGCAACTCCACATTCAAGGAACTATGAATCTGTACTCCAACATCTCTTTGTTCAGCAACACTCCCAGAACCTTAGCATTAAGGGTATAAGTCCTACTCTGATTTGCTTTTCCAAAATGCAGCACTGCACATTTATCTAAATTAAATTCCAACTGCCACTCCTTAGCCCATTAGCCCATCTGATTGAGGCTCCATTGTACTTGGAGGTAACCCTTCTTTGCTATGCACTACACCTCCAATTTTGGTGTCATCTACAAACTTATTAATCATACCTCCCATATGCACATCCAAATCATTTATATAAATGACAAAAATCAGTGTACCCAGCACCGATCCTTGTGGCATGCTGCTGGTTACAGATCTCCAGTCTGAAAACCAATCTTCCACCACCACCCTCTGTCTCCTTACCTTCAAGCTAGTTCTGTATCCAAATGGCTAGTTCTCCCTGTATTCCACGTGATCTAACCTTGCTAATCAATCTACCTTATGGAACCTTGTCGAACGCCTTACTGACGTCCATATAGTTCACATCCACGGCTCTGCCTTCATTCATCCTGTTTGTTACTTCTTTAAAAAAACTCAATTAAATTAATGGGACATGATTTCCCTTGCACAAAGTCAAGTTGACTATCCTTAATCAGTCTTTGTCTTTTCAAATACATGTACATCCTGTCCCTCAGAATCCTCTCCAACAACATGCCCAGGCTCACCAGCCTAGGGTTCCCTGGCTTTTCCTTACCATCTTTCTTAAAATAGTGGCAGCAGATTAGCCAAACCCCAGGCTTCCATCACCTCACCTGTGGCAATCGATGACAGAAATATCTCAGCAAGGGACTCAGCAATCACTTCCCTAGATTTTGAAGTCCACTGTGAAGGATTAGACTCTGAATACGTAGAAGTGCATGGCGAAATAGGGCAAAGTCAGCTTTGTTTCATCAAAGGGAGGTCATGCTGTCAAACCTGTCAGATTTCTTTGAGGAGGTAATGAGCAGGTTAGACCAAGGAGAGCCAATGGATGGTATCTACTTGGACTTCCAGAAGGCCAAGGAGCCACAAAGGAGGCTGCTGAGTATGATAAGGGCTTAGAGTTGTACAGGCAAGGTACTAGCATGGATAGAAGATTGACTGTCTGACAGAAAGCAGAGTGTGGGAATAAATGCGTCCTTCTCAGGATGGCAGCCAGTGGTATTCTGCAAGGGTCAGTGTTCAGACCACAGCTTTTCACTTGACACATTAATGATCTAGACGAAGGAACTGAGGGTATTCTGGCTAAGTTTGCAGACGATGCAATGTGGGAAAGTGTAAAGTCATGCACTTTGGTAGGAAGAACAGAGGTACAGACTATTTTCTAAATGGGGAGAAAATTCAGAAATCTGAAGTCCAAAGGGACTTGAGAGTCCTAGTCCAAGATTCTCTCAAGGTAAACTTGCAGGTTGAGTCAGTAGTTAGGAAGGCAAACACAATGGTGGCATTTATTTCAAGGTGAAGAGAATATAAAAGCAGTGATGTACTTTTGAGGCTTTATAAGGCTCTGGCCAGACCACACCTAGAGTATTATGAGCAATTTTGGGCCACATACCTCAGGAACAAAGTAATGGAACTGGAGCGGGTTTGGAGGAGGTTCATAAAAACAGTCCCAGGAATGAAAAGCTTAATATTCGAGGAACATTTGAGGACTCTGATTCTATACTCGAGCAAATTCAGAAAGACTGAGGGGGTTCTAACTGAAGCTTACAGAATATTGAATGGTCTGGATAGAGCAGACATTGCCAACATGTTTCCATTAGCAAGAGTGAGTAGGACCCGAGGGCACAGTTTTAGAGTTAAGCGAAGACACTTTAGAATAGAGATGAGGAGAAACTTCTTTAGCTAGAGAGTGGTGAATCTATGGAATTCATTGCCACAGAAGGCTGTGGAGGCCAAGTCATTGAGTATATTTAAGATGGAGATAGAGAGATTCTTGATTGCTAAGGATATCAAAGATTATGGGGAGAAAGCGGGAGAATGGGGTTGAGAAACTTCTCAGCCATCACTTAATGGTGGAGCAGACTCAATGAGCTGAATGGTCTATTTTTTGCTTCGATATCTTATGGTCGAAATTACTTAAGCAAAGTCTTGCTCTGAAATGGTATGCTCTGCCAGAAAAAAATTATGGAACTCGAGTCCACAGTAGCCTTTAACTGGGAACTAGAAATTACTCATAACAATTTTGAAAGCTACAGGGAAAGTAAAGGAAATTGAGACTAAATGAATAACATTTTCAGAGTTGGCACAAGCACAATAAGCTAAGTACATAGAACATAGAACATAGAAGAATACAGCGCAGTACAGGCCCTTGGGCCCTCGATGTTGCGCCGATCCAAGCCCACCTAAACTACACTAACCCACTATCCTCCATATACCTATCTGGAGCTGTATAATTCTCAAAACGGGTGCGGAGCAATGTAATTGAAGATGGAAGAGAGGCAAGAAAAATCATGGAGATGGAATATTTTGGAAAGGGAGGGGAAAGTGAAGAAATCGATAGGCAGTTAAAAGAAATAAAGATCCATCGAAACTGAGATATACAAAGGTGAGACACACAACAAAAGGATAAAATTAAGAGAAAGAATGGGAAAGAAACAAAAATATGAAGGATACTACATAGAGTCATAGAGATGTACAGCATGGAAACAGACCCTTCAGTCCAACCTGTCCATGCCAACCAGATATCCCAACCCAATCTTGTTCCACCTGCCAGCACCCATCCCATATCCCTCCAAACCCTTCCTATTCATATACCCATCCAAATGCCTCTTAAATGTTGCAATTGTACCAGCCTCCACCACTTCCTCGGGCAGCTCATTCCATACATGTACCACCCTCTGCGTGAAAACGTTGCCCCTTAGGTCTCTTAAAAAAATCTTTCCCCTCTTAGCCTAAACCTATGCCCTCTAGTTCTGGACTCCCTGACCCCAGGGAAAAGACTTTGCCTATTTATCCTATCCATGCCTCTCATAATTTTGTAAACCTCTATAAGGTCAACCCTCAGCTTCCGACGCTCCAGGGAAAACAGCCCTAGCCTGTTCAGCCTCTCCCTATGGCTCAAATCCTCCAACCCTGGCAACATCCTTGTAGATCTTTTCAAGTTTCACAACATCTTTCCAATAGGAAGGAGACCAGAATTGCACGCAGTATTCCAACAGTGGCCGAACCAATGTCCTGTACAGCCGCAACATGACCTCCCAACTCCTGTACTTAATACTCGGACCAATAAAGGAAAGTATACCAAACACCTTCTTCACTATCCTATCTATCTGCAACTACACTTTCAAGGAGCTATGAATCTGCACTCCAAGGTCTCTTTATTCAGCAACACTTCCTAGGACCTTACCATTAAGTGTATAAATCCTGCTAAGATTTGCTTTCCCAATATGCAGCACCTCGCATTTATCTGAATTAAACTCCATCTGCCACTTCTCAGCCATTGGCCTACCTGATCAAGATCCTGTTGTAATCTGAGGTAACCCTCTTTGCTGTCCACTACATCTCCAATTTTGGTGTCATCTGCAAACTTACTAACTATACCTCTTATGCTCGCATCCAAATCATTTATGTAAATGACAAAAAGTAGAGGACCCAGCACCCATCCTTGTGACACTCCACTGGTCACAGGCCTCCAGTCTGAAAAACAACCCTTCACCACCACCCTCTGTCTTCTACCTTTGAGCCACTTCTGTATCCAAATGGCTAGTTCTCCCTTTATTCCATGAGATCTAACCTTGCTAATCAGTCTCCCATGGGGAACCTTGTCGAACGCCTTACTGAAGTCCATATAGATCACATCTACAGCTCTGCCCTCATCAATCTTCTTTGTTACTTCTTCAAAAAACTCAATCAAGTTTGTGAAACATGATTTCCCACGCACAAAGCCATGTTGACTATCTCTAATCAGTCCTTGCCTTTCCAAATACATGTACGTCCTGTTCCTCAGGATTTCCTCCAACAACTTGCCCACCACCGACGTCAGGCTCACCGGTCTATATTTCCCTGGCTTGTCTTTACCGCCCTTCTTAAACAGTGGCATCACGTTTGCCAACCTCCAGTCTTCCGGCACCTCACTGGCGATTATCGATTATACAAATATCTCAGCAAGAGGCCCAGCAATCACTCCTCTAGCTTCCCACAGAGTTCTCCGGTACACCTGATCAAGACATCCAGCACTTCCTCCTCTGTAATCTGGACATTTTGCAAGATGTCACCATCTATTTCCCTACAGTCTATATCTTCCTTACTCTTTTCCACAGTAAATACTGATGCAAAATATTCATTTAGTATCTCCTCCAGTTTCTGTGGCTCCACATAAAGGCATCTGATAGGCAAGTCATAAAGAAAGGACCTGCAAACAAAAGGAATTATTAATTGGATTATTAATTGCAAGGGCATCTATTCCCTCAGGTTTGCTGTTCCTCTGGCTCTGGTTGACTGTCTACCATCACTTTTACCTGCTGATCACTGGCACTGTAAACTCAGGTTTGTTCTCTCTAAATTGTGTGACTGCAATGCAATGCTGGCGATGGCATACAGCACCTCATGTATAAATATTTTGAACTGCTAGATAAGTCTTGAAATTTATCCTATTTTTCACAGTGCCTGTGTCACTGCACATGATGGAAAACTATCTCATGGATAGCTTTAACTAACTCCAAAAACACAGATGAAATCTATGAAATTCTGTCATAAAGATTGAGAATCTGTTACATTAGTGTTTGTTGCTGCTCACCAGTCCAAATCATTTTTTTCTACTCGTTCATGGGATGAATGTGTCACTGAAAGTAAACATTTTTTGCCTGTCCCTAACTGCCCTTGAGGAGATTGTGTGTGCCAACTTGAACAACTGCAATCATGTAGCTAGATATACCTATGTTGTTGTTAGGAAGGCAATTCTCAGTTTTTGATACATAAACTGTGAATAACAGTGATATTGTTTGAAGTCAGAATGCCCCCTTCAGCAACACTTCCAAAACCCGTAGCCTCAGTTAGCTGGGCTGCAGACATATGAGAATGCCACAACCTTGAAATCCTACTCCAATTCACTTATGTTCTGAACTTGGAACCATATCACATTCTTTCACTGTTCCTACTTCAATATACTGGAACTCTCTCCCTAACAATATAGCTACATCATATGGACTACGGAATTTTAAAAGCAATTAGGATGGCCAATAAAGTTTGGCCTCTCTAGAAATATCAACACCCCATCTGCAAATAATTTTTAAAAATCAATAGTCTTCTCTCACCCCTCTTCATCTGACTCGATCAGCATACCCTACTATATGTTTTTTACACAGAGTCTGGAACGCACTGCCAGGGAAGTGGAGGTGGCAGACACGATAGGGGTATTTAAGGGACTGTTAGATAAGCACATGAATATGCAAGGGAATGGAGGGATATGGACCAAGGACAGGCAGAAAAGATTTAGTTTAATTTGGCATCATGTTTGGCACAAGGGGCTGAAGGGCCGATTCCTATTGTGTACTGTTCTACAGTTTTCTCATCCAAATTGCATGAGGGAGGTGGTCTTCATCACTCCGTGGCTGTGCTTTATTTTGCACCCCTTGCACTTAACCACATTCTCCCTCCGACTCTCATCCCCACACTCTCGTGTATGCCCCTGTTATACTCTCTGTTGCCACCTCCCCTTCCAATTAGCTGTATGTTCATTTGCCTCCCGCAGGGGCTAGTCCCTAAAGCAGGGCATGAGTCTAGGTAATCGAGTTGGCCGGGAGGCCTCGAAGAGGAGTTACAGCATTGGCTGGAATCTTATGGTGAATACAGAGTGCCTTAAAGCCATTCTGAACAGCTCCACAGTGATAGCTTGCATGAGTGCAAATGAGACACACACTTAATATGAAGGTTCTCACTCACTCATCCATTCTCTCTCACTCTCTCACTCATCCATTTATGGATGAGTGAGGATGAGTGAGAGAGAACAAGGAGAATGGAAATGATTCAGATATAGAGACAGGCAGATGCTGCTTGTTGTGGGGGAATGCACACACAAAAACCCTCCCTGTCCTCCTCTCTTCTTAAAAAGCTAATCACAGACTACACAAGACAGGAGAAAAGCCCAGGCTGAAAGGCAAATCGCCTCTGACTCCCACTTTGTATTAATTCCACCAAGACCAGCTCAGAATGTGCATTACCGCAGGCAAATGCAAGGTCAGTGTTAGCTAAACCTGGCTCTTTTGTTTGGCTCCAATCCCCTCCTTCTCCTTTCCCTGTTGTGCAGGATTTGGGGTCAAGACCAAGTCTCTCTAGCTTTGCTTTTTAAATGAAAAGAAAAAAGTGATTTTATTGGTTAGCTCTGCTGCTTAGCACCTTTTAATCATCTTGATTAATTACATTTTATTCAATTATCAATTTGTTTTGACATATCTTTTGCTCAAATTGTTTGTTTAGCTACTTTTTGTTTATTTCATACCTTGACTATGTTTTTTGAAATTCATGATTACTGTTGTACAAAACCTTATCTTTGAGATTTTCTCACTGGCCCCCTGAATGAGAATAAAATGAAATATGGCCCTTCCAACAAAAAGGTTAGATAATCCTACTGTGTTTATTTCCTTGAACTTATTATTCATTCAATCTCAACCTTTCCTTATGATAGTGAGTTTATATATTTAATTATTCAAATATCAATTATCTGAACTTCGGATCATCTGAAGAAGATCTCAAGGTCCCGATAGAAACATTACATCAAAGAGGTGTTTCCAACACTGATCTCGATTAAAAATGAACTTGGCTTACTGAAATGCTGCTGAGAACAGTCTTAGACATCGATGGGAGCCCAGGCACCATCTCCAAATGACTGAGTGCTCTCTCTCTCTCTCCCCCCACACTTTCCCTGAAGTTCTACACTGGGGTGTACCCTAAACCCCCCTTCCCCAGATAACCTCTCAAATATTGTCCTGTCCACGGCAAAGTTGGAACTTGTCAAGAAGTTGCAGTAAAAAGTTGTGGTGTGGCTGCGTGTTTGTGAGTGTGTGCGCGCTATTTTGAGACTCACCCACCACCCAAAGGCAGCAGCAGTCTTACTGTTGGTGTCCAGTAAGACACCAGGAGTGGATGGGGGCCAGGGCGAAGGCAGATGGGGGGGTGGACATGGGAGTGGATGGTGTGCTGCTGCCGTCTCGTCTCTTGAACAGGGAGTGGACTGAACAAGTGCTGGCTGTGTCAATCCCATTGAACTGAAGGGGGGTGGGGGGGCTTCAACAATGCTGCAGGTTCCTTACACACAAGTATGTGTCTGCTCAGAAACAAACCCTGAGACAGAGGCAGCAAGGCAGGCAGAGCAAGGAAAAATGAAACTTCAGAAAACTCCAGAGGAGAGGCATTGAATCAATTAACCGAATAATCAATTATCTAAACGAAATAGTGCCCACCGATCTTGTTTGGATAATTGAGCGCTCCGAAAGCTAGTACTCCCAAAAAAACCTTTTGGACTATAACCTGATATTGTGTGATTTTTAACTTTATTGCTTTAAGTGGGGCCTGAAGGAGAATTTTGTAGTGTTGCAACATGAATTCAGACAAGAGTAAATGCTTATAAATGCTGAGATCAGGTCTACTGCTATAGTGATTGAATGCATTAAAATTTGTTGTGATATAAATTTCTAGTGATCTTTCCTCAGGAAGCTATTGCAACTTTAAATTAGTGTTTTCCAGTGAAGAACAATTATAATAATTGAAGTTAACTATAATCAGAACAGATAGACACCTGCTGCAATGAAAGATAATTAAAAACCAAACACTAAACAGAAACTGACAGATTAAGAGGCTTCTTCAAAAAGATCAAAGATAATGATTTAATTTAGGTTACTGTATGGATTGCTAAAGCACAGAGTTGTAAAAGCAGTTTATAACCAAGTCAGAATACCGCTGTAATTTTGATGTGATCTGAGAATGCAAATTGCGGTTGGATTTCGGGGTCAACAGCAATATAAAGATCGAGCAATTTCTGTGCCATAGATTTTTCCTTTTACATCAACAGTTTAATTCTGGCACCAAGTCAAGGGCATCTCTAGGCATGCAGCAACAATGATGTCTGCAAGCAAGTAAGCAACCGTTCAAATTGAAGTATTCCCATGCAACAAACCAGAAAGATTCAGCATTTCAGCATTAGACAAAAGATAAACTCAAAAACTATTAAAATGTAATTTTTTAAAAAATCATGAAGTAGTAATTTGGCATATTTCCTAAAATAGCTTTTTTAGGCCAAAGGGTCAGTTAATGTAAAGATCGCTTAAAACCCAGGTACATGTATTTCAAGGGTTTTTACAGCACAATAACAACATACAAGTGGAAGTTCTTTTCAATATGTTTTTCTATTGAGTGTAATCTAGTGGTGCCTCAAGAGCCTGGAGAAGTACAAAATCAGCAATAATAACTTTTCGATTCCCCATAATGCACATGCATAGACTGCAGAAATTGCTATCCCTTTAGTAGCATAACAATCGAGAATACTGGCAATTTAACCATCATTATCATCATATGATCTGGGTCTATGAACTGTATTCAAATGCACAATAGCAGAACTGGCTAAGGAGTTTAAGCTGCAAAATGAATAAATTGCAACAATGCAAGTAACCAAAAAACTATTGAAAGAGGTATAATAAGCTTCATGGTTTGGAAAGAGGCGGAGATGTGAAAACCTGTCAGGTGGCATGGGAGCAGGTAAAGGCAATGAGTTCAATGGGAATAGCGGGGGAGGGGGGGGGAGGAAAGGGGGAGTAGTAGTAGATGTAGCAAAATGGATAGTTGTCAATCTTAGTGTCAAGCAAGCTCAGTTTTTCAGAATTTATTTTTGAAGATGAGTGTGGAGGGGGTTAGGAGAAAGGGGAGATCACGGATAATGGAGAAAAGAAACTGCAAGTTATCTTTGCTCTCCAATGGCAATGATGTTGACAGGAGAATGAAACTTGACAATTCTTTGTGTGGACCAGCCAGATTAGATAATGGATAGCTAAAGCAGTATGCAAATATACTAAAGTACATACCCCTTGACCATGAAATGAAGATGACAGCCATAACAGCACAATAACTGGGATAGAAGAGATCAAAGGTTTTGCTGGCGATGAGGACATTAAAGATGGAGTTCTAAAAATTGCTAAGCAGATGAACAGTTCTTCATAAATATTTCCATTCACCCCAATGAATATTCAGCAATGGATTTTGGAAGTGTAATACAAGTGATCCAGGAAGAGATTTTATGGCAATGGATGACAGTAGGATTGGAAAAGAATAGACGAATGAGATTGGTAGGGGATGCAAGAAGAGGTCAAAGATGATTTTGCCTATGATAGTTACCAAGGGTGCAGTATCCACATGGACTTACAAAACTAAGGCATGTCAGTGAATGTTTATATGGAGGGAGAAAATAAGGTAATAAAATCAGAGAAAAGAGGGTGAGGTCGGGTGAAGACTGATATTACTCAGGATGAGGAGTAGCTCAGTATATTGGCCAATGGACAAAAGAATGGTGAACACCTCTTACAAAATAGAAGCAAGTAAAGAATCAAAATACAAAACAGGTGTGCAGAACTATTTCTGGGAATAGTCAAAAGACTTTCAAGGCCAATTGTGCACTGTCCCGACTGCATGGAAAGTAAATACTACTTTCACATTATTAGCATCCAAGACTATTTTGCACGACTTTTTCATTAATCTCTCATGCAATGGATTTTAATCTTTTCTCTTCATAAGTAGGTTGCCACTTATTCTGTTAATTAGGAGGTAAGGGTTCCAGCTGTTCGAGTGCCACAGTACTTCAGTTTCTTTCAAAATACCTTTTTAATTGGTCATTATGCTCAAGGCTCAGAAAGGTAGTGAAATTCTAGCCAGTGGCCTCAATGTGCTCTATCCTGGCAGAAACCTGTTCTCAAGCATGTGCAAATAAAACAGACAAAAGATGAATGTGGAGGACTTGCATGTCAGAATCAATCCATGTTGAGATAATGGAAGTCGTTAGTCAAACCATATGTCTGCACCCAGTAGTGGGAGGACTCATTAAATGTCAGCTGTAGAAACAGTTAAGTCTCTGGGCAACAGGTGCAGTGTCCATAATTCAAACTCTACTGAATCACCTAACAAAATAATGCAAGCTTTAAGACGACAGACCAGTCCTAAGATGTAAAAACATTCTAGGTGCATTACAGGAAAAACTAATACCACATCTATTTATTTCCATGTTTTGCAACTTAACTAAATAAATCTTTTAAATTACAGAGAAGCAAAACATATTGCATCAAATCGTCAATGTGCTTGAAACACGAATCCCAATTGCATGTAATGTCTGTGACATTCGAGATCGAAGGAAACTATCACAAAGTATATAATATTTCAATCACAGTAGTTGAATATAATAGGTTTCCATGGTACTATGCAACCTTCAAGTATTATGATGGAGGGCTATCCTATTACCTAAGTGGGTAGGTAAGAAAAGGATTAATCTTTGGCAAAACTATTTCTGTTGGAAAGAAAGTAAATGGCCTTGGTTTCAGAATTCATTGGGAAAGCAAAATTATATAATACTCACTTTGTTAAAAATTGATATTCATAATCTATTATAATATAACCATAATCCTAGGTTTTGACTAATTTGTGATTTATCCCTCTGTTATTTGTGGAACCTTGCAGTGTGCTTTCTATCTGGCCTTTCCCTATAATAGTGACTGCACTTCAGAAGTAATTTACTGACTGTTAAACAGTTGGGGGATCCTAAGAATGTGAAAATCATTACAAACATGCCAAGTTCTTTCCCGTTCTTTATTACTTAAGCAATACTGTTAATATCTTCTCCTTACCATGCATAAAGCAGATCATAGAGCTGTACAGAAAATTGTGGGTCAACTGTCAATTAAACATCTGACTGATAACTAAAAGTGACTGAAGTTAGCACATTCAAGCTGATAAATGTGATAGGGAGAGTTTTTAGGAGTGGAGGAGTTGAGATACAAACATAGGCAGGTGAGGTTTCAGAAAGGGGAATAATTACTCTTAATGATGAAGTAGGTGCGTGGTTTCATGATCATGTCAGACTTAAACAGGGCATTCGGGATGCATGCAAGTCAGGTTCATAACAAGCAAATAACCAAGGAGAATGGATTAAGAACTGTAGGAAAACATTTCTGGGAGGGGCCAAACAGATTAACTTGCATTTTGTTCACACGAAGCTGAAGAACTTTCAGCCTTAGGCAGAATCATCTTTGAGTTTGTCAGTCACTCACCATACTGGCAATTTTGGGGTGACATTGTAGAAACATTTATGAAATGGAGATACAGCTAAGGGAAATAAAATAAATTTGGAACAGGGAAGGCCTGTAGGATTTCTACTACTGCTCACGTGGAGGATTAACACCAGTATCCATTGGCTGGGCTCTAAATCCTGTTTCAATGTTGTTACTTTGTGCAAAGCATGTAAACTGCTTTCTAAGGTACAAACAAAAGTTAGGTATCTCTCCTTGATCTTGAATTGAACCCCATCACAGAGATCCCCCTTCATCAACATCTCGGGAGTCACCACTGATCAGAAGCTTACCTCAGATAGCCTTGATAACACCAGGGCAGCAAGAACAAAGGACAAACTGGACACTTCATGTGAAAATGACTATAGGATTGATAGAAATCGTTGTTTAAATAAAATACCAGGCTGTATTTACATTCTTAATTATTAAGATATAAGCAATTCAATTAGTTTTCTGGTAGAGTTGATCGTAAAATTACATTGGGAACCACTACATTCACTTATATTTATTGTGTCAATGAGTCACAGGGAGACTATATTTAAAAAGATAAAAATAAACTAAGGTTTACGTATGTTGCACAGTTTCAAGATTTTGTTACTCATAAAACATGTATCAACCCCACTAACTGAAGCTAACTTGTTTCAAATGGAATACAAGGTGAGACCTTTCAATACATCAGCAGAGCTAGTGAAGCATTAACAAAGTAGTGGGACCTTTTGTGCTACAAAACAATAATAATACATCAAAGGTCATCTATATGATTAGTTCCAGCAGAAAGGATTATCTGGAAATATTACCACCAGCAAGTCTATGCCATTTTTATCATCACATACTCACCTTTGTAATCCACTATCATAAATAACTAGAAATAGTGAATTCAATGAACCAACATAACATCCTCATGAACAAAACATGAGACTAGCTTGAGAGGTAGCTCAGAATTTTCTTCGACATCACAAGTAAATGCAAAGTGATAGGCTTAATAAACATTGATAAATGTATACATTTCCCCAAAAAGTCCCCACCCATCTAAAATGAACTTTACCCATTGCTGCTCTGCACAAATAGTGGTTACCTCACAATTTTGGTATTTCATCTCTAAGGACACTACTATAATGGTTTAAGCATACCTCACTTGAAATTAAGCATATATTCCCAAGGGGAAGCCTGTCTCAATATGTAGGAGAAGCCATTAATTACTACAGGCTCATTTCTCACTTATATGAGAAAAGTTCAAGTTGTTTCACAGCTCATAGGCAGATGTATGCCTAACATTTTCCAACTCAATCTTCATTTTTAAACACACAAATTAATCAACATGAAATAGGTCACAATCTCTCATGTAAATAGAATCTACAAATCTGCCAGTTAATTGCTTCTACACAAAGACAGTCCCCCGTTTGAAAACAGGCTCAGTTCTGGAGATCATTTATTAGGTTGGGGTATCTGGTCGCCTTGGACAAGTTGGACCAAAGGGTCTGTTTCCATCCTGTACATCTCTATGACTCTATGACAATTCACAACAACATGAAGCAGCTGTTTGTAAATTCAGGAAATGTTTTGAGTTTTTTAAATTACACCCCTGTTTGGGTTTTCATTTGTAAGTAGGAAAGTTTGTAAATTGGACATTCATAAAGCACACTGCATATCCCATCATACCTCATGTTCTTTAATCATTACAATAATGATAGTTCAAGCTACAAGGTTTACAATTACTCCTCAAAAGTAGAGCATATGTAATCATACTATAGCGTGTTCAACTGAGATAAACTGTATTATGGTGGGCGGCACGGTGGCATGGCGACACTGCTGCCTCACAGCGCCAGAGACCCGGGTTCAACTCCCGCCTCAGGCGACTGACTGTGTGGAGTTTGCACGTTCTCCCAGTGTCTGCGTGGGTTTCCTCCGGGTGCTCCGGTTTCCTCCCACAGTCCAAAGATGTGCAGGGTCAGGTGAATTGGCCATACTAAATTGCCCGTAGTGTTAGGTAAGGGGTAAATGTAGGGGTATGGGTGGGTTTCGCTTCGGCGGGTCGGTGTGGACTTGTTGGGCCGAAGGGCCTGTTTCCACACTGTAATGTAATCTAATCTAATCTAATCTAATTTATACAATGCAAGGATTTATGATAATTTAGGAAAGAGATGATGTTATAGGGGCCTTTGCTGATATTCAGAAAGTAAATTAGTTGAGATATTTCTTACACTAGATAATCATACAGTTATGAGTTGTACAAATATTTCAAATCTTACTTTAGATGTCATTTGAAACTATATAAACACACAGCAAGGAAAACATTTCACTTTACAGCTTTTCCCCTTTTTTCTTCATGTATTAAAAAACTCAAAGCTATGGGCTTGTTGCATCTTTCTTTGTTCCTGCATCCTCAGTAATAAATCTCAACTTTAAAACTACGCAATCACTAGTCATTTAATCTTGGTTAATTATTTGGTTAATCTTGTCTCATACTCTTCATGTTTCCTGGTGTTTTGCAGTAAATCTTGACATATCAAGATTTCTGATTTAAAAAGGTGTGTACATTATCCAGATACAGTGCAATATTTGGCCCACACAAGCACTTGCCATTCATCCCTGATTTTCCAATACACATAATCAATAGTTAGAAGTTGTATTTATATTATTCCCTAAACCATTCAACACCACACCTCAACTTGTCTAAGATTAATGTGAGCAGTGAAATACAACCAGGTAAATGCTGTGTTAGAAGTAGAAATTTGCAATGGCAATGTGAAATGAAAGATGTCACAGGTCATGAGTCTATTGAGTAAATTAAAACAGAAGGGAATAGAAGGCTTTAAAGATTGTCAGTATAAATTATTCGAAATCTGGTTGAGAACGTGTATTTAAAAATGCTAACTTGCTTCATACTTGTTATCAATGTAAATAAAAATAGTCATTAAACTATAGGTGTATCACTCTTATAATTTATTTTAAAATACCTAAAGTTGACCTACAAGGTAGAAGTTAACACACATGTCAAAGTTCAAGAGCAAAGCCTGATTGGTTTATAATTATCTGCAACAAATAAGATTAAATTTGTAGCTATAAAAATGTCCTGATACTTTTGAAAACCTTTCACTTCACACTCAATAGTAAAATTTTGAGAGCGCTTTACTCTGAAAGTGAACTGAGGAACTGTTGATACGAATGTTGGACAGAGAGGAGTTTCAACATCTCACCTTACAGAGCAAAAAATGAACTGTCAAAACAAAAAATAGCCAATAAAGAATGATGAGTATACTATTGCTAAATATATTCTGATGCTTGGAATGGATCAGAAACACCCAATGATCAAATCTGAACAGAGCAATAGATCTGATGTTTCTGTCTGAGGAAATCAAGAAAGAACAAATTACACAAATAAAGTAGTTAAATTTCAGAGGAGATTAAGTACTGAAAAAGATGGAGGAAAATGAAGGAAAGGATGTCTCATATATGGAAGGAGCACAGAGGCAAACCAATTACCATTGAAAGTCCCCTTTTGATTGGAGGAGAAGATTCCAGGGACACAGCAGAAAAGATTAGAAGGCAAACAACTGAGAAAACTTGCATGCAATAAAAACTGAACTGGCGTTATTCCTCTATTATCAAATAATGGCCTAGGGAATCAGTAAACTCAAAATCTAAGGATAACAGACATCCAGATAGTTATCAAGTATGATAGCTCAGGGTGAATTGGGTTACAAACAAGCTGCACAGCACAACTTTTCAATATAGACATTATCCAAACAACCTCAATATTCAGTGATATTCAGAAATAAAAATTAGGCAATTTCCATAACATAAATTTGCACAAGGTCTGACACAATCTTTTTAAATAAAACATACTATGAAACACCAAAAGCAAACAAAAAAATGCACGTCTATGAAACTAAAAACGCACAGCAGGCCAGTCAACCTGAAGAAAGTTTTTAATCTTTATCCTACTACCAGTCACAGAATCGATCATATCTAACATGGGAATTGCAACTTTGCAAATGTAAAGATTCTGATGTAAATGAACAACCCATGAAACACTATCAAAAAGAATACTGGATTGACCGTTCACTATTATTGTCTTAAAACTCTTTTTGAGGAGCTTGAAAACTAAGAGGACCATTTTTCTGAAGATTTTTTAAATGGATTGCCATTGTTAAGGATTCAGACTGACCGACATTATTACCATAAAAGCTCATATTTGCTCTGGCAAATAACTTGGATGCACTTGGTTTCCGAAAAAGAGAATGCATTTTTCCATAAATTGCAAAATGACCTGGTAAATAATTATACAAAATGTTCCTGTTTTTACTGTTGTTAAAGAAGGTATATGCAGTATTTTATTTTCTCATTCTGCACTATTTTCCTCACCCAGCACACTTGGTAAGTGGGCAAGATGGTAGATGAATGAGTGTAAAGTTATCCATTTAACTTAAGAAAGTTTAAAACAGAAGTTTATTTTGAATGGTGAGAAATTAGAAAATTGTTGCATTCGAAAGGACTTCGGTTTTCTTGTACATGAATTACAAAGTTCAAATGCAGGTATTCCAAGAAATTAGGAAGGTACGTTGACTTTTGTCATAAAAGGTTCGGAGTTTAATAGTAAAGAAGTCTTTCTACAACCAGACAGTGCATTGGAGGCAGCAACCCCTAAAATACTGTATAAAGTTTTGGTCTCCTGACACAAGGAAAGATATAGTTGCTCTAAAAGGACAGCTATGTTAGTTGACTAGACTGACTCCTGTGATGAGGGAATTATCTATGAGAAGCAATTGAATAGACCAGGCCTACATTTGAATTGTTTACAGGTTACAGGCAAACTCAAAATTATACAAGCCAGAAGCATGATGCATTCAGTCAGTCATTAAATTATTTGAGGGCTCTTCATTGCTATCAATGACTTCAAAGTTCTCATGTTAAGTGTCAAGAAAAGCAGAATTTCTAATGTAAATTACAAATTTAATTTCCAATCTTCTTTAAAAAAACTCTGCAGTTACCACAGGGCAAATTTCTTTTGATAAGCAATTATGATTGGTCATGAAATCACCCATTACCTTCACTCAAGAATCAGTCATAAATCAGAAATCACCACTGTTACCAAACACTCATGAACTGCATTGCACTGATGTAGCTGTGCAGTATGGCATTTCCTACTTTTTTAAAATTCACATGAACTGTGCACAAGTTTAGATAAACTGAAAAAATCCAAATTTACAAAGTATTTCAAATTGTAAATTTATGTTGTTTTTAAATAGCACACTCTTGCGCTATGAGAAATTTTCCTTTGGGTAAACCAGGTAATTTAAAATTAAGTGAGTTTAGAGGTCTAAGAAATTGACATGCTTTTTTTTTATTAGTCATCTATGGGTCGTGGAGTGTTGCTGGCTAGGCCAGCATTTACTGCATATTTCTAACTGCCCTGGACAAGGGGCTAGTGAGCTGCTGTTCTTGGAAGTAGGCATACCCACAGTACTATAAGACTTTCCACATACCTGATCTGTGCACGCAAAATTTCTTAGTTGTGCAAAATTATAAGCTCAAGTCTAGATTGGCAAAGCCAGGACTTGAGCAGACTATGTATACCAAGTATAGAGGTTGTTTCAGCAACCCACAAATTGTATTACTAAAGTTGTATTTGGTGCACACAGATCCTATCATCCTATCTGCCGAAGCAATAGCTTCCATGATTAATTGTTACTAAACTGAAAAAGTCCTGACATTCAATGGTGGTGAAAAATCCTGATCCTGGTGGCATGACCCTTTCCTTGTTCTGTAACCTCCTCTAGCCCAGCATGCCTTTGGGATCTCTGTACTCCTCCAATTCTGACATCCTGTACATTCGTGAGTTCAATCACATCACCACTGAGCAGTGTTTTCAATTGCCTTAGCCCCAAACTTTGGAACGCCCCATCAAAACTTCAACATCTCCTTTTTCCTTCAACATTTATAGTAAGATATTCCTTAACACAGATGTCTTTGACAAAGCATATAGCTATCCATTCTGATATCTCCTTCTGTGGCTCAATGTCATATTTTGATTGATAAGACTCTTCAGAAGTATCTACACTAAAGGTGTTATAAAGATGTAGGTTACTTTTGTTGTTATTAATCCACCTTGCTAAGTTCCATTCTTGAGCCAGATAAATCAGCAGCATCCTGGAATTTGTTGACATGTCTGTTTAAAATACGAGATTACCAAGTCTATCAGAGGGTCAGTTTGTTCTGTGCTTCCATGACTGGGTTAACATAAGTTAACTCTACATTTAGTACACTCTTTCAGAAATACAGTTTTATGTCTATTTTTGGAAACATAGGACCAAAATATTTCATAATTGTTAAGTATTTTGGTTTAAAAAATTCCCATAGCATGCTTCCTGAGTAGTGTGCTTTTCCATGAATTAGAAGATAGGTGGGAATGACACATTGGCTCCAATATTTTGCCAAGATTTATGAGACATACACAGCTGGCTTGACATCTAATTTTTCATTCCACCACATCAAGAAAAGATTTGCCTAGTTTCGTCGTGACCTCTCCACCTCATCATGATTTCAACTGAAAAATCCCTATGCAGGGAATCATGGTTGAAGTCACCGATCACTTCAACATCAACTAGCTGTGTCATTTGGCTGCAATTGAGTTCTATTGTACGACTGAATGAGTTCAGAGATTATATACAACTGATAATAATTAATGCTCCCTCTATGTTTTCCTGTGTTTTTAAAAAAATTCTCATTTTGTTGGCCTGACTAACGAAGTCAAAGTTTAAGTGAGTATATGTATTCACCAATCTTCCTGATATGCTTCTCAGTTTGGATACCAAAGATCAAATAAAATTAAAACAGACAAAAACATGCTATGATTTAGTGCCACTATGGATAACCAGCCTCAATAACACCCACTCCAGCTGTCATCCATAAGTCTTGCTAATGTGCCTACTGCCTTTTCGATCTGTAGTGCGGATTCATTTCCAACAGTTAAAATGTTCTGTGACTTCCTACATTCTATTTTAAAATGTTGCTTCAGCTAGCTAGTGTCATTTAAAATGACAGATTCTCTAGCAATAAATTTAAAATCAGAATAAACATATTTAAGACCAAAACACAAGAGTCAAACAACACTCAACATTCCTGTGTCACAAATCTAACATCTGAAAGGAATGAGAATAAAATAATAATGCATGTTAAACATTTTTAGTTGAGTAAGTTTGTGTACAATCAGCTTTTACAGCTTTGTCTGCACCTGTCTCAATGACTGCTCACAAACAGTAATTATACAAGTCAGATACACAGAATAGCCCAGTCAAAACGTTACAGCTACAGTGACTCTTCACCCACTCAACAAAAGAAGCCATTTAGGAAGACCATATAGCAGCAACAACAATTGTTTATATATCTGGTCCAAAATATCTATTTATTGAGCCTTTGTCTTCATTTGTTTTCAGTAGCAAATGTCTACATTTTGTTTATTTTTTGTAGTTGCCTTGCACTTTATCCTTATACAATTTCCTTTTGTCAAAAAGGTCAGAAGAGTTGGAGGGCTTGAGACACAAATTTTACCATGTCTGAGAAAAAGTAAAATTAATTCTGCTGGCAACCAACTTTTTGCCTCCTGCCAAGATGGAGTGCTCAAATATAATTTCACATACAAAAATGCATTTGTTGAAACCACACAATTACAGTTCTATTCCTGAGTAAAATAACCTTCCAGTGCCTTTTATTACTCCTAATTTTTCTCACACTTCAAACACGTCAACTCATAGGTTCTGTGGCATTGTTGAAGACAGGAGGAACAACCTCTTAAGCTATTATTTCACTTGCTCCTTTCTTAAAGATCAGTCCAGTAAGGATTTCTGTCCTAACTGTTATCAGAACGACAAGGCATCACCTAGTGTCTGGTTGATACTTTCTTGTGAGGTGAGATTCAGATTGAGAACTGACAGGGTGAAGAAGCGGGAAGAAAGATTTACTTCTACATTACTAAAGGGTCTGTGAGTCTGAGTAAGAATCAAATCTGGGATTCAAACGTTGAACCGGAAATTTGAAATCAACCACTAGATAGCAATTCAAGTCAAAAATCAAACGTGTCCAGTGAGTGCCCTTCTCTGTATGCAGAGAGTAGTCTACTCTCCACTTCCAGCCTCCCTTCTGTGACATATTAGTACAGTGCCTGATATACTGTGATTGAATAGCACTAAATTGCTTCAACAATATTAATAGTTTTTAAATAGAGAAATGCAAAATGAGAGCAACACAAATCATACTACAACTGATTTACAACTAAAATGCCTATGTACTTTCAGTATTTCAACAGGTGAGAAATGTTATAGGCATTGAATGATGGAAAGCATTACAATGTTGAATGGCAAGTTTCAATAATTACAAAAGATAATGCTTTAAGGTCTAAAACCTGGACAAGATTTGAAAGGAATGGAATGACTTACATCTAAAGAATCTTCATTCACTATTAGTAGTGACATACTTTGGGACACAAGTTTGCACGAATAACCTGTCAAAAGAACAGAAACAAGCAATTGTTGAAAAATATCAATTCTTTTCTAAATACAACATTGACAAGTAGAAAGATCACAGAATAATAGTTTGACTACATTTCTTTTTATTCTCCACATTCCAGTCAAAGGTATAAACATTTTGAAAATTTCTAAGGAGCTTTCCACCGCTAAGTACGGGACACTCCCAAGTTTAGATATAATACATTGTGAAACAACTTTTTGGACTATCCTGACAAGACAGCTTCAGCTGAACCCTTGTAATGACTAAGTTGTGAAAGTTATGGTTTATCTGGCACAGAACCCCAAATATCAGGGAGAGTCCAGCTTCAATCTTAGATGGCATGCTATTATTTGGTGATATCGGTTTGCACAATGTTTCAATATGCGGTGGAAGGGAGAAGGAATTGTGTCAAAGTAAGGTAATGAAAGTTTACACTTGTAATTGCTGTCCAGTGATGCCTGTTATGACATATAAATTTATAGTCACAGGTTGGGTTTGTTTGTAACCTCTGTAAAGATAAATACACAGCAACTTTAACAATTAGTTTTCTATATCTAGCTGACTCTAATTTACAAAAGTAGACTATTCATTCACCCTCATGCTTTTTTTAATATATAAATCAATCCCCAACCCATTTAACTTAGCATTATTTGCCACTTCCCTAATCAAGTGGCACTTTCCCTTTCTCCCCAAAAGTTCAAGCTGACAACTGTGCCTCCGTTTTATGCTAGCAACTGCTGCCCCTACCTTTGGCAATTGTGATGGCAGATTCCATTCTCTCATCTCAAAACATTAGTTCTGGTTTCCATCTCCGGTTCCCTCCCTCCACTCAACCACACAGCAAAAACTGCTCTCAAACGTTGGTGACATGTGGTAAAGTGATGCAGACGTTCCTTCATTTACTACTATCAAAACAGAATTTAATTTTTAAAAAATAGAGACTGACAATACTATTCATTCTACTCAGGTAGAATATTAGTGCCAATCCTATATCGAAGGAACATGGGCGAATCAGATCTGATCTTCATTAGCAGAATCCCGGAAGAACGAACTATTTAGAATTTAAAATCAGTAGAAGTAAAATTCTACCAGAAAGTCTGATGGCTGCAAATGCACATTATACAAATAAATGAACATAAGGGAGGGTACTCGACTTCCTTCAGCTTATTTAAGAAGAATTTATTCTGAATGACATCCATTTTTTTAACCATTGGTCATATTAATCGATATGAATCACCAACAATTTAGAAATTCTAAATTTGAGTTTGTCTCAGTTAATTTCTTTTTTCTCTAACAGTTTCATTGATGCAATCCATTTAACATAATATGCTGCAAAGTGTCTCACAAGAACAAGATACAAGCTTTAAATCTGAAAATACCTTTCTAATCAATGGTTCTGGTAGATAATCACAACACACCAAATGCAATGCACTCAGAAGCAAGTAGAAAATTTATTTTAATTTTTATGCATTATTATAGGATTTGTATCTAATTATAACCTGCATGAAGCTCCAATCTTCTTCAATGTGCCAGGGAGCTAAACTAGGATTATGACAGAGTCATCTTATGAAGAAGGCCTTTGAATTGAATAATTTGAAGTTGCTCAGAATTTATCATTTTCTGAATCATACATAATGACACTCAGCTATTTCACTTCTGGACAAAGGTCTGCACACAGTCAACGATGGGCTGAGTTTCCTAGCAGATTTTGCAAAGTGCCACCATCTTTTGAATTGTTAGGGTGGTACAGTGGTTAGCACTGCTGCCTCACAGCAGCAGGACTCAAGGTTAATTCCAGTCGACATATTTTCCGTGTCTGCGTGGATTTCTCTGATGCTCCCACAGTCCAAAGATGTGCATGTTAGGTGATTGACCATGCTAAATTGCCCAGAGGTGTCCAGATGCGTGCAGACTAAGATTACCCATGGGAAATGCAGGGATAGTATAGGATAGAGGGATGGGTCTGGGTGGGATGCTCTTTGGAGGGTCAGTGTGGACTCGATGGGCCATATGGCCTGCTTCCACACTATAGGGATTCTATGTTGTTAACACTCATCTGGTCAGAAGTGGTCACTGAACCTATCATGTTGGTATTTGCTGAGAGTGCAATTGAACAACTGGGGAACACTTTCATACTGGCTTCAATGAAGTCAATATCTCTATCAAAATATGGACTTCATTGAAGTTAGCATGAAAATAGTTTCCCAGTTGTTCAATTTGGGCTAAAGTGATCAATCACAATTCAGTTATATGTTTTGGAAATTAACAACTCTGTAGAAGGCACAACATTATTGAACAATCTATCACTTTAGATGACATTCCCCACATTACTAAAGATGGAATCTGAACAGGTCCAAACATTTCTCTTGAAGAACCTTTCTCCAGCCGTTGTACTAAAAAAATTAATGTTCAACATCGTAACTCAGTCCTTGCACCCTCCGAGGTTACCTATTTCAGCAAACACCTCAAAACAGAGGTCTTACAATATGAATTTTGTGTACCAGTGGAAAATATCAGTATCCTTTAAGACAAACTAATTGTTGCAACTTTTCAAAAAGCTGTTCACATAAAGTTATATTAATGATTTTAGTCTAATCAAAACAGAGCTGCTGCTTCACATTGTGTAATCCTAGCACTAAAGCATCAATTCAAGGTAACTTTGACATCCTTGCCTTCAGTTTGCCAATTGAACATAAATTTTAAAAATGTACAGGAATTTAGTTATGCAAATCTAATAATGTGGATTTTATATGACAATCCTATTGACCCAATCAACATTAAAAAGTATGCGGGGGGAGGTTTAAGTGAACACACCAATATTGATTGCAGTTTCTTGCTTATCGCCTGTCAGAACCCATATTTTGATATCAGCTTTCATTAGTGTTGCTATGGTTTCAGGTACTCCATTCTGAAGACGATCTTCAATAGCAGTTGCTCCAAGTAGCAGCAGATTCTGAAAAATAGGTTTTTGGAAAATAAATATAATGAAAATACTGAAGTTTACATGATATAAAAATTTCTAATGTTTCACAAGGAACACAAAACAAACATGTGTTGGAGGTTAAGCAATCTGTGGGTATTTAATTGCCCATGTACAGTTTGCACCATTAAAAGTACTTTTAAAATGTAAACTGTTCAAAGACACTGAGGCCAACAGTTCTATCCCTACTACAGAAAAATGTTTGCATAGGAGGATAGAAGATTTAATGTTTGTGTGACTTAGTGCCACACAGCATCATATATTTACTGAGCCTTCTGAAGAACAACACTAACTTCTTAATCTGAAGTTAATTATTAAACATGAAAATATTTCACACTGTCAATGACTCTTACTATGTTCATTTTCCCAAATGAATAGGGTTATTTTTCATTTTTTATTTCATTCGTTCAATTAGCATTCACACTATTAAATGAAACAACCTTTTGTTCAAATAGTTTTTTATATTTTAAAAGTTTTAACACTACTGCACTCTGCTGGATATAATTGAAACAACATTTCTTACACAGAAATTACAAAACAGAAAAAAGTCATTTTCTCAACCAATTTAGTTTGGTACAAATCCACCACATTATCCTCCCTTATTTGTTTCTACATCTCATTATTTCCTATTCTCTCTAGTATTTACCTAACCTAGGATTAAAAATGCCTGTTGTTTTTGTTTCAATCAAGCTACATAGTCAATGAATTCCAGTCTCTCAAAAGAAATGTTTTTGGGACTCTGCCCTAAATGTCTAATGCTTAATCTTATATCCACGACTCTTAGCCCAAATGTATCTAATAAAGGAATGCAGGAGAAACCTCTTCACCTAGAGACAGTGGTTAGGATGTGGAAGTGATTGCTGTATTGCATAGCTGAGGTGACCAGCATAGATGCATTTAAAGGGAAGCTAAATAAATATGAGAAAACAGTAGTAGGTTAAAGATCAACAGGGTTAACATGAAGAGTGTGGAAGAAGGTTAATGTAGAGTATAAACACTGGCATGATTATTGATTGCATGTATGTGCAAACCAGAAACAAAGTATTCTTTGTGTCAATGCTACGTAAAAATGCAGCAGTAAACTTTGATGGATCAATTAATTTTAAATTAACTTAATTTATATTTCTCTCCTATAAAAAAAACTCCCTTTTCACATCCTCAAATGAAAGCCGACAGCCAACTTTCCCTGATACCTCTGCATCCTACACTGTCATGATCATTCAGTGGCACGAGCACTTGAACCAAGCTGCTAACTGAAAATCAACTTATCGACAATTCTTCAGCAGCAGGAGCTGCCAGAAGGCCCAGTAAAAATAAACGTTGCCAATGATTGGCCTTAACAAATCCTGGCGAATCTACTTTTCGATTACAATCAGTGAAGTGGGATCTATACACATTGGTACGCATCTGGACAGAGTATACATGAATCCCTAAGGTGAACTAATAGAGACTAGTGCCATACCGAATTCTTTCATGCTTATTCTTCATTAAACGTTAGTACTGAGGTTCGTGCCCACAACAGTGATATATGTAATGCAGCAGTCATCAGTTCTTACCTTTTCTATGAGTTCATAGGATTCCTCCAATTTTGTGGTTCTGTTCTGAAGTGCTATACTGGCTTTGTTATAAATCTGTACCCACTGCTCATAGTCATTCAATTCGAGGTCAGTATATGAAAAGCATAAAGTCCTTAAACCTGAAAATGATATCAAACTTTTAAAAAAATATTAAATGATCAATTATGAGGAATAGTTTTGGACAGTGAATCCAATGCAACTCAAAATTAGTTAAGGGTGGGAATTTATATCTATGTTGGACACAAAATCGGAAGTTGGCTGAAAATTGATATATTGAAATTGCATTTGTTTATTTAAGTTATGCAAATCTGCTCTTTCTTCTACTTATTTCTGAGCTTGCATTCCTCCCTCATTTCTTTTCCTCTTACTAATAACTCTCCTATTCACTAAGTGGAAATTTGTGCCATTCCCTGCAGTATGTTGACTGGCAGGGATCATTTAATCAAGTGGATAGGAATTCCACCCACTTCCCAATTAAGTCTGAGGTGGAAAGGCCCACACAGAGCTTTCCTACCTAGTTACCAACAGAGGCCTTATGTGAGCAATTAACAGGCAATTAAGGGCCTTATCCTGTCACTGCTGTAGTAACGCAGTGACAGGATGGAAGGGAAAAAGGAAAGAACTTGTCACATTCACAAATATGATAAGCAAATGCTGGTGTGTTTGTTTGTGGGCTCCCCGACTGTGTCTTATTCAAGGCACCCAATGTCCAACTGAGGGAATTGACTTTAGGAAGGGTGAAAGGGAGGAAAGGTGGAAGGGAGGGAAAGTGAAAGGGAGGAAAAGTGGAAGGGAGGAAAAGTGGAAGGGAGGAAGGGCTGGGGGTGGGTGAGAGCCACACTTGCTGATGACTCCCCAACCTCATCACATACAATCTGGATTTCTCCACAATGTGGCCCCAGGTGCGTTATCAGTTGCCAACATCTCCCCTGTGGTGCTGCAGGATACAGACGAGCTGTTAGACAATGACTGGGACTCCAATTCCCAGGTCCTTAAACCTGACGGAAAGTCTGCCATTGTCTATCATGAATATAAGTGTCACAAGATGAACAGGGCCTTTTTGAGAAGAATTAATGCTATGTTTGAAATGTGTCTGAATGTGTTGACTCGGAATGCAGCATCTGGCAGTTTCTCCTCTTTACTTTCTGGTTCATCATGTTAACTGGTCAAGAGCATATACAAATGAGGAAAAGGAATCAAACTGACTGGTTTTCTAAACAGCGTTACATATTACCTGCTCAGGTAAATTCATTTTTGTATTACATTATGGAGACAATTCCAGACAGATAGGCCTCTTTCCAAGCAATGCACTCCATAGTATTAAGCCCAGTGTCCAGGAGATTGTTAAAAACAAATTCCATTTTACACGGCATTTTTCACAACCATCAGATATCTCAAAGCACTTCATAACTAATGAAGTAAATCTGATGTGTAGACACTGTTGTTATACATTAAACTCACTGTATGTCAGAGTAAGGGAGCAAGGTTCAGCTAAAGCATCTTTACATCACTTAATGCTTGATAGCAACCTACCCAGGCTCCTTCAATGGCAGCTTCTGAACTCATTTGCACAAACACCTGCAACAGCATGAGCAACAGAAACAATGGGAACACCACTGTAACAATATTACCATTGTTTCTTCACTCACATGCGTCAAAATCCTAGAATTCCCTAAAATCACTAAAGGTGACACAACGTGGAGTGCATTAGTTCAAGGCAGGATCTCACCACCATTTTTCCATGATATAAATGAACAAAAAAAACTCAAATTAATTTTTAAAATGACCTTTTTCTCTAGCAATGTATAAGGAATGAGGACACCATGTCTACTAAAGCTGTTTAATCAGCAAGTAGTTCCAAATGCAGTTGATTCTTGCGCATAACAAAGAATACTTAATATTAAAGTCCTCAAGGCTGTTTTCCCAATTTTAATTATTGAACAGTTGTCCGAGGATCAGTTAATCTTCCATATGTTTGCTTACTGCCAGTGTATGACTCATCTTAACATTTCATGGAATTAAGGTAGGAGTCTGATAATGTAGAAACTGCTAAGATTGTAAAAACCGACTCGCGATTTCAGGCAATAAAAAGAATCACCTCGAACTGCCAGTCAGAGCAAATTTGCCAATATTTTATTCAATGTCTGGTTGTAGTTAGATGTTCAGCTATGTCATGTACTGCATATTAGTTCAGAGATTTCTTACCTTCTGTGGCAAACTGTTCAAGGTGATTTAATGTCTGACCTCTGTGTTTTGATGAGTCAGATAGTCTTTCAAAAATGACATCATCCTATTAAAAAGAGTCATGGTTTCAGCTTTTAAATATTTTTTCTAAATTCTTTAGAAATGCAAGAGAACCTGCTTTGAAAATTAATTTCTGATACTGGGGCATTTAACTGAAAACCATTTTCCATGGCAATTGAAAAACACACAGGCTAGGTATTTGTTTTTTTGTAATCTCAGAAGTCAAATTTTAAGAAAAGGTCTAATGAGACACTGGAAGTATTTTGAAACAAGGCATTTCTACCATTGTTCCATTTCTGCTAATCTAGGGCAATGATACTTCAACTGTTGCAGCTTCCGATAGCAATAGTTGATTTTCCCAGGATTTTAAGAACTGTTTACCTGGTGAACACTTGAAGAAACACTTTGACCTCTATGCACGCAAGCCTGCACTTTATTTATTTAGCTTTTAATTACTGGGCTTCAATTATTCTTTCAAGCTGCATATCTAAGTTGTACAACTAATGGGTAGGGACTCTACAACTCTTAGTCAGAAAGAACACAATAGTAAGCACTAATTTAAACTGATATTTTAAAATTTGTTTACGTGTCTCTTCTATTGTCTCTCTGAATCAAACTGTGATACAGTTCACTTGTGACCAAACTTCTGTTACAATGATATTCCTGCCATTTTGACTGGGTATAATCATGTCTAATATTCCCTCTATTATTTTTCTTCTGCAGGGACCTCTGAGGTCTGAGCATGGCACTAGCTTCTGGAAGCAGAAGCCAATGTGTCAAACCCAGCATATCAACAAGCATGCACAAGCCCTCCCAAAGGCTGCACAGCCGAGTAGCTTACAGGGGTGTTGATCATGTTACCAGCTAATTGCCACATAAAGTTTCCACCAAAAGTCCTAAGATGCTGAGCTGGAGCTGGAATTTTTAACTTTCAACTATCTGACCTCGAAGGCTAACTGTACTGCTGTAACTGAAGGGCATTTCAACTAAGATGAACGATCTCAGCACAGATCAGAAATAGAACGTGGGACTTCTGGATCTATAAGCATCAGTATACCACTTTCCATTGTAACAACTCAATCAGTTAAGCAAGAAGTTCCTAATCTGAAGATATCTTTTTCCACTGGCAGTGATTTATATTATTTGCAATGTATTTTCTTTTGGCTGTACAGATATTTATTGTCCATCCATAAGTGAACTGAGTGATGAGTTAGCTTCTGAACTGTTACAGGATGTATTGCTTCAGCTATCAGGGCATTGGTGAGACCATATCTCAAATATTGTGTGCTGTTTTGGTTTCCACATTTATGGAAGTATGTAAATAGATGTACGAGATACACAGGAGATTGACTAGATTGATACAAGTGAGCCAGTTTTTTTTAATGAGGAAAGGTTAGAAAGACTGAACTTGTTTCCATTGGAATGAAAGGGGACTTGATGGCTCCTATATATGATGTTCAACCAATTAGCCTAACATCTATTGTTGGAAAAGTATTGGAGTCAATTAAGGAAGGAGTATCAGAACTTTAGGAAAATCATAATATAATCAAGCAGAGTTTACATGGCTTCATGAAAGGGAAATCATGTTGTATTTGGCGTTCCAGAGGACATTTGACAAGATACCTCACAAAAGGTTAAGTCTAAGCACCGATAGTGTTGAAAGTAGTATATTGCCTTTGGCAGAGAATTAGTCATGGGCAGAAAACAGTGAGTTGGGATGAGGGGTTCTTTTTCAGGTTGGCAACTTGTAACCAGTGGGATTCCACAGGGATCAAGGAATGCTGAGACTGCAATGCTTTACAATATATCATTGATGTGGAGGAAGGAAGTGAAAGTACTGTAGCTAAAATTGCAGATGACACAAAAAATAAGTGGAAAGGCAGGTTGTGAGGGAGATACAACAGTTTAAAGAGAGATATTGAAATGTTAAGTAAGTGGGCAAAAAGTTGGCAAATGGAATATAACATGGAAAAAATGTGAAGTTGTTAATTTTGGGACAGAGAACAAAAGAACAATTATTTAAATGGAGAAAAACTGCGAAAGCTAAAACACAAAGGGATTTTGGTGTACTTGTACATGAAACACAGAAAGCTGGCACACAGTTACAGCAGGTAATCAGGAAGGCTATGGAATGTTGGCCCTTAGTTCAAGGGGGTTGGAGTATAAGAGCAGTATAAGAAGAGACTTATTGCAACCATACAAGATGCTGGTAAGACCACATCTGGAGTACTGAGAGCAGTTTTGGTCCGCTTATCTAAGAAAAGATGCCATTTCATTGGAGGCAGTTCAGTGAAGGCTCACTTGGATGATCCCCAGTATAGAGGGATTGTTATTTAGGAAGAGGCTAAACAGGTTGGGACTCTACTCACTGGAGTTTAGAAGAATGGGAGCTGATCTTATTGAAACATTTCACATTATCAAGGGGTTTGACAGGGTAAATGCTAAGAGAATGTTTCCCTTCATGGGAGAATCTAGCACCAGTCTCAGAATAGATGGGCACCAATTTAAGGCTGAGATGATGAGAACTTTCTTCTGTCAGATAGTTGAAAGTCTTTGGAACTCCTTGCCATAAAGAGCTATGGGAGCAGAGTCCTTGTGTATTTTGAAGGCTGAGAAAAATAAATTCTTGATCAGCAGGAGAATCAAGAATTACAGGGAAAGGGGAGGAAAGTGGACATGAGAAAAGTTGGATCAACCATGATCCTATTTAATGGCAGAGCAGTCAAAGGACTGAACAGCTTACTCCTGTTCCTGTTTCTTGTGGTCTTATGAACTGTTTTTAGGTGAATGTGGAAAGCATCGGTCTAAAACTAAGGGGCTGTGGGATCATGTTCAAATAACGACCGGAATTGGTGAGTGGCGAAAATAACCTCTTTTATTCAGTAGCACAGGAGAAGTTCAAGGCAGCAATAAAATCCTGAAATGCAGTTCTTACAAAAGCCTCTTTATATACAGTTGTTACATATATTAAAATTCCATTACTATGGCATTACATTGTTTTATCTTAGTACACCAAGGTTTGAAGAGATGGGAGACAAGAGATGGGATGCTAGCTGCTACTTCAGATGGGATTGAGTGTGTCTGTCTGGTCTACTTGCATAATTAAGCGGTATTAGGCCTTTTGTCTCTTAAGTTAGTAAATGTTAGTAAAAATGCTAGACCTATAAGCTCTAAATAAATTAGAAATCGTACCTGTACTAAATAAAATAATAAAGGATATTACACTGATTACCACAGCTGGGTTGTGAGATTTGTTTACTATTTGCCAGTGAGAGTTTCATTCATTCATGCAATTTCATGGAAGTGCTGTTTTGTCAGTTAGATTCTTAAAAGGAAATGGTCCAGTTGGAAGGTACTTATTAATTAGGGAATCTATTCATGTCCAGGAGATGGTTGGTAAGGGCTGATTAATATTATAATATTTCGTGAAGACATGATGGTGAGGATGGTAATGTTCTGTATGTTACACTTATTAAGAGGTAAACACTGCTTGTAGCAAGGGCTGATAAGGTGTGAAAATGCAGTCATGGGTTTGAAAGGGTTGTTTTGATTATAAAGGTTTGTTTTAAATTTGGTCTATCTTATGATAGTAAAATATACTACAGATCTGTGGGTTTTATGAATGAATGAATGAATGAATGAAACCGTGTTACCGTAAATATAGGGTTAGTAAAGGGTTATGAATGAATGAACAGGAATCCGTATTAATGAATGCAGCAAGCTGGTGAGCGAGTTAACAAAGATAACCTATAGCACAATATCGCACAGGGCACTGTGCAAAAATTAGTGGTGGCTTCTCAGGACAGACATAAAGAGAAGTGTTTTCTCTCTCAGAGATTGAGGGACTTTGGAACTGTGCCTCAGAAGGCAGTGGAGGTGAGGTCAATGAATTTTTTTTAAAAGTGGTGGTGGGTAGATTCTTCTTAGGCAAGGGAAACAAAGGAAAGAGTATCGGGAGTAGATGGAAATGTGGTATTTTATACACAAACAAATCAGCTAGGATCTTAGTGAATGGCACACCAGAAGGAGGAGGCAAATGGCCTATGTTTGCTCCCAATCCAGATGTTTCACCATATGGTCACTGCCTGGCACCTGTGTGGCACTAATCAGCCTAAGCTTGGATGATGTCCTGGGTCTTGATATGAATGCTGATTGTTTCAGTATTTGAGTCATGAATGGTGCTGAACATTGTGTAAAGATCAGTGATCATCCCCACTTCTAACTTGAAGATGAAGGAAAAATCATTGATGAAGCAGCTCTAGAAAGGTGTGCCTCAGACATTACCCTGTGGAACTTCTATAATGATGGCCTGGGTCTAAACAATTGATGTCAAAGAGTGTGGTACTGGAAAGGCACAGCCAGTCAGGCAGCATCCTGATGAAGAGCTTATGCTTGAAACGTCGACTCTCCTGCTCCTCGAATGCAGACTGACCGGCTGTACCTTCCCAGCACCACACTCTTCAACTCTGACCTCCAGCATCTGCAGTGCTCATTTTCTCCCTAAATGATTGACCTCCAACAATTACAACCATCTTTTTTGGAGTAGCTATGACTCCAACCAGTGGAGACTACCCCCCCCGATTCCCGTTGATTTCAATGTTGCCAGGTTCCTCGATACTACTCCCCCTTCAATTCATCTTCTTCGCCCATTTGTCTCCTTTGTTTGAACCAAAGCTGTACTGACATCAGGAGCTAAGCAACCTTGGTAAAAATCACCTGATGACTGAAAGGAGACTTATGGGAGAATTGATAGCTGGATCAGATTTGTTTTGGCTTTTTTTTGAAAACAGGATAAATCTGGACAATTTTCCAAATTGTCAGGTAATGCCCATGTTGTAGCTGTATTGGAACAGCATCTAGGTCTGAAGCACAAAATATGCTCAAATGACATCCCAGTTTACATAACTATCTTAGCACCACAGGATAAAATCTTGGGCTCTGTAGAATTTCTCAACCAGGACTCAATGAACTACAACTCCAACCAATTTAATTCAAATGTACAGTATTTACACCAAACACAAATGCTTTGAATTCTCAGTAAAGATTAGATTAGATTCCCTAAAGTATGGAGACAGGCCCTTCAGCCCAAGAAGTTCATACCAACGCTCCAAAGAGTAACCCACCTAGACCCATTCCAATACCCTATATCGACCCCTGACTAATGCATCTAAACTATGGGCAATTTAGCATGGCCAATTCACCTGACCTGCACAGCTTTGGATTGTGGGAAGAAACCAGAGAACCGGGAGGAAACCCACACAGATATAGGGACAGCATGCAAAACTCCAACAGTTGCCCAAGGTGTGAATCAAACCCAGATCCCTGGCACTGTGAGGCAGCAGTGCTAACCATTAAGCCACCGTGCTGCCCCATACATTGTGTAAATACAATATGTTCCAGTAAACATTGACTTTTTAAAAACAAGTAACAGGTTAGTTTTGTACAGTGTTACCAATTTGTACCATTTCCATGCTTAAAAATATTAAACAGAGTACTTACTGCCCCTTTACAATACAGCCGAATCTTTCCTGATGGAATCTTAACAATCACTGACATTCTTTTCCTGGTGCTTTTGGACAGAAAAAAAACCACAAAATAATTATTGACAAAAACTGAGCCTCATGATTCCTTTTTCTCCCAATAATAACTAGCTTGTCCTCATTATTTTGGATTACTAGCTGAAGTTGGAATGGCTACATCACGATTATCAATATTTTATGGTGCATTTTTCATTGGTACAGAGCACATCATTGATGTTGGTCCTCAAAAATATAAAAAGGGAAACATAAATGAAAGCACAGAAATTCTGCTGTTTCTGCACAGAATAAGGAAATTAAGGGTGTGTGCAGGAATATAGAATTGTAGTGCTCCGTGGTTTCCTTTCAAATGCTCACTGTTCCAAGAGAACATTCAAGATCAAAACCAGGGTTTGATATTTCCAATCTGGATTGCACCCCAATTTTCAACCCAGATCAGAATTGAAGTTAGCCAATTGGAGAAATTTTCTAGTTAAACAAATGGGCTCAGAGCCACCCCAGCTGAAGCAGCACAGTCCAGAAATCCACATAGGCAGCAGTGGACAGAAACAGCAGTGAAACTACAACCTGTCATTTGCAGCACTATCTGTCATATTTAAAGGACCT
This sequence comes from Chiloscyllium plagiosum, assembly GCF_037043375.1. Classification (NCBI taxonomy): domain Eukaryota; kingdom Metazoa; phylum Chordata; class Chondrichthyes; order Orectolobiformes; family Hemiscylliidae; genus Chiloscyllium; species Chiloscyllium plagiosum. Next base: position 89,322,828 of record NW_028270144.1, read on the forward strand.
TTTAGCCACATTGACAGCTACTGACAGAGTTAGGCAAGAGTGTAGTGGCAGGTTGGTGGAGGGGCAGACAGCCAAATGAGAAGAGGGTACAGCTGCCACTTGGGGCAGAGTTGGGATAAGTCTGAATGGGATCATGGGGGTGAAGGGCAAATCGTGTCAGATGGGAGCAAGTCAGAGTGATGGGTGTCAGGGATGGGGTCAGTTGTTGGACGCACAGGAGAGTCATCGCAGCAGGTGGAAAGGGAGCCAGATGCCAAGTCGGTGGGGACAGGTGGTTAGGTACAAAGAAGTCAGTGATGAGTTAAGAAATTCATAACTACCAATGAGTGGATTTTAATTCCTCTAACGTCTCTGGGTTAAATATTAATATAAGTAGAAACTCTCAAGTCTCCAACTTTAACTCAGAATTGGGGAGTTTTTCAGAGGGTTCTATATGCCAGATAATTGCCAAAAGGAAATTTCAACTTCCTGGCAATTCTTGCAGTGTCAACTACTATCTGTTGCAAGGTCCAACAAGATGTAACACCAGTAAACGTCTGCAGAAATTATCTTCCTATTGGAAGATTGGGGCTCCGATTTCATAAAACAAGGCTTGCTGTACAATTGAAAAATGTTAACAATTTTTTAAAAACTGACCGTTTAAAAGTTACAACAAAATAAGTGCATCTGCTACAGAGTCACATTTTCTAGTTTCTTAATTAAGAATTTAATTCAAATCTCAACAAATATCTTCTTAATTGATCCAAGTTGCAGTTTTCTTTCCTTCTATACAATCATTATTGCATCCAAGAGTAATTAATTGTGTGAAGGTTTTTGGCACATATGATGCCATTGTCAGGTATGATGTAATTGCAATTCTTGGCCCACGTACTTCAATGTAACTGCAGTTGTGAGGTATTAAATGACAAAAGCACTTACCTGGAAAATTCCAGGACATTAAGCAGCTCGTAGATCTGCTCTTCTCCCATCTACCAATGGAGAAATAAAAGTAAATTATTTCTGTCTAGCTTGCAATTTTAACTTCTCAGATATATATCGCTAGTTCTTGGCTCTATCGCAGTTCTCAGAAAACTAGCAATTGACACACACAAAACACACAGCAAAACCTATAGCATTTCACATATATAATTTCAGAACACTAGAAAATATAGTTTCTCAGTTCTTCAACAACTGAAAATCTTGAAAATACACAAGTATTTCAATCCTGGAAATTACGTACCCCAATAATTAATTAGGAAACATATGATGTCGGACAGGAAATGTCCATCCCACCCCAAAATGTTCAATACAACTGCAACATTAACCTCCAAATGCTGACTGCCATCCAAACTTCACAGAAAACAATTAATATGCTTACTTACAGCTTCTATAATGACAGAATCAGGTGTTCTTCCAGTGAAGATGAATCCAAACTGCTTTGCGGCTTTAACCAATGAGTTTTCATCTGTATAAAAACATATCTGTCAGCAGCCGTGCAAAAAAGCAGGTAAGACTACCACGATGATTAGTCAGTTTATTTGGGAGCACTAGCTTTCGGAGCGCTATTCCTTCACCAGGTAGCTGTGGAGCAGGACCATAAGACGCAGAAGTTATAGCAAACGATTACAGTGTTATACAGCTGAAATGATATATTGAACAAACCTAGATTGCTGTTAAGTCTTTCATCTTTTAGAATGGGTTGGAGGTTTCGGTTCATTAATATGTAAATATCAGAAATTCTTTTCAGTCACATTCTTGAGATAAGTTATGGTTTTATAAAAAAAGGTGACATCTCAGCTCAGACAATGCATTAAAGGTGTGAGGTTAGAGTCTGTCTGTATCCCAAACTTGAGTCAGACTAGTTCTATTTCCAAAGTAGGAATTTATAAAATATTACATGGGTTGACTTCCTGCAGATTGTGTGCTTTTTGAGCAAAATAAAATGTATCTGCAAATATAATTCTGCAAATGCAAATTCACCCCATAGACATATGTGTGTGTGTGCATGCTTATCAGAGAGTGAGTGTGAGCATGTGCACGTGAGTGCACATGTATGCGTTTGCGTGCATGTGATGGAGTATAAGCCTGTGAGAGGGGGTGTGTGGGTGAGTTTGGGATTGTAGGTGTGTGTGTGTGTATGAGAAAGAACATATGCGAGAGGATCTGCATGAGTACATGCATGTGAGAGAGAGTGTATAGTGTCGTGGCGTCACCTGTAGTATGACATGAACCCAAGGACCCAGTTGAGGCCATTCTCTTGGGTTCTGAACTTGGCCGTCAGCCTCTGCTCAGCAACAATGTAGAGTGGCCGAGCAGAGGCTGATAGCCAAGTTCGGAACTTATGAGGATGGCCTCAACCAGGACCTTGCATTCATGTCACGCTACAGGTGACCCCACTACCCTATACACTCCCTCTTACATACATACACACACACTCCACACTCCACACTCCCCCCCCCCCCCCCCCCCCCACTAAAGGCTTATACTCCATCACACACACTTTACCAAGCGTGCGCACACACACACTCACGTACACTTACATGCACACACTCACACACTCCCTCTCTCATGCACCTGTCCATGCATATAAGTTTATGGGGTGAATTTGCATTTGCAGAATTATATTTGCAGATACATTCATATATTCAAAAGTGCACAATCTGCAGGCAGTCAATCCATGTAATATTTTAGAAATTCCTACTTTGGAAATAGAATCAGTCTGACTCTATATTGGAATACAGACAGACTCTAACCTCACACCTTTACTGCACTGGCTGAGCTGTCATTTTTTTTTATAAAACCTCGAGAATGTGACTTAAAAAAATTTCTGAGATTTATATTTTAATAAAGCGAAACCGCCAACCCATTCTAAAAGATGAAAGACTTAACAGCAATCTAGGGTTGTTCAATATATCATTTCAGTTGCATAACACTGTAATCTTTTGCTATAAATTCTGTGCCTTATGATCCTGCTCCACAGCTACCTGAAGAAGAAGCAGTGCTCTGAAAGTTAGCGCTTCCAAATAAACCTGGTGGACTATAACCTTGTGTTATGAGATTTTTAACTTTGCCTACTTCAGTCCAACATTAGCTCCTCCACATCATGACTATAATCAGTAACAGAAAAGTGGCTAATGAACTTTGCTCTGTCTTTGTGTGCTTGTACAATATTGACTGCATTTCCTTGACTTCACCTTCACCTTATCCAGACTTTAATTAGCTTACTGTAGCAATGCTGACCACCAGAACAGAAGGTAAGATGTTGTAGTCTTTCTCCAGAGGTCCTTTCAGACAGGTGCAAAGGTTCCTGCAGCACTGTTCATCACTATTGGGCCATTTTTTTTTCCTGAGGCTTTGGGAAGTAGTTATTACTTAAAGACCACCAAGTATCAAAATATCTGTTAACATACTTCATTGCTGTTCATGGACCTCACTCTGCCCAAACTGGTTGATGACTTGCTCAACCCAGCCACAACATACCACAATGCAGATGTCATTTACTCAATACACTGTGTAACTCATAAAACAAGATTTCTCCAATGTGCTCCTTATTGGCCGTCAGTTTCTACAAACTCTTGATTGGTTCAAAATGTTGCATCATCCAAAATAAACATAAATAACTGAGGATACTGGAAATGGAATCATAGAGTTTTAGAGACATACAGCACAGAAACACACTCTTCGGTCCAACTCATCCATGCCGACCAGATATCCCAACCCAATCTAGTCCCACCTGCCAGCAACTGGCCACTCCATACCCTTTGTATTCATATACCCATCCAGATGCCTTTTAAATGTTGCAATTGTACCAGTCTTCACCACTTCTCATGACAGCTTATTCCATACACGTACCACCCTCTGCGTGAAAAAGTTGCTTCTTTGGTCTCTTTTATATCTTTTCCCTCTCACCCTAAGCCTATGCCCTCTAGTTCCAGACTCCCTGACCCCAGGGAAAAGACTTTGTCTATTTATCCTATCCATGCCCCTCATGATTTTATAAACCTCGATAAGGTCACCCCTCAGCCTCCGACACTCCAGGGAAAACAGTCTATTCAACCTTTCCCCATAGCTCAAATCCTCCAACCCTGGCAACATGCTTATAAATCTTTTCTGAACCCTTTCAAGTTTCACAACATCCTTCCAATAGGAAGGAGACCAGAATTGCATGCAATATTCCAACAGTGGCCTAACCAATGTCCTGTACAGCCGCAACATGACCTCCCAACTCATGTACTCAATACTCTGACCAATAAAGGCAAGCATCCCAAACGCCTTCTTCACTATCCTATCTACCTGTGACTCCACTTTCAAGGAGCTATGAACCTGCACTCCAAGGTCTCTTTGTTCAGCAATACTCCCTAGGACCTTACCATTAAGTATATAAGTCCTGCAAAGATTTGCTTTCCCAAAATGCAGCACCCACATTTATCTAAATTAAACTCCATCTGCCACTTCTCAGCCCATTGGCCCATCTGATCAAGATCTGCTGTACTCTGAAGTAACCTTCTTTGCTGTCCACTACACCTCCAATTTTGGTGTCATCGGCAAACTTACTAACTATACCTCTTATGCTCACATCCAAATCATTTATATAAATGATGAGAAGTAGTGGACCTAGCATTGATCCTTGTGGCACTCCACTGGTCACAGGCCTCCTGTCTGAAAAACAACCCTCCACCACCACTCTCTGTCTTCTACCTTTGAGCCAGTTCTGTATCCAAATGGCCAGTTTTCCCTGTATTCCATGAGATCTAACCTTGCTAACCAGTTTCCCATGGGGAACCTGTCATACACCTTACTGAAGTCCATATAGATCACATCTATCGCTCTGCCCTCATCAATCCTCTTTGCTGCTTCTTCAAAAAACTCAATCAAGTTTGTGAGACATGATTTCCCATGCAAAGAGCCATGTTAACTATCCCTAATCAGTCCTTGCCTTTCCAAATACATGTACATCCTGTCCCTCAGGATTCCCTCCAACAACTTGCCCACTACTGACGTCAGGCTCACTGCTCTGTAGTTCCCTGGCTTTTCCTTACCACCTTTCTTAAATACTGGCACCATGTTAGCCAACCTCCAGTCTTCCGGCACCTCACCTGTGACTATCGATGATACAAATATCTCAGTAAGAGGCCTGGAATCTGAAACAAAATCAAAGGATACTGGAGAACCATTGCACATCTGGCAGCATCTGTTGAGAGTTGACATTTTGAGTCCAGTGATCCCTCATAAAGGCTCAAAATGTTCACTCTTTCTTTGAGTAGATGCTGCCAGACATGTTGAGTTTCTCCAGCACTCTGCTTTTATTTCATTTTCCATAGTTTCTGCCCTCTCTCCTAAATCAAAACAGTTGCTCCAAATCAATTTTTCCTCGCAAGATCATTTTCTATAATGAAGGCATGCTAAACAATTAATTGCATTTACCCTGCATTAATTCATGAGGTTAATGTGAATGACAAACCAGATAATCGAGAAAACAGGGTTCCTAGATCTCCATTTTGCATTAATCTGTGGTTCAAAATGACAGTATCACTGGTATGCTGGAAACATGAGAGACAAGGACAAAAGCATGCCTTAATGTTCCTTTTTTCTCAAGAAACATGCCCAATTTATATCCCAGCATATTGTTTGTGAAGAGAAAATAAATTACTAACATCAACACTCCTATTAAGGAATCAATGAATTACACCCATCTGCTTTGATTTATAATACAATATTTACCTGAGAAGCTGATTTCTGTAATGTCAATACTCATGATCATCAGTTTTGTGAATTGAGCAAATCTAACTGTCGAATGATTGACTGCCAGCTGCCCAAGCATGTGGAAATAACATTTGAATAGACAAATATTTCATTTAAGACTGAATATCTCAGAGGATCTGTTGCCACCCTGAACACAATTGGAGTGATTCAAGATCATTCGGTACAAATGACTATAAATATCAAAAACATTTTAGTGTAAATATATTAAATGTGCAAAGGGTACACAAAGATAAGGTTCCTGCATCTGACGGATTAAAAATTCTCTTGACAGCAATTTCTGCCCGTGATGTATCAAATCCTGTTGCTCAATCAGCATTATATACAACTAATGTTGTGGTTTTGGAATATGAAATAGAGAAATAGCCTGCCATTAATAGCTTCCAGCTAAGTAGTAATGGAGAGGACAGAAAATAATCAAGCACAAGTTAAAACTAATGTTACTATTACCCAAATAAAACAACAAACCTGCACACAATCCCATAATGAGCTTATCCAATGACATCCATGCTTTTGGACAACCATGGAACACTGGCCCAAATCTCCCCTTCACCAAATTATCACAGTAACAAAAGGAACAGAACAAAGAGAATTTCTCTCCTTAATTGGGAACCTATGCATAATTGGAATCCATACTCTCAAGTCAAGACGTTAGAGAAATGTCGTGTTTTTGTGCAAGAGATACACGGAACACAACTGAAGCAAACAATGCACACAATGTAACTTTGAAATAATATTGTAAAAATAATTCTTGTTGAAGAACTTCTTCAGGATTTTCTCTTTTTCTTTAAATTGCACTGAAGTACACCAAAATTATTGGAGTTACTTTTGACAATTGTCGATATTGTGCATTGATTTTGATTATTTGTAGCTTCTCTCCATCATATCCCAGTATCTCACCTGGTGATGAAGCCTGGTAATAAATGTCATTTCCATCTCTCTCAGGAACAACTGTGTGGCAAATTGCCATCATAATGAGAAACTCCCGGATCTCACCAGATGTTGGCTGAAATAAAGCATATATAATCAATGTATATTGCTAACTCAGTAACTATGCTCCTTTTTAATTGTCTTATATTCTCAAACTTATTTACTTGATCACGTACACATTCAAATTTCATACAGTTTAGAGAATCCACAATGCACATGTTTACTGTACAACATAATGCAGTTATAGTGCAATGAGGGGTCTTCATGAACTTACACTATAGTTCCTCTTTTTTTGGTAGCACAGGCAGATGCAACTGCACTCTCACAGCCATAGAGTCATGGAGTAATACAACATGGAAACAGGCCCTTCAGCCCAAACTGGTCATAAAGTCATAGGGCACAGAAACAGACCCTTCGGTCCCTATCAGTCAGTGCTGAACTTAACTCTAGGTAAATTTTTAGTATCAGAGATCCATGGACATTCCCAGCCTATTTGCAAAGTAGCTTACAATATCAAACCCAAGTACTGCAATGGACTGCACCCTCTGAAACATCAAGCCTTTTAATTACTTTTTTTTTGAAGAGGTGACGAAAGTAGTGGACAAGGGGAATGTCGCTGATTATATGCTAAATGTTTGCTAACATTGAAGCTCTGGAATTGATTAGAAAATAGAGTGAATGGAAGGAGACAGAATCAGGACTACAGACAGGTTGTGGCTAGTGGGAACAGATTTTAACTCATCAGGTAGGTACTGAAGTTGGGAAATTTCATGCTGGTGTGTCAGGCAAAGATCTGTATTGCTGCATCAATTAATCACAATATTCATAAATGAATTAAATGATTGGATAGAAAGCAAATTTGCCAGCAACAGATAGAAGATACTGTAAGCCGCATAAAATTACAAAGATACATTAAATTAATGAGCAAAACCATAGCAAGTGAATGTCAATGCAGACAATGTGGTCATCTATTTTAACCTAAAGATTATACAACATCTTTTAAATAGTGAAATCTTGGAAAAACGTGACAGCCCAAATACAAAGATCAGTATAAGGTGATGAATGAATACAGAAACTAATCAAAAAAGGCTAATGGAATGTTGGACATTTTATTTTATGAATTAGAGTACCTGTATGAGGGGCATATGTCTTGGTTTGGATATAAAAAGCCTTGGTTAGACCACACAAAGTGTGACCAGTTCTGAGCATCATATCTTAGGAAGAAAATATTTTCATTGGATGGCGTGAATGACAACTGAATTCCAAAAGTTATAAGGAGAAATTAAACAAGTTTGGATTGTTCCCTCTGGTGTTTAGAAAATTAAGGGGAGTGGTGTTGGAAGTTTCAAGATACTAAGAAGATAGTTTCTCTTTTTCTAAATTATTTTCAGTAGCTGTGAAATTTAGATTAGGTGGTATAGTGTAAAACAATAGATTTAGACCATTCTAGAATGAAATTAGCAAATTAAAATTCATGTTGGATTATTCTGACATTGAAATATTACGCTGTTCCTTTATTGCCTCTCAAGTCAAAAACCTGGAATTCTCTCCCTAATGTCAGTGTGGGTGTATCTACACGAAATGGATTACAGGCAGTTCAATAACATCTTTGCAAGGGGAAGTAGAAATAGACAATAAATGCTCACCCAGGTAGTGAAACCCACATTCCCTGAATCATTTAAAAGACAAGTTGATTTTAAAATTGACTGCACAATTCATTTGGATCGGCTGGTGACAGCCCAATTTAAATAGAATCAAAGTGTCATTCAGCACAGAAACAGACCTTTTGGTCCAACTTGTCTGCGCCGATCAAACATCACAATCTGACCTAGTCCCATTTGCCAGCATTTGGCTCATATCCCTGAAAACTGTTCCTTTCCATTCATTCTCCAGATGCCTTGTAAATGTTGTAATTGTACCCACATCCACCACGTCCTCTAGCAGCTTGTGCTATACACGCACCACCGTGTGCTTGAAAAATCTTTCCCCTCTCACCTTAAACCTATTCCCTCAAATTTTGCTTCACAATCCCCCACCCACCCCACCATCAGAAAAAGGTCTTGGTTATTCACCCTATCCATGCCCCTCATGATTTTATAAACCTCTATAAGGTCACACCTCAACATCCAAAGCTCCAGGGAAAAAGCCCCAGCTATTCATCCTCTCCCCATAACTCAGGCCCTCCAGTCCTGGCAATATCCTTGTAAATCTTTTCTGTACCCTCCCAAATGTAACAACATTCTTCCAATAAGAGGGAGTGTAGAATTGTCAGTAGTATTAGAAACACAGAATCCCTACAGTGTTCAAAGAGGCTACTTGGCCCATCTGGTCCAGACCAACCCTCCAAAGAGCATCCCATTCAAAACTGCCATCTCCCCCACCACCCCACCATGTATTTCCCATGGCTAGCCCACCTTGTCTGTAAACTCCAGGCAATTTCATCATGGCCAATTCTCCAAACCTTCTCATCTTTGAACTGTGGGAAGAAACCAAAGCAAAACCCAAGCAGACCATGGGGAGAATGTGCTAACCCCACACAGACAGTGGCCTGAGAGTGGAATCGAACCTGGGTGCCTGGCACTGTGAGGCTAACCACTGAGCCACAGTGCTGCATATTCTAGAAGTGGCCTTACCAATATCCTATACAGCCGCAACAAGATGGTCCAACTCCTATACTCAATGATCAGACAAATGAAGGCAAACGAGCAAAATGCCTTCTTCACTACCCTGTCTACTTGCAACTCCACTTTCAAGGAAAAATGCACATGCACTCCTTTGGCAACACTCCCCAGAGCCCTAGTGTATAAGTCCAGCCTTGGTTTGCCTTAACAAAATGCAACACCTCACATTTATCTGAAATTAAACTCATTCTGCCACTCCTCGATACACTGGCCCATCTGATCAAGATCCTGTCGTACTCTGAGGTAACCTTCTTCACTGTCCACTACATCACCGATGTTGCTGACATATGCCAACTTATTAACCATGCCTCCTATATTCACATTCAAATCATTTATATAAAAGACAAAAGGCAGTGGAGCTAGCATCAATCCTTTTAACACACTGGTCACAGGCCTCCAGTCTGAAAAGCAACTGTCTACCACCACTTCCTATCTCCTACCTTCAAGACAATTTTGTGTCCAATTGGTTAGCTCCCCCTAGATCCTATGTGCTCTAACCTTACTAAGCAGTCTACCATGCAGAACCTAGGCAAACACTTTGTTGAAGTCCATTAAGGCAACATGTACCACTCTGCCTTCATCCATCTTCTTTGTCACCTCTTCAAAAAAACTCAATCAAGTTAGTGAGACATGATTTCCCAGGCACAAAGCAATGCTGACCATCACTAATCAGTCCTTGCCTTTCTAAATGCACGTAAGTCCTGTCCGTCAGAATCCCCTGCAACAACTTACTCACCACTGATGTAAGGTTCACTGGTCTATAGTTCTCTGCCTTTTCCTTACAGCCTTTCTTAAATAAAGGCACATTAGCCAACCTCCAGTCTTCCACCATCTCACCCATGGCTGTTGATGATACAAGTATCTCAGCAAGAGACCCAGCAATCAATTCCCTAGCTTTCCACAAAATTCTAGGAAACACCTGGTCAGTCCTAGGGATTTATCGACCTTTATGCATTTTAAGACCTCCAGTACCTCCTCTTCTGTAATATGAATTCTTTTCAAGATATCACAATTAATTTCTCCAACTTCCATGTCCTTCCAAATGACGCAAAATACTTGTTTAGTATCTCACCCATCTCTTGTGGTTCCAAACATAGACAGCAACATTGATCTTGAAGAGACCTTTTACCTTCCCTAGTTAAGACAGAACTTACTGAGAAGAACCAAGTTCTAGATGCATCACTTAGGCCATAAATGTATTAATTTAACCTCAGAGTTAAGACGGAAGAAACACTTCCTTTTGAGTTGACCTCCCTGCAGAAATAAAGCATTAGTTAGCAACTGACCCACGTTCCCAAATACTCCTTAATAACCAAGCCAAGAAAAACTTCATTACTGTTTTTTCTGCCATAGGTTAAGCTACTCTTCCATCTTGTTCCCAAATTTTCTTGAAAGCCTTGTGCCTAAAGCTTGCTTTAGCCTTTTAAGACCCATCAGGAGATACCTTTTCTATTCAAAGTTTGTGAGAAGATTTGTAGCTCGGGTGCTCGTTGTTGTGTTTCTGTTCGCCGAACTGGGAATTTGTATTGCAGACATTTCGTCCCCTGTCTAGGTGACATCCTTAGTGCTTGGGAGCCTCCTGTGAAGCGCTTCTGTGATGTTTCCTTTGGCATTTATAGTGATTTGTATCTGCCGCTTCTGGTTTCAGTTCCAGCTGTCCGCTGCAGTGGCCGGTATATTGGGTCCAGGTCGATGTGCTTATTGATTGAATCTGTGGATGAGTGCCATGCTCTAGGAATTCCCTGGCTGTTCTCTGTTTGGCTTGTCCTATAATAGTAGTGTAGTCCCAGTCGAACTCATGTTGCTTGTTATCGGAGTGTGTGGCTACTAAGAATAGCTGGTCATGTCGTTTCATGGCTAGTTGGTGTTCATGGATGCGGATCGTTAGCTGTCTTCCTGTGTTGTGGCCCTTTTGAACAGTGTCTTGATGCAACTTCTTTTGTATTGCATAATATATTCCACTGTCACCACTGGATAGCAAGGCTCAATCAGGAAATTTAGCACAGACATTTTTCAGTGATAAAGGAAAATGTTTACGCGAGGAATGATCATTACTTAAGCACATCAAACTTGAATTAAAAGCAAGCTGACCATGAAGTATAAAAAGCAATGTAAAAGAGAGCTTGAGTAATGATTCTTAAACAAGGTTTAAGGTTAGTAGGGGAAGATTTAAAAGGGAACTAACTTTTTTTTTACGCAGAGGGTGGAGTCTATATGGAATGAGCTGCCAGAGGAAGTGACGGAGGCTCGTTACTATTACAACATTTAAAAGGCATCTGGATAGGTATATGAATATGAAAGGGTTAGAAGAATATGGGCCAAAAATATTGGCAAATGGGACTAGATTAATTTAGGATACCTGGACAACATGAATGAGTTGGATCAAATAGTCTGTTTCCATACTATGGGTCTCGAACTGACTACTGTGACTGTAAGGCAGCATTTACTGTACTGAACAAAATATTCATTTTAAAAGCCTGTGTAAACTTTACAATGATTAAAGGCAGGTTTTTATTGAATATAGGCCCTACTAACCTACTGCAGCACAGTCTTCCAATTTCATGCAACGCAACTACAGGTTGCTTTAAGTTAGGATGTTAATAATTTTATAGCACAGTGAAAACATTTTAACTTCTGGTTGAGCACACGACGGAGCACAGTATGCTAATTAAGACCAACATGTTGTGTCAGGGAAGGACAGTTTGTTCCTGCAGCATCCATTGAATTGAGCAAGCAAACCTATACATCTCCATGTAATACCGAAGGTGCATTTTATTTTAGATTATTCTTAGCTAAAAATCACACAACATCAGGTTATAATCTAACAGGTTTATTTGGAAGTACTAGCTTTTGGAGCGCTGCTCCTTCATCAGCTAACTGTGGAGTAGGTCCATAAGACACACAGTTTATAGCAAAAAAATACAGTACCATGCAACTGAAATGATATATTGAACAAACCTAGACTGCTGTTAAGTCTTTCATCTTTGAGAATGGGTTGCAGGCTTCAGTTCATTAATATGTAAATCCCAGTCTTTGTTTAAGCCACCTTCTCAAGAAAACTTAAGGTTTTATAACAAAAGGCTTCTCAGCTCAGACAATGTGTGTGTGTGTGAGTGTAATGGAATATAAAACAGAGTTTGTCTGTATCCCAATCTTGAATCAGACTGGTTCTATTTCCAAAGTGGAATTTATAAACTATTCCATGGGTTGACTGTCTGCAGATTGTGTGTCTTTTGAGCAAAATAGAATGTATCTGCAAAGTATAATTCACATACAAATTCACCCCATAGACTTGTATGTCTGTGCATGTGTGCGTGTTTAAGAGAGAGCGAGCTTGAGTGTCTGTATGTGAGTGTGAGTGCGAGCGCATGTCAGAGAGTGTGTGTTTGTGTACATATACTTGGTAAAGTGTGTGAGAGAGTATGATGGAGTATAAGCCTGTGAGGAGTGTGCGCAAGGGTGCAGTGTGGAGGGTGTATGTGTGTGTATGACAGAGGGTGTGCACGAGTGTGTGAGTATGTAAGTGCGTGTGTACGTATGAAAGAGACAGTGCATAGGATAGTGGGGTCACCTGTCGTGTGACATGAACCCAAGGTCCCGGTTGAGGCCATTCTCACGGGTGCTGACCTTGGCTATCAGTGTCTGCTCGGCCACTCTGCATTGTTGCATATCCCGAAGTCCGCCTTTGCCGGAGAACACTTCAGTGGTCCAGGACATTCTGCCTTGGATCTTCAGTTGACCATCCTATAAGGCGGACTTCAGGATACGCAACAATGCAGAGTAGCCGAGCAGAGGCTGATAGCTAGGTTCAGCACCCATGAGAATGGCCTCAACTGGGACCTTGGGTTCATGTCACACTACAGGTGACTGCACTACACAAACACACTCACGCAGACTCTCTCATACACACAAACACACACACCCCCCACACACAATCTCACAGTCTTATATTCCATTACACTCACACACACACACTTTACCAAGGATACACACAAACAAACACACACTCTCGCTCTCATGCGTGCAGACACACATATAAGTCTATGGGGTGAATTTGCATTTGCAGAATTAAATTTGCAGATACATTCTATTTTGCTCAAAAGGCGCACAATCTGCAGGTCAATCCATGTAATATTTTAGAAATTCCACTTTGGAAATAGAACCAGTCTGACTCAAGATTGGAATACAGACAGATTCTAATCTCACTTTTAATGCATTGACTGAGCTGAGATGTCACCTTTTTTTTAATAAACCCTAAGCTATCTCGAGAATGTGACTTAAAAGAAGTTCTGGGATTTATGTATTAATGAATTGAAACCTGCAACCCATTCTAAAAGATTAAAGACTTGACAACAACCTAGTTTTGTTCAATACATCATTTCAGTTGCACAACACTGTAATCTTTTGCCATCAATTCTGTGTCTTTTGGTTCTGCTCCACAGCTACTTGGTGAAGGAGCAGTGCTCCAAAAGCTAGTGCTTCCAAATACAGTAAACCTGTTGGACTATAACCTGATGTTGTGTGATTTTTAACTTTGTCTGCCTCCATCCAACACTGGCTCCCTTGCATCAGATTATTCTTGTTCACCATCGAGTGGTTAATTTGGGAACAATCAAGCTGGAGTCTAAATGCAGAAAGGAATGGTGCATGTCATTAAAAGGCAACACAAATAAAAGGATTTACAAATATAGGAAAAACACAAAATAGTGGAAACATCAACCTGAAAGACAAAAACAAATGTATACTACATATAAAAACACCAACAGAATGATAGCGATTTTTCGAAAGTATTATGAAAGCTTCATATTCAAATTTTATGTACACTTGAATTTAAAGGGTCATAGAGGTAGTTGGATATTCTTAAAAATTTCAATGCATAGATAATGGAACTTTTTCAAACAACACTTTCTTGCTAACTACATGATTTCACTTGGACTTGTTTTCTTGAACTCCCTTCAGGGACGATTTGGAGATGCTAGTGTTGGACTGGGGTGTACAAAGTTAAAAATCACAAAACAGGTCTATTTGGAAACACTAGCTTTCGGAGCACTGCTCCTTCATCAGGTGGTTGTGGAGTATAAGATCATAAGACACAAAATTTATAGCAAAAAATTTTCAGTGTAATTTAACTGAAATTTAGACTTGCAGAATTATGTGGGAGATTAGAAATGTTGTTTTTGCAGGTGGGGGAGGGGGTGTAGTGGAGGGAAGGGAAGGGGAACATTATATAAACGGTCACGGAATTCTTGTAGCATGTAGCATACTTAAGGCTAAGAACATAGAGGGCCTTTTAAAGAAAATAGTTTTAAGCTAGGAAATAACTATGAAAGGCTGTAGCTGACCACAAAAAGAAGCAGCAAGGGCATTTCACAATAAAGCTTATAGTATGATAAGAGAAACTGGATAAAAGAACAAGCTGTAACAAACAAGGAACAAAGAATGCAGACAAGGACAGCAGGATGGCCAGATAAGAAAATAACTAACAAGTGAGGTAATCGGCTTATGATAGGATGGGAAAAGGGAGGCGTGATTCCGCAACTTGTAAACTAAATAAGAATGCTAATATGCTCTGTTTTCGTGTGCATTTCTGCTTGATCACAGAAGCGTCCAGTTCTTGCAAGGCTGTAATAAATTTTCCAAGGCTTTGTCTCAGGCTGATTGATTTGTGAGTGAGTTCTGTTTCTCACAATTTGGGGGTTCGTCCGGGATCCAAAACTCCGACCGCTTGACTCTCTTGGGATGACAGGGGAGGTGCACCTTGCCGATTTCGGTGATCTCTGACTCCCTTGCTTGTTGTTCGCGGTTTGGGCGAGTACGATCCGGACTGGGAGACCCTGGAAACAAGGCGGGCAGACATGGCGGGTTCGGTTGGGCAACTCTTGTGCACAAGACCTGGGTAGGGAAAAGTCTTAAAGGATATATCCGGGCGACCGGGGGCAGTGGTATTTGCAGCAGGAATTGCCATGGGACGGGGTGCACCGAAATGACCAGGTAACTCTGTGCACAGACCAAGGGAAGAACAGAGACCTTTTAAGTATTGCCTTGGTGGTCGGGACGTACGACAAGTACGGGGAATTGGCGATAAATAAAATTATGCATATTTTAATGGAAAACAGCCCGTGTCAGAAGGGCTAGTAGCTGAAGGGCTACTGAGGGTGCACTTCGTAACTAACTTATGGCCAGACGTCCAGAAAAATATTCAAAAGCTAGAGGAATTGTTGCGGGAAGCTCAAAGTGTCTGTGTGTCTGTGTCTGTGTGTGTGTATGTATGTATGTATGTATGTATGTATGTATGTATGTATGTATGTATGTGTGTGTGTGAGTGAGTGAGAGAGAGAGAGAAAGAAAAGAGCTGTACAGCAAGTAGAAAGTTTAACCCTTTGTGATTCGGTTTGAATGCACATTTGTTTGTTGGTGATTGAATGTTTGTGTTTTGTTCCCTGGAGCTTGAGATCTGGGACTGTTTTGAATTTGATTGCTACTATGGAAATTTTAACATGATTTCTTTTAAAGTTAAGGATTTTACAGATTATGAAATAAAATGTTAACTCCTGTTCTTTTTACAGGTCATGACTGTCTTACTATCAGTTTCTAACTAATCTCTTTTATCCTTACATAAAAGTGATTTATGGAGAACAGTTGAAGTCTAAAAAAAAACATATAATTGGTCAGATTAATCAGATGAGTAAGGTGTCTAGTCATGACCCTGAAGGGGGGGGGGGGGGTGGAAGAAGGTGACACCAGACCTCGTTAAGATTAATTAAATTAGCAACAATGGGAGGCTCGGCGAGTTGCCTGTGTAACGATCGATCTGTAAATAACGTTAAAGGGGATATATCCCACCTGACAGTTCTTTGGGGAGAATGTTGGGTAATTGGGAACGCAACTCCCGGACGTGGGAGAAAGATAAAGCTACAATGATAAACTATTGTTGTTTTGTCTGGACTAGAGAAAGTATTAAGGCGCCTGGTATTTTTTGGCCCAAATATGGGTCCGATGAAGATTGGCTGTGCCAAGATCTAAATATATACGTAAATCAAAAGAAACATGCAGTCAAGAAAAGTCAGAATATGCGGCTTATTGGATAGGGAGTATGGGAGTAAAATTATGTCCCGTGAATACGGAGGAATCAGGAAAAAGAGAATGAAAAAGGGAAGCCACAATGGGATCCCTTAACGTGTTTGCCACCCCCATATACTAATCCCCGGAACGAGCCTACAGCTCCCGAAGTAGAACAGAGTCCAGACACAGAAAGGGGAACGGACTCTGAACTAAAAGATGCAGAACCTAGGGGGCTCAGAAACACTCGAACCACCACACGTAAAGGAGGGACAGAGATAATGTAAAATGTAAAATTATGTCCCTTACAAGAGTTCCGATTGGGGAAGGTACAATCGGATATGTAAATGCTCCCTATCCTAGCAGTGAAGTTAGGGTCTTTAAAAAGGAAATGAAAAGTTAAATAGAGGATCCGGTTGGACTAGCCGAACAATTAGAGCAATTCCTAGGGCCTAATTTATATACCTGGGAAGGACTGATGGCAATTTTAGGAACGTTATTTTCAGGGGAAGAACGAGGTATGATTAGGAGAGCGGCTTTATAGGAATGGGAAAAGAAGCACCCAGTTGGGGAAGAAGGAGCCCCAGCAGAACAGAAATTCCCAAATGTTGACCGTCATTGGGAGAATAATGACAGAAGAGATAGGGAGTCAATGCGGAACCTACGAGAAATGGTAATATTAGGAATTAAAGAGGCGGCACCAAGATCACAAGACTTTGTTAAGGCCTTTGAAGTACGACAAGAGAAGGATGAAACCCCTTCTGCATTTCTTAAAAGGCTCAAGGAGGCCACAAGGAAGTATTCGGGAATGGATCCCGATAATCCGATAGCACAGGGACTCTTAAAGGTCCAGTTTGTAACTGAATCATGGCCGGACATACAAAAGAAATTACAGAAATTAGATGGATGGAGTGAAAGACAGGTGGAAGAACTGTTATGTGAGGCACAGAAAGTGTATGTGAAAAGGGAAGACGAGAAGCAGAAACAGAAAGCCAAAATGATGGTGGCGGCAGTAGAAGAAATAACAAAAGGGAGAATGGGATCAAGGAATAACAGGAAGGGTAGGGGAGGACACGAAAGACAAGGGTCGGATACCCGGGAAAGGAGGCAACAGGCAGGGTGTTACCATTGCGGGAAACTGGGGCATTTTAAATGGGAATGCCTGGAATTAGCACGAGAAAGGGAAGCCGTTTCCCTAATGACCTTAGATGAAGATTAGGGGAGTCAAGGGTTCCTTCCTCCTGAGACCCACCGGGAACCCTTGATAAATTTGAAGGTGGGGCCTGAAGGGGAGGATGCAGTATTTTTGGTGGATATGGGAGCAGCACGGTCATCCCTAAGGTTTAGACCTACCGGCGTTAAATTGACTAAGGAGAATCTCAGGGTTTCTGGAGTAAAAGGCGAGGAATTCTTGGTGCCTATTTTTGAACCAACCCTAATTAGAAGAAATGATGAGGAAGTGATAGGACAATTACTATATATTCCTGACATTGGAAGTAATCTATTAGGTAGGGATTTGATTATATTGCTGGGCTTAAAAATTGGGGTGGAGGATTGTGCAGTAACTGTAACGATGGCTAAGACAACCCAAGGAAGATGGATCCTCCCAGATGGAAGGGAGTTTTTAAGTAAACCAGTTATGAGAAACATCCTAACCACCTTGCACCAAGGCAGTCACTGGGGCTCCCAAGCCATGTGTGACATAGTGTTAAGGAAGTACGGATGTAAAGGGATATACACAGTAGCCAAGCAGGTATGCGCAGGATGCCCGACTTGCCAAAAGATTAATAAGAAAGTAACGAGAGAGGGACCAAGAGGTGGAAGAAACCCTGGGGTAAAACCTTTTCAAAGAATACAGGTAGATTACACAGAATTACCCCCAGTAGGGAAACAAAAGTACTTATTAGTCCTAATGGATCACCTAACTGGTGGAGGCATTTCCAATGTCCTCAGCAACCTCGAAGGGAGTAGTGAAAACTCTTTTAGAACATATAATTCCTCGATATGGAGTGGTGGAAAGTATAGATTCAGACCAAGGTAGCCATTTTACCTCTAAGATCCTACAAGAAGAAATGGCGAGATTAGAGAACTCTTGGGAATTCCACACTCCTTGGCACCCGCCTTCCTCTGGACGGGTGAAACGAATGAATCAAACATTAAGCTAGTCCTAGAGACTCGATTACGCATTAGGACTGCACCTAGATGTGATATAGGCCTCTCTCCTTATGAGATGATGTTTGGATTACCTTTCTTAGGTGGAAGAGGGGAATTACCAACTGTAGAGTTCAATGATAAATTTTTAAAGAACTATATTGTGGCGCTCGGCTCTTCTTTGTCTGTCCTTAGGAAGAAGGGTCTGTTGACCCAGACACCTCCACTTGAGTTCGCAGTACATCGGATACGACCGGGTGATTGGATCCTGATAAAGACCTGGAAATATATCAAACTGCACCCAAGCTGGAGGGACCATTCCTAACCCTCCTGACTACTGAAACAGCCATCCGAACTGCTGAAAAAGGGTGGAGTCATCACACTCGTGTTAAGGGCCCGGTGGACACTCCTTCCCCTCCGGCAGAGTGGCAAGCTCATTCTACAGACAACCCTCTGAAAATCAAGCTGAGCAAAAAGAATGGACTGAGATAAGAGACTATTATGTATTGGTTAAAAAAACTGCATCCCAAAACAATTGTAAGTGTTGCATGGACTCACTCCTCCCTGGTATTTAAAGGGTTAGGGAATAGACAGATAGGGTTGTGAGCTGAAATGAGTGGTCAGCTTTATATTGTCACGATGATATTGGCGCTAGCTGCCAAGGGGGGTGGGAAATATCATTTTACCGCTTTATGTCAGAATTATGCTAAACTAAAGGGGCATACCGACTGTTGGGTATGAGCTGAGATCCCACACCATGGAGAATCCGGAATTCCTCTCACGGTAATACCACTTACCAAAAGTGAAGTGTATGGCGTACAACAATTTGACCCCGGCTCAAATGATACAACTTGGAGATTTGAAAGGGGTAATTATAACTTTGTGGGATGGTTCCCTCAACCAGCCCTGAAAACTCTGGGTGCTATCGATGGCCTTAGAGTTTCTGTAATCAGAATGATACCGCACCCTTCCGATTAGGAAAATCATTTTGTGTCTACACCAGCCAAGCCACTGCCAAGACCATTCCCCGAATATTGAATGGGACATATTAAATGTGTGGCTTAAAGGCCTACCCATTTATCCCCAGCAAGAAGTACGTTTGGAGTGGCGGATGTAACGGGAATGGGTGCTGGGACCATCCAGTTCAAACACTGCCTCAAAGCCAGAAAGGCTCGAGTGGCTGCTGCTACCTCGCCTATATAATTTCCCACTTGAGGCTGTCAAAGAGAGCCCCAAAAATACCTTGGAATAAACAGGGAGGAAGGTGAGTAACCCGGAAAGTAACCGAAGGAGATCGCCTCCTCTGGACTTTGATACCTATGTATGGGACCGCTCGAGCAGGAGTAGAAATACAAAAGTTGGCGGCTTCCCGGAAGAGTTGGCCAACAGTACTGCTGATGCATTGGCCGAAACCCAATCCCAAATAGCAGACATAACGACCGAAATGATTGCCACTAGGCTAACAACCCTTCAGGACAGGATGGTTCTGGATTATATTCTAGCAGAGAAGGGTGGTACCTGTGCACTAATTGGAGAGGAATGTTGTACGTACATACCTGAGGTCTCCTCTAACATTACTGATATCTCCAAACATGTGCGAGACAAAAATCGCCAAGATAAGGGAGGCCGGTAATCGGTACTGGAACGAAAAAGGATGGGAATGGGGGGATTGGGGATTGACTGGTTGGGGAAGGTGGTTAGTCAATCGAGCTATCTATGGATTATTGATATTAGTGGGTCTGGTGGTAGGGTTCAATGTCCTAAAATGGGTAATGAGCCGACTGATGACATCCCATGGGTAAGGAACCCAAATAAATCATCAGATGCTTTTACTATCAGCAGGTGATATGCAACAAAGAGAAAGTCAAAGAATGCTTCTAGAGTTCGAGGGACGAACAACACAAATGTAAAATGTAAGATTGTGAACCTCATTGCCAAAAGGCGTAAGAGGGCAGAACATAAGAAAATGAATTAAAGGAGACTTAATAAGTGCAGAAACAACAGTTAGAGAAAAAGAAAAAGGGGGAATTGTGGGAGATTGGAAATGTCGTTTTTGCAGATGGAGAAGGGGGTGTAGTGGGGGAAGGGAAGGGGAACATTATACAAACGGTCACAGAGTTCTTGTAACATGTAGCATACTTAAGGCCAAGACTTTAATGAATATAGACGGTCTTTTAAAGAGAATAGTTTTAAGCTAGGAAATAACTATGAAGGGTTGTAGCTGACCACAAAAAGCAGCAGCAAGGGCATTTCACAATAAAGCTTATAGTATGATAAGAGAAACTGGATAAAAGAACAAGCTGTAACAAATAAGGAACAAAGAATGCAGACAAGGACAGCAGGATGGCCAGGTAAGAAAATAACTAACAAGTGAGGTAATCGGCTTATGATAGGATGGGAAAAGGGAGGCGTGGTTCCGCAACTTGTAAACTAAAGAAGAATGCTAATATGCTCTGTTTTCCCATGCACTTCTGCTTGATTGAAGAAGTGTCCAGTTCTTGCAAGGCTGTAATAAATTGTTCTTGTTTCCAAGACTTTGTCTCAGGCTGATTGATTTGTGAGTGAGTTCTGTTTCTCACAATTACATTTTACTTTGCTCAAAACCTGCATGAATCCATGTAAGGTTCTGTAAATACATTTTTTAGATTAGAATCAGTCTGACCATTGCGGCACAGACAGTCTCACACAGGGCAGCTCACACCTTAAATGTATTATCTGGGCCAACGTGACACCAGCTGCTAATGTTCACTTGAGAATGTAACTTTTAAAAAAGTTTTGTGATTTACTTATGAAAGAACTGAAACCAACATGGTCATTCTAAAAAATGAGAGACTTAACAAACAATCCAGGTCTTTTTCAATATATAATTTCAGTTACATCGCACTGTAAACTTTTGCTATAAATTCTGTGTCTTACGGTCTTATACTCCACAACCACCTGTTGAAGAAGCAGCGCTCTGAAAGCTAGAGCTGCCACATAAAGCTGTTGGACTGTAACCTGGTGTTGTGTGATTTTTAACTCACTTCAGAGAAAATACATGACTGCTTTTATGATTGAGTTTAGAGCTGTTCTGTTTGCAGGCTTGGAACCTTTTTGGATATGGGGGGCCAAGGTTTGCTGAAAGAAAGCTTCCTCGCACAATTCTCCTGTTACTGGAAAAGTACCCTAAGGATGGATGCGGTGTGGTGCCTGGAGCCGAAGTCCATTTGGTCTCAAATGAAAAGCCTCTGAAGGATTTTTCGATATTTCCTGACAGACTGAGTCTGCTTAGGACCTAAGTGATAAATGCATGCATTGAGTGATGTTCATCTTTGTGGGCCAAAACATTAGACTGTCAGCCAACTGAACATTTCAAACCTTTTCCCTTTTGGCCTTCAAGAGCTATGAATTACTGGCCAAAAAGGGTATTTCTCCCCTGAAGTGAATCTCTGCAGAAAGAATCCATTTTTGCTTTCTTTTACCTAGTGTGTGCTCGTATTTGTTTTCTAACAAATGGGAGTATTGGAAGTTGAAAAATACAGAGTTATCTCCCATCTTGGTTGTAACAAAGGAAAGTTCTTATTTTCATCTGCACAGAATGCAATACATGTCAATGAAATAGGTGATTCAAACACCAGAAATTCAAAATGAAAATTATGCTGCTCCACTCAGAAACTTAGCTGATGTCTCTGCCCTTTTAGGACAATTAATTATTTATTAATCCAATCACATTAATGCAGTTCTAAATAATTTCTCAGAATTATGATAAGGAGTCATGCAATCTCAAGTCTTTATCATATTTAGTTTCTAAACAAATAAATTATAATTATACTTGAAAACATAACACCATTTAGTTGAAAGACTTACATGCTCACTAAGGATGTTGTCTAACAATGTTGGATCATCAAATTCCAAAGAATCCTTGGAGGAAGCAAAATGTCTGCAGAATAACAAATGATAAATAAAATCAACTCACCAAACAATCTTTTTCTCGTATGACAAATATTTCACAATCCAATACTTTACATTCTTGCCCACAATTTAATGTTTCATAGTGAAGACAGTAAGATGAAAAGTAATCAAAATGACCTAAAAACAAAAGTCAAAAATGACTGTTTGAATTAGAGCATCTGTAGAGGAACACAAATTCGTTGCTGGGGAGATGGTGTGCGCATGCTAAGCTTGGTCCAGGCCAATGCTGAGTAGACTGGACTGGGAGTGTTCTGCAGTGACCAGCCTTCTAGCATATAATTCAGTGAATCACCAAGTCTCTTTGGAAGCCTTTTTTTGAAGGAAACAAGTTGGGTGAATAATTATGGTCTGAATTAGCAAAACAAATTTTTTATGCCAACAGTTTCAATAAACTCAAGCTTAACAACCACTTAACACAGCATTTTTATTTATCTCCTAGTAAAAAAGCCAAGTATAACAGATGCTGGAAATCTGAAATTTACAAAAACAGATGCTGGTAATACTCATCTGATCTGACAGTATATTTGGAGGGGAAAGACTTCATTTTTCAAGTGTATGCATTCTGATAAAAGATCTCAGGTTTGCAACATTAAATTCTGATATTGTGTCTACAGGGATAATCTGAGCTGCTGAGTATTTCCAGCATGTTTTTGTTTTCATTGCTTACTTATCTGATTGCTCTCATTTCTTTCTTTCATTTTTACTTTCTGTTTGGCTTACTTTTAGTTCACTTAAGTAACAGCAATGGTTTTACTTCAAAATAATTCAATGAGAAAACTGCAAAAATCAGCAAACAACATTTTATTTAATAAGATTGGCCTCTAAAGAATGTCAACTGTGTATCCAAGCTTTGTTGTGTATTATGCTCCTTCCATAATTAAATGCATGATACCCCTATTCTGATGAAGAGCTTCATCTGACAGTTTTGAGATTAATAATGGAATGAAACATGTGCCTTAAACTTCCTCCCCAAAGGCATTGTGGGTCTATCTCTATGAGATGGACTGCAGCAGTTTAAGAAGGCAGTTTACTCTTTCTCAAGAAAGTAAGGGATGGGCAATAAATGCTGGTCTAGCTAGCTACACTCACATATCCCTTAAATGAGTTTAAAGAGAAGCTCACTACATGCATTGGAATGCAGCAACCAGCTTTGACCAACTGACTAACAGAGATAACAAAGTGTCTCTCACAAAGACATGGTGGCAGAGTGGTAATGTCAATGGACCATTGATCAGCTTTAGTTTCAAGGTTTATTGCCTCTCTAAAGTGGCCTCTTCAGCAGCATGGTCTCATCTAATCTCCCACCCCCCACCCGATGTTCTGATGCTGCATTTTTTGCTGATAGAAGGATACCAAACCAATTCATTGTATAAAAATTTCATTACACAATCCTCAACAGAAATAAATTCCATTGAGAAACAAACACTTCACAAAAAGAATGAACATGATGCATTAGAGGAGGCAATGGCCTAGTGACAATTTCATTGAGCTGATGATCCAGAGTCATGAACTTTTCAATAAAAATATGGAATTAAAAGAATTAATGATGATCTACACATGACTTCAGACCTACAGCAATGTGGTTAATTCTTAACTGCCTCATCAAATGGCATAACAAGGCATTCAGTAGCATCAACTGTTAGGAAGGCAAAAAAGAATGAAACAAAACAACCACCTGGAATCCACCAAGGCACCAGATATGATGTACCAACTCCTTCTTGCTAACATCTGGGGACTAGTGCCAAAATTGGATGAGCTATCTCAGACTAGTCAATCAGCAGCCTGACAAAGCTATACTGTGACTGTGGTATGCCCAGAGCAGGGACTCCAGGCGGAAGTGTCAGCAGACCCAGGCACTCTCAGTCTCGAGGAAGCCCAGTGGGATGGACTCAATGAACTCCCAGCCTCAAGTTGAAGCCCAGAGCAGAGTTCCTGCTTTAGAAAGATTGTAATGCCGAACTTTTATCTTTATTTATTTATTTTCTAATATATACATCAAATTTTGTACCTAGGTATCTTTGTACCTAGCTTTATAAGGACTGTAACGCTGACTTTTTAACTTTTTTTTCTATTTTCTTACTTATAACTAAGATTTTGTATCTAGGTATCGTACCCAAGATGGCAGCAGAAATGGCAACTTTTTGCTGTACTCATGTACCCCTGTTCTAATTCTAATTCATGGAATCATACCTTACATGCAATGTTTCAGACCATTACTATCCCGATGTATGTCCTGTTCCCCAGCAGAGGTGAAGTTTCAGTGGTAATGCTGGAGGAGTCCTCAAAACTGACCCTGGATGCCATGGCATCTCTTTGTATCAGGTCAAATGTGGGCAAGGAAACCTTACTATGATATACTAATCCCCTTTTGCCAATGAATTAGTACTCCTCCATATTAACCACGACTTGAAGGAAACAATGAGGATGGCAGTGCGCCACTCCATTCTCTGGGTAGGGACTTGAATTATGGGGCACCAATACAAACTGAGCTGGTTCTTGTAGAGACAAAGCCTTGTATTCACATTGAGAATACCTTCCATTATGTTGTGTAGCACCACCACTGTGCTAAATGGGTAGACTTTGACTAGATCTACCAGTTCCAGATTGGGCAACTAAGAAATGCTGTGGGCTATCAGCAGCCAAATGTTACTCCGATACAACTTCACAACATCATGGACCTGCATATTCACCAGTTTACCATTGCTAACAAACGAGGTGTCAACCTTGTTTCAATGAAGAATGGTATGTCAGGAACAGCATTAGGCTTAGCTTGCTACAAGTTGCTGAAGCTACAAAACAGGACAACGTTTTGCCAAACAGCATAAGCAGCAAGTGATAAACAGATCTAAGTATTCCCATAATAAATGGATCAGATCTTAGCTCTACAGTTGTGCCATATCTAGTATTTGGTGGTGGAGGAGGTGGTTTCACAAACATCCCCATTTTGAATAACAGGAGAGGCCAGCACATCATTGCAAAAGATAAGGCTGAAACATTCACAGCAATCTTCATGCTGAATTGCCAAGTGGTTGATCCATTTTGGTCTCCTCCAGAGTTTCTCAGCATGACAGATGCCAATCTTTAGCCAATTCAACACCCTCTATGTGATATCAAAAAACAGTTTGAGATACTGAATGCTAATAGGATATGGGCCTTCACAATATTCCAGCAAGAGCACTGACATTTTGTACACCAGAA
Organism: Chiloscyllium plagiosum; assembly: GCF_037043375.1. NCBI lineage: Eukaryota > Metazoa > Chordata > Chondrichthyes > Orectolobiformes > Hemiscylliidae > Chiloscyllium > Chiloscyllium plagiosum. Next base: position 89,348,537 of record NW_028270144.1, read on the forward strand.
TTTGCCACATCCACAGCTAAGCTGTTCCAGTGAATCTACAATATTAACATTTACCCAACAGTGTGAAAAACTGTCCAGATATCTAGTTGGGTCCTGCATACAAAAGCAGGATAAATCCAATTCAATCAATTACTGCCCCATGAGTCTGCTCTCAATCATTATGAAAGTGAACTGAGTGATGCTATTGATTAGCAATAACCTGCTCACTGAGGATCAGTTTGGGTTCCACCAGTGCCACTCAACCTATGACCTTCTTAACCTCAGGGCAGTTTCCGTGGCCTAACCATTTTCAGTTGCTTCATCAATGACCTTCCTTCCATTGTAAAGTCAGAAATGGGGATGTTCACTGATGACTGCACAATGTACAACACCACTCGCAATGCCGCTGATAATGAAGCAGTCCATGTTTAAAAGCAGCAAGGTCCAGGCTTAGACTGATATCAACATCAATGCCAGGCGATGACCATCACTAACAAGAGAGAATCTATCCATTGTCCTTTGACATTCAACGGTAACAACATGCAGGAGGTTACTATTGATCAGAAACTGAACTGGTCCAGCCACATGAATAGTGTGTCTACAAAAGGCAGATCAGAGGCTAAGAAACCTGCAGCAAATAACTCCGCTCCTGCTTCCCCAAAGTCCATTATCAACAAGTCTGGAGTTTGATGGAATACCCTCCATTTTTTTAGATGAGTGCAGCTCCAATTACATTCAAAATGCTTGTCACTATCTGGACATGCAGTCTGTTTGGCTTGTTGCGACATGGGGTAAACACTCCTGCTTAATTTAAAGTTGCAACACAGAAAAGATTTATCCCGTGCAGCAAGCTGTGAAAATTCGAGAGGCCAAGAACTAAGTAAAAATTAACACCTTTATTTCTTAAAGTATAGTAGAGAATAATTAACTAACAACTATTTACAACTCCTTCCTCTAACCTAACTTTTACTTTCCCTTCTATAATACTAGCCTGATAAAATCTCTGATTTAGATTTACAAATCTAAACTTCTTTTCTCAGAGCCAGACAGCCTTCGGTTCTTCTCCGTACTCCTGTCTTCTTTTCTTCTTCTTAGGGATTCTGTTTCACAGATTACTGATCAATAAAGGTACCTTTAAGAGAGTTATTCTCTGGGCAGTTTGCAGATGTCACTGGCTTGGAAGTTCTCCTCCCAACTGTTTAATTTTCCACAGTCTTATACCCCCAAAGCATCAGATTGTGTCATTGGCTTTTAAGATCATAAATATACTAAATTCAAACTGGATTGGAGTTTGGTACTTTTTTTTTGAGAGGGGCATATTTAAACTAAATGGCCTAATTCAAATCTGTTTTTGTCTTCAAGCAACCAGCTACCCTAGCTACACCACATTTTACATTGTATCTGATTCAGAACACTTGGTACTGTCACTGCTAGCGTTTAACTCTCTTAAATACCCACAGTATACCCACATCTTCATAACAGATTGAATGATAGTGGATGTGGTGCCAATCACTCCACCATCATTGCTAAGTGCTATTGGTCTGCATCATCTATATGATGCACTGCAGAAAATCACCAAGTCTTCTTAGATAGCACTTTCCAAACTCATGATCAATAGCATTTACAAGTACAAGGGCAGCTGCTGTGTGGAAACATCACCTATAAGTTCCCTCCAAGACACTCACCAGCATGATTTGGAAATATAGCACTGTACCTCAGTGTTACTCAGTTAAAGTCCTGGAATTCTCCCTAACTGCATTGTGGGTCTGCCTACACTAAACGGACTGCAGCAGTTCAAGAAGGCAGTTCATCAGCAGGTACCGTCTGAAGGGTACCTGTGGAACGGCAATAAACGTTAGCACAGCCAGTGATGCACATCCCACGAATGAATAATTTTTATAAAATCTAAGTTAAAGATGGCATCAGATCGAAAGAAAAAGCATGGAACAACATGAAGATGAATGGTAATGTCAACGGTTGAGAAAATTCTAGAAACTAAAAGGAAATGATTTTGAAGAAGACTACCAAGAAAAATAAAAAAAGTAAGAATGTCAACACAAGTATACAAAAAAAAACAAAGAAGCTAAAGGAAATTGGTTTCTGAGAGAATGAGACAGCAGAATTAATAATGAGGACACAAGAAACTGATAAACTCTGCACAAGTGTTTGTGTCAGTTTTCACAATATAAGATACCAAAATGATCCCAATGAGAGTACATAGCTGGGGAGCAACCGAAACAACCATGAAGGAAAAAGTATTAGACTGGGACTACAGACTGAGAAGACTCCTGGGCCTGACGTCTTGCATCCCAAAATATTAAAAGAACTGGCTGCAGAGATACATTGCATCTTCCTAATTTTCCAAAATCCTTCTGAAAAAGGTCCAATTAGATTGGAAACTGTAAGTAACATCCCTATTCAGGAAAGTAGGGATACAATAAGCAGGAAACTATATAGCAGTTAGCCTGACCTGTCATGGGGAAAATTCGGAAATCTATTATTAAGGGAATAGCAGCAGGATTTTAGAAAATTATAATACACATCAGGCAGAATCAAAATGCTATTGGGGAAAGAGTGTTTGCTGATCGAGCTCGGGTTCCTTGAAAATGTAACATAGGCTGGATAAGGGAAACTGGTAGATATAGTGTATTGGATCTGCAAACTGCATTCAATAAGGTGTCACATAACAAGCTCCTGCACAATAAAATCTTACTATGAGAAATTAACATATTAGCACGGACAGAGAATTTGCTTACAAACAGAAAACAGACTAGGGATAAATGGGCCATTTTTAGTTTTGAAAACAGCAAATAGTGGAATACTGCAGAGATCAGTACTCAAATACTTAGAATCTATATGATAGCCAATTTTGTTTATGATAAAATAGATAGATTTGAAAGCAAATTGTAAGGACACAAAGAAACTGAAAAGGCTTGTAGATTGGTTAAGGGAGTGGACAAAAATTCTATAGATGTAGTATAACGTAGGAAAATATGAGGTTGTCAACTTTGGCAAGGAGAATAGTGAAGTAAAATATTATTTAAATGAAAAGAGTGATTGCAGAAAACTGTAGTTCACAGGGGTCTGGATGTTCTTGTACACAGATCAGATAAAGTTAGCATGTAGATACCCGCAATTAATTAGGAAGGCAAATGGATTACTGAATTTTATTGCAAGGGGGATGGAATATGAAAATAAGAAAATCTTGCTAGAATTGTATAAGGTACTGATGAGACCCCACAAAATGCTGCGTACAGTTCTGGTCGGCTGACTTAAGGAGAGATACACTTGCGCTGGAGGTATAGACAGTTCACTAGGTTAATTCCTAGGGCAATGGGGTTTTATAAGAGGTTATACTCATTGGAAAGGATTGAAAAGGCAGAACTGAAAGGATTTTTCTCAATTCCTCAGGAACATAGAATGAGAAGGGACAATAAGGGATTGCCCATTTAAGGGTCATTAAGGGTTGCTCATTTTTGGAAATCTCTACCCAAAATAACAGCAGCAGCTGGGTCAGTAAAAACATGCAAAGCCAAATCAGACAAGACTTTTTATCTATAGGAGTGTCAAGAGTTTTGAGACAGACAAGAAAGGTGAGTGAAGGACAGAATCAGATCAGCCATGATCTCACTGAATGTTAGAGCGGGCGTCAGTGGTCAAATGACTGATGCATGCTCCTATATCTGAAATATGTTTCTCCACCTGCGGAAATTTTGAACTGGCCCATCTTTTTAGAATCAGGGAATGACTCTCAGATAGGATTAAGATAAATTATTCTCTCAGAAAGTTTGGATCATTGCAAACTTTCCACCCCAGTGAGTTTATCAATTGCTACAGAGGTTGTCACTGAATACATTCAAAGCGGATAGACAGATTTTCAAACTGAAAGGGAGCCCTTTCTGAAGTGTTTTGGGAACAAGCAGGAAAGTGGAGTCGAGAAGATGATTAGATCATCATTTGAATGGCTAAGTAGGCCACACTACCTACTCATATTCATATTTATAAAGTCCATTGAGGCGTGCAAAATGCCATATCAAGTAAGTCTTTACTTTAAAAGTAATCAGAGTCCATATTTCAAAGGATAAGTAATCATTATCACCACAGGGGAGGAATGTTTGGATTTTAGAATAATACTGAGTTCCCAGTTTGACCCACTTAAAATTGTTTTAAGTGAATATTGTTATTTTTTCCAAGAATAAAATATTGTTATTTTTTCCAATTTCAATTGTAACATTGTAATCAATAGAAGGGATATACAAATAATCTCTGTCCTTAATGTGGATGGAGGAGCAGAAAATATATCTATACTCTTGCATTTTCAGAAGTCTGTTCATCCTTGCAGATCGAATGTGATTATTATGACTTATTGATGTATTTAACCTCTGATAGTCGTTGATATTTTACAAAGATGCAGTCCTTTAATGTCAAACTTAAAAGCAACTCTATGATTTACAGCACTTTAAAAATACCTCCTTATCCAAATGTAAGAAGTAATATATAATACATTAATACAAATCCCAAATCAAATTAGCAGAACATTTATAAAGTTCACTTACCCCAAATCATCAGAAGAGCGTTCGGTATCTGAATCTGGATAATGACTATGAGAAATAAATGAGAATTTTATTGTATGTACAAAACACCAACTCCATAAAATGCAAAGAACTATAACACAGCCACAAAGGACAAAACAGATTTTATCTTAAAACACATCTGTCTTCCAATCTTTCCAAAATCAAGGGCAAATGATAAATTAACAACTGAAGCTATCAACAATCAATTTACTCTGAAAACTACTTTTCTCATGATAAAAAATATTTCTCTTGCAACATGCAAAGGAAGGAGATACTACAGTGCGAAAACATCAGATTTCAATTTCTGTGGCAAGATCATTATTTACTAAAATGTGTACTACTTCCTGCTTCAACACACAATATATTTGAATATGGCTGAAAGAGACATTTTGTCAAAGCTTTTTATCTTGCACTCATCAGGACAATTTGCAAAAAAGTATCAATGTAAAGGGAAAATAAAATTTATACTGTTTGAGAGCAGAGTTCTGAGTATTTGGCAAGTCGATGCTGTATCTTTTATGCTGATATTTCTTGCAAAGTGCCCTAATCATTGCAAGACAAATGCTTCAGTAAAATGTGTACTATTTTCACAATTCTCAAGAGCTGTACCAAACAAATTGAACATTTCCTGTGGAACTAACATTTCTAGTGCACATTTTTTTATTGAACTTAGTTTATACATCTCCACCACATCCTGCTGAAACCAGGACATGATTAAGTTCAGTTGTCCCGATTCATGACAAGTTTAATTTAGTATTTTTGAGAGGGGAATATATTTTTCTTTCAATGACACTAATGATAACAAGCAACATGGATGATGACAACAAAGAAGATGCTGCACACAACACTGGACGGAAAATTGGACCAAACATAAAGAGAGCCCGTGCGTTGAGCACATTTCATGGATGCTAAGAGCTAGTGCTTTCTTTTGCAGTAAACTGGTGAATTGCATGAGCACTTTACATAATTTTGTTCTTTCATTATTGGGAATTAAGTCCCTGGTCACACAGATATTCCAAACCAAACAAAAATCTAACAAGAAGGAGATGTCTATAGTACTCATTTATGCCCTTACCCATATGTAATGCCAGCAATGGAACATTTTTTGAACTGCATGATGTTACAGGTTAAGGTGCCAGTTTTGTCTGAAAATATGTACTTGACCTGAAAGGAAAGAGCAAAAAGTTTAAATTTTTCAGAAATCTATATTTGAAATAAAAGAATACAGCATAAAGAACACACCAAGAAATATTATGCACATATTCTCTCTCTTTGCAGATGCTGACTATCGGTTGATCTTAAATTACTGGTAGATGATCTCAACTGCTGGGTCTGTCCATGGCTGAAGGTAACTTATAATGGCTACACTCAGGTTTGAGGTGACATCAGAGGGCAGAAGAAATTCGATAACTGAGGCAGTGATTTGCACAGTCAGAATCATAGTCTTTGTACTTATGGCAACCAGTTAAGATAGTAAAGTGCCTCAGAAAACACACACCGTTTAAAGCATCAGGTTATGGCTGAAGTCTACATAATTTATTTGTGCTTTAATTTCCTGTTTAATGACACATTCTCATTTCCAAGCTCATTATTGAATAATTTTACATAACATTTTGTATATTAACAGTTAAATCCTGAACTCTAAACAGTTTTAGTCAGCAAATGGCAATTTTTCAGGTTCAAGAAAAATAAGATCTAGCTTCTTGTGATTAGGAATTTAGCCACAGATATTAAAAAGGTATTATGGCCCACCTCTGATTGATGACGACTTAGCTGGTTGTTTGACCAACTGACAGTAGTGTCATTGCAATTACTTTAGTATTGGTAGCTTGATGGCAATTTGCAGCTGAGGCGGAATCAACAAAAGAATACAGACATCTCAATGGCATTCCTGATCTCTATCCAGTAAATCAAAGTAGAAGTGAGCATGTCAGATGGGAACTCCATAGAGTCACAAAATCTGTACAGTGTGGAGCAGGCCATTTGACCCATTCAGTCACACCAACCCTCTGAAGATCATCGCACCCAGACACACTCCTCTACTCTATCCCTGCATTTCCTGTAAGCTTACATTTCCCATGGCTAAACTGCCTCGCCTACACATCCCAATATACTAAGAGCAATTTAGCATGGCCAATCCACCTAACCTGCACATCTTTAGACTTGATTAGTCAATATTAATTAGTGAACAGTTATACCCACTCAATTAATTAATGCTGTTGGAAGTATTCTAACAGACATTAAGGTCATTATGAAGTCAAATCATTATCATTATTCTTCACTTTGTAGAATGTCGAGGGAGACGATGGTCTAGTGGTATTATCACTTGTCTGTTAATCCAAAGACCCAGGTTCAAATCTCAGCATAGCAGATGACAAAATTTGAATGTAGTTAATAAATAATTTAATTAAGCATCTAATATTGACCATGAATCCATTGTCGACTATCAGAAAAATCTACAGGGATCACGAATGGCCTTTAGGGAAGGAAACTGCCATCCTTACCTGATTTTGCCTACATGTGACTTCAAACCCACAGCAATGTGGTTGGATCTTAATTGGCCGCTGGCAATTAGAAATGCGCAATAAATGCTGCCTAGCCAATGATGCCCTCATCCATGAATGAATAATAAAGATTGTGGATACTGGTGTTGGAATACTAGAATATTTTTTGACTGAAACTGATTTCTTAAGGCTGCTTTATGGTTATCAGGAATTGAGGAATGGAGATCGTTTAAATTCCAGTCTGCTTAGAAACAGCAGTTACCCTGTGTAACCTATGCTTTTCTGAGAAACCATTACTAAGAGTTCACAGAGAACTAAATTCCTGACCAAGATGTTCTCCTGAAAAGCATCTCAAAGAGTTCTTCTCAAAAATTCCTGAGCAAACTGCATCTGTAAAGATCCCAGAGATTAACACCTGTGTTCGATAACGCCTATCTACCATATGCCAGTCACCAGAATTGATTTTGAAAATGTCTTAAATTTATCTTTTTTAATCTTGCCACTTTTTCTATACCTATTGTGAGGGCATGTGCTTTAGGCTATGTCGAGGAGTAAATATTTGTGTTTTCATGTCTCAAACTGTATGTTAACTAGCTTCATATCTTTGCTGAATAAATTTTATTTTTTAATAAATCAATAATTTTATTGGTTATTAAAGAAGCCTAGTTGATGAATATTTTCATAGTGAACCTAATATAAAGATATCTATTGGCATTTGTTAAATAGATGAAGGCAGAGTGGTAGACATGATCTATATGGACTTCAGTAAGGCATTTGACAAGGTTCCCCATGGGAGATTGGTTAGCAAGGTTAGATATCATGGAATACAAGGAGAACTAGCCATTTGGATACAGAACTGGCTCAAAGGTAGAAGACAGAGGGTGGTGGTGGAGGGTTGTTTTTCAGACTGGAGGTCTGCGACCAGTGGAGTGCAACAAGGATCAGTGCTGGGTCCTCTACTTTTCATCATTTATATAAATGATTTGGATGTCAGCATAACAGGTCTGTTAGTAAGTTTGCAGATGATATCAAAATTGAAGGTGTAGTGGACAGCGAAGAAGGTTAGCTCAGATTACAACACGACCTTGATCAAATGGGCCAATGGGCTGAGGAACAGCAGATGGAGTTCAATTTAGATAAATGCAAGGTGCTGCATTTTGGGAAAGCAAATCTGAGCAGGACTTATACACTCAATGATAAGGTCACAGGGAGCGTTGCTAAACAAAGAGACCTTGGAGTGCAGGTTCATAGCTCCTTGAAAGTAGAGTCACAGGTAGATAGGGTACTGAAGAAGGCGTTTGGTATTCTTTCCTTTATTGATCACAGTATTGAGGAGAGGTGTTGACTGTACAGGACCTTAGTTAGGCCACTGTTGGAATATTGCATGCAATTCTGGTCTCCTTCCTATCGGAAAGATTTTGTGAAACTTGAAAGGGTTCAGAAAATATTTACAAGGATGTCGCCAGGGTTGGAGGGTTTGAACTATAGGGAGAGGTTCAATACGGTGGGGCTGTTTTCCCTGGCGCATCGGAGGCTGAGGGGTGACCTTGTAGAGGTTTACAAAATCTTGAGGGGCATGGTTAGGATAAATAGACAAAGTCTCTTTCCTGGGGTGGGGGAGTCCAGAACTAGAGGGCATAGGCTTAGGGCGAGAGGGGAAAGATATAAGAGAGACCTAAGGGACAACCTTTTCACTCAGAGGGTGGTACGTGTATGGAATGAGCTGCCAAAGGAAGTGGTGGAGACTGGTACAATTGCAACATTTAAAAGGCATCTGAATGGATATATGAATAAGAAGGGTTTGGAGAGATATGGGTTGGGTGCTGGCAGATGGACGAGATTGGGTTGGGATATCTGGTTGGCATGGACGAGTTGGACCAAAGGGTCTGTTTCCATGCTGTACATCTCTTTGAGTCTATGACTCTATATGCTGTGACCAATGGAGTAGTGGGACTACAGACAGTGTACTCCTCCAACCTCAATTGTAACAACGTTCACAGATGAATGATAGACATTAAAAAGTGTTAGCATGCACCTTGTTTGTTAAACTGAATCAATATACAAAAGATGCCTGCTAAAAGCCATTCATAATTCAGTTGATACAATAGAGAATAAAGTATTCTTGCTGCAAAAGTTCTTGGAGATGATAGAAAGCATTCATTCTGCAGGATATATGCAAGCTGAGTTGGCTACCAGGTTTTAAAACAGACAAAATTTATTCACAAGATTACACAATAAAACACAAAGAACAGAATAAAGAACACCTATAGAACTCCGTCTTTCAAAACTAGACTTAATTATGCTGTTCTGAATATCCACAAAAGTCCTAATAAGCAAACCCTCTTGAAACACAGTTTAAAAAAATAGAACAGATGCTTACAGGTTGAAGTTAGAACAGCAGAAGGAGAGAGAGAGTTTCCGCACAGCTCACTGTTGAACTCCAAACTAGTTCTGGACTGAACTAAACTGCTCAGCTAGAAAGCTGACTGCTCCCCTTTCATTATACAGGTCACTTCTAAAACATGACCATTTTGGCCTGAAGTCTCATCTGTTTATATATAAACAAAAAGGCCTCTCAACACCCTTTAATCTCTGTACCAAACCAGTCTAATTGGCACCGGGAGCAGTTTATGACCCCTCTGAAAATAACCAAGAACATAGTACCTTTGAGAAAAGGAACAGCTCTTGCGCATTGTGCCATCTGATATCTAATATATTCAACGCTGAAAGCAATAAACATTTAAGGAATATGAATGAACTTCAAAATAAGAGAATCAACCCGCATTTATATAGCACTTTTAAGAGAGAAAACTATTTCAAAGACTTGACAACAGCACAAGAGATGGAGACATTAGGAAGGTTAGCTAAAAGGAAGTGAGTTAGGTGCGGAAGCAAACAGCTTTAGAGTGGGAATTCCGGACTTTAGGGCCTGAATGGCTGAAGGAATGGGCAGTAATTTTTCAGAGTAGTGAGTTGGACTTGCAGAACAGAGTCAATAGAATGATACATCCTTAGAATGAAAGAAACTTCTGCTAGACTATTCAGTTTCTATTCATGAAGAGAACAAATTTCCACAGAAATAATTAATGTACAGTAAAAGAAATCTGATTCCTCAGAACTTGTGGACAATTATAAATTCAAAGAATGCACATTTTTAAAACACCTAAGGAAACAGTCATAAAGCTATAAACACAATTGTTTTATTATAGGGAACTTACAACAACGAGGTCCTAAAGTTCTATTGCAAAGTCTTAAATATTTTAACATGTAAATTAATTCAAGGCAGACAGAAAGCTAAGTATTCCCCTGGAATCAAAAGCATCCAGTATCTGTTCAATGAAACACAACATTGAAACAATCAGTGAAACATTTTAGATGTCACCCACCTGGCCAAGTTCTTCGTTCAGATTAGAGGTTCTGGCCATTGCAGGCATATCTGTTTCTGGATGGTACATATCCATATCCTAAAACAACCAAGGACAAATTAGACTTCCATTTCCAATTCAAAACCTTTTATATGAACTATTAATTTACAAGATAAACACTAGAACCAAATGGGCAAAACTAGCAAACTGGATAGTAGTAACAGGATAGGTCAGAGTCAGCATGGATTTATGAAGGGGAAATCATGCTTGACTAATCTTCTGGAATTTTTTGAGGATTTAACTCTGAAGAAGGACGAGGGAGATCTAGTAGATGTAGTGTATCTGGACTTTCAGAAAGCTTTTGATAAAGTCCCACATAGGAGGTTAGTGAGCAAAATTAGAGCGCATGGTATTGGGGGCAAAGTACTAACTTGGATTGAAAGTTGGTTGGCTGACAGGAAACAAAGAGTAGTGATAAACGGCTCCATTTCGGAATGGCAGGCAGTGACCAGTGGGGTACCGCAGGGATCAGTGCTGGGACCGCAGCTTTTTACGATATATATTAATGATATAGAAGATGGTATTAGTAATAACATTAGTAAATTTGCTGATGATACTAAGCTGGGTGGCAGGGTGAAATGTGAGGAGGATGTTAGGAGATTACAGGGTGGCCGGGACAGGTTAGGTGAGTGGTCAGATGCATGGAAGATGCAGTTTAATGTGGATAAATGTATGGTTATCCACTTTGGTGGCAAGAACAGGAAGGCAGATTACTACCTAAATGGAATCAATTTAGGTAAAGGGGCAGTACAAAGAGATCTGGGTTTTCTTGTACACCAGTCACCAGTCAATGAAGGTAAGCATGCAGGTACAGCAGGTAATGAAGAAGGCCAATAGCATGCTGGCCTTCATAACAAGAGGGATTGAGTATAGAAGCAATGAGGTTCTTCTGCAGCTGTACAAGGCCCTGGTGAGACCACACCTGGAGTATTGTGTCCAGTTCTGGTCTCCAAATTTGAGGAAAGACATTCTGGCTATTGAGGGAGTGCAGCGTAGCCGAACCAGAGGACACAGCTTAAAAATACGAGGTAGACCACTTAGGACAGAGATGAGGAGAAACTTCTTCACCCAGAGAGTGGTGGCTGTGTGGAATGCTCTGCCCTAGAGGGTAGTGGAGGCCCAGTCTCTGGATTCATTTAAGAAAGAGTTGGATAGAGCTCTCAAGGATAGTGGAATCAAGGGTTATGGAGATAAGGCAGGAACAGGATACTGATTAAGGATGATCAGCCATGATCATATTGAATGGTGGTGTAGGCTCGAAAGGCAGAATGGCCTCCTCCTGCACCTATTGTCTATTGTAATTGGTTTCCATATCCATAGGCACATTTGTAAAGTTTAATTTGGATCAAAGTTTAATTATTAAATATTGTGTATTATACAGCTTCTCTCAAACACTAGAAAAATATAGTAAATAAAACAGAAAATGTAATTTTTATGAAGAAGGTGATCAAAGTACTAGCTCTGCAAACGGTTTTGATATTTTCAAAAGTAATCTTCGATATGTTTCTTTCTTTCCTCTCTTCCTCAAAGCCATTCCTTCCTGAAGTATAGCGTCAAGAGGAGGAGGTTGAGAGGTGACCTTATAAAGGTTTTTAAAGTTATGAGGGTTATAGATATGGTGAGGAATTTCAAGACTAGAGGGCATATTTTTAAAGTGAGAGGAGAAAGATTTTAAAAAGACATGAAGAGCATTATCTTTTTACAGTGAGAGTGGTTCATGTGTGGAATGAACTGCCAGAGAAAGTGGTGGATGCAGGTACAGTTACAGCATTTAGAAAACATTTAGATAAGTCCATAAATAAGGAATGTTTGGAAGGATATGGGCCAAGCGTAGCAGCTAGAACTAGTTTAGTTTGTGATTATGGTCAACACAGACTTGATGAACCAAAGGATCTATTCCGTGCTGTATGATTCTATGACTATGGATCTATAATCATTCAAAGAGTACATTAGGAGGGCACATAATAATGTTCATTTTTGCATAAGCACACCTCAATAAGTGTATAACAAAAGCAGAATCCCTCTAAATAGGGATACATAATTTCAGTTCTCCTTCTGCCGGCTAAGTCAGCACAGATCAAGAACCAAAGCTTTCTACATGACCAAATAAATAAAACTTCAATTCATTAGGAAGCTAGGAACCAAATTATAATATTTGTCTGAATACACTATCTATATAACGCATTTTAAAAAGGTACATACCCAGTTAATGAAGAGTGCTTGGGTAAATTTGACAACTTCCAATGTTACAAGCAGACTGATTGGAATGAGGTTGTTATAGAGAATGATGAAGGTAAGAAGGTTGTACCCAAAATTAGCTGTGTCAGTACCTATAAAAAGAAACAAAGTTCGAATTAATTGCATGAGACAAAGATTAGAACAAAATTTTAATGCATCATGTGGAATTTAAATACTTATGTAAAATTTTTGAATCTGTACTTACAAAATTGAATAATGCAGGAGTATTTCAAGCACTTCCTGGCATATGTATGCTGCAAAGTGGGTGCAACCTTAAACTATTTAAAATGGCCCAGAATTTGCAGTTGTGGTAATAGTATCAGGATTTACTATCATTACAATTGTGAAAGTGCCAGGAATTCTGAAGTCTACATGTGCACAATTAGATGCAGAAATCTAGAAGTTCCATTCAGCAATGCTTTGTTCCTTCACTGGGTGCACTCCTGAAGTCTCCACCAATAGCAATCTTTATAAATCACTTGAAATGTCATAAACTTTAATCTTCAGAAGGTAGTGTTGCAGTAAAACCTCAAAATAATTATACCTTATTCAGTGAAACGTAATTGAATATTTAACATTTCGTGTCATAACAACTCAATATCATACTGTCCATATAAAGCTTCCGTTTTTCCACATCATATATATCAATATCATACTGTCCATTCCGTTTTTCCACATCATGATAAAATTCCATAGCTTTTTAATGCAAAAAATGTCTTTAATATAATTTTTCCCCTTTTACCTTATTCACATTTGCATGACCCAATCTATCATATGCTGCTTTTCAAATTTATAAAACATAAGGTAATCACTGCATTTTGCTTCCTGATTTGCTGTTGGTGACAATTTGACAATGTGATAGACTGATCAACCTTTTTGGTGACAGCACTTTTGCTGGACACCTGTAGATCCCATAGACCAGACACCAGAATCAAACTAACATTGGGAAAGGGGAAATTCATGCCAAAAAGATGATCTTGATATGCATCTTTCTTCAAGGTTCTCTGCTAACATCAGAATCCAGGTCAATTCCTTCCTTTACTTTAGTTCAAGGATAAACAATTAAGAAACACTTAGAGCTGCCAGCACTATATTGTTGTAGAGTGAAAAGGTTTAACGATTATAAACAGAAATGTCTCAGGCGCCTACATTAACTGATAATGGCAAATGATATTGGCAGAACAAAACTACTTTTCTTCTCAAGAGCTTTAGATCAAGTTGAGGAGTATTTTCCACTCAAGATATTCCTGCTGTTCTCCACAAGGCAACAACCTAATGAATGGAATACTTGCATGTCAAAGATCAATTCCACATAACTTTCTTTACAATTTCACCAAGAGTTAGAATTTAGATTTTAGCATTTCCTCATTTCCATGCTTCTTAGGACTTTAATATTTATTCACAATTTCTGAAATAGAAGAGAAACATCATCTGTCTGGATTTTGCCGTAGCAATGACAGTAAAATGTCAGTGTTTGCCATCATTATCCTTCAAAACTGACACAATTTCCAGAGTTTACACGTTGTGGCTAATGTTGCAGCTGTTTTTAGCAATAGTACTCTTCTTCAGAGGGTATGCTGTGGAAGATGCCCAAATTCCAATCAATTTGAAATCATTGGTCTGATTGCTCGTCATTAGTGGGTAGGACTGTCTAAATCTTCTTATACAAATTTAAATTTTCTTTGTAGATGATGTTTAAATGAAATCATAGTTTCAATTCTGCAGTTAACAGGTTTAAGCAGGGTTTTAACAAGGTCTCCAGTGGAAGAGCAATCAGGTTTATTTGAAAAAAATAAGCATTTTCTTTTTATTTATTCATTTTGAGAGATGTTGGCATCACTGGCTGGCAGCATTTATTGCCTGACTCTAGTTGCCCTTATGGTAGTGGTGGTGAGCTACCTTCTTGAACCACTGCAGTTCATTTGCTGTCAGTTGATCCACAATGTCATTTGGGAGGGAATTCTAACATTTTGACCCAGCGGCAGTGAAGGAAGGAGGAACGGCAATATATTTCCAAGTCAAGATGGTGAGTGGCTTGGAGGGGAGCTTGAAGGTGGAGGTGTCACCATATATCGTGCTGCCCTTATCCTTCTAGACGGAAGTGGTCGTGGGTTTGTAAAGTGCTGTCTGAGGATCTTTGGTGAATTTCTGCAGTGCATCTTGTAGATAATACACACTGCTGCTACTGAGCATTGGTGGTGGAGGGAATGGTGCCAATCAAACAGGCTGCATTGTCCTGGATGATGTCAAGTCTTTTGAGTGTTGTTGAGGCTGCCCTCATCCAGGCAAGTGGGGAGTGTTCCATCACACTCCTAATTTAAGCCTTGTAGATGATGGACAGGCTTTGAGGAGTCAGGAGGTGAGTTACTCGCCATAGTATTCCTCGCCTCTGACTTGCTCTTGTAGACATTGTGTTTATGTGGAGTCTAGTTGAGTTTCTGGTCAATGATAACCCCAGGATGTTGATACTGGGGGAATCTGTGATGGTAATACCATTGAATATCATGGGGGTAGTGGTTAGATTGTGTCTTGTTGGTGATAGTCATAGCTTGGCATTCGTGTGGCGCGAATGTTACTTGTCACTTGTCAGCCCAAACCTGGATATTGTCCAGACCTTGTTGCATTTGAACATGGACTGCTTCAGTATCTGAGGAGTCGTGAATGGTGCTATACATGGTGCAATCATCGGCAAACATCCCTACTTCTGATCTTAGGATGGAGGAAAGGTCGTTGATGAACCAGCTGAAGATGGTTGGGCCTAGGTCAGATGTCCTGGAGCGGAGATAACTGACCTCCAACAACCACAACATCTTCCTATGTGTCAGGTATGACTCAACCACCGGAGATGCTGCCCCCTGATGCCCATTGATTCCAGTTTTGCTATGGCTTCTTGATGCCACACTCGGTTGAATGCAGCCTTCACGTCATGGGGTGTCACTCTAACCTCACCTCTGGAATTCAGCTCTCTCGTCTTTTGTCCTTGTTTAAACAAAGGCTGTAATGAGGTCAGCAGCTGAGTGGTCCTCACAGAATCCAAACTGGGCATCACTGAGCATCAAGAAGCAGTTGGAGACCCTGGATACTGCAAAGGCTGTGGGCCCTGACAACATTCCAGCAATAGCATTGAAGACTGTGCTCCAGAACTTGGCATTCCCCTAGCCAAGCTGTTCCAGTATAGTTACAGCTAACCAACAATGTGAAAAATTGCCCAAGTGTTGATAAGTAGGTGCTGATAGCACTGTTGATTACACCTTCCATCACATTACTGATGATCAACAGTATACTGAAGGGGTGGTACTTGGTTGGATTGGATTTGTTTTGCTTTTTATGAACAGGACATACCTGGACAATCTTCCACATTGTCAGTTAGATGCCAGATGTAACTGTACTGGAACAGCTTGGCTAGGGGAACACCAAGTTCTGGAGCACAAGTCTTCAATACTATTGCTGGAATGTTGTCAGGCACATAGCCTTTGCAGTACTCAAGGTCTCAAACTGTTTCTTGATTTCA
Source organism: Chiloscyllium plagiosum (assembly GCF_037043375.1). Lineage (NCBI taxonomy): Eukaryota > Metazoa > Chordata > Chondrichthyes > Orectolobiformes > Hemiscylliidae > Chiloscyllium > Chiloscyllium plagiosum. The sequence continues at coordinate 89,364,768 of NW_028270144.1, forward strand.
CATGGAGTGAACTGAATTGATGAGTACAGGTATCTGTAATGCTGGTGACCATTGGACGAGGCTGAGATGGCTCATCAACTCGGCACTTCTGGCTGAAAACTATTACGAATGCTTCAGCCTTATCTTTTGCACGAACGTGCTGGGCTCTTCCATCATTGAGAATACAGATATCTGTCAAGCCTCCTCTTCCAGTAAGCTGTTTAATCATCCACCACTATTCACAACTAGATGTGGCAGAACTTCAGAGCTTAGGTCTGGTTGTGGCAGCACTTAGCTCTATCACTTGCTTTTATGCTGTTTGATATGAAAGTCCTGTTTGGTGGCTTCACCAGGTTGACACCTCATCTTCAGATATGCCTGGTGCTATTCCTGGCATGCCCTGCTGCACTCTCCAGTGAGGCAGGCGTGATGGTAATGGTTAAGGGGGGGGATATGCCAGCACAGATTGTGCTGATGCTGATGGCCCACAGCGCCTCATAGATGCCCAGTTTGAGTTGTAGGATTTATTCTAAGTCTGTCCCATTTAGCACAGTGATAATGCCACACAACATAATGGAGGTTATTCTCAGTAAGAAGGTTTCACAAGGACTGTGCGGTGGTCACTCTTACCGATACTGTCTTGGACAGATGTATCTGCAGCTGGCAGACTCATCGAAAGAGTATATGCTTTTCCGAATTTAAAGTACAGCAGCAGCTGCCAGTATACAGAACAGTTAAGAGATGGGCTGTTTTAAAATAGACACACGACTATTGGTTGGTAAATGGATACCCGAGATTTGGTTGCTGTTTTGACAACGATTCAAATTTAACCAATTAATTTAAATTATGTCCGGATATCAATACCCAATGGTGTTTGAACTTATTGTATTAACAACATAGGACCAACGAGATGGTACAATGCCGAGGGAATAAAACAAGGGCATTTTGGAAATTGATCAGAGCTAACTGCCCACTGAATTGGAGAGCAATTGCCATCCAGAGAATTAAACATCTTCCTCGCAAAGAAATCTCAGGAGGCACTATCAAAAGTTACCTTTTTCTGTAAAAGCAGTAGAAAATAAGGCAACGACCCAGAGAGAAGACAGCTGAATCAGAAGGACGGAAGGAAGTAACAGATTCGGAAGACCAGAAGGAAGACAGCCGAAGAGACTGTATGGACTGTGAGAGAGTAAAGTTAATGTGTTATAATTGTGTTATTGGAGCAGTGTTTTTACAGAGTTGGGCCTAGATAGTGATTAGTTCTTAAAAAGGGGGCTTGGATTTGTTGATAGTTTTGTTTAGAGTTCACTGTAAGAGTTAGAAAAGTAACTTGTTATATTTTCTTTAAACAATGGAAATCAGAGATTCTCTTTCATTCATACGCACTTTTAGCAGATTACAAGGCAAAGTGAGCTTTTCTAGGGAGTTAGTTTTAATTATTAGAGAGAATTGATCACGGCTATGGAACTGTAAGGATGAGGTCAAGTCTGTTTTTGCCCTCATATTGGTTCCCCCGCCATCTGCCGCAGACCCAGTCTAGCAGCTATGTTCCTTTGTAATTTATTTTGCTCGGTCTTTGTGTAACATCGGAAACTAATAAGATCTTGTTGCAGATTAATGTTTTGAGTTTGACTTCCAAAAGAGTATTGAAAGTTGGTGATTTAAGGGGAAAAAAGAATGGAGGGAAAGGCGTGTTCCTTCGTCTTTGCTTTATCTAACATTTTCAGCCTCCAGGAATTGGCTCTTATTCTGTTACAGGAGAAAAATCTGCTTATTTGTTGAGTATCTCTTCAGAAAAGAAGGTTTATTGTATTCCTAAGGTTCTAAACAGTATAGAAACCAGTTTTTAAAATATATTTTATATATTTTAGTAGCCAAAGTAAATATTTAATAGAATAAAATAACTGAGTAATTACTTCGTTTACTAAGTAATCAGCAAACTAATTACTAATTAAGTAATTTGTATTTAACATCCAGCATCATGTTCTGGACCCAACCAGAAAGCATACAATGACATTATGCAACAAAACAGGATTAATTAATGATTTCACAGTGAACTTGCACCTAGGTGACAATTATCTTTACATGATTGAAATTTACGTTTAGTCTGAGGGAGATGGGAATGGATCTGAGACTTTTTAAAAAAAACTTTAAGGAAGGGTAAAAATGAGAACGTGAACAGAACCAGCTGAAGTAATTTAACTGGTTAAAAACTAGATCAAAGGAGGTGCAGGGAAAGTTAGTTAACAGGATATTTCAAAATTCACAGAATAAATACATTCCAACAGACTGACTCACCATCCCTGGTTAATGAAAAAAGGTGAAAGACAATATCAAGCTTAAAGAAAAATGTATATAACTGCACAAAGTTAGGTGGTAGACCAGAAGATTGGACATAATGTAAAAAACAGCCCAGCATGTCCAAAAAATTAATGACAAAGGAAAAATAAAGACTGCAAGAGAAAGCTAGCCAAAAATAAAAGAGTTTTTCTAGACATATTTTGTTTAAAAAGAGTTAAAGTGAGCACTGGTCCTATAGAAAGCAAGTCTTGAGAATTGATAATGGAAAACAAACAGATGGCAGATGAACGGAACATGTATTAGTTTTTGAAGTAGAGGTGACAAGTAACATCCCAGTACAGCTTTAAAATCAAGAAATGAGGAATTCAGAAAATTACAAATGACCAGGAAAGTGGTATTCAGTAAACTGTTGAAACTGCAGGCTGGTAAATCAGAGTCCTGAAAGAAGTAGTTTGTGAGATACTCAATACATTGCTTTCAATTTTCCAAAAATTCTCTTGATCCATGAAGATGCCAATAGGGTAGAAAATAGCAAGTATTGAACCCTTTATTCAAAAAGGTGAGGCAGAACACAACAATCTAGAGGCCAATTAGTTCAACATCTAAGGGAAATCTTATTTAACCAATTTATTGGAGTTCGTCAAAGAAACATGTGCTATGGATAAAATGGAAATGGTGGATACACTGTACTTGGACTTCCAGAAGGCGCTTGATGAAGTGCCATATCAAAAGGCATTGTGAAAAATAAAAGTTCTTGCAAGGAGTAACATATTATATTGCACAGAAGACTGGTTGGCTAATAAAAAACAGAACAGTGGGGTTAAGTGGGCGTTCAGTTTGGCAGGATGTAACTAGCAGTATGTCACAGGGATTGATGCTCAGACTGCAACTATTTATAGTTTATAAAAGTGACCTGGATGAAGGTCATTAAGTTATGGTTGCCAAATTGGCTGACATAAAAATCAGTAGGAAATTAATTTTTAAAGAGAATGTAAGGAAGTACAAAAAGACATGGATAGCTTAAGTCAGTGAGCAAATGAAGTTTAATGTAGGAAGATGTGAAATTGTCAATTTTGATGGGAAGAATAACAAAGCATATTGTCTAAAGGGAGGAAAATTGTAGAGCTTCAAGATGGAGAGAGATCAGACTATACCAGTGCATGAATCACAAAATGTATGAGCATGTTACAGAAGTCAGTATGCAAAAACAGCAAGTAATGAACAGCAAGTGATTAGAAAAGCTAACAGAATGTTACCATTTACTATGAGGGGAACTTAATACAAAGGTAGGCAGATGATGCTTCTTGTACACAAGGCTTTGATGAGACCCCATCTGCAGTACTCTGCACAGCACTGGTTACCTTAATTAAGGAAAAATATAAATTATTTGAAAGCAGTTCAGAGACTGTTTACCAGACTAATACCTGGATCGAGCAGGTTGTCTTACGAGAAAAACCTGCACAAGATAGACTTGAAGCTGCTGGAGTTTAGAAAAGCAAACAGCAACTTGACTGGAACATTTAAGATCCTAAGGGATCTCAAAGGAATAGATGTGGAGATGATGCTTTCTCTTATGTGAGAGCCTAAAAATAGGGAGTCACCATTTAAAAATCAGGAGTCACCCATTTAAAATAAAGAGATAATCTTTCTTCTTAGAGCATTGACCATCTTTGGAATTCTCTTTCTGAAAAGAAGGTAAAAGCAGAGTCCTTGAACATTTTCAAGGCAGAGGTAGATAGATTCTTGTTAGTCAGGGAGGAGAAAAGTTATCAGAGGTAAGCAGGAATAATGATTTGAGGTAACAATCAGATCGGCCATGATCTTCGAGAATGGCAGAGCCGATTCAAGGGCTGAATCGCTCCTTGTTCATGTAATGTTGGTGATCATTTCATTTTACACAATGCTAAATGATTTCATAGTGTGCTGCATTTGCTGTTCAGAATACTAGTCATCCTATGTTGTAGCTTCACCAGATTTGCCAATGTTATGCTCTTCAACAATCCTCATTGAACCAGTTGGCCCCTTGCAGGTTTGCAACAATAGACTGAAGAATATGCTTGACTTGCAGGTCACAGCACTTCAGGTTCAGATCCAGGTTCCATTCTTAATGAATTGAGTATTCCCAGCTCAAAAACCAAACTGGACACTGAATTCCAGACACCCACTGCCCTTTGGGTGAAAATGTTTCTGCTTGCCCAGTGAAGAGAACCATTTGTATGCCTTCTTCACCAGGTAATCTACTTACCCTACCACATTCATGAACCGTAGATATGCCCACCAAGGTCTCCCACATCCTCTATTGTGCTCAAACATTCCTCCTCCCACCCCCCCTCCATTTATCATTTATACTCTTGCTTTGCTTGCCCTCCACAATACACTTCTCTGGATTGAATTCTATTTGCTATTTATCTGTTCACTTGCCAAAACCATAGAATATTTTCCCGAAGTCAACACTATCAACTACTCAACCAATTTTTTGTGTCATCTTCAAATTTCTCAATCATGCCTCACACATTTAAGTACAAATTATTAAAAATGTAACACAAACAGCAATGGACCTAAAGCTGAGCTCTGTGGAACACCAGTGGAAATCACTTTCTATTAAAAAAAAGGTGTCACTAAGCCAATTTTGAATCCAACGCACCATATTTCTCTGTATGCCATGTGCTTTATTTTTTTTTGACCAGTTTGCTATGAGGGATCTTCTTAAATGCCTGACTAAAATGTCTGACTAAAATTCATGTACACAATATCTATTAAACTATCCTCATCAATCCTCCTTGATATTTCTTGAAAAAAATCAATTATGTTAATAAGACACTACTTTCCTTTAACAAACCCATGCTTTTGCTGATGAATGTCTGACCTTCCTAGTAACAGTTAATCTCTGAAAAATTAATATGAGTAATTTTCTCACCGAGGTCAGACTGACTGGCCTATAATTATTTGGCCTATCCCTCACCGCCTTTCATGTATAATGCTCACAGACGTTCAATCCTCTGGCACATTGCCTGTATCTAATGAGGAAAGGAAAATGATCCTTGGAATATCCATTATTTCTTCCTTGGCTTCTTTAACAGCCTAGGACACAAATCATCTGACCCTAGTTATTTATCCAACTTCAAGGAGGTCACTCCCTCCTGTACTTCCCTTCTTATTGTGCACTTTTTAAAACTAATTATTCACACTCCTCCTCTTTAAATTGGACAGCTGCATGATTCCTCTCCTTTGTGAAGGCAGAGGCAAAACACTCATTAAGAACCCTATCCACATCTTCTGCATCTACATTTGAGTCACCATGTACATCTCTGATAGGCCTAACCATTTTCTTTGTTATTCTTCTCATTTTTAATGTACTGATAAAACATCTTTTAATTTTCCTTAATTTTAAATCAGCCAATTATTCTTTCCTTGCTTTCCTAATTTCTGTTTTAACCTTACCTTCCTCTAAGCTTCCGAAGTACTATTTGCTTTGAGATTGTCATAAGCTGCACACTTTTGTTTTACTTCACCCTGTATACTTCTGGATAATTGGGGAATTCTAGATTTTGCAGTACCACCCTTTACCTTATGGTAATGTCCACACTCTGCCCATAGAATCTAGTTTTTGAATACCTCCCAATGATGTGTTGCTCAAATTCTTTCAAGTAACCTTGTTATCAGATTCTTGGATTTTTGCCCTCTTGCACTGTTTTTAAACTCCTCAGTGTGATGTTGAAACTTTTGTTTTCAACAAGGATTGCAGAGTGGTCAGTCCTACCAACACTCTGATTGACAGATGCATCTGTGACTGCTGGATTGGTGAGGCTTATGTCAAATAAATGTTGACCTTTCATTAGTTGTCTCAACATCTTTCACAAGCCCAGTGAAGCAGCTCTGTCCTTTAGCATGAGGCCTGTTTGGTCTGTTGTCATGCTGCTGAGCCACTCTTGGTGATGGATGCTGATGCCCTTTACTCAGATTTAATTTTGTCATCTTTCAGTTGCTGAACAGGTTATTTTCATTCCCATGATTAGGCTGATGTGATAAGACTTTGTCAGGTCCAGAGTCCAAGTTAACCTTTAATTTGTCAAATGCCTTCTGGAAATCCAAGTACTTACATCTACAGTTCTCCTTGTACCCACTTCCCTTGTTACTTAATCAAATAATTCTAGTTTGTTAGTTCAAACATAGAACTATACAGCACAGAAATGGGACTTTCAGCCCATGATGTTGTGCCAAACATGACCTGTCAAATTAAACTAATCCCTTCTGCCTGCTCTTGGTCCATATCCCTCCATTCCTTGCATGCTAAACATGATTTACATCATCAGTTCTGAAGGAGGGTCACTGGACTTGAAACATTAACTCTGCCTTCTCTCCACAGATGCTGCCAGACCTGCTGAATTTCACCAGCAGTTTCTGGATTTGTTTCAGAACTTCAGCATCCACTCTTTTCTTTCATGACTTACCTTTTACAAAATCATGTTGACTCTACCTCATCCCATTATGATTTTCTAAGTACCCATCCATAACCTCCTTAATAATGGATTCTAGCAATTTCCTATGAAGGATATTCAGTTAACTGGCCTATATTACACAGTTTTCTGTCTATCTTGCATTATCCAGCATTTTTTGCATTTGTTAAATATTGGAAAATGGGGGGATCCAAGATGGCGGCGACCCAGTAAGACTGAGTCTATAGTGCTCCTCCCAAGACTTGGGCACAGTGGGTCACCTACCCCCTACCAAGCTCACCAAATAATTTATAAATCATTTATAATAGTTTAGTAACTGAATTAGTGGTTTAATATTACATTTAAGCTACATTTAAGCAACTTTATCCTAAGTTAAAATGACAAAAGGGAAGGGAGCCCGCAGCTCTCAGCAAGCAGCAACCCCTCCCCCACACTCTCCAGCTGCAGCAGAGGCGTCCACAGCCGCCCCGGGGGACTTACCAACAGTAGCAAGCCTTACAGAAATGATTTCCAAGCTTGACTCGAAGATCGATGCCTTTATCGTCGAATCCAGGAATCGTTGGGAGTCGCTGTCGGCCGCGCTGAAGAAGCACGACCGTGAAATTGATGAAATTCAACGCCGAGTCGGAGGGGCGGAGCTAAAGGCCGCGACCTCGGAGACAACCGCTCAATCGGCCGTGGATCAGGTCCGGACTCTCGAGCAGCGAGTCCGGACCTTGGAAAATCATATTGACGACCTCGATAATCGAGGTCGTCGAAAAAATATTCGTTTGCTGGGCCTTCCCGAGCAGGAAGAGGAAGGCCAGCTTACAGCATTCCTGGAGCAGTGGCTGCCACAACTTTTAAATCTGCAAGCTGGATCAGGCCAGGTAAGGGTGGAATGGGCCTACCGGGTAGCAATACGCGGGCCCGGCTCGAACCAGCGCCCACGCCCGGTCCTGTTCCGGCTGCAGAGCTACAGGGAGAGGCAGATACTCCTAGAAGCCTCTAGAAATCTCGGAAAAGACCCCCAAGCTATGATCTACAAAGGATCCAAGATCATGCTATTTCAGGACTTTTCCCCGGCTCTGGTTCGAAAGAGGAAGGCATTCGACGAGGCGAAGAAGCGTTTAAGGGACTTAAATGTTCAATACTCCTTACGCTACCCAGCGATGTTACGCTTTAACCATGAAGGTTCTGTATATAACTTTGGATCACCAGAAAAGGCTAAGGAATTCTTGGACTCTCTTAGATAAACTGTAGGACATAATGGATGTTGGTCTGCCTTCCCCCCCCCCCCCCCCCCCGTTTTGGTTTATATCCCCTCCCTTTTTTTTTCTTACCTTATTGCTTAATATTATTATGGGGGGAGGGGAGAGGGATTTGATTTTCTCCCCCCCGCCCCCCCCTTGGAGTTGTTTTCTGTTATTATTTTATGTGTATATGAGGGGTGTATGTATATGTGTGTGTATGTATGTATATATATATATATATATATATATATGTATGTGTATGTATATATATGTATATATAAGTTGGGGGATTTGGTTAATGTTGGTGGGGGGAGGTGGTTACCTTATTCGATTTTACCTCTGTCTTTAGGAGCGGGGTTGTTTTTCCCTTCGTTATTTTGTATTATCATATTTAATTATTATTTGTTGAACTGGTAATTTTATAGTTATATGTTTATATATGGTATTAACATTACCAAATATACCCAGGTGTTGGTGGGGGTGGGGTGCTCACTGTTAACTCTAGCTTTGTATTATATTTGAATTTTCCTCACTTTATTGAGGAGTGCCTGGGTCAAGGGTGGGGCATTGGTTGGGAGAGGATATGAGGGATTTTTGGAGAGGAAGTGATGCCCCCTGGGAACAAGGGGGAAAGTCTCCACTTAGATACGTTTTATATTTTTTTTATTTAGAAATAGTTTTTTACTGTATTGTTGTGGGTGTATTAAAGAGGGTTTATTTTTGTAAATTTTACATGTTCCATGCTCGGGATGTTCTGGATAGGGTTCCCCCTCCCGAGGGGTCTCGGATTGGCCCAGAGGATTATGGTTGATCAATCGGTTAAGTGGTGCACCTGGAATGTCAAAGGGAGTAATTCGCCACTTAAAAGGAAGAAAATATTATCAAATCTTAAGAAGGAAAGAGTTGATATAGCTCTCCTACAGGAGACGCATCTGTCAGATAAAGAACACTTGAAATTACGACAGGGCGGATTTGATCAGGCCTTTTTTTCTTCTTTTAGCTCAAAAAGCAGGGGAGTTGTTATTCTTGTTCGGAAGAATTTCCCTTTCAAAATCCTAAAGCAGATAAAAGACGAATCTGGACGATATATCTTGATTAAAGCTCTCATAAATGGAGAGGAATATGGGATTTTAAATTTGTACTGCCCCCCGGCACACCCCTTTAAATTTATAACAGAAGCCTTCTCAAAATTGATGGCTTTTGATGCCCGTCATATAATTATAGGGGGAGACTTTAATTGTATTATGGATCCGGAAATAGACAGGATTCCCAAGAGTACTGCAGGAGTATCTCCCAGATCTAGACAATTGATGGATCTGAACAAAGAATTAGGATTAGTAGATGTATGGAGATGTCTTCATCCACAGGGTAGAGATTTTTCTTTCTACTCTAATCCACATAAATGTCATACCAGAATTGATATGTTTTTTGCCCCCTCAATTTTTTTAAATTCCATATCATCCTGTAAAATAGGTAATATAGCAATTTCTGACCACGCTGCTGTATATATGGAAACTAAGGCGAGGAACAGTGGGACATCCCCTCGGCATTGGCGTATGGACCCCTTCTTAATGAAAGATAGTAAATTTGTAAAGTACTTCTCTCAAGAATTTAAAACTTTTTTAGAAATTAATTCAGGTACAGCTAGCAACCCGTCAATGATGTGGGAGACCATCAAAGCTTACACGCGAGGCTTGATCATCTCCTACTCAGCGACCCAGAAGAAATTAAAAGGAGAACAACAGCGTTTGCTTGAAGCCCGCTTAAAAGCGGCTGAAACAGCATACACTGATAGACCCTCTATTATTAAATTGCAAAGGATTACAGCTCTTAGGACAGCTCTAAATACTACACTTACTCAAACGGCTAAGAGGGAAATATTATTTGCAAAGCAAAGATTATATGAATATGGCGACAAACCGGGTAGATACTTAGCATTTCTTGCAAAGAAAAAAAAGGCCCCTCAGACGATTATGTCTATTAAGGAAAGTACGGGTATTTTGACTCATGATCATAAAAAGATTAATGCGACCTTTAGAAAATTCTATTCTGAGTTATATAAATCACAGGATTGTGAAGATAGGGCGAAGAGGATGCAGTCATTTTTTAAAAATTTGACTTTTCCAGACCTAACTCCGGAACAAATATCGGTCCTAAATGCTCCTCTTACACCCCAAGAAATAGTTGATGCAATTAGGCACCTTCAAAATGGCAAGACGCCGGGCCCAGATGGCTTTCAAGCTGAATTCTATAAAGAATTTACAGAAATACTGGTTGGTCCACTTATGGACATGTATAACTATGCATATAGTCAGGGCTGTCTCCCACCTTCGCTGAAAGAGGCAAATATCTCTCTTATCATCAAAAAAGGAAAGGACCCAGAAGATTGTACATCATACAGACCAATATCCTTGCTAAATGTAGATTTTAAAATCCTCTCTAAAACGTTAGCACTGAGATTAGAAAGGATACTGCCACATATTATAAAGGAGGATCAGACGGGGTTTATTAAGGGCCGTAGATCATCCAATAATGTTAGAAGGGCTCTGAATATGATTCAAGCTTGTCATCAGGGAAAGATACCAGGAGTAGTGGTTTCATTAGACGCGGAAAAGGCATTTGATAGGGTCGAATGGTCATATTTGTTTTACACATTGGAGAGGTTTGGTGTTGGACAGGTGTTTACCAAATGGATCTCAACATTGTATAGTGATCCCAAAGCAGTTGTGGTTACCAATGGATTAGGCTCGGATAGCTTCAGTGTGGGTAGGGGCTGCCGTCAGGGATGTCCCCTCTCGCCATTGTTATTCACGCTAATAATTGAACCACTAGCAGAAGCTATACGAGCTGATCCTAACATAGTGGCCCCAAGGATTGGTACAGGTAAACATAAAATTACCCTTTATGCAGATGATGTTCTTCTATTCCTCAGTAACCCTTTGATGTCCATACCTCGCTTAATCCAAGTTATTAATACATTTAGTGCATTCTCAGGCTATAAAATTAATTTTTCAAAATCGGAAGCTATGCCAATGGGTGGCCTTGCTGTGATACCCCGCTTAGCGGACGGTTCCCTTTTTCCCTTTCGCTGGTCCCTGGAGGGTTTCTTATATTTAGGCATTTTTATTACTCCAGTATTTGGTCAGTTGTATAAGGCTAATTTTGTGTATTTATTGGAAAGGATAAGGCAGGACCTCCAGCGATGGGGAGACCTGCCAATTTCCTGGCTGGGTAGAATAGCATTAATCAAAATGAATATCCTGCCCCGTCTCCTATATCCTATGAGAATGCTTCCGGTGATGCTGCCGAGGACAGCTTTATGTAAATTATACGGCTGGCTGAGTTCCTTTATCTGGAACCATAGGCGACCCCTCATTAAGCTGAAGAAGCTACAGCTTCCACAGGCAAGGGGTGGATTGGACTTCCCAGATTTTAGGAAATATCAATTAAGTTCCCTATTAAGTTATATAGCTGATTGGGTCTTGTCTGATCCACAATCAATCTGGTTGGACATCGAGGCTTCTCAAGTAAAATACCCACTTATTAACCTTTTATTCTCAGACAAGAGGAAAATCATTACAGATCACTGTAAAAACCCTATAATACTGAATACAATCAAGGCTTGGAATATAATGCGGCAAAATGAGGGTAATTCACATAAAACATCCCCCTATGCACCGATAGTGGGAGCATGGGGATTCCAACCGGGGTTAACAGATGCCACTTTTAAACTCTGGAGAGCCAGGGGTATCTCATGTCTTGGGGATTTATTTAAAGATGGGGTCCTGATGTCTTTCGGACAGCTGCGTCAGAAATTCGGATTACCCAATGGAGACCTCTTTCGATACTTCCAAATTCGAGATTTTATACAGAAGAAGACTACGTTATTAGATAGTCTTTATAAATCCGATAGAGAATGTAGTGTCCTACGACCAGTGGGGGTATCTTCCGTCAGTAATATTTATCATTTGCTACATGATGAAGTATCGGGAGATATGGATAATCTGCTTAAAACATGGGATCAGGATCTGGGACTAGAAATCTCCACAGAAACGTGGAATGATATCTGGGAAAATGCTAGAAGAATTACTATTTGTAACAGAACCCAGGCTATCCAGCTGAAGATACTTCATAGGGCCCATATAGCACCGGTTCGATTGGCAAAATTTAAGGCAGGAGCATCTCCAATGTGTCCTAAATGCAAAATAGAGGTGGGCACTCTTGTACATTGCTTATGGACCTGTCATAAGATCCGTGGATATTGGACTAAAGTAGCAAGTACCCTGACAGAAATTTTAGGAACGGAAATAAAAGTGGACCCCGTATCTCTCCTCTTGGGCTTTTCGAACTTCCCCTCCCTGGACACGTATGGGAAGAGACTATTTTCTATTCTTTCTTTCTGTGCAAGGAAAAATATTCTGATGAACTGGGTGGCGGAGGGCCCCCCTGGACTTTCAAATTGGCACAGACTAATTATGGAATGTATTCCCCTTGACTTCCTTACAAATATGGTGCACCGAAAGACCGAATTATTTTATAAAATATGGCAGCCCTTTTTGAATTACATAAATACAGATATTTCGGCTATCCTAACAAGGGCTTTTATTTAATTGAGACTACGAACCTGGCTGGTCCGCGGCCCCTCGGGGGAGGAATCCCGCACGAATACGGGTTTTATCATATCTGTTGTTAACACATCCCGAGCATGTAAGAGACTTAAATATACACCCTGGTTAGTTGTAGGTTAGATTAGTAGATAGTTGAGTTTTGTCTGTTTGTTTTTTTTTGTTGTTTTTTTTTTGGGTTTTTTTTTGTTGTTGTTTTGTTTTGTTTTGTTTTTTTTTTGTTGTCAAATCTTGGCTATTGTATATTTGAGCTAATTGTATATCAATGTTTATATCTGAGAGTTTTGTTTATTTTTGTAAACTTGTAAAAATGTTAAATTTCTAATAAAAATATCTATATAAAAAAATATTGGAAAACAATCTAGAAATAACTGAACTACATTTCCTCAATGGTTACAAAAAACTAACAACTCTAGACACACAAACTAAGACTTAATGTGGGCCATTGTTCAAAGTTGAGTTTTGAGGAGGCGTTTTGTGTCAGTGAATGGCATCTCAACATGTTAAACAAAATTGGACACAGTAAATAAAGAACAATATTTTTCTTTTAAACTATTGCTTATGTTATCAATGAGAAATTTTTATGGTAATAATAATCCTTACCAATTAAGCTCAGGTACCAGTCTGAATTACTGTGCTTCTTGTTCCAAATCTCAGCGCCTGCAGCACTAACCAAAGCCATGGCCACTAGAATGCAGAAGAGAACCAGTATCTGTATATTTGTAACCTTTTCAACATTGGATCTCTTCAAGGGTGCTTTAGTAGAGTTCTGCATTTTGAGAAAACATACCAACAAAAATAATTGACATACAATCATACTTTCAAAGTCTATAATCCCTCCCATTTTGAAATTAATATGCTATGGCTAACAGATACACTTTTCAATTTTTTTTAGAAAATTCAAATTTCTATATCTTAAGCTTCTGTAACATTCAATGAGCTAAACAGACCAAAAGTATAAACTGTGCCAAAACACTGACCCTTCTGTCTCCCAGCTCACTAATCTGTAAATTTGTAAATTTTCTCCCACTGTTTTCCTACAAAAAGGTTTGATAAAAACCAGTGGATTCTGGACACAATGAACCTGAAAAATGGCAGGCAATCCAAGAAAGGTCAGCATTTTGCACTCTTCAAAATAAAAGCTATTTTCAAAAACAAATTCTCAGATGCAACATGAATCCCAATTTGACTGCGAAATTGTGAAGCATGAGTCCATGGAACTCAGAAGAAATGCTCAGATGAGTCAGTGATGCTACATTACTCTAGTATCTACATCACACTGTCTTTCAGGGTGTGGTCTCACCAAGACCCTGTATAATTGTCATAATAAATTGTTTGCTCCTGCATACTGTCTTGCAATAAATGTCAACAAACCTACTGCCTTCCCAAACTACTTGCTGCACCGGCATTCACTGACCAGTGTACAATGAAACCCAGATTCCTTTGTACGTAAAATTTCCCAATGTATCACCATTGAAATATTATTCTGCTATTCAGTCTTTCCTACAAAAATAAACAACTTCTTACAATCACATTATACTGTAAGTGGTACATTAATGCCCATACATTCAACATGTTTACATCGCCTTTTGGGGGCATGCCTATACTGTGCCCATACAATGTACCAGACAACACTTCATCACTGGCTATGTCCTGTTCAACCAGCAGGACAGACCCAGCGAAAGTGGGAGTACAGTGCTATGTAATCAGGAGAAGTTGTCCTGGGAGTTCTCAGCATGGACTGGGTATCGAAGGTTTACGACAATAAAAGGATTGTTTCCAAAGTGGAAGAAATGTACCCAATACAGATGCTGTAATCAAGTCTTGGCCAGACTTTGGAAATGAATATTGAGAGCTTGAGGACAAAGCAGCATTTAGCATCATAGCTGCTTTCATGGGAGATGGTTTTAAAAATGTTGGAATTTCTGTTGCTGCATTTGTGATTCAAGGAAAATTTAATGACAAGCCAATGGAGATGAAAAGGAGGTCATGCCCAACAAATCTATTAGAAGACTTTGAGGAGATACTTGAAATAACTCTTCAGAGACCAGCATTACATCACCAGTCACCCTTTATTTACAAATGCATAGCCTTTGACAATAGCACTGTCTCTCACTGAGGCTGTACTGCTGAGGATGTATAAGACTCTGGCCAGACTGCATTTGGAATATGGAGAGCAGTTTCTGGTCCTGTACATAAGGAAAGATGTGCTGGTCATGGAGGGGGTCCAGAGGAGTTATACAAAAATGATCCTGTGAATGAAGGGCTTGTCATATGAGGACTCTGGGTCAGTTCTTAATGGAGTTTAGAAGGATAAGGGGGGACCTGATTGAAATGTACAGAAGATTGAGAGGTCTGGATAGAGTGGACGTGGAGAAGATGTTTCTATTAGTAGGAGAGATAAGGGCCTGAAGGCACAGCCTCAGAGTGAAGGGACAGCCCTTTGGAACTGAGATAGGGAGGAATTTCTTCAGCCTGAGGGTGGTGAATCTGTGGGACTCATTGCCGCAGACAGCTGTGGAGGCTATGACATTGAATGCATTTAAGACATGAGATAGATAGGTTCTCGACTATTAAGGGGATCAAGGTGGTGGGGAGAAGGCATGATTGAATTGTGGAGCAGGATTGATGGGCCAAATGGCCTAATTTCTGCTCTTATGTCTTATGGTCCATGAAATGTAAAAGATGGTAGCTGTTGGTCAGATTTGAGAGAAACAAGCTGCTCTCAGGACGCAAGATTTGAAAGAACCAAAACTTTCACTGAAATAATGGACTTGAAAAATTGGTGTGAGGCTAGTTTAAATGCAACGTATTCTTTCTTGAGATGCAGGTACCATAGGTGAGGCCAACATTGGTTGCTTCAAAAACATGGTGTTAAGCTGCCTTCTTGAATTGCTACAGACTATTAGGTATAGGTACACCCCTCTACTGCTGTTATTAAGTGGAGATGCTGGTATTGGACTGGAGTGGACAAAGTTAAAAATCACACAACACCAGGTTATAGTTCAACAGGTTTATTTGGAAGCACTAGCTTTCGGAGCACTGGTCCTTCATCAGGTAAAGCTTGTACTTCCCAATAAACCTGTTGGACTGTAACCTGGTGCTATGTGATTTTTAACTTATAGCTGTTATGAATGCAGCTCTCTGATTTAGTACCAGAAATGTTTAAAAGGACCAAGTCAGAATGTTATGAAATATCCTCAATTTGCCTGGACTATTGCAGCCCCAACAGTCAAGAAACACAATACCATTCAGTACAAAGCAGACTGCTTATTTGACATCATCTTCAATATTCAGTGCCTTCACAGGAGACAAACAGTGGCAATTGTATATACTATCTACAAGATGCACAACAGTAACTCCCATGGCTACTCCAAAAGTACCTTTAAACCTGCAATCTCTACAACCTAAAAGGACAATGGCAGTAAATGCATGGGAACACCACCACCTACCAAGTTCTTCTCCACACATAAGTTGGAACTACATCGCTGTTCACATTGGGAAATCTTGGAACTCTCTCTCTAATAGCACTGTTGGGTGTCTATACCACATGGACAGCAACCATTCCATAAAGCAGCTCACCACCTTCTCAAGGGAAATTACAAATACAGGCCTAACCAGCAACGTCTACATTCTAGAAAAGAATAATTAAAAGTAAAGGACCTGCAAACCTATATGGCAAATGTTGTTTTGTAATGCCTTATGCTGTTCAAATGAACTGCTAAATAATCCAAGATAAGCTGCCCACTAGTAATTCCTTCTGCTATCAAAACGTGAACTATGAGAGGACTTGCGCTCGATGCGATAACTACATTTTTGTTGGGTTCCTGATAATACTCTGGTGCATATAGGGAATTCACTCAATTCATACGTGAGTATTCTCTTACAGAATGCTCCCTCATACCAATCTGATAGAAGTCCTACAAATGTTACAGGACCATGTAAATAAAGCAAAGCTCGTATTAGAATTAAACAAACCCAGATTCCACAGAATTTAAAGATGACCTTAGAATTAATCTCAGCTTTTAAAATATTATGACATCACATCTAAAGATTTAGTTATTTCAACTTTCTCCATTAAATAAATAACAAAATTGCTCGTATTTAATAGACATTGAAATGAAATCTCACATTATTTCTCACTTAATGTCTCATAGAGACTCAAGTGCCACAAGTTGTTTTATTTTCCACCATATGCCTAAATATCTTTGTGCTTTCTGATTTATATTTCATGTTCCATTCTATATAGTGGAACTGGAGTTTCAGCAGGTTAACTGATTCCAAACCATTAAGTGGACAACTCTGTTTGGTTAAATTTTGCACCTTTTACATAAAATTAATTTAAAATTAAAAATTAAAACACAAATAAATTCTATTACATTCCATGTGTATAAAACACCACAGGGTACAGACTATCCAAATTGACCTTTCATCATCTTCTCTTCACTTGAGGGACTGCTTTAAATTTGTGTTGCCCGGGAAGATAGCATTGACATTATTACACAGAATTTGCACACCAACACTATTATTAACTAATAAACTTTGTTCACATGCTGACAGCCTTAGAACTAAAGCATGCAAGGAAACGTTTGTCTGTTGCATGTCCAAGCATATAGGGAAATGGTTTGTAACGTGAATATGCAAATACTTCCTCTTGGACAACCAGCATGATATCTGGCCAGATGTTCCATGAGTGAATAGCACCAGCATTATGGTGGACTCAATTCTTCACCATAGACGTGAGGTATTGTATGGCAAATTCCTGTTAATCAACAGCTTAAAAACAAAATCACAGAATCCGCGACAGATCATGTGGGACCCTTATTAAAAGTTAAAACAAATCTGTATCTTCTTAATCAAAAAGATCAATGGGTATTTGAAGATTTTGAAATCAATGTGTGGCTTGAGCTATGAACATAGAAATTTTGTGGCATAGGAGATTATTCAGCTCAACATACGATTTATGGACCGTAATACAAAATGTACGCAGCAATAAACATGTTCTGTAAATTAAGAGTAGCAATGCATTCTAACCATTGTATATGCAAGGGGTCATAATTGTGCAATCCTCACTATGTAATACTTTATTTTTATTTTGCTTATCACTATGTTATGAATCAATGTTACTTACTTTATTGATACCAACACAACCTAGCACTGCTGCTATGATGATTTTCCAAAAAACTAATTATCTTTCATTTCTATATCCAACATTAATGGTTTAGATGAAGGTACTGAGTGCAATATGTTCAGGTTTCCTAATAATGTAAAGTTTAATGGAAAAGCAGGCTGAGAGCAGGTCACAGTGATAGAATTTTATAATACTGCAAGAGGAACTTCCACTTGATGTAGCACCCGCCCCTCAACTGTTGAAGGCTGCAGGATGGCAATTCTGCCACTTTCCTAACATTCGACTCCCTCCAGAAAATATGCTTTTTGCTGCTGCAGATCTGCTGGTTTCCGTCTGGTCTGACTACTTTCTTTTGGACTGATTCACAGCCCAAGCTGTTCAGCCACTTGACAATCAATCACATCGGTAGGCAGAGCACCTTGGTCACTGATAATTGGTCCCTAGTCCATAAAGCAAGTCATGTCACTTGTAAATAAACCCTCAGCTCCAGTTCATCTGTACATCGCTGGAACCCACAGATACATAAATAGGGATCACAACAGATATCAAATTATTTGCTTTCAAAACATACAGCCACTCTCACGTGCAAATTCCTATTTTTCTAAACAATTCATTTCAGTCCACAGTTTTAAAAATGCACAAAAATAAAAATACATGGCGTATACGGGAAGGTATCCTCATTGGGACTTTGTCTCCATACAGAATGTGTAGTTGTTAATCCTACCAATACAGTCATGGACCGATGTATCTGCAGTAGGCAGATTAG
The DNA here is from genome assembly GCF_037043375.1 of Chiloscyllium plagiosum. NCBI lineage: Eukaryota > Metazoa > Chordata > Chondrichthyes > Orectolobiformes > Hemiscylliidae > Chiloscyllium > Chiloscyllium plagiosum. The sequence continues at coordinate 89,383,259 of NW_028270144.1, forward strand.
AGAGGATTAGGTCATGTATGTTCTACTCTTATGGCTCTTTCATGACCTGCCATAAACCCAGTCTATTAGCTATGTCCTTTAAGACATAGCAGCTCCATCAGTAGTGTGGCTGCCAATCCAGTCTTAGAGATGGACAATGAAGTTCCTTCTGCCCCCTGGACATTCTCAGTGTTTCCTCCAAGTGGTATTTAATAAGAAAAAGTAGTGATTCATTATTGGGGACAGGCAGGCAGGCAGTGTTATGTGGTCAACAGGAGATTTTCTTGCCCATCTTTGACCTGATGACTTGACACTTCATGTGTTTCAGAGTCAATGCTGAATACTCCCAAGGAATCCCTTCCAACTTTATTTCAATGAGGTGCCATCTCTGCTAGGTCTGTCCCACGACAGAAATGGATATGAGCTGGTGATGTTGTTATCTGTGACACTGCCTCTAAGGTACCATTCCATGTCTATGTCAGGATAATGCTTGGCTAGTCTAGGTATAGCTTTCCCAATTTTGGCACTTATCCCAGAGTAAGGAGGATTTTGTAAGGTTGGCATAGCTGCTTGGCATTCCCAGTCCTGAGATGGATGCCAGGTTGTCCATCTGATTTCATACAACAAAGAAAAAAAACAACAAAAAATGTTTTTTGTTTAGAAACACCTTCCATAACAGTTAAAAGCTGAAGGAATGATACTTCACATTGGTTCATTTTCAGTACCAAGTAAGTTGTTTGGCAGTATTGGAGACTTACTTTGTCATCAATGTGTATTTACATAAGAATGAACATTCCCTACATTTTCCAGGTGAGATTAGTCACTTAGCAGAAACATAATTTCATTTAATACTTTTCAATCCTTGTGCAATGCTTTTGAATGGTCAATTAGATGATGAGCTGCCATTTTTGGGAAGTATTAGAGAGATAACATGTTTCAGACAGTAACCTCCAGATTCTTGGAAGATGTGCACATGCATACAATGGTCAGCATCCCCATTGATTTTACACGAAAAAAATCTCCAACAATTAGATTATGTACTTATCAAAGACCATGCTGTAACAAAATGCAACAATAAATAAGCCAATTTCATATTTTGAAAAATTCTCTTCTGTTCAGTTACAACTGATGTTGAAACAGACTTTTTAAACCAATAAACATTAATGTACTATTCAAAAGTGAATACAGGATGCAATTACATACTTAATGAAATAAAAATAAGAAAGTTAGATATCAACCTGCACAAGTTTAGTGTCATGTCCAGTATAGACCACAAGACCTTGAATCCATTGAGTGTTCCTCAGCTGTGCTCCTCTCAACAGAATTTGATCAGGTCCAACAGGAACAGGACTGCAACAGCATAAAGATAACATTACATATTCAAATCTGAACTCTGCACATTACATGAAACATACAGCTATTTGATTCCAAGTCATAGTTTTAATAATGTGAATTCCAAAGCCACTTAAATCTGTGATTATAAAATGGCAGGAATTTTGAAATACAGTGTTTGAAGACTGCCAATCTATAGAAAAAAATCACTAGCAGTAATTAGAACCTTTTATTATTTCCAGTAATATATTTTAAGTTGCAGGGAGTTATTTGTTTATTCACTCATCATACAAATGAAATAGCCTTTGGAAACTTTACCAAGGGAAAACAAGAACCTCTGTGAAAATTAGCAAAGACTGAACAAAAATTGACCAACTGACCAAGGCTTAGAAAGTGAGTATATTTACAGGTGGCTGGATACCTTAAGCCTTACAATAAAGCAGGAGTGTTGAAGACTTCAGTACAAAGATTTCCCATGAACAAGGAAATGGGTGGAAATTAGGTATTGCTCCATAGTGATCAAATCCCATATGCCCTTTGAAAGGGTTCACTCATCCAAACTTCTGACAGAAGAAGTATACGGTCTTGTAAAAGTAAACTGGGTGAACAAAAAATCAATTTAAATGGTACTTTTAACATAGATAAAGACACCAAGCCCATGGTAAAAACATAATCAGACAAAAATTGGAGGAAGACATAATATGAGTGGTAGTGAGTTTGTTCAAAGAAGGTGATTCTAAGGTGGCAACTCAGTGGTATGATAGTTACTCCTGTATCAATATTGTAGGTTCAAGCATGATTCTAGGACTTTGAAAACAAAATCCTAGTTCAGTGTAGTACTGAAGAAGTACTATACTGTGGAAGGTATCATCTTTAATATTTCTTTCACCTGCATTCACTTGCATTCAACAAAACACGTCATCCTAGGGCTGCAAGTATTCAATTCATAACTTTATAATATAAAACTTTAGGAATTCAAGGGTTAAGTTAAGATAAATGTAAAAACTGGTTAAGAAACAAATAAATTATCGTAAAGACAAGTGTAAAGACAAACCTACATTTAATTAACCTATCTTTAATATACAAGATCAGAGTGGTGATGAAAAAAAAGAAGCTTAAAACAAAGAGTGACTTAGCTCTGGACCTCTTACTGGAAACAAGATAGCGTGAATACAAGGCAAATTGCATATATTAGGAACATAAATGATTCATATTGGTTTCAAAATTGAAGAGTTATGTTGAATGAAGGTGAAATTAATGAGCTTATTTTGTTTGTTGACCCACCTCAAAACAATGCACACTGTCACAGAAGTGGAAGATGGTATGAAGAGGTTCTTTTGTTTAATATTATTGGATGTTTTCTCAAGAAGCGTGCACTTGTAGTTTATTTGGGTAGATTGCATCTCAATGGATTTAGATAGCAAACAGGAGACAATGTTACTCATGCCTGCACTTTCAGCAAAGAATAGATGGGAATCTACAGGGAAAATTCTAAGTGACAGAATTCATCTTCATTTGGAGAGTCAAGGATTAATCAAGGACAGTCAGCCTGACTTTGTCATCAAAAGATAGCTTTTAATAAATCTCACTGAATTTTTCAAGGAGATAACTATCCATGAGGCTAGTGCAGTTGATGTTATCTGGACTGCAGTAAGGCTTTTGACAAGGTCGCTCAGTGTCACTTGGAACACTGGTTAAAAAGCTAAAAGAACCATAGAATCCAAGGCAATTTGGCAAATTGGATCCAAATCTCAAGAAACAGAGGGTGAATTTGAAGAGTGTTTTTGTGATTGGAAGTCTGTGTTCAGTGGCTTAACACAGGGTTACAAAGCCAGGTCCTTTGCTGTTTTTTGTGGACATTAATGGTCTGGACATGAAGGAGGTGATGTGTAAGTTTGCAGAAAACACAGAGGTTGGTAGTGTGATAAATATTGAGGAGGAAAGTCTTCGACTCCAGGAGGCTATATGGCTGAACAGTGGTAAATGGAATTTGATCATGAAAAGTGAAAATTGATGCATTTTAGGAGCACTAACAGGTGAAGGAGCACACATTGAATAGGAGGACTTTTGGAAGTACAGAGGAAATTTGGTGTGCATGTCCATAGATTCTTGAAGGCAGCAAAACAGGTCGATACAGTGGTTAGGATGTATATGGAATACTTACCTTTATTAGCTGAGGCACTGAATATAAGGAGCTTATGATGGAGCTATATATAATGTTGGTTAGGTCACAGATAGAGTACTGTGTGCAGTTCTGATCAACACACGATGTGACTGCACTACAGGGTACAGAAGAGACTCACCAGGATTCACCAGTATTAGTTTTGAAGCTATGAGAAGCCAGTTAGGAATCTGCTGGCAACCAGCTTGTGGGTTAAGACACCCACAGTCACGAAGTATTAAATAAAAGTTGGAGGACTGTTTAACAAAAAAGCTAATGGAAGGATCCCCATAAACCATTACCATGGAGAAAAGCTACAACAGAGGAGAATTAAAGTGAATTCTGGAAGACCACTGCACGCTTTCTGGATTGGCGCCTAAAAGAATGAATCAGCCTTCAAAATTTTTTTTAATTCACTCATGGGATGTGGGTGTTGCTGGCTGGGCTAGCAAATATTTCCCATCATGAGTTGCCCTTGAGAAGGTAGTGATGAGCTGTCTTCTTGAACCAGTGCAGTCCATGTGTGTAGGTAAACGCCATTAGGGAGGGAATTCCAGGATTGTAACCCAATGACACTGAAGGAACAGTATATTTGCAAGTCAGGACGATGAGTTGCTTGTAGGGGAATTTGAAATTGGCAGTGGTGTTCTCATGCATCTGCTGCCTTTGTCCTTCGAGATGGTAATGGTCATGCTGTCTAATGGACCTAAAATGAATTTCTTCTGTGCATCTGGTATATGATACACACTGCTGCTCTCAGCGTGGTGGCAAAGTGAGTACATGCTTGTCAGTGTGGTGACAAGCAAGCAGACTATCAAGCTTCCTGAGTGTTGTTGGAGCTGTAGTAACCCAGGCAAATGCAAAGTATTCCATCACACTCCTGACTTGGCTTTGTAGATGGTGGACAGACTTTGGGGTTCAGGAGGTGAGTAAGTCTTGTAATGTACAAGGGACATCTGGGAGAAGGGATGGGAAGAGAAGTAAAGCAGAACTGAGCTCGGAAAATAAGTAATTATAAACAATGTTAGTAGCACTTGCTCTGTTTAGCTCTTATATACTAGATGTTGTTTTGCATTTGAAACAATAAATCTTATCATCTTCTTCAGTTAATTAAGGATGTTTGGATACCTCTTAAATATTAATAGTTATTAACAGGATTGTAACACCAGCTAATTAATCCATTAACAAATAATGACAAAAAGCAAATAAATTGCTCATTTATCTCATTGCAGTTTAAAGGAACTAGCTGTACACAAACTGGTTGTTGTGCTTTCCCTATGTTTCAATATTGTTCATACTTTAGATTTACTCGATTGGCTTAAAAAGCTCATCACAAAAAATTATTTTTTAGAGGTGAAGAGAGAAACAATACAAAGAGATCTGGGATTTCAAAACTTCAGCACTTAATGGTTGAAAGAATGGCCACCAATTGGTGACAGAGGAAACAGGGAATACGTAAGACCAGAATTGGATAAACAAGAGTTTATCAGTAAGCTATAAGATCTACAGAAGGCAAGAACACGAATGGATTTATAAATATATTAATTACAAATTTAAACTTGAAAACTTTGGAGCACTGGAACGGTTAGTCAGCAAGCACAGATACAAGCAGCAGGACATATGAATGTAGAGAACCAAACTCCATCCAGGATAGCTTTGAAACAGTCCAAATGTGCAAGTTACAAACACTGAAAAGCTTTTGGCTGAGGATGGAGCAGAAACAGGTAACTTTACTGGTGAAAGTTGACACAGTTTTTGATATAGATTAAGTGCAGGATGAGAAACAACAGTCAGGTTCAAGAAGGTTTCTGAGTGTAAGAAGAGTCAGTTCGAACAGGATATGTTAAGCAATGAAAAGGGTGGAATCAGAATTACAGGAATAAAGTTTGTATTAAAGGTCAAAGATAATAGATTTATTCTTCCTAATATTTAACACTAAAATTACAGTTCATGCATGAAATGGGATGACCTAAGGAAATAAGACAAAAGCTTCCTGTTCTTTACTTTGTCTTGTGAAGAATGGCTCAGATTTGAAAGGACAGCATGCAAATTCCCCAATACCATAAATTCTAGCGATAAAATAATAGAAAATGAAAGGCAATGCTTAACGATGTATTCATTAAAATTTGTGGTGCTATGACCAATCAAGAAGAATATAAAATTCCTCTGGGTTAAAAACCCCACCTTCTCCAGAAATCTTAAACATCATCTCTCAGCAGGTTGATTATAAAATCCTCCATTGATGCAAACCTCTTATAGCACACATTGTTGCATAGTTTCCAAAAAATGCAATACAACAAGCCTACTGTATCCAAGTAAATGAAATTTGGAGAAAACAGCACCTTTATAAAACACAAAATGTTCCTTGCGAAGTTAAGAAATTTGATGATTAGTATCTGAGTTCATAGATCAGTTTTTCCTTTTGTTTCTGAAGAGATTTTGAAAACGATGGCTTACATTTCTAATTTAGTTTCCCTCTAGTGTTATAATTATGCTCTTCTAATTATATGTTCATGTGGGGTGAGCTCACTGAAATAATCCTATCCAGAGGTCTGGAGCCTATCCTATATATTGGGGAGGAAGACAACCTACTGAAGTTAGAGAAAGATCATATAAATGAGGGAGAGAATCAAGCATTTTAAAAACTTCAAAATACCCATTGTTCCCAATTTGGAGATTGCCAGTGAAGTCATAGAGATGTCGGTTGGGCCCATCACATTCTAAACTCCCAGCCATTTTCACTAAATCTGCAACGGACAGAATATTAGCCGTTATGGGTAATCCCTAAAAGAAAAGAAGGACAAATGGCATTTAGATAATTCTATTTTCAACAGAAATTCTGCAAACATAGTAAACAATTCTCAAGACAATGACCAAACAAATGAGAAATGCCAAAAGCCAAACTGATTCTATTATCATTTTTACTGTCATTCAGCTGGCATGGCAACATCTATGTTAAATTGTTGGAGTCATGCAAATTAAAGCATTGATCTTCCTCATAAAAATCTCAGAAGCAATATAGGTAATATAACTTCTGACAATGTCATTTAGAGTTATGGATTCTTCATATTGTTGGAAAAACACATTGAGAACATTCCTCCTTTAACCAAAGGTAATCTGACAAGTTTTAGAGCGATCATGAACATCAAATCATTGTCAATGCGGTCTGGTATAAGAAACAAGATGAAATACTGAAGTTTGATAAATCTGTCATTCTGAACAGATGAGATAGAACAGGTGTATACCAAGTTTCAGGCTAATTTTTAAGTTCATCAGAACATAACTCTGTTTCAGCAGAGTGATCTTGTGTTTCATTGCTACTATTAAATCAAACTAAATTTTATGGGTCAGTGACTTCATTACTTCCCAAATCTTCACACCATCTGTTAGAGTGCAGGAACAAAGGAAGAACTACATTCTATTACACACTGGTAATATTAAAAACAACTTTAATGTACTTCTGGTCCCAACGATATTGCTGAAACATTTTCCAGACCCAGCAACCTGGAGTGGAATCCAACTTACCTGTCGTACTTTGAGATTTGTTTCCCCGTCCAGATTGGATGTTTCAATGTAACACATTGCCTGTGGTTCACTAAGAAATAAATCAACAATTCGTGAATGGTCTATAGCAAAAGCACAAAAGTCTTGCACATCGTTGCATTAAAACAAGTATAAACAATAAAAGGGCACTCAATATTAAAACAATGATTCACCAATAAAGGAGAACACATTAAAACAGTCAATGATGGATAATGCAGACCTTCATCCTGGACTTTATCAATTTCTTTTTTCAAACAGAAAATCAGATTGGTTACAGTGAACGTACATGTTTTATCTGAAAAATCATTACTGCAATTAGATTCCCATTTATATTTATTCCCAATTTCCTTTCTGCTCCTATCCAAGATTGTAACCAAAATCATTTTTCCAACTGTTTGGCCACAATGCTCACCAACCCTCCCATATTTTGCCCCTGTTGTTCTGACGACATGGACTCTTGCTGGGCAATGCTTGCAGTCTTTCAATTGCTCAGCACAGAGGCCTGACACATCTTTCCTGTGCAAGTCTGAACAAATTACAGGAAACATCGCAGTTGAATTAGGCTGTATTTGCACCATTTATGAACAGTGTGTAAATACGAGCTGATCTTTGTCTTCCTGTGCTGGGGAAGAATTATGCCCTATGTCCCAGGTTTTGTTCTGCATAAGATCAGACCAACTAGCATAGAGCAGGAACTGAACTCAATATCTTCTGGGCTTTAGTGCATAGCAAATACATCCTGAAACTAACTCAGATTTAGGATTTTATTTATTATATCAGTATTCGTTTCGATTGGGATTAGTACATTTCTGGTGCCATCTCATTTTGGATATTTATTGATATGGAAATTTATTAATAATGATAATCCGATGTAATTAGTAAATAAAATATTTTAAATTAAGGAAAATAATTAAATTTACATTTCAAAAATAGATCAACTTTATTTGACAGCAAAGTTCTCAAGGGTAAACAGTTTGTTGTCACATTAAAAACAAGTACTTCTGTTTTCAAACTGCAATATCATCTCACCATCTTTTAAGTAGCTATGGGGGAAATTTTCCTTTCATTATTTATTAACAAAAGCATTTTCAGACCGTAACGACCTAAGTACTTTTCTGACAATTTTATGGAGGAAAGTAATGGTTTTATTTCTAGAAGGTTTTCTGATCTGAAGGTTGGTCCAAAGTGAGTCCATCAAAACAACTTCAACAACTCTGAATCAGGTCTAAATTACCTAAAATGCTCCAAGATATACCATAATTTGGTCAATTAAATATACACTGTCATTTTCTGTGGTAGGTTTTTTTTCAGTGTGACCCAGTTAGTCTGAAAACTAAGAAAGTGTGTTGTGAGGGAGATGGCTCGGAAAGAAGTCAACACTTTAAGTATTGTGGATCTATATTCTTAGTTCAAATAAACGTGTACCAGGTGACTTTATCAAGCAAATTACCATCAGTGCCTCATCAGGGTAACCCAAATAGTATTCAGGAGGGTTATGAGGAGACAGGTAACATGCACAAGGAAAATTTAGGGGTATTAATTTTTATTTTGCATAAATTATGCTTGTCAGGCATTGAGTTATACAGATGCGATGGTAACTCTAATGAACTCATCTCATCATTTGGTGACAAACAAAGACACCGCATTGACTAAATGCTGCATGGTATTAAATCAATACATCAAATCTTGGCTGTTAATCAATATTACAACTGGGCAAGAATGTAAAGGTAGCACTTTGACCTTTAACAAAAAGAAAATTTTATACGTATAACCATTAGAGTAAGTTGAATAAGAGGGACTTATGTAGAGGCTTAACTTTTACAATTTCCAAAATTTGCATCAGAATCCAGCTAAAACCTTTGAGATAAAATTATCATAGATCGCAATGTATATGCTGGCCTTTGCAGAAATCCATGCGAAATCAGAGGGGTGTACTTACTGTTTTTAAATCTCGAAGTGCTATGTCACAACTGATACTCCCAGTACTAAAACACCTGTAGCAATTTTGACCCATTTTGACCACCACATTAAATTGCTTGTTTTCTTGATTGCTCAATTTACATGTGGAGCCCATTAAGGGCAATGCAATAAAACCAAAGATGATGGAGAGGTTGGGAGACAGCTAAATCAAAATGGAGTTGAAAGGGGAGAAAAGCATTCTACTTACTGCAGTGCTCAGGTTTTAAAAGCATTGACAGTATTGGTAGATGCCACATGCCCCCTCTCCAATGATACTTGGACACTAACATAGCCAGAGAAGAGGGGCAGACAAATTGACAACTATGATCCTCTCCTCTGGCTGTTATCTGGGTGTGTTCATTGCTAAATTGGTCAAGGCCAGAAGCCATATGAGGAGGTTGCCTGACTTGCCCGAAACCCCTCTGCACCTGATGCCCAAAAGTCAGGAATGTAGGGCTGAAATGCAACCAAAATCAAAACAAAAGATTTTTCAGATAACTGAAAAGGATGAGGGGTATAGTGTTTTACCCTCTTGTTCACTTCCTCATCGTCTGCTGCAGCTCCAGTCTAGCAGCAATGTCCTTTAGGATTTGAACAGCTCAGTCAGTGGTGGTGCTGCCAAGCTACTCTTTATGAAGAACATTGATGGCCCCCACCCAAAGAATATTCTGTGCCCTTATTACCCTCAGTGACTCCTTCAAATGCTGTTGGAGGTGAAGTTGGAGTGTACAGGAAGTTTTCTTAGCCATATTTGATTTGATGCCAAGAGAACTCACAAGGCCCAGAATCAATGTTGAAGACTCCCAAAGCAACTTCTTCCCAACGGACTGCTCACTGTGCAGGTACCTCAGCTGGGTACCTCCTGGCAGAAGCTGCTATCCTTTCATATGAAGTTATCAAAAATTGTTCGAAGAAGTCAATAACATTAACTGGAGGATCGCAGACAATTGCACCAAAGTTTGTTTTTAAAAGGTGCACTCCCTGAATACATTTAAAGTGGGAGACTTGTTTGAACTTATTCAAAGTTATTTTTCTAATCCTCAAAATAACTCAATTCAAATGGCATCAGGTCAGTTAATTCTGTTCAGAAATACAAACATATAAAAATTTTACAATACATACGGAAGCTAAAACTGCAGCATTCAAAATAATTACAGTCACTTTGAAAGCATACTTCAGAGTTAACAGCAATGAACCTCATATAGTGCCTGACCTGGTGGAGATAATAATCATATCAGCTGGGAGACGCTGTCCATTGGTCACCATCACAATGTCCCCCACTGCCACCTACAAAAACATGATGAACATTAGGATATGGAAATATAGAAAGTAGCAACAAATAAAACAAAATGTTCGCATTGAAAACGTCTTACTACATTGTCAAAGATTCAGAACGTGGGCATACTATCAATTTTGCCAACCTTTTGTTTTGTCTTCATCTAGCTCATGAAAAGAGCCTTAATGTGGCTTTGCTGCAATTCCTCACTTCCCAAAACAAATATCAATTCAAATTTTGAACAACAGTTTTGAGAGGTATTAATATTTAATGCCATTCATGTTCTAAAATCAAACTGAAGTTTTTTCATAAGAATTGATAGATAGTGAAGAACGCACAGTTTGTGTTCTAAGAACACTACGACACTGTTAGCTTTTTTAAAAAAAATTGTTGATGAAATGTGGGCATCATTGTGTAGCCCAGCACTCATTGTCCAACCTAACACCCTTGAGAAGTTGGAGGTGAACTTGCTTCTTCAACTGCTGTAGATTTGGGGTATAGATAGATGGACAGTGTTTTTAGGATGGGAGTTCCACCACTTAACCCTGTGACAGTGAAGGGTGATATAGTTCCAACTCAGGATGGTGTATGGCTTGAAAAGGTCAACATTGCACTAATGGCACAGTCAGTGTGAGGCAACCTTCATCTGAGCAAGCAGAAGCCGAGTGAGTAGATCTGGAAATTTGGTTCAGAGTGGTGCGAAGTAAACTGTGTGATTATCTCATGTCTATTTATTACACATAAGTATGAGATAATCACACAGCTTGCTTCACACATTTGATGTTATTTATTGTAAGTTTGGGTTTCTGTTTCTTTGTGTTAGTAACTGGTGCATTTTCTGTGTGTCTGAAGTTAATAATTAACTTCTTTGTATTTCTATAGCCATGGTGATTTCTTTTAAAACAGCTTTGAGTTCTGATTTTATAGTGAAAGGTTTTGTATGTACCTTAATGGATTTTCTTTTTTGTAGATTATTTTCCTTCCTGTGTTGCAAAACAATGGAGCCTCAAGATTTGTTACAGACTTCTGGAACTTTTATTTAAGATTGAGGGGAACACCCAAAATTTAGAGAGGAAAATGTTTTTACTTTGAGTGCAGCAGGTCTGTGAAGTCCTTGAAATGGGATGGGTATATTGTCCCAAGTTCCTGAGAAGCAAAGGACATATTGTTATGACACGCAGACAGACAGCTGAATCACATCAGCCTTTCTATTCCTGTATTCTTGACAAATGGTTCCCAAATAGGCTTTGAATGACCAATGGGAGGAGAAAGTGAGGTCTGCAGATGCTGGAGATCAGAGCTGAAAATGTGTTGCTGGAACAATGCAGCAGGTCAGGCAGCATCCAGGGAACAGGAGAATCAACGTTTCAGGCATAAGCCCACCAATCCCAGACTTCATGAATAATTAATTGAATGAAATATTAATTCCAGACACCAGTTTGTATTTCAAACAAAATTAATTTTCAAAGAAACACAGAAAATTTAAATAAGGTAGTCTGATTAGCATCTATGCTTTAAACCCACAACATTTGTTTGTATTTTGTGTAAATGAGGGTTGCAAAGACAAGCAAACACAATTAAGAGATAAAATAAAAAATTACTTAATGGCTTTCATAATGCATTGTTTCACAGGCATAGATGTGGACTCCTTGTTTACTTTTCTGTCACCACCAATTAGGGCTACCTTCTCGGTTCACTCAGGTGAAAATAGTAATATTTCTGACTCAACTTTCTTCCATGTTTCCGATGAGTAGAGAGATTGGGCAGGGAACTTTCAAATCTTCATGCTGTATTGTCTCCAGCCAAACTTTTTTCCTCTACAAGATACAGTTCAAATAAACTCCAGCTCTGGTTCTGCCCCGAGAGACCGACTGTCCTTTCCCGAGGCCTCAATTGCTATGCAAACTCTGCCATCTAAGATTAGGGGTAATTTATGAGCTTAGATAGGTGACTGGCTGATGGACAAAAGTTGGGATAACTTTTTTTTCTGGATGGCAAGAAGTAGCTAGCATGGTGCCACAGAGTTCAGACCTTGGGCCAAGCTATTTACAATTTACATTAACAACTTGGATACAGAGATAGAAGGCTCTATAGCCAAATTTGCAGATGACACAAAAATAGGTGGGCAGTAAACTGCAATGAAGAAATCAGAACCTTATGAATAGATCGATTAGGAGACTGGGTCAAAATGTGGTAGATGGAGTTTAATGTGAATAAGTAAGAGGTCATGCATTTGGTTGGGAAAATGGGAAGGTCACCTATTATCAAAATGGGGAGCCACCCCAGGGTGCTACAATACCAAAGGATCTGGGTGTCCTTGTTCATGAATCACACAAAACTAGCATGCAGGTACAGCAGATAATAAAGCAAATGAAATGTTGGCTTTGAGAGCTAAAGAAAGAGAATATAAAGGTAAGGAAGTATTGTTGCAACTATACAAGGCATTGGTGAGACCACACCTGGAGTATTGTGCAAAGCTTTGGTCCCCTTATTTGAAGAAAGATGTAATGGCATTGGAGGCAGTTCAGAGGAGGTTCACTAGATTGATCCCAGAGATGAGGGGTTTGTTGTATGAAGACAGATGACAGCTTAAGCCTATTCTGTCTGAAATTTAGAAGAATGAGGGGAGATCAAATTGAGATATTCAAGATGATACAGGTATGGATAAAACAGACGTGGAGCAGATGCTTCCTTTTGTGGGACATTTTAGGACAAGAGGTCATAGTCTTAGGATAAGGAGAACAAATTTAAAACAGATTTGAGGAGAAACTACTTCACCAAAAGGGTTGTGATTCTGTGGAATTTGCTACCCCAAAGTGCGGTGGATGCTGGGACAGTGAGTTAATTAAAGGAATAGTTAGACAGATTTTTTATTAGTAATGAGTTGAAGGTTTATGGGGAAACAGCAGAAATTTGGGTGTGAAGAGCATACCAGCCATGATTGAATGGCAGAGCATACCTGATGGGCCAAAAGATCTAATTCTACTCCTATATCTTATGAACATGAATTTGCTTGAACATAGGATCTCTTCCAGACTTGCTGGAACCAATTCGCGGGTACTGACCTCATTAAATAGATAGTAGAAGTTGGCTATTAAACACAATGCTCTTCCGAGGGTCACTGTGTCTGTAGGAACATTTTTTGATCAAGGCTCAGCTTGCATTAACTTCCAGGCCTGACCTCACAAACAAACAACAATTTGTTTGACCTACTTTCTTTTAACCACAATTTGTTTTACAAAGTCCTTAAGTCATCTTTAGCTACAAACCAAAATTGACAAAAGAATTAAAAGAAAAATAATGAAAAATCGGAAAGGGTTCTAAAAATATAGTCAATCACTTTAGATTGATGGGTTAGTGTTGCTTTCTGATCAGAAACCTAGGGTCAGGGAGGCAAAACTAAAGGACGTAGGTCTAAGGTGAGAGTGGAAATATTTAAAAAGAATCTGAAGAGTAACCTGTTTACGCAAAGGATGGTGTGTGTATTAAACAAGCTGCTAGAGGTTGTACTGGAGGAAGGTACAATTACAATATTTAAAAGGCATCAAGATGGGCTTATGAATAGGAAGGGTTTAGAGGGATATGGGCCAAACGCTGGCAAATGAGTCCAGGTCAGATTGGGATGTCTGGTTGGCGTGGATGGTTTGAACCAAAAGGTCTGTTCCGTGCTGTATGATTCTATAAGCGTTGGGATAAAACTCTTAGGTGTTACTTAAAGCTGACTACTTTGAAGGTCAGGAGTATGATAGATCCAAGAAGAAGCTATCTGAGTTTCAATCAAAAGTTGAAGTCACAAGTGACTCAAAGTTACAGAGTTATGAGATACTTTGGTGTGACTACGAGCAGTGTTATCATCCCTTTGGTAATCAAGAATCTAGCTACTTCTGCTCTAAAAGTATTTAAAAGCATTGACTGCCTTTTTGTTTTATTCATTTGTGAGATTATAGATGTCGCTGGCTGGCCAGCATTTATTGCCTGTTCCTAGTTGCCTTTCTCAAATTGCAGTTCCAACAATTCATACAGTACATTTCCTAGTAATTGTGATTCTCTTCAATTCTTTTCTCCTTCCCTTTCAATTCCTGGTTTACACCTATTTATGGGATGCTACTTGTATCCTCTCTGCTGAGACCGACTCAAAATATCTGCTCAATTCATCTCCTATCTCTTTATTCTCCACTAATAATATCCCAGACTCTCTTTCTAGAGAACAACACTTACTTTGTTCATCTTTTCTAATTACCTGAAGAAACCTTTTCGATCTATTTTTATATTCTTGGCTAACTTTCTGTCATACTAATTTTTCCATGCTTACTAATCTTTCAGTTTTTATTTGCTGGTTTTTATATTCTGCCCAATATTTTGGCCTGCAACCAATCCTTGCAGAATTGTATGATTTCTCTTTTAGTTTGATACCATCTTTGACTTTTCCAGTTAATCACAGATGATGGTTCCGTCCCGTAGAATTTTTTGTATTTGTTGGAATGTAGCTATTCTATGATGTATGGAATATCCCCTCAAATCTTCGGTATTGACCTATCCCTTAATCTTAATTGCAAATTCACTTTGCTAACTCTCCATTTCACACCCTCACAAATGCCCTTGTTTACATTCAAAAATAGTAGCTTTGGACTCACACTTCTCTCCCTTGAACTGTGTGTAAAATCCATAGTGAAAGTGTCCTGCTGAACAGCAACTATGACATTCACTAATTATTTGGATGAGAAAGCCAACTCTTAAAATAAACAAAGTGACTGAGAATTGTTAAAAATCACACAACACCAGGTTATAGTCCAACACATTTAATTGGAAGCACTAGCTTTAGGAGCGCTGCTCCTTCATAAGGCACAACGACCTGATGAAGGAGCAGCGCTCCGAAAGCTAGTGCTTCCAATTAAACCTGTTGGACTATAACCTGGTGTTGTGTGATTTTTAACTTTGTATACCCCAGTCCAACACTGGTATCTCCAAATCATGACTGAGAATTGTGTGACCTTTATCCTCTTTTGTTTTGGGAAGCAGGGAGGGATTATCAGACACACGAAACTGTTAACAGTCTGATAGTAAAATGCTTGGATAAGAACCAGGTCATATTCGCGAAAACAAGTAGCTCACATTTACTTCCAATTGATTGAAATGCTTGTCCTCATAATTCAAATGTGTTTATTTTAAGCTTTGTGAGCTTTAGGAAGTCAAATAGAGTAATGGAAACAAAGCATCTGGACAACAAGTCAATAATTCATCATTGCCACACACTTAAATAAAAGGCATGAAAATGGTGAAGTACAAGTGTTTCTGATCAGCCATCTATTTTACCTCGAGGCTCCAGTCAGCAGCCACTCTGTTCAGCCTAATATTCACTGTAGATAACAGAGGAAACTTATAAAGTGCATACAATGCTTGTTTCGAATGTTGAAAAATGAAAAGCAATTGGAAGATGATTCAACTCCATCAAGGAGACGAAAACATCCACTTTATTAAAGTATCAACTTTTAAAAATACCTTTAAGATGGAAACCTCATCCCACTACACTCAACCAAGTTCAACAATCCTGTGGTTGAAGCATCAGTCAGTTTTTAAAAAGTTCAATTAAAAACACTCATCCTAATTTTTAGCGCTGATATTGCAGTGTTCACATCTATAATGAATTTCCTATTGTATCTATGAACAAGATGTACAACTTTCTGAAGCGTGGCTCTACTCCCTCACAACGCAAAGATTCCAACATATTAAATACAGTTGGAGGTACTCCAAAATGCAACTCATTAGTTATTTAATTCCAAGTTCTAAACGTTTAATGTAAAAAAAAATCCAGGTTGACTTGATTTTATGAGGTTGCCCTATTTATTGGTTTTTGTGACAACCTCAAATTGTAATGTTGTACACATGTATCACATACCTCTTTCCAAATAATGGTCTTCCACTTGCCATTTCTTAAAACTGTAAAATAAAGCAAAAACATTTCTAGATGATGAAGTGGAATAGGAAACTTAGAACTCTGCATTTTACCTTATCTTGTCTTGTCTTGGACGTAGGTTTGCTCACTGAACTGAAAGGTTCATTTCCAGACGTTTCGTTACCTTACTAGGGCGGCAAGGTGGCTCAGTGGTTAGCACTGCAGCCTCACAGCACCAGGGCCCCAGGTTCGATTCCAGCCTTAGGCGACTGTCTGTGTGGAGTTTGCACTTTCTCCCTGTGTCTGCGTGGGTTTCCTCCGGGTGTTCTGGTTTCCTCCCACAGTCCAAAAATGTGCAGGTCAGGTGAACTGGCCATGCTAAATTGCCTGTAGTGTTAGGTGCATTAGTCAGAGGGAAATGGGTCTGGGTGGGTTACTCTTCGGAGGGTCGGTGTGGACTTGTTGGGCCGAAGGGCTTGTTTCCGCACTGGGGAATCTAATCTAATAGTTAACATCTTCAGTGGACCTCAGGCGAAGCAATGCTGAAAATTCCTGCTTTCTATTTATATGTCTGGGTTTCTTTGGGTTGGTGATGTCATTTCCTGTGGTGAAGTCTCTTCCTGTTCCTTTTCTCAGGGGATGGTAGATGGGGTCTAACTCGATGTGTTTGTTGATAGAGTTCCAGTTGGAATGCCATGCTTCAAGGAATTCTCGTGTGTGTCTTTGTTTGCAGTGTCCTAGGATGGATTGTCCCAGTCGAAGTGATGTCCTTCCGCATCCGTATGTGAGGATACTAGTGAGAGAGGGTCATGTCTTTTTGTGGCTCGTTGGTGTTCATATATCCTGGTGGCTAGTTTTCTGTCTATTTGTCCAATGTAGTGTTTGTTACAGTCCTTGCACGGTATTTTGTAAATGACGTTAGTTTTGCTCATTGTCTGTATAAGGTCTTTCAAGTTCATTAGCTGCTGTTTTAGTGTCTTGGTGGGTTTGTGGGCTACCATGTTGCCAAGGGGTCTGAGTAGTCGGGCAGTCATTTCCGAGAAGTTTTTGATGTAGGGGAGAGTGGCTAGAGTTTCTGGGTGTGTTATGTCTGATTGTTTGGGTTTGTTTAACATCGAGTTAGACCCCATCTACCACCCCCTGAGAAAAGGAACAAGAAGTGACTTCACCACAGGAATTAACATCACCACGGGAAATTACATCACCAACACAAAGAAACCCAAACATATAAATAGAAAGCAGGAATTTTCAGCATTGCTTCGCATGAGGTCCACTGAAAATGTTACCAAGTAAGGTAATGAAATGTCTGGAAATGAACCTTTCAGCTTAGCGAGCAAACCTACATCCAAAACCTCAACCTGAGCTACAAGTCTTCTCAAAATTTGCTAAGACCATATCTTGTTATTAAATATTCGCATGTTGTTACCAGTTGGGCTGTTTCCCCACTAATCCATATTTTAACAACCACCCACAACATTAATAAAAATGTAATATTTTTAAAAACAAATTCAGAGTCATAGAGATGTACAGCACGGAAACAGACCCTTTGGTCCAATTCGTCCATGTCAATCAGATATCCCAACTCAATCTAGTCCCATCTGCCAGCACCCGGCCCATATCCCTCCAAACCCTTCCTCTTCATCTCCCCATCCAAATGCCTCTTAAATGTTGCAATTGTACTCGCCTCCACCACTTCCTCTGGCAGCTCATTCTATACACGTACCACCCTCTGCATGAAAATGTTGCCCCTTAGGTCTCTTTTATATCTTTCCCTTCTCACCCTAAACCTATGCCCTCTAGTTCTGGACTCCCCGACCCCAGGGAAGAGACTTTGCCTATTTATTCTATCCATGCCCCTCACGATTTTGTAAACCTCTATAAGGTCATCCCTCAGCCTCTGATGCTCCAGGGAAAATAGCCCTAGCATTTTCAACCTCTCCCTATAGCTCAGATCCTCCAACCCTGGCAGCATCTTTGTAAATCTTTTCTGAACCCTTTCAAGTTTTACAATATCTTTCCGATAAGAAGACGACCAGAAATGCACGCAATATTCCAACAGTGGCCTAACAAATGTTTTACACAGCCGCAACATGACCTCCTAACTCCTCTACTCAATACTCTGACCAATAAAGAAAAGCATACCAAATGCCTTCTTCACTATTCTATCTACCTGCGACTCCACTTTCAAGGAGCTGTGAACCAGCTCTCCAAGGTCTCTTTGTTCAGCAACACTCCCTAGGACCTTACCATTAAGTGTAAAAGTCCTGCTAAGATTTGCTTTCCCAAAATGCAGCATCTCGCATTTATCTAAATTAAACTCCAGCCATCATGTCTCAGCCAACTGGCCCATTTAATCAAGGTCCCATTGTAATCTGAGATAACCTTCACTGTCCACTACACCTCCAATTTTGGTGTCATCTGCAAACTTACTAACCGTACCTCTTATGCTCACATTTAAATCATTTATATAAATGATGAAAAATAGTAGACCCAGCACCGATCCTTGTGGTAGTCCACTGTCACAGCCCTCTAGTCTGAAAAACAACCCTCCACCGCCACCAAAGGTCTTCTACATTTGAGCCAGTTCTGTATCCAAATGGCTAGTTCTCCCTGTATTCTATGAGATCTAACCTTGCTAACCAGCCTCCCATGGGGAACCTTGCCAAACGCCTTACTGAAGTCCATATAGGTCACGTCCACCGTCTGCCCTCATTAATCTTCTTTGTTACTTCTTCAAAAAACTCAATCAAGTTTGTGAGACATGATTTCCCATGCACAAAACCATGTTGACCATCCCTAATCAGTCCTTGCTTTTCCAAATACATGTACATCCTGTCCCTCAGGATTCCCTCCAACAACTTGCCCAACACCGAAGTCAGGCTCACTGCTCTATAGTTCCCTAGTTTGTCTTTCTTAAATAGTTGCACCACGTTGGCCAACCTCCAGTCTTCCAGCACCTCACCTATGACTATTGATGATACAAATATCTCCGTAAGAGGCCCAGCAATCACTTCCTTAGCTTCCCACAGAGTTCAAGGGTATATCTGATCAGGTCCTGGGGATTTCTCCACTTTTATGTGTTTCAAGACATCCAGCACTTCCTTCTCTTAGGGCAGCACGGTGGCTCAGTGGTTAGCACTGCTGCCTCACAGCACCAGGGTCCCAGGTTCGATTATTGCTTTAGGCAACTGTCTGTGTGGAGTTTGCACATTCTCCCTGTGTCTGCTTGGGTTTCCTGCGGATGCTCCGGTTTCCTCCCACAGTCCAAGATGTGCAGGTCAGATAAATTGGCCATGCTAAATTGCCCATAGTATCAGGGGTGAATATAGGGTAGGGGAATGGGTCTGGGTGGGTTACTCT
This sequence comes from Chiloscyllium plagiosum, assembly GCF_037043375.1. Lineage (NCBI taxonomy): Eukaryota > Metazoa > Chordata > Chondrichthyes > Orectolobiformes > Hemiscylliidae > Chiloscyllium > Chiloscyllium plagiosum. Next base: position 89,402,762 of record NW_028270144.1, read on the forward strand.
TCAGAGGGTCGGTGTGGAATTGTTGGCCAAAGGGCCTGTTTCCATACTGTAGGGAATCTAATCTAATCTCTGTAATATGGACATTTTTCAAGATGTCACCATCTATTTCCCTACATTCTATATCTTCCATGTGCTTTTCCACAGTAAATACTGATGCAAAATACATGTTTAGTATCTCCCCCATCTCCTGTAGTTCCACACAAAGGCCGTCTTGCTGATCTTTGAGGGGCCCTATTCTCTCCCGAGTTACCCTTTTGTCCTTAATGCATTTGTTAAAAACCCTTTGGATTCTCCTTAATTCTATTTGCCATAGCTATCTCATGTCCCCTTTTTGCCCTCTTGATTTCCCTCTTAAGTATACTCGTACTTCCTTTATACTCTTCTAAGGATTCACTCGATCTATCCTGTCTATACCTGACATATGCTTCCTTCTTTTTCTTAACCAAACCCTCAATTTCTTTAGTCATCCAGCATTCCCTATACCTACCTGCCTTCCCTTTCACCCTAACAGGAATATACTTTCTCTGGACTCTCGTTTCCTCATTTCTGAAGGCTTCTCATTTTCCAGCCATCCCTTTACCTGCGAGATCTGCGCCCAATCAGCTTTTGAAAGTTCTTGCCTAATACTGTCAAAATTGGTCTTCCTCCAAATTAGAACTTCAACTTTTAGATCTGTCCTTTTCCATCACTATTTTAGAACTAATAGAATTATGATCCCTGGCCCCAAAGTACTCCTCCCACTGACACCTCAGCCACTTGCCCTGCCTTATTTCCCAAGAGTAGGTCAAGCTTTGCACCTTCTCTAGTAGGTACATCCACATACTGAATCAGAAAATTTTCTTCTACCCACTTAACAAATTCCTCTCCATCTAAACCCTTAATACTGTGGCAGTCCCAGTCTATGTTCATAGAGTTATGCAGCATAGACACAGGCCCTTCGGCCCAACATATATCAGCGGTATACCAAAAGGATCGGTGTTGGATCCTTGCTGTTTATTATATGCATTAACAACTTGCATGTGAATGTAGAAGGCATAATTAGTAAGTTTGCAGATACATGAAAATTGGTGGTCTTGATGTGGAGGAGGATGTTTCAGGCTGCCGTCAGATGGTGATCAGCTGGTAAGTTGGGCAGAGAGATGGTAGACAGAATTTAATCCCTATAAGTGCAAGGTGATACATTTTAGAAGGCCGATCAATAAATATCAAACTATGCTCATCCCATTTGCCTGCACTCAGCCCAGAGACTACTATGTCCCTGTCATTTTAAGAACTCATCAAGGTGCTTCTTAAATGGTGCAAGAGTACCTGCCTCCATATTTCTACCAACATCTGGGTGAAAAAAACATTTTCTTAGATCTCTTCTAAACCTCTTGCTCATTGTTTTTAACTTAGGCCCTCTGGACATTCCTGATGAAGAGCTTATGCTCAAAACATCGACTCTCCTGCTCCTTGGATGCTGTCTGACCAGTTGTGCTTTTCCAGCACAATACTTTTTGACTCTGATCACCAGCATCTGCAGTCCTCACTTTCTCCTTGTTACATCTCCCATGAGGATAAGATTGTCACAATCGACTCTTATCAACACTTCTCACAATTTGTATACTTCAATCAGATCCCCCTTCAGCCTCCTCTGCTCCAAGAAAAACAAATCCAGCCTATCCAATCTCTCCTCATAACTGAGACTTTTCATCCCAGAGAACATCCTACTGAATCACCCGTGCACCCTTTCCAGTGCAATTATGTCCTTCCAATAATTTGGCAACCAGAAATGCACACAGGATTGAATGTGTGGCCTAACTAATGTTTTATAAAGTTGTAACAAGACTGGCTTGCTCCTATATTCTATGCCCTGGCTAATCAAGATAAGCATTCCATACGCCTTCTTCATTACCCTGTTTACCTGTACTGACACCTTCAGGGATCTATGTTACTTTGTTCCCTAGTACTCCCTATCATTCATTGTGTAATCCTTTTCTCTTTTGGCCTTCTAAAATGTGTCATCTTGCACTTATTGGGATTAAATTCTATCTACCATTGCTCTGCCCAATTTACCAGCTGATCACCATCAGACGGCAGCATGAAACATCCTCCCCCACATCAACACCACCAATTTTCATTTATCTGCAAACTTACTAATTATATCTTCTACATTCACATCTAAGTTGTTAATGCATATAATAAACAGCAAGGATCCAGCACTGATCCCTTTGGTACACTGCTGATCATAAGCGTTCACCATTACTGTGTCTCCTATTTGCAAACCAATTTTGGATCCAGTTTTTCAAATTGCCTTGGATCCCACCTTTTGGACCAACCATCCATGTGGGACCTTGCCAAAGGTCTTAATCAAGTCTATATAACCCACATCAATTGCACTACCCTCATCAATATATTTGATCACCTTTTCAAAAATCTAAATTAAATTAGTCAAACACGATCTCTTCTAACAAATCCATGCTGCCAATCCCTACCTTTCCAAGTATCGATTATTCCTGTCCTTTAGAATTATTTCCAATAACTTACCTACCACTGACATCAGACTAACTAGTCTATAGTTACCTGGCCTTTCCCTACTACCATCATTGAACAAAAGAACCATATTACCTATCCTCAAGACATGCGGCACATGTGTCCAGCAAAATATTAAATATACCTGCATGGGTCCAAGCAATCTGCTCCCTTGCCTGCCATATCAGCTTGGGATACATCTCATCAAGCTCTAGGGACTCATGCACACTAAAATATCCAAAATCTTCCTTACTAATCTTAAACTTACCAACCTAAATGAAATCCCCGAACAAAATGTGTTTCTCCTGTATGAATACAGATGAAAAGTATTCATTTAAGACTTCACCCTCGTCCAATGGCTCCACGCACAGGTTGTCCCTTGAAATTCTAATAGGTCCCACACCATCCCTTGTAATCTTCTTACTCTTATTACACTTATAAAAGCCTTGAGATTTTCCTTGATCCTATCTGCTTAACATATTTTGTGGCTTCTTTATGCCCTCCTACTTTCTGTTTTAAGCAACCCCGACACAGTACAGTTTTGAAAGGCCTCCTGTTTTTAATGCACTGTACCTGACATATACTTCCTTCTTTTTCTTTATCAAACTCTTGATATCCCTCGACATCCAGAGTTCCCTTGCTTTCACTCTTAGAGAAACACAGTGACCCTGAATTTTCACTATACTACTTTTAAAAGACTCACACGTTCGAAATGCAGACTTACTGAAAGTACCTGCTCCCAGCCTATGTTTGCCAGATTCTATCTAATGGTATTGAAATTGGCCTTGCCCCAATTTAGCCATTTAACTTCCTTTTCGCTTTCCATAATGATCTTGAAACTTGCAGTGCCTTTCACAACCATAAACAACTCAAAGTATTGCAGTGCAAGTAGAACTCTGGTCATGTAGGAAACATGGCAAACAATTTGCATACAAACTCCCAAATTACATGATAATGAGCATTTCATTTGTTTCGTTTATGAAATCAAAACATATAATGCTGGAGAAGCTCACGAGGTCTGGCAGAATATGGGGAGAGAGACGCAGAGCTAATGTTAACTGTGATTCTCTCTCCACAGTTGCTGCCAAAACTACTGATTTTTTCTAGTACTTTGCTATTATTTCAGATTTCTAACACCCAAAAATATTTGCTTTCATTTGAGAGCATTGTTTTTAAAAAGATGTTGATTCAGGGATAAATATTGGCCAGGACACCAGAGATAGCTCCATTTTCCAAAGGAATCATTTTTTTAATAGAAGGGCAGAGATGAAGAAGCTTCTATGGAACGCTCATCCTCAGGGAGCAGTGGAGGCAAGGATATTGAATATTTTGAATGCTCACTCAGAAAAGGTAGGATTTTTGACTGACTTGGGAGAAAGTAGAAATAGGGTGGACAGGTAAGCAAACAGAGGCCACTCTTGTTCACTAATGTTCTTCACAGAAGGAAACCTTCCATCCTTAACTGGTCTGACCTACAATCAATTCCAAACCCTGACTCGGACCTGCCCTCTGAAGTGGCCTAGCAAGCCACCCATTTTAATAGCAATTAAAGTTGGGAAAGTATGCTGGCTCACCATATGGTGCCCCAAACCATGAAAGAACAAATAAAAAGAAATACTCTAAAGTAACATAACTTTAACAAACACTGGACAATACTGTGAAGTTCCTACTGCCTCACACATTATTGGAAAGTGGTTTCCAAAATGGTAATCATTTTTGGCCACAACCATCTCTTTGTTGTTTGGATCTGTGCTTGTCAAGAATAACAGATATCCAACTCCAGACAGGCTAACATATTTGCATGGTTAATTGTCCTGGCATTACCAGCTCAAATATAACTTAATATTCAATGCAAACCATTAAACTCAAGAAAGCTGCATCCGTGTTGGAGTCAGACAGTTACCACAGTGGATTATTTCATGTCATCATCAGTTCATACACATACTAAAACAACATGGCAAACCATAATCACTACACAAAACATCCTCTAACCACTTTCTTCTCCACTTTGTATCACATGCTTTCTTTTGTCTAGTATATCCTTTAATGGCGGGAGGGGAAAAGATTTAAAAAAGACACAAGCGGGTGATTTGGGAGGATTGAACTTCCTGAGGAAGTGGTGGATTTTGCTACAATACAACATTTAAAAGATATTTCGGTAAGTACGTGAAGAGGAAAGGTTTGGAGGTATAGCAGCCCGGAGGAGGCAGGTGGAACTAGTTCAAATTGGGATTATGTTTGGCATGGACTGGTTGGACCAACGGTTCTGTTTCTGTGTTGTATGACTCAATGGACAATATTATTCAGAAAGATGCAACTTTTTGCTTTCAGAAGTGATGGAAGATTTATCACTGACTTCTCAATATCACTCTCACATGACAGTGAGCCAGAGTTGAGCTTCTCCTGGCAGGGTAGGGGAGGTGAGTTAGTGACAGGAATTATGTTGGGGATGGGGATAGGGAATAAAATGGGGCAAAGGAGGAATTCAGTGGCAAATAAGTGTTCAGTTTAATAGTTGACCAGGTCTTAACCTAGGAAATTCCATTGGAGTCGGCTAATTCAGGATTTTCATATGATCATAATGCATAACTCTGGTCTGTGCTGTTGTAATGACTAACTGGCTACTGAAATTTCCAGATTAGAGTGGTGCTAGAAAAGCACAGTTGGTCAGGCAGCATCTGAGGAGCATCTGAGGAGCAGGAAAATCGATGTTTTGGGCAAAAGCCCTTCATCAGACTTTTGCCCGAAACATCAATTTTCCTGCTCCTTAGATACTGCCCGACCAGCTGTGTTTTTCCAGAACCACACTAATCTAGACTCTAACCTCCAGCATCTGCAGTCCTCACTTTTGCCTACTGGAATTTCCATGCTACAGTGAGGGACTCGAGAGCTGAAGAACATTAGTGAATCTGCTGGATTTTTATATCATATGACAGTTTACTGAATCACATATTTGGTACCCTCCCATAAATAATGTGTTAAATTCAATTTCACAAATTGCTACAGTGGGAATTCCACTTTGGCTTTTAGCACATCAAAATTCACTGCAAAATTTTGTTCCACTCGTTTAACATGTCAATGAGGTCAGCTGATGGGACTGGCAGCTCTATGTCATTAAGTTTGGGTTCAAACCAACCACAATCATGAATAGTTAATCTGACTGACATTTTTGCACATTATTGCAAGGTGCCATCTTTCACTTGTAAGATGAGGGACAAAGGCGCTCTTTCATCTGCCTGCTCAGGTGATTCTAGTTACATCTATTGAGCTCACATAGCATTATTTAAAGAACAGACAGTAATTTCCTGGTTTCTTGTTTAATAATCATCACTCAACCGACAGTCATTTAAAAGAAAAACACCAGTCATTCATCTCATTGCTGTTCAAGGAACATTATTGTCCGTTAATGATCCCTGATTTAACCTACATATCTTGAAAGTCATTAGTTATGCATAACATATTTCAGGAAATTGACAGATGTAAAAAGGTACTAATACTACATGCCATTATTATCGTGCTATTACCACTTCACTACTTCTACAATGTATCACTGGCTCAGGTTAGGGGGTTGGAGGAAGAGTCTAGTTATTTTAATTAACCTATTTGGATATGCTAGGACACACCTTTGGACAGGTATGACTTGAAACAAGACCTTCTGGCTCAGGGGCACAGATTTGTAGTCTTCCCTCCAGCAAAATCATGATAGTCATGTCAAAACACTTCATATCTTAATTACACAGTGGGATGTGAGGCAGCACCTCTTAGACTTGCTTTGCCATTCCCATTATTCAAACATCCCATGCAGACCAAGTGCTAATGCTGAGCCCTGGGAGGAAGGTCTGAGCTCGTGCTCCAGAAGGCCGACTCTCGGCTGAGATGGCCACTTGTGGTACCTCATGCTTCATTCTTTTGAGGTATTCCAGTTTATCAGACTTGGTATGGTGAGTTGAAACAAAACTCAGAAATCAATGCTTCTGGACTCTGACTGCAAAATCTTCCTCTGATTCTTCATTCATTTGGAACATGCTAGGCAGTCTCTTTACTTGATTAATGAAGAGAGATTTTTTAAAAAAGCCACAGCAACTTGGTAACCAAGAGTACTCAATGACATTTGCAGATACAAAGGGTCACTTTAACGTTAACACCAGGGGTTGAACAATTAGGAGGAGGCAATGGCCTAGTGGTATTATCATTAAACTTTTAATCTGGAGACCCAGGTAATGCTCTAGGGACCCAAGTTCAGGTCTTGTCATGGCAATGGTGGAATTCAAATTCAATAATAATCTGGAAATAAGAGTTAAATTATGACCATTGTCGATTGTCAAGAAAAACCCACCTGGTTCACTAATGTCCATAAGGAAACTCATTGTTACTAAGTCTGGCCTATATGTGACTACACATCCACAGCAATGTGGTTGACTCTCACCTGCCCTCTGGGATGGGCAGTAAATGCTGGTTTGGCAAGAGATGTCCTCATCCCGTGAACACATGATAAAAAAATACAATTAGTGCATCTTAAAAGATCTCCCACTGGAGGACGGTAAGCTCAGTTTGTGTGACAGCTCCAAGAGATTATTCGATAACTAACTTCCTTTTGGGCAGTATTATGATTATAATTTTTTTTAAAATAAGGAATTAAGCACTTGACTGGATTTAAATTTATGAATGAATTTTTCTTCTTAAAAACGTAGCTAAGTCTGTAACAGATGTTAGAAAGCTATTTTATCTCATTTCAAATTGGCTCCTGAAGTCTGCCCATGGTGAAGACTGAGTGAGTTGCCAACAGTGGTGAGTGGAGGGCCTACAGATGGTGAGGGATCTTCTTTTGTCATTAAATTGCTATGAGGCTTTCAGGGGTCTAAAGTGTGAGATCTATGGGCATGGGGAGTAGAGGATGTGATCCTATACAAAACTGTGATACGCTCCCAGCGAACCAAAGCAGGTCTTTTAAATAGCTCACCTTGCTGAGTTTGCACACCTGCCTGAAGAACAAAGATCCAAGCCTGATTTTTAATCTAAAAGCAAATGCGACATTTACAAAGGGGAATCTTTTTTTTCGCCAGACACTATTACTATTTGAATAAAGATAATGTGTTTGAGAAACTCATCGGAAGCTCCAAAAAGGAGTAATTCATCTCTAAACTTGAGTTCTGTTTTGTTTTTGCCAGACCTGCTGTTTTTCTCTAGCACTTGGTTTTTATTTTGAATTTCCAGCATGCATATTATTATTATTATTTGTATTACTGTGGTCACCTCTATTTTCCAATTGGCATCTAAATGCTCTGTTCAGAAGTCTACATAACACCTCATATATCCAATGCAACTCCAGTTCCACTAAACAAATTACTTTTAGTTGGATGTCTAAGTTTGATCAATGAACAGTGATGATTTGTGTCTCAACCTTTAAAAAGTTACTCAAGAATTTTTATTGGAACATTACTTCATCAGAAAGCTTACTTCAGAAAGTCCAGTAGTGTTGGGTAAGAAACAGAATTTCAGTACTGTTACAAACCTTAAAATGTATTTCATCAAGTAAGCATCATTTACAAAACTGCAGACATTTTCAGAATTCATCATCATACTGATGGTTTACTGCAGGAATCCATGTAGTATAAGGAAGGAATCCCAGATGAAAATATACACTCATCTTCAGCATCATAACAGTTGGATTGAATTTGACATTAGTGATTTGTAATACCCATTAGATTTCTATGGGGTTTGCACATTTGTCTATTACTCGCAGTAAGTTATGTGATTTAACTTAATTTAGCCATGTGGCAGTAACCCTTAAACAGCCCAAAACTCACTTCATAGGTACTCACCTTTAGTTTTCTTCTTGTTGACATTATTATCAGCCTTATGCCTTTTCTGTTACAAAACAAAATACCAAAATTTGAAAATTGTACTTTGAAAGTAATACATCTGACACACAGTTTTGAAACAAAGATTTGCCCCTGCTAAAAAGAAAATCATACATTTCTAGTTTTGTGTACAATTCAAGGTCATTATTTTTCAAAAGACTGCATTTGCAGATACTGGAGCATGTGCATTTAAACCGATTCTGGGGTATGTGACCCAAGAGTTTAAGAGGGTGGAGTGGAGGAAATGAAAGTGGGTTTGGGGGTCAAGTAGAGGCAAGGGACACAAAAAGAAGGCATTGAGGACAGGATGCAGGGCACGTGGAGAGAAGAGAACCTCATTCTCACTCCCTCCCCACGCCTCCTCTATCCTCACTCCTCCCACTTGCCACCTCAGCCCCCAACCATTACCACATCATCACAACTCCTAACCTCCTCTTCCTGCCTCCTCATTCCCCCAACCCTCCCACATCCTCATTCCCAACAGCTGAAATTATTTTTAAAACCTCTGTGCATGTGGAGTGTGGCCTTTAAATATGATATCACATGTAAATTTTATGTGATAATATACAGTTATGCATAAGTATTTTTCCAGTTCAAAGTGCATGCACAGTTGCCCACAATTACAGCTATCAGCAGATGCTGCCTTTTGAAAATGGCTTATTGTGCCATTAGCACAATTATTTTGTGTCCAATGGTTCAACATGGCAGACAAGTGCACCAACTCCCAAACTACCCTCTAAAATATTTACAATTTCTGCCAAAATATCACCAAAAATAAATGCAACATTATAACTGGCATGCAGAATCAATAACATGCATTTAAGATTTTATATAACAGTTTATTCAGACAGTCAACATTTTAATACCTACCAATTGACTTTATGCATAAACATTTTATATTTTAAACTTTAGTCTCTGTCACTCCTACAAAAGTAATCTGAACAACAGTTGGCTGCCTTTTCTTTTCAGAGATCCTGAACAGGAACTTTACAAATCTGGTTTTTCTTCAAAAGTACACATTTAGAGAAATCAAGATTTTTGACAGAACTATTTTTGCACTGAGTGTACAGAAATCTCATTACAGATTGTGATTGTGTTGATGAAATCTTATTTCTACAAAATCTGAATTGCCTATGAACTAGATTTAGTTGCAGATAATGACATATTTATGAAACATAGAAGTTGTATCATAAAGATTCGCATAGCAGTTGAAAAGTTGAAACCAAAACCATAACTCAACATAAAAGACCAACAAGTTGAACATAGCTACTTTCTGTGCTGGCTGGCCTATATCATTTTGCAGATACAAATCTGAATTTTGTATGTTTCTTGAGGTTCAAAGGTTTCTGACTTATAAACCACATATTACCAGTTCAGTTTGAAGATTAATGCATGTTGTCAATTTGCAAAGATGTTAAACTATTTCAGACACAATTCACTAGACGTTTTTCAACAAATTCCTATGACTGACAAGATTATTCTGACAAATGAAGAATACTTGATTGAAATCTCATTTTTAAAGTTGGTGCGAAGTTTAATGGGCAAGATTGCAAGATCTCTCTTTTCCATCAAACCACCCCAATGAACATGAAAACATTTCACAATGGGGAAAAATAACAATGAAGGAACAAATCCATCTCTTCATGAAAGATCTCAAGCTCATTTACATTTTGCACCATTTCTTCAATGCTTTCACGACTCTAAAATCTCACCAAGTCTCTTTTGAACAATGAAGTCAATTGTCTGGCTCCTCAAGTCATCACTGCAGGCATTCCTCAGGGTAATGTTGATGGATTAACATTTTTAAGCTGTTTTATCAATCCCCTTCCATCACAAGGTCACATGTGGATGCTCACTAATGATTTTAGTGTTCAACAGTATTTGCCACTTCTCAGTACCAAAACAAATCGGTGTGCAGCAAGACCTGAACTGCATTCAGGTTTGAGCTAATAAGAAGGGAGTAACATCCATACCAAACCAATGCCAAGCAACGACCATCTCTAAGGTAAAAACAATGACTGCAGATGCTGGAAACCAGATTCTGGATCAATGGTGCTGGAAGAGCACAGCAGTTCAGGCAGCATCGAGGAGCTTCAGCAAAGTCGACGTTTCGGGCAAAAGCCCTTCATCAGGAATATTTATTCCTGATGAAGGGCTTTTGCCCGAAACGTCGATTTTGCTGAAGCTCCTCGATGCTGCCTGAATTGCTGTGCTCTTCCAGCACCATCGATCCAGAAACGACCATCTCTAGTTAACAAGAATCGAATTACCTCCTTTTGAAGTTCAATGACATTATGCAAAGGTTATCCTCCAAGTTACACACTTGCCCAACTCAAAATTTTAAAGCCATTCCTTCACTTTCACTGGATCAAAACCTGAGAAATCCCTCTCTAACACCATTCTGGGTGTACAAAACCATACTGACTGTAACAGTTGCACATCAAACCACATTCTCAAGGACAATTAGGGATAGAGAGTAAATAATGGGCTAGCTAGGAATTCTGTGAAAAAACATTGGAAAAAAAATTATTGACCTGATGGATTGCATCTTAGTTTAATAAAGAAAGCAGCAATAGAGATAGTGGATGAACTGGTAGTAATCTTCCAAGAATCCTTGGATTCTGGAAAAGTCCTAGAGGATTGGAAAACTGCCAACATCCTCACTAAAACGAGAAAGAGACAAAAACAAACTAGTAACCATAAGCCAATCCTTAGCTTAACATTGGTTAATGAGAAAATGTTAATGTTTATTACAAAGGATGTAATAGCTAAGCATTTTGAACTATATAACTTGGTCAAGCAGAGTCAGGATGTCTTCATGAATAGGAAATCATGCCTCTCAAGTCTACTAGGAGAAAGTGAGGACTGCAGATCCTGGAGATCAGAGCTGAAAATGTGTTGCTGGAAAAGCGCAGCAGGTCAGGCAGCATCCAAGGAGCAGGAGAATCGACGTTTCTAGTAGAATCTCGAGTCTACTAGAATTCTTTGAGGAGACAAGATAGATAAAGGGGAAGCAATGAATGTCATATATTTGGATTTTCAAAAGGTGTTTGTAAGGTACCACAGATTAGCCTACTTGATAAGAGCCCATTGTGTTGCAGGTGTACTTTATTAGCATGGATAGAGGATTGAATAACTATTAGAAGAAAGCTAGTTGGGATAAGGAGAGCAGTTTCGGAATAGCAACCTGTAACTAGGAGAGTGCCACGGGGATTGGTGCTGGGGCTACAATTATTTATGATGTGTATTAATGATTTGGATGAGTAAAGTGAATGTACTACAGCCAAGTTTGTGAATGACAAACAGATGGGAAGGAAAGTGGTGTGAATGCCAGAGTCTGCAAAGGGATATAGGCAGGTTAAGCAAGTCAGAAAAACTTGGCAGAAAAAATATAATATGGGAAAATGTGAGGTTGTGCACCTTTGTAGGACAAAGAAGAGCTGAATATCATTTGAATTGAGAAAGAATGCAGAAAAATACAGAAATGAGAGATTTGGGAGCTCTCATGTATAAACAGGTTGCACCTCACCTGAATGGGCACCAATATCTTGCAGGGAAGTTTGCAAGTGCTAATCAAGAGTGTGCCAGAGGGGTGGGAACCAGAGTGGTTGATCAGCATGTGAAGTGACTGATGAGAAGGTAGTGGTTACGTCAAGTAAGTCTAATAGAAAGAACAAAAAGGGCCAGGTTAATGAACACAGTAGGATTGGCGGTCTGAAGTATAGCTATATTAATACGAGGAGTAGGTAAGGATAAAGGTTAGAGCCCGGATTAATACATGGAACTACAAAGCTGTAGCCATTACATAAGGGCAGAACTGGCAGCTCAATGTTGCAGGCTTTAGATGTATCAGGCATGATACAGAGTGATGTAAAAGGGGTAGGAAAGCTGCATTGCTGATTAAAGAGAATGTCACAACTGCACTACAAAATGACATCTTGGAGGGATCATCAGCAAGGCCTTTTGGGAATAAGAAAGGTGCAATCATGATAATGGAGTTATACTGTAGACCTCCTACTAGCCAGTAGTAGATACAGGAACAAATATGTAAGCAACCATGAAAGGATATAAAAACAACACGGTTGCTGCAGTGAGTCATTTTAACTACCCTGATATTTCGTTAGTGCCAGGGGCTTAGTAGGGGAGAATTTGTTAGGTGTACCCAGGAAGCTTTCTTGAAACAATACGTACATAGTCCATTGACAGAATGGGCTGTACTAGACCTTGTACTGGAGAATGAGTCTGGCCAGGTAATCAAAGTTTTAGTGGGGATGCATTTTGGGAAAAGTGATTGTTATTCTGAAAGTTTTAAGATAGTTTTGGAGAAAGAGAAGACCGGCCTTCATGTGAAAGTACATAATTGGTAGAAGACTAACTATAACAGTATTATTCAAGAACTGAAGAAATTAAATTTGGGCAGCTTTTTTGAGGGTAAATCCAAATCTGACACATGGGAATCTTTTAAAGGAAATTGATCAGAGGTCAGGGCCAGCACATTCCTGTGAGGATGAAAGATAAGGATGGCAAGATTCAGTATCCCTGCATGATGAGAGATATTGGAGCAGGAGGAGGCCATTCAGTCCTACAAGCCTGCTCCGCCATTCATCACGATCATGGCTTATCATCCAACTCAATAGTCTAATCCTACTCTCTCCCAATAAACTTTGATCCAATTTAGCCCAAGTGCAATATCTAGCTGAAACCGGAGTCCAAAAGAAAAAGGAAACATATGTAAGGTTTAGGAAACTGAAATCAGACAAGATCCTTTAGGAGTATAAAGGAAGCAGGAAAGAACTTAAACAATGAATTAGGTAGGCTAAAAAAGGCAAATCCCAAGACATTTTATACTTATATTAGGAGCAAGAATGTCACTAGGGGAAGGGTTGTATCACTCAAGGAGAAAGGAGGGAATTTATGGGTGGAGCCAGAGGAAGTGGGTGAGGTCCTTAATTAGTATGTATTTTGCACTGGTAGCCACCACAAAGAAGGACAAGGATGATAAAAATATGAGGGAGGGGTATGTTAATATTCGAGGGCATGTTGAAATTAAGAATGAGGTGGTGTTGAGTGTCTTGAAAAACATTAAGGTAGGTAAGTCCATAGGGCCTTAAGGGATCTATCACAGGATACTGAGGGAGGCAAAGGTGGAGATTACTGGGGCCTTGATAGAGATCTCTGTATCCTCTTTAGCCAAAGACCACGTCCCAGAAGACAGGAGAAGAGCCAATTTTGTTCCTTTTTTTAACAAGGCCACAAGAATGATCAAGGAAATTAAAGGCCGTTGAACCTTACATCAGTGGTAGAGAAATTATTGGACAAGATTCTCAAGGGCAGAATTTACTCCCATTTGAAAAATAATGGACTTATTAGGGATAGTCTGTATGCTATTGCTCAGGGGAGCGTTAACATCCTTGTCTCACATATCTGTTTGAGTTTTTTTGACAAGTGGCAAAGATGATTGATCTTAGGGTAGTTGATATTGTCTACATGAACTTTTTAAAAGCATTTGACAAGGTCTCTCATATCAGGCTGGTCCAGAGGATCAAGTCACATAGCATCAACAAAGAGTTGGTAAATTGTATATAAAATTGGCTTCATCACAGAAGGCAGAGTGTAATTGTGGAGAGGTGTTTTTCCAACTGGAAGTCTGTGACCAGTGGTGTTCCATAAGGATCTATACTGGGACATTTTGTGTTTGTAATTATATATAAAAACACAATCTGGATGAACATGTAGATGGTCTGATTAATAAATTTGCAGTTGACATGAAAATTGGATGAGTTGTAGATGGTGAAAAAGGTTGTCAAAGTTTAGAGCCAGATATTGATCAGATGGAAAGTTGGGCAGAGAAGTGGCATATGGAGTTTAATCCAGACAAGTGTGAGTGTGAGGTGATGCATTTTGGGAAGTCAAATATGAGAGGAAAGTATACAGTAAATGGCAGTACCCTCAGGAGCATTGATATACACAATATCAATATTGGTGTGCAAGTCCCTCAATCTCTGAAAAGTGGCAACAGAGTGGATAAGGTAGTAAAGAAGGCATATGGCACGTTTGCCTTCATTGGTCAGTGCACATAATATAAAAGTTGGCAAGTTATGTTGCAGCCGTATAAAACTTGTTAGGCCACATTTGGAGTAGTGTGTGCAGTTCTAGTCACCACACAGTCGGAAGGATGTGGAGGTTTTGAAGAGAGTGCAAAAGAGGTTTACCAAGTTATTCTAGTAACTGGAGTACATTAGCTATAAAGAAAAGTTGCACAAACTTGGATTGTTTTAGCAAGAGGCTCAGACACTGAAGGACAACATGAGATAAATATATAAAATTATGAGAGGCATGAATAGGGTGGCTAGTTGAAGTCTTTTTCCCAGGGTGGAAATGTCAAATACTAGGAGACATAGGTTTAAGGTGAGAGGGGGAAGAGTTTGAAGTTGATGTGTGAGGCAAGTTTTTTTTACTTAGAGTGTGTTTGGTGTCTGGAATGTGCTGTCGGGGGAGGTAGACGAAGCAGATTTCATAACAATGTTTAAGAGGCATTTAGACAGACACATGAACAAGCAGGGAATAGAGGGATAAAGACCATGTGCATGCAGATGGGATTAGCTTAGAATGGGATCATATTCAACACAGACACAGTGGGCTGAGTGGCCTGTTGCCATGCTGTACTGTTCTAAGTTCTATGTTCTTAATCATGAACAGCCAGCTTCCAAGTTCAGTAGATAATGAAGAAAGCAAATAGAATGTTCACCTTTTTAGCCAAGGAAAAGGTATATAAAAGTAGGTAAGTCTTGCTAAACTATACAAGGCATGAGTCAGACCACAGCTAGAATTCTGTAATTAGTTTTGAAGCCTTAACCTAAACAAAGATATCCTGGCAGTGCAGAAGAGCTTCAAAAGATTGATACTGGGTATGAAGGGACTGTCTTATGAGGAGAGGTTAAGTAGTTTGGTTCTTTACTCATTGAAATTTGGAAGAATGCACAACAATCTTATCGATACATGCAAGATTCTGAAGGGACCATGAGTTGTTGCAGATGGTAGTTTCCCCTTGTAAGAGAGGCTGGGGCCAGTGGGCATAATCACAGATTAAGGTGGTGCATATTTGAGACAAGAGGCAGAACTTCTTCTCTGAGGATTGTGAATCTATGGAATTTTGTTTTACTGCAGAGGATGTCGAGGCTGGGCCATGAATTAACTAATTCAAGGCGGAGGTGGAGAGATTTTAATTAGTTAGGGAACCCAAGGTAATGGGGAAAAGACTGCAAAGTGGGCTTGAGGATTATCAAGTTAGCCATGATCTCATTGAATACAAGAGTCAACTTGATGGGTTGAATGGCTGACTTCTGCTCCGAAATTCCATGGTCGCATTGTCTTCAGGAACACCGTAACAGTTTATTCCATAAAAGTGATGTATCTTAGGCAAAGAATTTCTACTGAACTTAGTTTCTCACCTCCTAATATTTAATGCATATCCTGATATTTAACTGCTTCAAAATACCTTTCAAAATCATAAAGTTTATTAAAATTCAAGGTTTGATTATTAAATAGGTACAAATGTCTACCCATATTAATTTAAGCATTCACAAAAAGATCAGGATTAAACATTAGTACAAGCTGGCAATGACTATCTGCTCTAATTAGGATCAACCTAAATTATTAATGGAAATTCAAATCTGCATTTATTTTTACAGGGTAAAAGAACTCCATAAAACACTTGTTTTTCTCCCAAGTGTATGTTTCTAAACTGGCAATGTAATCATGTTGTGCTAACAACCAGGAAAAAAGGGGTTAAACCAATCCAATAAAGTATCATAGCTTTTAAGTATGTAAGTTAGCTCACTGAGCTTGAAGGTTTGTTTTTAGACATTTCGTCATACTACCAGCTAACATAAGTTCACTGAGCTAACTTACATACTTCTCATCAACCTGAGCTACATATCTCAAAAATCGCTATGATACCTTTTGTTAAAAATGTAAATACAGTAAATTAATATCTTGATGCATATTCCTTTTCGCCATTCCAATTGATGTCAAATGTAATTGTCATGTGTTGGACTTTACCACTTAACAGAATGGAGACTAAAGGAAGATTTGAAGTCTTAACAAATACTACATTTATAAAATAATGACAGTACTCACATTCCAAATTTGTTTATGGCAAGTATTTTGAATATTCAGATGATTAAACATATTCTCCAACTAACATTTCAATGGAAAACCACCATCATTATTTTAGAAGCATCAGACAGCCCCAGGGAGAGGAGGCTTCTCTTTTTGTCCAATGTGATATTCTGGGTCTGCTGTTTAATATGCCACAATACATCTTTCCAACTCACCACTGTCTTCGCAAAGGATTGGGCAATAAATAACAACCTTGAGAGTGACACCCACATCCCATGAATGAATAAAAACAGCCTGAGATTTTTGACCAGTTCTTCATATCATGTCTACCAGATACCCAAAGTAATCTTGTTGTCTTTGTAACTCCTTTAGTGCTTGGAGAAGAACAAGCAAATAAATTTACAAATAAACTTACATAGCTCTTTTCACATCCTTAGAACAAAGTGCTTCACATCCACTAAATGATTCTTGAGATGTAATAGTCTAAATAATCTAAAGGATAATTTGGATTTAAAATCCACTCTTTTATGAGAGGGCTTTATTTCAGTTAGTTACACTTCAAGAAAAACCCCTTACCCCACTGATTACTAGATCCAAATAACTATACAACCAATTCAAAACCCATTAACTCTTAATATATCCATCACTTCCCCAGCACCAGTTCAAAGTATCAACCCAGATTATGTCTTCATGTTTCTGGAACGTGATAATTCACAGCTAAGAACCTAGTGGTAACCACCAACCAAATGACAAGTACATATGCAGATGGAGTGTGGTAAACTAATTTTCCCCAATGCAATGTTACATTCAAAGATTATTTTGAAGAAATGCATTCTACCATCCGACTATATACCCTTTGTACACAAATTATCAATGCATTGAAAATCAGCAGTCACCTTCTATCAGTTTCCATTTTATACCTCCAACTAATGCAGCAATGGTAATCCATTGACAAAATAATTGACATTTTATTTAAATAAAACTCTTCAGAATTCGCTCCATAATGGCACTGTAGATCTACCTACAGCAATTGGACTGTTGTAGTTTAGTAAAACAACTTACCACCACCTTCTCAAGGGCAACTAGGGATATGCAATAAATGCTGACCCAGCTAGCAATGCCTTCATCTCATAAACGAATAAAAGTAAGCCATTCAGTTTGGTTTATCTGCTGTTCAAAACCAGGTTCTTGCAATATGGCTTGGAACGGAAACAGCACAATGAAGTATTTCAAAGTGAGGAGTTCTAGAGTGCTGGAATATAGTTCCTTCTTTGCACTACGCAAACTCTTAACTTCCAAGTTTCTGAAGTAACTTTCAACATTAATTCTCCAGCTTCAAAAGTGCAAAATTCTTATTGTTAATTATTCAAATAAATATATGAGGCATTTAAGTTAAGAGATGCAATGTCTATTTAACTAAATTCATGAAAACTACATGTCCAAATTTTATTGTGTACGATGGAATTGTTATTTTTAAATCCCATTTTCTTTCTCAACTGTCACAAATTGTTGCATGTCTCAAAAAGATTCACTTCCTACAATCACTCTTTATAGAGCTTCTCCAAAATTTTGAAAAAGCTATGAAGTGGATAATAAATATAAGTAAAAGCGAATGAGACTTTGGAGGCAGAGGATAGGAAAGATGTACAAAAGGTCAGCCAAAAAATAATATAAAGAGAAACAGGAATATCGTAGAGGAAAGTAGAAAAATAGAAGGAAAAGCAAAAATACTGAAAATGAGAAAGGCCACAGGAGATCAATCAGAAACCTGAAAAAACTTCAAACATATGCAGACCACAAAGACTGGAAGAGATTCTACAATGCTCTAAAATCTTTGTACAAGGCCCAGTTTGCTGGTTTACTACCAATTCTTATTACCAACAGTACAGGTAAATCTTTAAATAGAATTCTGAGTTCAGTGTTCTGAATTTACAAGTTAGATAGTGATGTTTGGGAATTTTCTCAGGTTCCTAGACATAGTTCAGAGAGAGAGATCCTTTCAGCTAATCATGCTTTAAGGTTTTTCTTACTTTTCCAGAGAGACAAAGAGTCCTGTTTACTACAAGCTTTGGAGATCTTTCCTTCTCCTGTCCCACTAACAAAATAGAAACCAAATGCAAAAGAGGGCTGTCTTTGGAGAAGCACTCTGAAAGCTAGTACTTACAAGTAAACCTGATGGACTATAACCTGGTGGTGTGTGATCTTTAACTTTGTTCACCTGTCCAACACAGGCACCTCCACATTATCTTCTCCACCAAGGCTGTCTCTTCCAAACTAGATTTGGTCAGCAATGAAAGCAATAAACATCATTTCACACCTCTCGTTAAAACTTCATTTGTCTCTTTTAAGTTACTTGCCATTTCTGCACTTAGCAAGCAAGTTGCAGCTCACATTATTATTGAACAATTCCAACAAATCACATGTTCCTTCACAACCCTTTCTTCAATCCAAAATGTCCTAACAGTTCCATACAGCAGTTTCTCATGGCTCTTGTAAGTGTGCACTCTCAACAAAAAGGGATTCAAGAGCAGAGGGAGGTGGATAGCATAGAGGTAATTTTACTAGCTTTGCTAACAAGTGCAAACTAAAGCTGGAGAAACTCAGCATGTCTGGCAGCATTTATGGAGAGAGAAACAAAGTTAACATTTCAAGTCCGTATGACTTCTTCAAAACTGATGTTCTGAGAATATGGATTTCAATCCCACCATGGCAGTAGTTGAGTTTGAATTTAGTAAAACATCTGGAATTTAAAGCTAACCTCATAGTGCTCATGTAATCATAGTCAAATGTCATAAAAAACAATCTGGTTCACCAATATCCTTTAGGGATGGAAATCCATCAACCATACCTAGAATAGCCTACATGTGATACCAGACCAACCAATATAGTTGACTGTCAACTGCTCTCTGGGCAATTAGGAAGGGCAATGAATGCTGGGCTAACCAGCAACACCAAACTCCTACCAACAATCTTTTTTTCTAAAATCACTGAAGGTGGAAGAATAGCTTGATAGATTCGTTAATAAAGTGTGTAGCTCGTGCAACCTCAACTGGGGTACTGCATTTAGTTCTGGAGCATGCAGAGAAGATTCCTTAGAATGGTCTCAGGATGAGATACTTCAGTTAAATTGGTAGGAGAATCAGAGAAACTATTTTGCTTGGATAAAAGACGATTGAAAGGAGGTTTGATGGAGGTATTCAAAATTACAAATTGTCTGGGCAGAGAATTACGAAAAAAACTGTTCCCATTGGTGGAAGGATGAAGAACAAGTGGGCACAAATTTAAGATAATTGGCAAAAGATGGAATGGCAACATCAGGAAAAAATTATTTTCACACAGCAAGTGGTTTTGGAATGCACTGAACTGCTGAGACAGTAGTGGGATTAGGTTCAATAGAGGTATTCAAGAGGAAATTGTATTATTAGCTGAAACAGAAAAATGTGCACAGCTATATCTAGAAAGTGGAAGAATGCCACAAGGTAATATGCTCCTTCAGGAAAACAGAACAAACACAATGTCCTTCTTCTGCAGAATATTGGACTTGATGATTGTAATGGGACATGTTACTGTTAAGGAAATCTTCAGAAAAAAATAAAACTCTGAAGAAATTTGATTTAAAACTGTACAATCAAGTTTCCACCTTCAGCGATGCTTCACATGCCAATCTTCCATTTGACCATTTGAATAAGGCGAGGTTTATCAAATTCTTGGTGATAAGCCAAGGAAATAAAAAGAGTAATTAAAATATCTTAGCTGCTGAAACTCTGGCACTAGTAGAAGCTATAGATATTGGGGTATATTTATCCAATAATTTAAGAAAAACTTTCTTTCTATTCTGTTAAATCTTATTTCAGAAAGAAAAAAATGGCATTGTCTGCAGAGCTTGCACTGTCCAGGAATCTGATTTGTCTTTGACCTTATCCTCATGCCCACATTCCGAACATTACCTTCCAAGTCTGATACTTCAACTCATCAACATCTCAGACATAAGCTCAAGTAAATCCAACTGCAGAAGCAAATTCATTAACTACAATATTGCAAGATGATAAAACAACTAGATTCTTATATTCTTACATAATAACACAACAAAAACCAATTAGAGTAGCTGATACTAGTCATAATCTAATTCACCCTAGTGAAGAGCATTTAAAAAATCTTTGGAAATCTTTTTTCAAGCAGGAGGACATTAACAATAATTACGAAAACTGAGTTCTTCGATACTACATCATTTTGCTTTTCCAGCATTTGCTCTCATCTCCGCGGCTGGGCATGAATTTCCACAATCAAACTTACACAAATTTTTGGGATGTTGTCAGATCAACACTACAATTAACTGGCTGCAATTACTGTAATATCAGAAGCAAATATTAAACAATACAACACTTTAATCAAAAATTCCTAGTCAACAAGTGGCAAATACACACTTAAAACATTGGTGATTTTCTTAACTCTAACAAATGATTTGAAAGAACAGTCACGTTTGGCTCCACTCTGGGTTTTCAAGACAAGGTCTCGCAAGTGGATTTGTATGAGTTAGCTTGTTCTTGGAGTTCATGTGCTCTGGCCAGAGCTCAAAACCAAAAGAAAAAATTCTGCATTTCTAGCAGAGTGTTAGAAGTTGCCAATCACGTATAATCCAAAACCAAAGTATGGTCAGCTCCATAGCATGCTAAGAAATAACTGTACACAATTTAATCTAACTTTTTCAGTGTACACACATCAAACGGTAATAGTTTGTGCTTAGAATGAACCTCTTGTAACTGACTGCTTTTCAAATCGACCAGTTATGAACAAGGGTCAGTGGACCCAAAATGTTAACTCTGCCTTCTCTCCACAGATGCTGCCAGACCTGCTGAATTTTTTCAGCAATTTCTGATTTTGTTTCTGACTTTCGGCATTGGCAGTACTTTGGTTTTCAGTTATATCATTATTTGCATGGATATTGTCATTTAACTGTGTGAACTTCCTCTCAAAATTCCACTTGCTGATGAGAGCTATTCAAGACAGAGTAAAAGTCAGAAAAGAGCTTTAATATTACCAGCTACCATCAGACACTTTTGTGCAGATCTACCCACAATCCATTAGTACCACTTAAGAAACTAGAAATCAATTGATGAATCCTAATGCACAATCACACAACAGTGAACAGATAAAATCAGCTATTAAGTGTGCTGAGCCAGCAACACGTGGAACATTTAAAAGCAAATCATTCAATAAATTCAGTTAGAATCAAAATCCATTTTTACAATTGCATTTAGCAGGACATATTTTCATTGAACATAATATGACAATAAAAAAGCCTTGATTTAAAAAGTTGCCATCTCTCAGCATAATTTGTAAAACACAATTCCTCAAAATATTCATGTATGTTGGTAAAAGTAAGATCATAGAATTGTTAAGGATACATACATAAGCTGCAAGGTTCTTTATAAACTACTAATATTTTGTTGTAATGTTTGCCTCATAAGTTTTATAATTTTGTTAGTAAAAGAAGAGAGTGACCATGCTTGTGTTTTCAGGACTGAGCTTGTACTCACCTTAAATTAGTTGCCTGTGGCATCATAGTTTCTTGTCTACTCTTCCTCCCTCCTTTTGGAGAAGTGCTTCAGCATAACGTGCTAACACAGCTTAAAGTTAGAATATCTTTAGGTGCACAATCAAAAGGGGAAGTAGGTTCACCTTGGTAGCAGAAGCAAGCATCAGAGTGTGGAGCATTTAAGTGCAAAAGTCAAAAATTTGGTTCCCATGGCAAGCTTGTACAAAGGGGGAAGCAGATATTCATTTTAATTATCTTTTACCTCTAGTAACTTGTGAAAAGTTTTCCTTTGCCTGCAAGCAAGAAAATTCTAACCAGCTACTACATGCCTAAATTAATACAGATATTTCTTCAATAATGTGATGGTTGCGTTCTTGTGCGACCCCATGCTATATAAAAATCACGCAAAAAAAAAGCACTTAAAGTGTTGACGATGCAATCGCGTTATGGCCAACACATTTACAAAGTGCATCGTTTAGAAACAGCATCCTCTATTTGTCAATCGCATTACAGCCAATTCGCATTGATGAAACATGTGTCATAGCAGAACGACCTGTAACTAAATAACTATTCAAATAAAGAAACACACAAACACTAGACAAAAATGGCAGGTCACAGCAGATGGAGTCTTGTACATGACCTCAACGAAACATACAAGATTCTGAAGGGGCTTAATACCTTAAAGAGGTTGCTTTTCCTTACAAGGGAATATAGTATAGAACACGCTGCACAACGTCAGAAATAGAAGTTGATCATTTAGGACTGAGATGAGGAGTAATTTCTTTACTCAAAGAGATACGTGAATCTTTGGAATTTTCTACCAAGAGGGTTGTTACTTAATATATTAACACTTGCGGCAGAGATTTCTGACCTCTCCGAACATTAGAAATAAGCAGCAGACCATATGGCCTGTTGAGTAGAGTGTGTGGTGCTGGAAAAGCACAGCAGGTCTAGCAGCATCCGAGGAGCAGGTGAATCGACATTTCAGCCATAAGCCCTTCATCAGGAAGGGCTTATGCCCGAAACGTCAATTTTCTTGGTCCTCAGAGGCTGCCTGACCTGCTGTGCTTTTCCAGCACCACACTCTTGACTCTGATCTCCAACATCTGTAGTGCTCACTTTCTACATATGGCCTGTTGAGCCTGTCCAAAGTTAGCTTGATCAGGATGATCTTGGGTTTCAACTCCATCTTTCTTCCCACACTTTCTTCCCTCCTTGAGACTCCCAAGATTTGTCTATCTCCGCTTGAAACATACTCATGGCAGGCACATCTCAAAACACAGAAATTAAAAGATTCACAACCCTTTCAGTGAAGAGGTGACTCCTCATCTCAGCTGGAAATGATCGATTCCTTATTCTGCAATTGTGTCCCTTTCCTCTAGATTCCTTGGTCATAGTAAACAATGCCACTTTTCAGAAAATCAGGCCCAATCTTTTTTATGAAAGGACAGTACTCCACAATTCCGATTGGAAATTACAATCAGGAATCTTGCACAGTCAGCCACTTCGACAGCTGTCAAACACTAAGTATATAAGACGAGTGTGAGGTTAGATTGCCATATAAGTAGTTGCCAGGCAGGTGGGATGCCAATTGGATAGGAAATAGAGTGCCATGGGTAGGGTGCCAAGATACAAGGCAGGGGAGGGGGGGCTGCAGTATTTAGGTCAAAGTGGCTGGGTGAGTGGCAGCATGGTGGCTCAGTGGTTAGCACTGCTGCCTCACAGCACCAGGGACCCAGGTTCGATCCCAGTCTTGGGCGACTTTCTTGGTGGAGTTTGCACATTCTCTCAGCGTTTGCATGGGTTTCTTCCGGGTGCTCTGGTTTCCTCCCGCAGTCCACACATGTGCAGGTCAGCCATTCAAAATTGCCCATAGTGTTAGGTGTATTAGTCAGAGGGAAATGCGTCTGGGTAGGTTACTCTTTAGACGGTCGGTGTGGACTTGTTGGGCCGAAGGGCCTGTTTCCACACTGTAGGGAATCTAATCTAATTTTAAAAATCGGACCTGTCAGAGCTGGATGTCAGCTTTGAAGTGGGTGGGGTTCAGATCCAGTAGCAGGGGAAAAGTGGGGTCAGGTCTGGGGCTGGCAGGTCATCCAGGCAGATCGTGGAGGAAGAAGGGTGTAAATCCAGAAAGTAGGAGCAGTATGCCATGTCCAGAACAGGGTAATCAGAGAGTCCTCTGATCCAGACAGGAGAAGGAGCGAGTGGGTTCGAAATGGGGGAAGGGAAAGCATTGGTTTGAGACCTGCTCTTGTCAACTCTGGAGACACAACTGTCTGGTCTCTGGAAAAAGTGAATAAATGAATAAATATTTTGCTGTGTTTTCACTATAGAGAATACAGAAAAAATCTAGTAATCCCTTCTTCGTATCTACCATGTCAAGCCAATTCATTATGGTGAATGTTTGATGAAATCATCTCTTAGCCTGTTCAACTCAAGAGACTGTTGTCATGATCCCACATCAGATTACCAGTTTTGTTATTTACTGACTAGGTATTTGTAACTTTTTTTAAAAATGTAGACAAATGTAAGATCCCAAGACCTCACTAAGAGAATAATGATCAAATCTATGGTTTTGAACAAAAGAAATCTTTACTGTACAAATTTACAAAATGAATGCCATCTACAGGCAGCAAGGATAGAGCTTTTATTCTAACATTCAGAATTAACACTAGGTGAATATGGATAACGATAAACTGTAGCCATACATTACACAGAGCACATCAAATAGTAAGAGGTTAATGTTGAGATCACAGACTTCAAAATGAGCCCCCAGAAACTGGGATACTATGAGTTATCAAATCTGTTCAAAACTTTACAAGAGAGTCAAATTCTTTACTTTTGAAGACCTTACTCCAAAACTCCATCAAAAATTTCTCGATCACAGATTGCCTCAACAACTGCTCACGTCCTGGTAATTCAGACTTTCCTTGGTCTGTGCTCCTCAATTTCTGGAAATGGCTCTCCAATTCCAACTTTCAGATACAATTCCAACTTGTCTGCGAACAAATAGCATCTGCAAGCTGTTACTGCCCCAGAAAGCTTCAAATTTATGACAAGAAAAGAACATATAATTGTGTCAAGATCAAAGTGGCAGGTAAAGTGACGATCAGAATACAAAGAGAATAACTAAAATGCTGATCAGGACAAATAATACTAGAGCCTAAGAGGAGGAGAGCCCTCTTCCTCTTTACATTCCCATAAGAATGTAAAGAGGAAGAGGGCAAGTAAATTGTGTGTTGATCCTCCAGAGGTCTATACAGGTAATGGAAAGTGGCAAACGTTGTGAATAAATATTTTGTTCTGTTTTCACTATGGAGAATACAAACAAATTCCAGTAATACCTGTAAATTTAGAGTTTGAATGAAGAGAGAAAATTGCTGAAATGATCACCACAGAAGTGGTACAAAACAAACTGATGGAATGTGGGTTGCTAAGTCCCCAGATTTTAGTGGACCTTATCCAGGGGTCTTAAAAGAGGAGAAGCGTTGACCTACTGGTATTATCAAGTGACTATTAATCCAGAGACATAGGTGATGTTCTAGGCAGCCGGGTTCAAATCCTAACATGGCAGATAGTCAAGTATGAATTCAATTAAAATCTGGAATTAAGAATTTAATGATGGCCATGAAATCATCGTTGATGTCCTGAACTAGCCTGGATGCAAAGGCTCTTAACTGCCCTCTTGGCAATTAGGAATGGGCAATAAATGCTGGCCTAGCTAGCAACATCCACATCCTATGAGTGAATTAACAAAAAAGAGACCAATGAGGTAGTAGATGCACTGTACGTTAATTTTCCAAAATTCATTAGATTCTGAGAACATTCAAATCAGACTGAAAAGTAGGAAATATAACCCTTTTATTTAAGAAGGGAGATAGGAAACAGAAAACTAGTCTGGTTAGCTTGACATTTGTCATGGGTATGATGTTAGAATCAATTAACTGGACCACAGTATTAGAAAGACACAAGGTAATCAGGAACAGTCAGCACAGTTTTGTAAAATGGAAACCACATTTGTTTGACTGCTTTGAAAGATAATATATGTGCCATGTGTAAACTGGAGGCTGAAAATGTACCACACTTGGATATCAGAAGGCATTTGACATGGTTCCATTAAAGTAAGTGAAAAAAGGAGGAGCTCATGGTGGTGTAGTTGGTACAACAGTAGCACAGATAATTCATTGGCTGGCTGGCAGGCAGAAACAGAGTCTGCATAAATTGGTCGTTTTCAGATTGACAGGTTGTAATGAGGTCTGTGCTGGGCTGTCAATGTTTTACAATTTATATCAACTACTTAGATGAATGAGTCAAAGGCAACAGTAGCTAAACTTGCAAAAAAAAACACAGTGGTAGGAATTATATTGTGAAGACAACATAGTAAGTATGAAGACCCAAGGGGATTGGAGTATAAGTGTAGGAAAATCCTACCGCAACTGTACAAGGTGCTAGTGAGACCACATCTTCAGTACTGAAGGCAGATTTGGTCCCTTATTTAAATGAATGATATTTCAATGGAGGCAGTTCACACAAAGTTCACCAGATGATCCCTAGTATGGAGGGACTGTCTTTTGACCAAAGGTTAAACAAGTTGGGACTCTTAATCCTGGCGTTTAGAAGGATGAGAGATGATATCATTGAAACATACAAGAATTTTAAGCAGTTTGACAAGGTAAATGCAGAGAGGATGTTTTCACTCACGGGAGAGCTTAGGTCTAGATGGCATAGTCTCAGAACAAAGGGGCACAAATTTGGGACTAAGAGGAGGAGGAATTTCAACTCTCAGATGGATGAGTATCTTTGGACCTCATTACCACAGAGAGTTGTGGGCAAAGTTCTTGTGTATGTTTAAGGCTGAGATGGAGAGGTTCTTGATCAATAGGGGAATCAAAGATTATGAGGAAAGGATAGGAATGTGGAAATGTGGCATGTCAAATCAGCCATGATGGTACTGAATGGTGAAGCAGGCTCAAGGGTCCAAATGGATTTATAAAAACAAGGAGAGAGGACCCTCTTATGGAGAAGTGGTAGTGTCCTTATCCTTGGACCAGAAGGCCTAGGTTCAGGTCCTGATTGCTTCAGAGGTGCATAATAACATCTCTGAACAGGCTGATCAGAACAATGAGTTAAAAACAGTGAGACTATGTTGGAGCTGTGCAAGATTATGAAGGGCATGGACAATATGGATTGAAAGCAGCTTTTGGCCTTAGTTTAAGGGTCAATAATGAGGGGTTATAATTTTAAGGTGAAGAGAAGGTGTTTTAGAGAAGATTGGAGACATGTTGTTCACCCAGAGGGTGGTGGGAATTTTGAGTGGTCTGCCTGGGGTGGATAGTAGAGACAGGAAACCTCACAATTTTTACAAATTACATAGATGAGCAATTGATATACCATAACATTCAAGTCTATGGGTCGACGTGGAAAGAGAGTTTAGTACAAATTGGTCAACGCAGGCTTCATGGGCTGAATAGCCTCATCTGTGCTGAATGATTGTATGACTTTATGATCTTATTAGACGGTGAAGCAGGTTTGAAGGACTGAATAACATAGTTCTGCTCCTAATTCATATGTTCACATGTACGTAACTTGCATTTCTTCTGTGATAATTCAAGACTATATTCTCTTTGCCAAGTAATACAGGCAATCCATACGTTTGGTGCTAGTTTGCTTCAAATGGTTTCAGTATCAATTGCCATTTCTTTCATGTCAGAAAGAGTGAATTCTTGCTTCCCAGTTAAATTGGAACTGATTTCCGAGGCTCCATCAAACGGGCCAAGTTGGCCAGTGTAGGTAGAACTTGGTGTCCAGGTGCACCAACCAACTGTGGCCACCAGATGTTGTCTTTTCATTCTAAAAGTATTGTACAAAATGGTGAGTAGTTTTACTTTAAAACATTGTATAATGTTTCTTTTACATTTCATTGTGCATTTTATTTTTCAAGTTATTAAACTAGGAATCCAGTGTCACATATGTACAATACAGTATTTTAACACTTCCAGATGAAAAACATCGCAGCTCACTAGCATCTTCTTCAATGCAAAAAGGAATGTCAATAAATCCTGGAATAGCCAGCAATGGCCACTTCCTATGAATGATTGAATGAATGTATTTTAAAATCCCAGACTTTCTCCAATATTAATTACATGTTTGCATATATACAAACTAAGTTAAGCTCATTCATATTTCTCTAACCTTTCCATTCCCACTTTTTCATTCATTTTCTTGACCTTTATTACATCAGCCCTAAATCGACCAGGTTTACTATTTACCATTGCTTCTCTTTGATCACATTACTTTTCATTAACTCCTCACCTACAAGTTCTTTGGTAAGCACTTTTTTGTATATTATCCAAAATGTTTCAAGAGATACAGGAATGCCTCAGAATTTAGCTGTTTTTAACCTATATTCGTTAATTTAGCATCGAGAAAAGCAAAATCCGTTATGTTGATTTTGCACTGGATACGGAATATTGCTATTTGAAAAATACATAACACATGTTCATAGCCCAGAGCCAAAAATGTAAAAAGTCTTTTGTTGTTTCATTTAAAATTATATTGTAAATATAGAATATGATATCAATATGGTTTTCAGAGTGAATTCCAAGATCCATTAAACAGAAGTAGCTGTTTGGTAGTACAGAACTTGAGCAATATTAAAGAAAAATAAAGACAACACATGGCAATCATCATTAACTACTGCATTCTCTGTGGCAATGCCATTAGTAATCAGGGACGCAAAGCAGCAGTTATACTCACATAATCTTCAATAATTTCTTTAATGCCAGCAACTGTGAGGATGAAGATAAGTGGCATCAAAGTCGTGTATCTTCCTGTGGGGGAGACATCTGGAATTTGCTAAAAGAAATAACCAAGTCTTAGTGTTTTGTCCCGGTGTTTTCATTCTTAGAACAGAAGTAATCCTAACATCTTAACAAAAGGATTTTATAGCATATCAAAAAGGGAGAGATAAATAAATTCAACCTCTTCCTATAGCTCAAATCCTCCAACCCTGGCAACATCCTTGTATATCTTTTCTGAACTCTTTCAAGTTTCACAACATTCTTCCAATAGGAAGGAGACCAGAATTGCATGCAATATTCTAAAAGTGGCCTAACCGATGTCCTGTACAGCCGCAACATGACCTCCCAACTCCTATACTCAATACTCTGACCAATAAAGGAAAGCATACCAAACGCCTTCTTAACTATCCTATCTACCTGTGACTACACTTTCAAGGACCACTCCGAGGTCTCTTTGTTCAGCAACACTCCCTGGGTCCTCATCATTAAGTGTATAAGTCCTGCAAGGATTTGCTTTCCCAAAATGCAGCACCTCACATTTATCTGAATTAAACTCCAGCCGCCACTTCTCAGCCCATCGGCCCATCTGATCAAGATCCTGTTGTAATCTGAAGTAACCCTCTTTGCTGTCCACGACACCTTCAATTTTCATCTGCAAACTTACTAACTATACCTCTTATGCTCACATCCAAATCATTTATATAAGTGATGAAAAGTAGAGGAGCCAGCACTGATCCTTGCAGCACTCCACTGGTCACAGGCCTCCAGTCTGAAAAACAATCCTCCACCACCACCCTCTGTCTTCTACTTTTGAGCCAGTTCTGTATCCAAGTGGCTATATTCTCCCTATATTCCATGATATCTAACCGTGCTAACCAGTCTCCCATGGGAACCCTGCCGACTGCCTTACTGAAGTCCATATAGATCACGTCCACTACTCTGCCTTCATCAATCCTCTAATTGTTAGTTCTTCAAATGACACAATCAAATTCGTGAAACATGATTTCCCACGCACAAAGCCATGTTGACTATCCCTAATCAGTCCTTGCCTTTCCAAATATATGTATATCCTGTCCCTCAGGATTCCCTCGAACAACTTGCTCACCACTAATGTCAGGCTCACTGTCTACAGTTCCTGGCTTGTCTTTGCCACCTTTCTTAAACAGTGGCACCTCCAGTCTTCCGGCACCTCACCTGTGACCAGCGATGACACAAATATTTCAGCAAGGGGCCCAGCATTCACTTCCCTAGCTTCTCACAGAGTTCAAGGGTATACCTGATCATGTCCTGGGAATTTATCCACTTTTACGTGTTTCAAGACATCCAGCACTTCCTCCTCTATAATATGGATATTTTCAATGTCCATTTACAGTTTACATATCTCATCAAAACAGAAGGAACTAGGAATATATTTTGGGGTTATATGTACTGCCGAGACTATGAGGTGCTGCTAAATTATTTTCTCCCACATTCCATGAGCTACAAATAGTGACTATGAAAACTTACATACGAACCAGCAGCTGGGCAAGGTACCACCCGCAGTGGTAATCTGGCAAGATACTGTCTGTTTACAAATCAACACCTTCCTTAAGTTAAGAACAGCGAAAATCAAAAACCGTTATCCCATCGAGTGTTACCAAATCAAACACAAAGGGTTCAGAACCTTACTTCTCTGCTGTAAACATTACAAATTACTTTTAGACTGAATACAAAGAGAGTAGAGATGGAGGGACAAGAGTCATGTGGATAGGAAAAAGACTTCAGGTTAATCTGTGGAGAGTACCACATTTGTCTTAGAGACGCACAGCTAAATTTCCCAGAGAAGCTATCAGCAACAAATCAAGGGGCAGCCTGCGAGAACACAGCCAATCAGAGCTCCACTTGCAAAACCAAACAGACTGAAAAAGAGTCAAAGCTAAAATAGATGAAAGTCTTCCATTACTTTGAGATTTCAATATCTTACATGCTGCACAGTGCTATCGGCAGAAATCACAAGGGCATAATAGAAATCAAAGGGAAGTCATATATTTTTCATGAGCTTAAAGCCATTGATAGATTATTTTATGAGGGGCACTATAATTGCTTTCAGTCATTTGGTAGTACAGATCTTGAATATTGCTAAAGAGAGAGACGTATTGCAAGACCTGAAAAATGCAAGAGTGCTAATTTTCAAACAGTCACAACAAATTATACAGTAGCAGGAAAGGGCTGCTATTTCTTTCTCTTTGACAATTTCTTAGCTCAAAGTTGATAATGAACCAACATCTGATTCATGTGACATAAACTTTTGATGCTTCAAAGTTTGGCATTCTTAATTTTAAAACTGATAACACAAGAAGAAATGCATCAACAACATGCTTTTCCTTTGAGCAATATAATTGGTTTACACATGATCATAATTATGGTAGGAAGTCTGTCAGAATTACCACAGAAAGATAAACAGACTGAGGAAAGCAACCCCAACCCCACCGAAATGCTCAATTCTCCATCGTTACTATGTTCACTCCTAACTTCATCACTTCGAAGCCTTGCAGTCTTACAGAGACACTAGTCGTTGAAAGTATAAAAAACTATTTGGCCTAAAATTTTTAAGAACTTTTCATAATTTATTGGGCACAACTTGCAAAAATGTGTGAAAACATTCATTTTTGGATTATATCATGGGGGATAGCCATGTGTAAACATTTTCTGCAAAGATACAGATTTTAAGAACGTTACACAAACAATAAAAGTAACTGGATAGTTATCCATTAAGGATCTATTTATCCACCCAGCTACATAGAGGAAGATTTTTAAAAATCAGACTGAAGATGTAAACTAAACAAAAGAAGAAATAATATCAGCAAATGAGAGTTGCACCTAATCTTGCCAACACAGGACGTTGGTTAGGCTACTTTTGGAATATTGCATGCAATTCTGGTCTCCTTTCTTTCAGAACATGTTGTGAAATTTGAAAGGGTTCAGAAAAGATTGACAAGGATGTTGCCACGGTTGAAGGATTTGAGCTATACGGATAGCTTCAATACACTGAGGCTGTTTTCCCTGGAGTGTCGGAGGCTGAGGGGTGACCTCATAGAGGTTTATAAAATCATGAGAGGCATGGATAGGATAGACAAAGTCTTTTTCCTGGGGTGGGGCAGTCCAGAACTAGAGGGCATAGGTTTAGGGTGAGAAGGGAAAGACGTAAAAGAGACCTATGGGGCAACGTTTTCCACGCAGAGGGTGGTACGTGCATGGAATGAGCTGCCAGAGGAAGTTGTGGAGGCTGCAACATTTAAAAGGGTATATGAATAGGAAGGGTTTGGAGGCATATGGGCCAGGTGCTGGCAAGTAGGACTAGATTAGGTTGGGATATCTGGTCAACATGGATGAGTTGGACCGAAGAGTCTGTTTCCACGCTGTACATCTCTATGACTCTGTGACCTTTTCCTCAGCATTCTTTCTGAAGTGACATGGGGTAATTATGGTGCTTTTTCTCCCATATATACCTTACTAAAAGGCTGACTGGGAGATGAATTTCAACCAATCATTACTGAACTATTCACAAGACAGAAAGAAGCTTTAACGGAATCATAGCAGGAACAGGAGGGGGCCATTCGGTCCTATATGATCATGGCTGATTATCCAACCCAGTAACCTGCTCTCACTTTTTTCCTATAACCTTCGATCCCTTTAGGCCCAACAGCTATATCTAACTCCTTGAAAATATTCAAGATATTGGCCTCATCCTGTTTCTGAGGCAGGGAATTTCAAAGACTCTGGGAGAAGACATTTCCCCTTATCTCAGTCCTTAACGGCCTCCTCAGACTCTGAAACTGTAAAACCTTGGCTTGTACTGCCCAATTATTGGAAACATCCTTCCTGCACTTACCGTGTCTGGCCCCAATGAAATTTTATAGGTATCTATGAGTTACTTCCCTCATTCTCCTTAGATCCAGTGAACATAGTCCTAGTTGACACAGTTTCTCTTCAAACATCAGTCCTACCATCCCAGTAATCAATCTGATCAACGTTTGTTACACTCCCTTCATTGCCAGAAATCCTTCCTCAGATAAGGAGATCAAAACTGCACACACTATTCCAGGTATGGTCTCACCAAGGCAAGACATCTCTGGCCCTTTCCTCGAATCTCCTCACTGAGAAGCAACTTGCAGCTTTCCTTATCGCCTGCGGCACCTGCACGCTTACTTTCAGCAACTGGTGTACAAGGACATCCAAAGCTTATTGCACCTCCCTCTCTCCCAATCTATCAACCATTCAGATAATAATCTGCCTTCCTGTTTTTGGTACCAAAGTGGATAACCTCATATTTAAACACATTATACTTCACCTGCCATGCATTTAAGCACTCACTCAACTTGTCCAAATCACACGGAGGCATTTCTACATCCACCTCACATTTCATTTTCCCAGGCAGTTTTAGGTGTTACAATGATCACTAATAAATTTCTGTTGAACATACAATAATGTGGCAGTTAATTACAGATCATACTCCACTCTCCGCTTTCAAAGCTGCACCATATATTCAAGTGCTGTTAAAGGACACTTCACAGTGGCAGAAATTCAAACCAATGCTGTTAAGATTGTGTCTATTCTCAGTCTCTCATTGGACATGATTGGTCTCACATACAAGAGAAAACAGGAAGCTTCTGGTGGCAATCAGTATTTGTCAATATAAAGTACAATCTAAGAAGACCCAGTCATTCAAAACTGCAAATGATTCAGCACTCAGTTTCTCAAGAAAAATAAGTCATAAATATTGAGAGAAATGTAACTCCACACCAGAATTATGTAAGTGTATCTTTCCTTTAGAACTATTTTAAACTTCAGTGATAAAAGTAATAATGTAGTGTCTTGAATGTTCATATGTTGAAAAGAAAGGAAAGTTAAACTAGGAACTGTCTCACTGCACTTTAGGAATGGAAGTAATTAGGTTCGCCCTGAATATATATCCTCATTCAATTCTTGGAGAATCTGCTCTTTTGCAGCAGTTGATTTCAAGTCAATTACAGGTGGTGTGCCATGCTCTACAACCCATCTCATGACCATTCGACAGCTAGGGTCAGGCCAAAACAAAGAGATATCAAAGGTTCCTTGCTTTATTGTTAACTACTAACTATTAAATAGAGCACTTAAGTTATAAGACAACTGATAGTAAAGTGATTTTAAATAGAAAATGTTACCAGATCCCCATCAGCATTAGCATTTTCAATAACAATTTATACAAAAATCTTGAAACAATGAAGGAGAAAACACCAATGGAAGAAATATTAAATTAGAACAGAGTCTTACCAAACACACTCAAGTTAAACTTACTTGTAATAAGGCTATAAAAAGAAAGAAAGCATTTGCAGCTCTTCTGATCTGTTCATACAAGAAGCGAGGCACAAATGTTATCACGCTGTATTTTGCTGTGCTGTTGATCATAAAAACAAGAATATTGTCATAAGAAACTCAAAGCTTAAAAAAACTCCAATAATCTTATAAAATTCATATCAAAGCAAACAGTCTAACTAAGACTAAGAACAGTTACTTTCTAGATTCAGGTTAAGTATTCCAGAAAGAATCAGTCAGCATCTGAGAGAGAAAGAGATGTCAACATTTCAGGTGTGAAACTTTATCAGGACTGATGAAAATTCTGGTAAAAGGTGTCAGCTGAAACAATGTCCTTTTCACTCCAATATATCAATGTAAACTAATGTCCTTGCTTCAAGACCACAAGAACATTTCTCTATGGCAAGCAAAAAAAATATGGAAGAGGAAGTACACTGAGAATGTGACAATTGCAAGGTCCACTTCAGAGATGTGTTAAACCAGTACTAGGATATCACAGAAATATGCAAGTTGCAGCTGCTTAAACATCAATTCCAAGAGAAAACCAAAAGTAGTATATCATGGATGCTAGAAATGTGAAAAACAAAAGCAGAAAACATGGAAAAACTCAGCAATTCAAGGAGCATTTGTAAAATTAAACAATTAACATTTCACAAGGACTAGTTTCCCTCATAAATGCTGCCTGGCTTGTTACGTTTGTGCAGCATTTTTTGTACTTCTATCAAAAGGACATGATTTTAAATTAGGCTGTATTTTCCAAGGAGTGGTAAATATTCAGACCGTCAATCCACTCCTGCTTTTTTTAAAAAAGTGATGAGTGAGCTCTGTATTTCAGGAAGGAGATTCTCATCAGGGCAGCTTCAGAAACACAAAGTGTACTTTAAATCTGACAGGTCCCGTGCGACAAAGACAATCAGGGTATGTCATACCATATCACATGCTGTATTGTGAGATTTAAATGTTTAGCATCACAGACAGCCACTTTGACAGCTCCTGTGGAAGGGTAACATAAGGTAACAGCAAAGTTACCAGGTGGGAAAGTGGTCAAGTGAGTCGGGTGCCAGGGAGTTGGGGTGGGGGGGCATAAATGTAATAGCTACCCAGAAGTTAGACTAAGTATTCAAATGTCCAACAATTTCATTGTTTATTTAATTATCCTGGGTAACTTTATTGTGGCAAAATCTTCTGAATACTGTGAATTAAATGGATACCTTCGGAGGATTCCAGGCAAGGGAGAATTGCACACTGTAACGTTCAAATTGCCAGACAATTCCCTCAAAGTGAGCTGTCATGAGATTCTGTCGGGTCCTAATGCACAACTCCTACTTACAGTGCGGAAATGCCTACCTGGCCATCAGATAATTTAGGCCAATATTTCTGCAGTTAACATTTGAGAATTTTCCTACTCCATAAACGGTTAGACGCACAAGTAGAATAGCCTAGACAGATTATAATATTGCAGGGTCAACTCCTGGTTTGTACTTATTAGGAGAAATTACCTATGGATGAGCTGAGGATGTACAAGTACAACTGCTAACTCTGGCACACTAGGTGGGTGGAGAGAAACTCTTCGGCCATCTCTCTATCCATAATCAGGTACCTTTGAAAATATAAATTGCACCTTTATGGCTGCAGCCTCATCTGGCCCCTTGAAGAAGGTTTGTATCAAGTGCATTCAAAATAGCCCAATTTACACAGCAAATCTGTGCAAAGATCCTCCACACTATTTTCTGCTTTCACGAAAGTGACAGTGTTTCCTGTTGACCATAGTGACAGTTCATGACCCATTTTGCACCTTGAAATGTGTAGGTCATAACCTTTTAAATAAGGCATTAACATGTCTGCTCAGATGGACACAAACGTTTCCAGTGAAAATTCTGAAGAGAGGGAATTTCTCCTATCAAAGAATTTTCAAGAAGAATTACTGCTCTTGATAGATCTTAGCTATATATAAATTATCCAGATTAAGAACAATGACTAACTTTTAAAATAATGCACAAGCTTCACTGCAGTTGGTAAAATCTCAGGATGTTCTTCTTTTATTTCAGTTCACTTTTGTTTGCCAATGTTTTATATTATCCACTATGGTTCTCGACTCCTGTTGACACAGTTTTTACAATTCCTTTTCTTTACCTCTTCCCTTTGATCATGTTCATGTAAAATTTGTTTGTTTATTTGTCATTGTAAGCCTCCCACTCATAACATGAGCAAGAAATCAGTAAAATAAAAAGTGAAAAAGTTACCTACCTAAAAAGCAAGGGTACAGGCGAACAACACAAGAATACATCCATCCTACTGAGTGGGGATTTTGTACTGTGCGTGCAGAACAAGGGGAACACTGAGTGATGTGTTTGGAAATCACACAGCTAAACAACATTTCACAGGGAATAAACAAAATCCAAGTGCCAGTTGTGACAATAGAATTTGAGGGAAACTACAATACCATGAACATAGAACATAACAGCACAGTACAAGCCCTTCAGCCCTTGATGTTGCACCGAACTGTGGAACCAATCTGAAGCCTATTTAACTTACACTATTCCATTCTTGTCCATATGCCTATCCAACGATCATTTAAATGCACTTAAAGTTGGCGAGTCTATTACATTGAAGGAAGTGGGTTCCATGCCCCTACTACTCTGAGTAAAGAAACTACCTCTGACACCTGTCCTCCTTCTGTCACCCCTCAATTTAAAGCTATGTCCCCTAGTGCTAGCCATCGCCATCCAAGGCAAAAAGGTTCACACTAGCCACCCTATCTAACCCTCTGATTATCTTATATGTCTCTATTAAGTTATGTCTCAACCATCTTCTCTCTAACGAAAACAGCCTCAAGTCCCTCAGCCTTTCCTCGTAAGACCTTCCCTCCATTCCAGACACCACCCTAGTAAATCTCCTCTAAACCCTTTCCAAAGCTTCCACATCCTTCTTATAATGCGGTGACCAGAACTGTACACAATACTCCAAATGTGGCCACACCAGAGTTTTGTACAGCTGCAGCATGACCTCATGGTTCCAAAATTCAATACCTATAAAAGCTGACACACCATATGCCTTCTTAATAACCCTCTCAACCTGGGTGACAACTTTCAAGGATCTATGTACCTGGATACTGAGATCTCTCTACTCGTCTACACTCCAAGAATCTTACCATTAAACCAGTACTCTGTATTCCTGTTACTCCTTCCAAAGTGAACCACCTCACATTTTACCACATTAAACTCCATTTGCCACCTCTCAGCACAGCTCTGCAGCTAATCTATGTCTCTCTGGAACCTACAACATCCTTCGTCACTATCCACAACTCTACCGACCTTAGTGTATTCCGCAAATTTACTATCCCCTCTTTCTATGCCCTCATCCAGATCACTTATAAAAATGACAAACAACAGTGGACCTAAAATAGATACCTGCAGTACCCCACTAATAACTGAACTCTTGGATGAATATTTCTCATCAACCACCACCCTCTGTGTTCTTTTAGCTAGCCAATTTCTGATCCAAACCGCTACATCACCCTCAATCCCATGCCTCTGTATTTTGTGCAATAGCCTACCGTGGGAAACCTTATCAAACGCCTTACCGAAATCCATATATACCACATCAACTGCTTTACCCTCATCCACCTGTTTGGTCACCTTCTCAAAGAACTCAATAAGGTTTGTAAGGCACAACCTACCCTTCACAAAACCATGTTGATTACCCCTAATCAATTTATTCATTTCTAGATTATTATAAATCCTTTCTAGATGATTATAAATCCTTTCTAGATGATTATAAATCCTATCTCTTATAACCCTTTCCAACACTTTACCCACAACCGAAGTAAAGCTCACAGATCTACAATTTCCAGGGTTGTCTCTACTCCCTGAACAATGATTATATGATAATCTTTCGTCTGGCATCAGCATTTAAAGATCACAAATGGAGCGTTGGAGTAGTTTTTGGTGCATGAATAAAGTACCAGCAACCAATAATAAAAACAAAGCTGTTGTCAGTCATTTGAAAGACTGTTGCTTTGCTCATTCTATGTTAATTAAGTTAACATGCTGAATTTAAATGCCATGTCTTTGCATTATTAATAACTTGGTAAATTTGCTCCATGTTACATTTATGTTAAGTAGTTTTGGATTTATGCCATTATTACATGGAATCAATTTATAAACTAGTTTGTTGCGATCATAGAGTCAAAGAATATTTCAATCAAGAATCCTTACAGTGTGGAAGCAGGCATTCGGCCCATCAACAGCACACAGACCCTCCAAAGAGCAGCCCACCGATATCCACCACTTACCCTATCTCTGCATGTCCGATGACTAGTCCACTTAATCTGCACATCCCTATAAATCCCCATATGGGAAATTTAGCATGGCCAATCCAACTAAGTTACACATCTTTGGACTGTGGGAGCAAACCCACATAGCCACGGGGAGAATGTGCAAACTCCATACAGGCAGTCACCAGAGGGTGGAATCGAACCCAGGTCCCTGGCACTATGAGGCAGCAGTGCTAACCACTGAGTCACATGGCACAGAGAAAGGCTACTTACATAACTATGTCTGCACCCACCAAAAAATTGACCACACAGTCCAATCTCCCTTTCTAGTATTCGGTCCACAGCCCTGCAAGTTACAACACTTGAGGTATATCCAGACTAATGTTCCCTCTAAGCGGTATGCCTGCACACATTGCCACTGATATTCCAAGCAGAGCAGTCAGTGTCGGCACACTAATTGTGGCATTGACTTCTGGTTCTACAAGTCACTGGTGTACATGTTCACACAGCTAGTAAGAAAATTAGAAGGAATGCTAATCCATATGCCTTTTACGAAGATTAAGGGTTTCTAATGGTACTGTCATTCCAGACCCTGACCACACATCAAGTGAAAAAACCATTCCCTTTTCCCCTCTAAATATTTGTACCAATCATTTTAATTCTGTGGATCCTAGTCACAGACAACTCTGCTAAGATAAATAGACCTTCGCGATTCACTTGACCCAGGCATCTCACAATTTTACGCATCTGAATCATTTCTCCCCTCAGACCATTCTCTTCCAAAGAAAACAATCCCAGTCTAATTTTTTTTTACAAAAATGTTTAATTCATTCAATAAATTTGGGTTTCACTGGCCTAGTCAGCATTTGCTGGCCAACCATAGTTGCACTTGAAAAGGCTGCTGATGCGTTGCCCTGTTGAACTACTGCAGTCCATGTTGTCTAAGGACACCCACAATTCTGTTAGAGCAGGAGTTTCAGGATATTGAGCCAGCGACATTGTGGCTTGGAGAGAAACTTGCACGTCATAGTGTTCCCAAGTTACTGTTGCACTTGTTCATCCTTCTAGATAGTGGAGAATATGGAGTTTGAAGGCACTGCTAAGGAACCTTGGTGAATTTCTGCATTGAATCTTATAGATGGTACACACTGCTGCTACTGGGCATCAATGGGAGAAGGAGTGAACGTTTGTGGATGTGGTGCCAATCAAGTGCACTGCTTTCCTCATTGCAGCATTTTACCAGTCCTGGCAACATCTTCAAACATCTCCTATACATCTTCTCTAGTGCAACAAAATCTGTTCTGTCATGAGATGGCCAAAACATGCACATAACACTCAAGTTGTGACCCAACTAATGATTTATACAAGTCCAGCATAACCTCCTTGTTCTTGTATTCTGTATCTTGTTGCCTTAACCAAGATATCAACCTGTCCTGATCCCTTTTGGGATCAATGTACATCCACTCCAAGGTCCCTCACTTCCTCTACACTAAGCATTCTCCCATCAATCGTGCATTCCTTTACCTTGTTTAACCTCTTGAATGTACCACCTCACGTTTGTACCAGGTTGAAAGCCATTTGCTACTTTTACATCCATCTGATCAGCCCATTCATATTTTACTGCAATTTACCTTTTATTTTTACGACAGTTCACAACTGTCACTCTCACAATCAACTGAAGAGCCAAGTTTTGTGTCATTTGCAAAATTCTTGGTTGTGGCCATTCAGCCCAAAAATATATATATAAAATTTAAAAGTGTCATCAATTTGAAACTGGCATGCATTTTGCTTATGTACCACACTGTGGTAAAGTAGAAGCACCCTGATCTTTGAGGCATATGCCCCAGCTAGTTCAACAACACAGCCGAAGAGATTAATTACGCTGGTACCCTGCTCATTCAAACATACGAGTTAGGAGCAACAGTAAGCCACTTGGTCCCTCAATTCTGCTCCCAAATCCAACTACACCAGATAATCCTTCCCTCCCTTGTTGGGACCTGCTGCTGTAGTATTTCAAATCTACCTTCACATTTCCCATCCCTGGTGTCATCCAGGCAAATGCACCCAAGAACTCTTCATAGTTTTTATACACATTTTTATACACATCAACCTGACGCCAAACTTTATTACCAAAACAAAAACTAAGTCATGCTTGTACTTTGTAGAGTTGAAGCTAATCTAAATGCATTCTAAAGACATCTCTTCTGTTACATCATGTACTCATGTTTGTGTAAAGTGGGAGTAGTGTAGGAAGAGATGAATTTTTTGGTGATGCAGACTCAATGGGCCAGAGGGTGTTTTTTTTGTACTGTATGATTCACAGGCTCTATTTTGTTCCATTTATATTTCAGCAATATAAACTTGCTGAACCTAATATAAGTTTATATATAAACTTAAAACAAAATGGTTTGTCACAAAGTCATAGCACATACAAAAAAAAATCTACTGGTATTAACAGGAGCTGACCAAAATTCTCTTTGCATAAATAAGGAGTAAGGATCTCCTAAGCATGGAATCTTAGGTCACCAATTCAGCCAAGGTGCTATGTTTTAAACAAGAGCTTATGGCACATCTATACAGAACCGACCACATATGACATGGTTAGTACTGAACAAAAATGAGTGCTTCAGCAAAATGAGAAAAACAAGAAGCTGCTTTCAAAAGAAAAGCCATAACGTTGGCTAACTTGACAAAACAACTGATAATAAATAAATGACGAGGGAGTTCAGTGTTCGTGAAAACACTGAAAGAACGCATTTAACTTGAAGAAGATGCCCAAACATACTATCAGGCCAAGGACC
Source organism: Chiloscyllium plagiosum (assembly GCF_037043375.1). NCBI lineage: Eukaryota > Metazoa > Chordata > Chondrichthyes > Orectolobiformes > Hemiscylliidae > Chiloscyllium > Chiloscyllium plagiosum. The sequence continues at coordinate 89,444,005 of NW_028270144.1, forward strand.
AGTCTAACCTTGAGAAGCATGCACCAAAATGGTTCCTTGCAAAGAGTCATGACGGTCACATTGTCATCAGAAATGCCATGCATATATATAAATTAAGTGGGCTGAATCAAACAGATAAGACAGCAAATGTTTCAGACTAATGGCTCATCAGTGTAGCCACTTTATCAAAAGAAGTCATGTGCTGTGACTGAAGGCTGAGATTACCAAAATACCAAATGCTAAAATTACTAGTTTCCAGCGATTCATCAGACAGTAACAGAAATGCAACATGTCCATTCAGCTATATTGGCAACATGGATGAAACATCCATAAATTTCTGTATGTTCTGCATACAAACAAAGGCAAAAAGCTTTAAAAACAAAACCCAAGAGGGTAAGTCATGGTGGTACAAGCCTACGTAGTCAACAGTGAAATTAAAGTCTAATGTAACTTTTTAAAGTAAAGTCTATTCTTAACATGAAGTTCATCAGGAGGTTTTGCTCATGCCCATACCAATGGTTTGGATGGATGAGGCTGAATGGAAGTTATGGATTGATCATGTGCGAAATGCCCTGTGTGAAAAATTGCCAGTTGTTAGTGTGGGAGATGCCAGATAAAGAAATTAGAGACACATGAAAATAAACAACACCCAGTTTTAATTAAATTGGGGAAAAGAGAGAGTCTCACTTTTGTAGTTCAATCTTTGAATGGGTGGCTGAACAAGCCATTCAAGGATCATGTTCACACTGAATGGAACAGGTAGCTGCTTCATGGACACAATACACTCAGCATGGAAATATACATGCATGATGTGTGTAATTTCATTAATAAATCATGCAATGATATCTGTCATCAATTCATTCAAAAGATTTCTCCAAAAGATGGAGAAATGACTATCTGTAGAGATGATCCTGTAAGCGAATGCATCACGTCAAAGCCAAAGTCAGATCCTTATGATGATGGCAAAGGCAAAATGACTCAGAATTAATTCCATTTATGTTTGCCAAAGAAATACATTTGGTGGTGTTAAAACGTTTTGATTGTGGTTAAAGATACTTTCTTTAAATTAAATTAAATATTTTTCTAATTCAATAAACCATGCACGTTCACTTAATATAAAATATCTGTGTTTTTGTCCGTAGTTCATCCACACTGGCAGTTCACATTTTGTACTGTATATGAGTGACTCCCACTTTTGCAGACTTTCTAGGGAAAGAATATTGGGAAGATATTTGCAGACTTCCGAGGTCAACTTATTTGATCTATAGTGTTTGTTAAGGAGGACCTTAAAAATGAAGAGGGTAGAAGCACAGAAAAGGTTAGGAAAGAAATGCAGACTGAGCAACTGAAGGTAAAGGGAGTGATACATAATGGGTACAGGAAAGAAAAAAAGTGCCTAGACAAAGTTTGGATGGTTACATAATAGGCACAAAGTGCAATGTGGAGAAAGAATGAAAGATACAAGACAGAACCGAATAGGAGAGAAAAGAAATGAAACTAAATGGAGGTCGAGGTCATGATCTAAAGTCACTGAACTCCACACAATCTTGAGGAACAGAAATCAGTCTGATAATAAAAACTAAGATGCTGTGAATTATGGAGATCTGAAGTAAAAGCAGAAAGCGCTGGAGAAACTCAGTCGTCAAAACAGTGCAAAGGAGTTCATATGGGGAACTGTGAAATTATCCAGATTAGACAAAGCACTTTCTTAATGGTTAGAGACTTGGCACTGCAGGGAGCTCAGGGATTTGGGCAGAAAGGCTTGTGCACGGGTCCAAAAGAAGAAGAAAGACCCTCATGAAGGTGCTGTCCTCAAGGATTAATACCAATCGTAAAGTTATAACTTGGGTTTCAGGAACTATAACTCATTAAAAAGTTGAGAATTGGGACAAATGCTTCAGATTTACCATTTCAATAGCAGGGCTTCAAGGGTTAAATTATGGTCATTAGATTCAAAATCATATTCCCTTAAGCAGAAAAGATTGAGAAGTTATGTAATTAAGATGTCTAGAATGTTTTTTTAAAAAATCATTTTACAGCATTAATGCAAAGAAGCTATTTTCTCTATAGTGGGACAATCCAGAACGTAGGGCTCATTCTGATTTTAGAGCAAGGACATTCAGGATGAAATCATGAAGCACATGATGCAAAGGATAGTGGAAATCTGGAAAATAACCAACACCTGAAGGCATTGGATGCTGTGCAAAGTGAAATCTTCACAGTGGAGGTTAACAAATTTTCTTCAAGAACTCAAGATATGGATCAATGCAGCAAAATGGGATTAAGTACAATGTAATCATATTCTAATTGAATAGAGAAACAAGCAAGAGGTTAGATGGCCTCTCCATGACTTTATTCTGAAGTAATGCAGGCAAGGTGGAAAGTAGAGTTTTACATTAGGTTGATGATTTGTATTGATCTTTCTCCTCCAGGATGAAAAATGTTTCATCCATTGCTCGATTTGCAAATGCTAAGTTATTTATATTCTTGCCTTTTATGTAATCCAATAGTTCAGATTATAGTACTCACTGCAGCATTTAATTGCAAGATGAATTTCAAAAGCATTTTTAAATAGCATTGTTGCTTTGAGTACCTATATTTTCTTAACTACAGTTATTGCATTTCAATGAATCAAACCAGTAAGAATGTAACCCCAAACCCATTCTAGCAACAACAGTACCATTATATTTAGAATATGACAGTTCTGATAGATAAAGGACTGCACAATGAAGTGTCACTGATGTGATGAAACAGTTGGATCATTTGCACAGCAAAGGTAACAGCTTCTTGTCCTGCTACCGGAAGGATGTTATTAAAAAAGTGGAAAGGGTGCAAAGAAGATTTACAAGGATGTTACAAAGTCTGGAATGTTTGAGTTACAAGGAGAGGCTACAACTTTTTTTCCTGGGGCACTGGGGACTGAAGGATAACCTTATAGAGCTTTATAAAATCATGGGGGACAGAGATAAGGTGAATAGCCAAGGTGTTTTCCCCAGGGTTGGGGAATCCAAAATTAGAGGGCATAGATTTAATGTGAGAGGGAAAATATTTAAAGGGACCTGCCGGGCAACCGTTTCACACAGAGGCTTGTGCACATATGGAAAGAGTAGAGGAAGTGGTAGAGGCAGGTACAATTTCAATATTTAAAAGACATTTGGACAGGTACATATATAGGAACATTTAGAGGAATATGAACCAAACACAGGCAAATGGCACTAGTTCAATTTAGGAAACATGGTCAACATCAGTGAGTTGGGCCAAAGGGTCTGTTTCCATACTGTATGACACTATTTTCTAAACTGCCTTTGGCTAAATGTTTGTTATTTAAAGATAATGGTCTTTTTAGTTGGACTTCTAATTAGTTTTGGTTTCATCACAGCATTGCCAAACTTATACATATATTTCCAAATCATGATGATGAAAGGCTTAGAGGGGAACTTGCACATGGTGATGTTCCCATGTATCTGTTGCTCTTGTCCTTCGAGGTGGAAGTGATCATAGGTTTGGAAGCTGCTGTCTCAGGATCTCTGAGAGTTTCTGCAGTGCACCTTGTAGATTGTTCAGTAGCAGCAGTATGTACTTTGATGGAGAAGGGCGTGGATGCTTGGTTATGTGGTGCCAATCAAGCAGACTGCTTTGTCCTAGACGGTTTCAAGCTTCTTGATTGTTGCTGGAGCTGTGGGCAAGTGGGGAACATTCTACTATACTCCAGAGGAGAGCTACTCACCACGGTATTCCTACCTCTGATCTGCTCTTATAGCTACTGGATTTCTATGGCAAGTCCAGTTGAGGCCTGGTAAATGGTAACCCCAAGGATGTTGATAGTGGGGAATTCAATGATGATAACACCATTGAATGCCAAGGGCAGTGGTTAGATGGTTTCTTTTTTAGATAGCCATTGCCTAGTATGTGTGTGATGCGTATGTTACTTCACAAAGTTAACTTGTAAATTAAAAGTTGACTTTTTGTCCTTCATGTTTCAAGACATTCAGATCCCTCTGTACCACAAGTTCTGCAGTCTCTCTCAATTCAAATAGTTTGTTTATTTTCTGTTCTTCTTGGCAAATAGTCAATTTTGACAGACAATATACTCCATCTGCTATTTTTTTGCCCACGCACTTTTTTTTTAAATTTTTAATAGATTTTTTATTAGAAATTTAACATTTTTACAAGTTTACAAAAATAAACAAAACTCTCAGATATAAACATTGATATACACTTAGCTCAAATATACAATAGCCAAAATTTGACAAAAAAAAACAAAACAACAAAAAAAAACTGAAAAGAAAAAAAAACAAAACTCAACTATCTACTAATCTAACCTACAACTAACCAGGGTGTATATTTAAGTCTCTTACATGTTCGGGATGTGTTAGCATCAGATATGATAAAACCCGTATTCGTGCGGGATTCCTCCCCCGAGGGGCCGCGGACCAGCCAGGTTTGTAATCTCAATTAAATAAAAGCCCTTGTTAGGATAGCCAAAATATCTGTATTTATGTAATTCAAAAAGGGCTGCCATATTTTATAAAATAATTCGGTCTTTCGGTGCACCATATTTGTAAGGAAGTCAAGGGGAATACATTCCATAATTAGTCTGTGCCAATTTGAAAGTCCAGGGGGGCCCTCCGCCATCCAGTTCATCAAAATATTTTTCCTTGCACAGAAAGAAAGAATAGAAAATAGTCTCTTCCCGTACGTGTCCAGGGAGGGAAAGTTCGAAAAGCCCAAGAGGAGAGATACGGGGTCCACTTTTATTTCCGTTCCTAAAATTTCTGTCAGGGTACTTGCTACTTTAGTCCAATATCTACGGATCTTATGACAGGTCCATAAGCAATGTACAAGAGTGCCCACCTCTATTTTGCATTTAGGACACATTGGAGATGCTCCTGCTTTAAATTTTGCCAATCGAACCGGTGCTATATGGGCCCTATGAAGTATCTTCAGCTGGATAGCCTGGGTTCTGTTACAAATAGTAATTCTTCTAGCATTTTCCCAGATATCATTCCACGTTTCTGTGGAGATTTCTAGTCCCAGATCCTGATCCCATGTTTTAAGCAGATTATCCATATCTCCCAATACTTCATCATGTAGTAAATGATAAATATTACTGACGGAAGATACCCCCACTGGTCGTAGGACATTACATTCTCTATCGGATTTATAAAGACTATCTAATAACGTAGTCTTCTTCTGTATATAATCTCGAATTTGGAAGTATCGAAAGAGGTCTCCATTGGGTAATCCGAATTTCTGACGCAGCTGTCCGAAAGACATCAGGACCCCATCTTTAAATAAATCCCCGAGACATGAGATACCCCTGGATCTCCAGAGTTTAAAAGTGGCATCTGTTAACCCCGGTTGGAATCCCCATGCTCCCACTATCGGTGCATAGGGGGATGTTTTATGTGAATTACCCTCATTTTGCCGCATTATATTCCAAGCCTTGATTGTATTTAGTATTAGTTTCTACAGTGATCTGTAATGATTTTCCTCTTGTCTGAGAATAAAAGGTTAATAAGTGGGTATTTTACTTGAGAAGCCTCGATGTCCAACCAGATTGATTGTGGATCAGACAAGACCCAATCAGCTATGTAACTTAATAGGGAACTTAATTGATATTTCCTAAAATCTGGGAAGTCCAATCCACCCCTTGCCTGTGGAAGCTGTAGCTTCTTCAGCTTAATGAGGGGCCGCCTATGATTCCAGATAAAGGAACTCAGCCAGCCGTATAATTTACATAAAGCCGTCCTCGGCAGCATCACCGGAAGCATTCTCATAGGATATAGGAGACGGGGCAGGATATTCATTTTGATTAATGCTATTCTACCCAACCAGGAAATTGGCAGGACTCCCCATCGCTGGAGGTCCTGCCTTATCCTTTCCAATAAATACACAAAATTAGCCTTATACAACTGACCAAATACTGGAGTAATAAAAATGCCTAAATATAAGAAACTCTCCAGGGACCAGCGAAAGGGAAAAAGGGAACCGTCCGCTAAGCGGGGTATCACAGCAAGGCCACCCATTGGCATAGCCTCCGATTTTGAAAAATTAATTTTATAGCCTGAGAATGCACTAAATGTATTAATAACTTGGATTAAGCGAGGTATGGACATCAAAGGGTTACTGAGGAATAGAAGAACATCATCTGCATAAAGGGTAATTTTATGTTTACCTGTACCAATCCTTGGGGCCACTATATTAGGATCAGCTCGTATAGCTTCTGCTAGTGGTTCAATTATTAGCGTGAATAACAATGGCGAGAGGGGACATCCCTGACGGCAGCCCCTACCCACACTGAAGCTATCCGAGCCTAATCCATTGGTAACCACAACTGCTTTGGGATCACTATACAATGTTGAGATCCATTTGGTAAACACCTGTCCAACACCAAACCTCTCCAATGTGTAAAACAAATATGACCATTCGACCCTATCAAATGCCTTTTCCGCGTCTAATGAAACCACTACTCCTGGTATCTTTCCCTGATGACAAGCTTGAATCATATTCAGAGCCCTTCTAACATTATTGGATGATCTACGGCCCTTAATAAACCCCGTCTGATCCTCCTTTATAATATGTGGCAGTATCCTTTCTAATCTCAGTGCTAACGTTTTAGAGAGGATTTTAAAATCTACATTTAGCAAGGATATTGGTCTGTATGATGTACAATCTTCTGGGTCCTTTCCTTTTTTAAGGATAAGAGAGATATTTGCCTCTTTCAGCGAAGGCGGGAGACAGCCCTGACTATATGCATAGTTATACATGTCCATAAGTGGACCAACCAGTATTTCTGTAAATTCTTTATAAAATTCAGCTTGAAAGCCATCTGGGCCCGGCGCCTTACCATTTTGAAGGTGCCTAATTGCATCAACTATTTCTTGGGGTGTAAGAGGAGCATTTAGGACCGATACTTGTTCCGGAGTTAGGTCTGGAAAAGTCAAATTTTTAAAAAATGACTGCATCCTCTTCGTCCTATCTTCACAATCCTGTGATTTATATAACTCAGAATAGAATTCTCTAAAGGTCGCATTAATCTTTTTATGATCATGAGTCAAAATACCCGTACTTTCCTTGATAGACATAATAGTCTGAGGGGCCTTTTTTTTCTTTGCAAGAAATGCTAAGTATCTACCCGGTTTGTCGCCATATTCATATAACCTTTGCTTTGCAAATAATATTTCCCTCTTAGCCGTTTGAGTAAGTGTAGTATTTAGAGCTGTCCTAAGAGCTGTAATCCTTTGCAATTTAATAATAGAAGGTCTATCAGTGTATGCTGTTTCAGCCGCTTTTAAGCGGGCTTCAAGCAGACGCTGTTGTTCTCCCTTTAATTTCTTCTGGGTCGCTGAGTAGGAGATGATCAAGCCTCGCGTGTAAGCTTTGATGGTCTCCCACATCATTGACGGGTTGCTAGCTGTACCTGAATTAATTTCTAAAAAAGTTTTAAATTCTTGAGAGAAGTACTTTACAAATTTACTATCTTTCATTAAGAAGGGGTCCATACGCCAATGCCGAGGGGATGTCCCACTGTTCCTCGCCTTAGTTTCCATATATACAGCAGCGTGGTCAGAAATTGCTATATTACCTATTTTACAGGATGATATGGAATTTAAAAAAATTGAGGGGGCAAAAAACATATCAATTCTGGTATGACATTTATGTGGATTAGAGTAGAAAGAAAAATCTCTACCCTGTGGATGAAGACATCTCCATACATCTACTAATCCTAATTCTTTGTTCAGATCCATCAATTGTCTAGATCTGGGAGATACTCCTGCAGTACTCTTGGGAATCCTGTCTATTTCCGGATCCATAATACAATTAAAGTCTCCCCCTATAATTATATGACGGGCATCAAAAGCCATCAATTTTGAAAAGGCTTCCGTTATAAATTTAAAGGGGTGTGCCGGGGTGCCCACGCACTTAACCCACCTAAATTTCTCTGTGGACTTTTACTTCTTGGTAACTTACTTTCCTACACATCTTCATGTAACTGAGCAAACATAGCAACCATACATTTGTCCTTAGGGGCCTTTGCTGCACAGATATAATCATAGAGATGTACAACATGGAAACAGACCCTCTGTCCCTACCTCTGTGCCAGAAGGCCCATGTTTATGTCCCAACTGCTTCAGACATGTGACATAATGTCTGAACAGATTGATTAAAAATAATTTTTATCTAAGTCATGGATATGGATTGGAAACAATTGATGTCACAGCATAATCAATGTGACACTTCACTTGTTACAACCAAGTCAACACAAAAATGAACCACATATCCCTACTCTTCTGTTCCCAACAGCCAACCAATTTTCCATCCATGCTGGTGCATTACCCAGAGTGACCAATTCTTCTGGCATCTTGACAAGGGTTTAGGGGTGGGTCGGGGTAGAAGACTCTCCAAGAACATAGGGAAGGAGGCAAGCCCTTCAGAAGAGGCTGAGAGGAGGGAGTGTACTGCAACTTTCATAGGGTGGGAATACATGGAAATGAACATACAGGTCATACTGGTCCTCCATTTTAAAGCAGATAGGGGAGTCAGGCCAATATGTCTAATTCGCAAGTTTTACTGGATTTTCCTTCTGGGCAAGGAAAAGGCTCGGTGGGGATGCACATACTCCACTTGTGCAAAGACAGTCTTTAATCTTTCCATGATGGTAACAGTTCCTGCCTACCATTTAGTTCAGACCCTTCATGATTCTGAATATCTCGTGTAAATCTCCTCAGAATCTTCTCTTAAAGGAAAACAGTCCAAACTGCTCCAATTTATATAACTATGTCATTCATATCACAAGAAAGCAAGTAGTTGATTGGATGGTAAGCATTTCTCATTTATCTTACCTGATATCTATTCTAAGGTAGTGAATTTCAAACAGGGCAAGAAGAACAATAACTGAAATAAGTAGTAAACATGCAAAGACAAGACTAAAGGCACAAATTAAAATTTAGTTTGCAAAATAGATCATTAAAATTATGGAGAGACAGTAGTTCACTGCCCTAGCAATCCAGAGGTGCAGGCTAATTGATATTCTAGGGAGACAGGTTCACAGTAGTTGGCGCTACTTCAATTTAACTAATAAAAGGCTGGAGTAAGAGCACTTGTGGTGCAGTGGTAGTGTCCAGGGTTCACATCCCAACTACTCAGAGGTGTGTGTGAAATCATCTCAGCACAGGTTGATTAGAAAATAAAACCTGAAATTTAAAGCCATTTCAATTATGGTGACCACGAAACTAACAACAGTTATTGAAGAAATCCAGCTAGTTCAGATTTGGAGATGCCGGTGTTGGACTAGCTTTTCAGCTAGTTCAGTAATGTCTTTCAGGGTGGATCTGCATTCATTCCTGTTCTGATCGACATGCGATTCCGGACCCTCAGTCCTCATCAATGTTTATAGCACAGAAGCAAGCTTTCAGCCCATCAGGTCAATGATCAACAAAGAGCTGATTATAATAATCTCATTTTCCATCTCTTGGCCCACAGCCCTGGAGGCAATGCAACACAACTGAATATCCACATGAAACTTAAATGTCACAAGAGTTCCTGACACAACCACTCTGAGGCTCTGAGTATCTGACTCACACCATTTCTCAAGTCTCCTCTGATTTTAACTACTTCCCCACGAGGATTATTGAAACCTCTGCTAATGAACAACCTACCTTCGTGAACATCCAATCTATACCTCTCAGAATTTTACATATTTGCATCAGGCCCCCTCTCAACTTCTTGTGCTCCAAGGAATACAACCCTAGTCTATCCAAATTTCCTCATACCTCAGATTCTCTGGCCCAGGCAGAATCCCAATAAGTCTTCTTTGCACTATCTCTCATGCAAAAATGTGATGACTAGAACGATTCATACAGAATTCCAGTTATCCAACATTTTATACAGTTCCAGCATGTCGTCCTCGCTCTTACATTCTATGCCACCATTTACAAAGGCAGCTCTCTCATAAATCTTTTTTTAAACCAACTTATCTACCCACCCAGCTCCATTCAGAAATTGGTGGACATGCACACCAAAGTCCCTCCAATCTTCAATACTTCCCAGTTGTCTACAATTGATGATGTAATACCTTGTTAGTCCCCAAGTGTATTACCTCACATTTAGAGTCATTCAGGCCAGAAACAGACTCAGGCTTAACTCATCCATGCTGATCAGGTTTCCCAAACTGAACTAGTCCCATTTGTCTGTGTTGGCTCATATCCTCTAAACCTTTCCTATCTATATACCAGTCCAAATGTCTTAATGTTGCAATTGTACTCACCTCTACCACTTCCTCAGGCAGCTCGATCCACATATGCACCACCCTCTGCATGAAAGAGTTGCCCCTCAGGTCCCTTTAAAATCTTTCCAATTTTACCTTAAACCTATGTCCTCTAGTTTTGGATTCCTTACCCTGCCTTGGCTATTCACCTTATTTATGCCCCCCATGATTTTATAAACTCTACAAGATCACCACTCAGCCTCCTACCATCTAGGGGGTTGCAAAAGGTTGCAGCCTGTCCAGCCTCTCTTTATAACTCAAACTCTCCATCTTGGTAACACCCTTGCCAGTTTAACAACATCCTTCCTATAGCAGCACGTTCAAAATTGTATGCACTACGTCAAATGTGGCCTTACCAATGTCTTGTACAGCTGTAACGTGACATCCCAAATCCTGTACTCAAAGCTCCAACCAATGAAGGCAGGCATGACAAATGCCTTCTTCACCCCGTGCCCCCATTTACCTGCAATGCCACCTTCAAGAAACTATGTACCTGCACCCATAGATCTGTCTGTTCAACACCACTCCCCAGGGCCTTAACATTAACTGTGTAATTCTGGCCCTGAGTTGTCTAATCAAAATGCAACATTTCGCACTTTTCTAAATTAAACTCCATTTCTTGGCACACTTCTCCAATTTGAATTCCATTTGCCACTGCTTTACCAGCTGACAACTCCACTGATATCCTCTTGCAGTTTATGGCTATCCTGTTTAATATCTATCACCCTTCATGACATCCGTAATCCTCTTGGTCATATCCCTTGTAATTAAGTCCAACCCACTAATGCATACCACAGACAGTAAGGGCTGCAGTATCAAGCCCTGCATAAAAAGACTTCCAATCACAAAAACATCCCTTTGCTTCCTGCCTCTCAATGCATTTTGATGTGACATGCCACTTTGCCTTGGATACCACACACTTCTGACTTTCTTGATCAATTTGCTATAAAGGGCCTGATCAAAAGCCTGGCTGAAGTCCATATGGACTACATCAAAAACATCACTCACACCAGCAATTGCAGTTACCTCCCCAAACATTCAATCAAATTGGTCAAATACAACCTTCACATAACAAATCCATATTGAGCATTCCTGGATGAGCAGAGGGATCTTGGTGTCCATGTACACAGATCTCTGAAAGTTGCCACCCAGGTAAATAGTGCGGTGAAGAAGGCATATGGCGTACTAGCTTTTATTGGTGGAGGAATTGAGTTCCGGAGCCCTGAGGTCATGTTGCAGTTGTATAAGACTCTGGTGCGGCCGCATCTGGAGTATTGTGTGCAGTTTTGGTCGTCGTACTATAGGAAGGATGTGGAGGCACTGGAACAGGTGCAGAGGAGGTTTACCAGGATGTGCCTGGTATGGTAGAAAGATCGTATGAGGAAAGGCTGAGGCACTTGGGGCTGTTTTCATTGGAGAAAAGAAGGTTTAGGGGTGACTTGATAGAGGTGTACAAGGTGATTAGGTGTTTAGATAGGGTTGACCATGAGAACCTTTTTCCACATATGGAGTCAGCTATTACGAGGGGACATAGCTTTAAATTAAGGGGTGGTAGGTATAGGACAGATGTTAGGGGTAGATTCTTTACTCAGCGAGTCGTGAGTTCATGGAATGCCCTGCCAGTAGCAGTGGTGGACTCTCCCTCTTTATGGGCATTTAAACGGGCATTGGATAGGCATATGGAGGATAGTGGGCTAGTGTATGTAGGTTAGGTGGGCTTGGATCGGCGCAACATCGAGGGCCAAAGGGCCTGTACTGCGCTGTATTTTTCTATGTTCTATGTTCTATATTCTATATTCTTTCTCAGAATTATCTCTAATAAATTTCCAACCACCCAGGTTCGACTGACTTGCCTGTAATTTCTGTCTATCCCTTCCTCCCTTTATTAATAATGGGCCAACATTACCAGTCCTCCAGTGCTCTGGCATCTCACCTGTGGTCAGAGAGAATGTTAAAATTACTCCCTTGACAGCCTACTGCTGATATACAGAAATGTGGTTAACTCTTAAATGCCTAAGCAAGCCACTCAACTCAAGGGTACTTAGAGATGGACACAAGTGATCATTTCATTCCTTGGTAAAGAATATAGAAACTGCACAGATAACAGGGCAGGTGATGTGTTAAACTGCAGGATGTGGAGATTCATGAACACCTGTGAGATCCAAGGTAAACATATCTGCAACTCGAAGAACTTCAGTTAATCAGCTGAAGTCTGAGCGTGACATATTGCAATGCATCAGTGTAGGCCAAAGTTGCCTCGATACTTTGTTTCAGAGACAGTCAGAGAGACAGCCTACAGCCTTTTAATTTGATCCAAGGTCAGGAACAGCAGGGAGGGTAGTGATCAGTTACTACAGGTGAGGCAGGTAAGGGGACACAAAAAAAATGCAGCAGCCTCAAGCCATTGCAATTGTCCAGCAGGTCCAATGTTCTTAATGTAGTTTGTCTGGCTGAAGGTGGGAACTGAAGAGTTAAACAAGCAAGTGATTATGGTACAAAAAAAACAGACACTGCTAGAGAAACTCAGCCCGACCTGGCAACATCTGTGGAGAGAAAGCAATGTCAACATTTTGAGCCTAATGACCCTTGTTCAGGATGGCTTCAGATTTCCAGTTCTTTATTTTATTAAAATGAACCAGGCACCCTGGTGACAAAGTTAGTACCCTTACATCTGCTAAGGAGATGCGGGAAAGCGCTTGACTATCGGGGCGGTATTTGTCCAGAAGAATTGGGGATATATGTTCTTAGTGCCAATGGATCTCTGTAAATAAGGTGACAACATTTGTTTACTTGTGGAACGTGTGGCAGAACGTCCTTCTCACGTCAGAGGCACGCATATTTCACAGTGGCTCGTTGGATAACTAAATTTCTGGATTATATCAAAGATTCTTAACAAAACTCATATGCAATAAGAAAAGAACTTGTAAGTTAATAAGCTAAGTGGAATATGCATATAATAGAACAATCCAGAAACACTTTCATGCATATCACACTGAGCAAATTTGAATTTATGAAGCTTAGCTCCCTCATTTTGACTGTTTTGGGTAATAAATGTCCCATTATCCTTACAGGCTAGGAAAACATGAAGGCAGAAAGTTAGAAGATGTTCATTTGTGAGTGAGAGAGAAAACATCCTTGTGTAAATTACATTCACTGACTGAAGGGTTCAGGAGACACAGAGAGAGTGAGATAGAGAGAGAGAGTGAGATAGAAAGAGAGAGAATATGAGACAGAGACAGAGAGACCATAAGAGCATAAGAAATAGGAGTGGAAGTAATACCATTCAGCCCATCGGGTCCACTCTGCTACTCAATCATGGCAGATGAGCATTTCAACTCCACTTACCCGCACTCTCCCCATAGTCCTTAATTCCTTGTGAGATAAAGAATTTATCAATCTCTGCCTTGAAGGTATTTAACATCCAGGCCTCCACTGTGCTCCGTGGCAATAAGTTCCACAGGTCCACCATTAGCTGGCTGAAAAAATGTCTCCTCTAATTCTAAGGCTATGCCCACGGGTCCTAATCTCCCCGCCTAATGGAAACAAATTCCCAGCATCCACCCTTTCTAAGCCATGCATTAACTTGTAAGTTTCTATTAGATCTCCCCTCAACTTTCTGAACTCTAATGAATACAATCCCACGATCCTCAGTGTCTATCATACGTTAGACCTACCATTCCATGGATTGTCCATGTGAATCTCCGCTGGATATGCTCCAGTGCCAGTATCTCCTTATTGAGGTGTGAGGCCCAAAACTGGACACAGTATTCTAAATGGGGCCTAACTAGAGCTTTATAACATCTCAAAAGCACATCATTGTTTTTATATTCCAACCCTCTTGAGATAAATGAGAACATTACATTTGCTTTCTTAACCACAGAGTCAACCAGCAAGTCAACCTTTAGAGAATCCTGGACTAGCACTCTCAGATCCCTTTGGCTTTATGAATTTTCTCACTGTTCAGAAAATAGTCCATGCCTGTATTCTTTTTTCCAAAGTGCAAGACCTCGCTTTTGCTCACGTTGAATTTCATCAGCCATTTCCTGGACCACTCTCCTAAACTAAATCTTTCTGCAGCCTACCCACCTCCTCAGTACTACCTGCCTGTCTGCCTAACTTCATATCATCGGCGAACTTCGCCAGAATGCTCCCAGTCTATTCATCCAGATCATAAATATCTAAGTGAACAGCTGCGGCCCCAACACAAAACCCTACAGGACACCACTTGTCACCAGCTGCAATTCTGAAAAAGAACCCTTCATCCCAACTCTCTGCATGACAGACAGCCAATCCTCAATCGATGCCAGGAGCTCACCTCGAACAACATGGGCCCTCACCTTACTCAGCAGCCTCCCGTGAGGCACCTTATTAAAGGCCTTTTGGAAGTCTAGATAGATAACATCCACTGGGTTTCCCTGGTCTAACCTACGTGTTACTGCCTCAAAGAATTCTAACAGATTTGTCAGGCACATCCTCCCCTTACTAAATCCATACTGACTTGCTCTAATCTGACCCTGCACTTCCAAAAATTTAGAAATTTCATCCTTAACAACGGATTCTCGAACTTTACCTACAACCGAGGTTGGGCTAATCGGCCTATAATTTTCCATCTATTGTCCTGATCCTTTCTTGAACAAAGGGGTTACAACAGCAATTTTCCAATCATCTGAGACTTTCCCTGTTTCCAGTGATTTTTGAAAGATCATAACCAAGGCCTCCACTATTTCCTCAGCCACCTCCCTCAGGACTCTATGATGTAATTCATTGGGGCCAAGAGATTTATCAAATTTTAGACCTTTTCTAGCACTTTCTCTTTTGTAATGGCTACCATGCTCAATTCTGCCCCTGACTCTCCTTAATTGTTGGGGTATTACTCATGTCTCCCACTGTGAAGACTGACACAAAGTACTTATTAAGTTGTTCAGCTATTTCCTTATCTCCCATCACTAGCCTTCCTACATCAATTTGGAGTGGCCCAATATCTACTTTCGCCTCTTGCTTGTTTCTTATATATTGAAAGAAACTTTTACTATCATTTCTAATACTAATGGCTCGTTTACCTTCATATTTGATCCTCTCCTTCCTTATTTCTCTCTCTTTGTTTTTTTTTAGATTACTTAGTGTGGAAACAGGCCCTTTGGCCCAACAAGTCCACACCGACCCGCCGAGGCACAACCTACCCATACCCCTACATTTACTCCTTCACCTAACACTACGGGCAATTTTAGCATGTCCAATTCACCTAACCTGCACATCTTTGGACTGTGGGAGGAAACCGGAGCAACGGGAGGAAACCCACGCAGACACGGGGAGAATGTGCAAACTCCACACAGTCAGTTACCTGAGGCGGGAATTGAACCCGGGTCTCTGGCACTGTGAGGCAACAGTGCTAACCACTGTGCCGTGCCGTCCATATCCTCTGTTTGTTTTTGTATACTTCCCAATCTTCTGTTTTGCCGACATTGAGAGGTTAGCATTGTCCAAAAGGGGGCATTCTGTGGGGTGCTCCAGTGTTGAGTGCTATCGTGAAGACGGTGCAGTTGTCTATCTTCACTGATTGAGGTCTGTGACTTCAGAAAGGAAGGAGGAGGACATGCCCCCACCTACATTAAGGCAGTGGAAGTTGAGAGCGTCAAGTTCCTAGGAGTGATAATAACTGACCTGTCCTGGACTTCCCACGTAGATGCAACCGTCAAGGTGGTACACCAACACCTCTTCTCCCGCAGGCTGCTCAGGAAATTTGGTATGGCTGTAAGGACCCTCACCAACTTTTACAGATGTATCATAGAAAGCATACTGTCCTGGTGTATAATGGCCTGATGTGGCAACTGCTTTACCCAGGAGCGTAAGAAACTACAGAAGGTTGTGTGCACATCCACACCATCACGGAAGCCAACCTCCCATCAATGGGCTCCATTTACATGTCTCATTGCCATGGAAAGGCTACCAGCATTATCAAAGATCCATCCCACCCTGGTTATGCTCTCAGACAACCTCTTCCGTCAGGCAGAAGATACAGAAGATTGAACACATGCACCAATAGATTCAAGAACAGCTTCTTCACTGCCATTATTAGACTGACGAATGCATTCTCTAACTTCAAATAATGCTGATCTTGTCTAGTGCACATCCTATGCGGTGTAACCTGTATGTCTAATTTGTTTTCACCCCATGATCTGTATCCTTGTGTACTATGATCTGCCTGTACTGCCTGCAAGCAAAACTCTTCACTGTAATTACGTACATGTGACAATAAATATAACAAATCATTCTTACACACTCGCTGGATCAAAATCCTGGAACTTCCCTTCCCAATGGCACAATAAGATACCTATTCACCAGAGACTGCAGCAGTTCAAGAATAGAGCTCACCACCACAATCTCAAGGATGATTAAGGATGGACAATAAATGCTGACTATGCAACAATGTCCATGTGCCATGAATAAATAAAGTGGTGAGGTGGTTCATCTTGGAACAAAGAATACAAAAAGGACAATATTACTTAAATGAAAAGAGATTACAGTATTCTATGGTCCCGGGGGATCTGGCTGTCCTGGTACATGAATTACACAACATCACAACATGTTGCAAGTGATTAGCAAGGCAGATGCAATGTCATTATTCATTTTAAATTGAATATATTGTAGAAGTAGGGAAGATTTGCCACTGTCGATTCTCCTGCTCCTTGGATGCTGCCTGACCTGCTGCGCTTTTCCAGCAACACATTTTTCAGCTCAGAATATTATGTGCAGGTTTGTTCTGCTCATTAAAGCCAGGACATATAAGGTCCATTTAATGATACCTGGAATGAATGGACTGTCATGTGTGGGTAGGTTAAGACCTAGGGGGCTGTACAGCATACTTCAAAATCTAATTCCTATGTCCTCATGACATGGGAAACCATAGTGATACCACAGTTGTTACAAAACATATCTGGAAGTTCAACTAATACTTATGTATACAAAGTAAAAACTACTTCCGCTGAAAAATTAAATCCGTTTTATCTAAAGAATATACCAGAACGTCCTGAGCATAGATACTATTGAAAAGCAAACATGCTTTCAAAGTACAAAGTAACTATTACTTTACAAATGATCACAATGACCCAATGTTTTTAGCTTTTCTAAAGTAACAACAATTTTAAAAAAAAATACAGATCACATGTTAAAACTTGATTTTAGAGTCAAGTGTGCTGGATAGGGGAATAGCAAATGTTGATTTAAAAAATCAGTAATTTTATTAAAAAATAAGTTCTAGTGAATCAGACTACACTAGAAGAAGAGAAACTACTTAAGATGTATAATGTACAGTAACTACTGCAGAAATCAAATGATTACAATGGAGTTCTCATAAAACGATTGCTATCTCTCAAATTCAAGTTAATCAGAAGTCCCATTTCCTAAACCATTAGGTTTTTCTAATATCATCAACAACACAGAATCACAGTTCACTTCCTCACAAAAAGTCTTTCAAACTAATTCCAATTAATTTTATGGGCAATCACCGATTCCGCTAACAAATTGTTTTATACAGGGCTTTTTTTCTATTCTTCATGTGATGCTGGAATCACGAGCTGACCATCAGTTATTGCCCATCCCTAGTTGCCCTTGAGGAGATGGTAGTGAGCTGCTTCTTGAACTACTGCAGTCCACCTTTATTTTTATGGAGATGTCACTAATGCCTTTCTGTTATTGTAACAATTCTGTGGGAGTCTTCCATTGTTTATACTACTAGCATGTTTGACAGTCCGTATGCCAATTGATTTGATTTTATTTGATTTTAAAACCATTTAGAATTCACACAAAGAATTTTATTTAACTGCAGAACATTTCCTATGTAATCACATTAACATTAAACATTGTAAGACAAAGATACAGCAATTGAATGCTATGTTATGGTGAAACTAACAAAAAAAATCTGTTTACAGCTGCCAAGAAAATAATTCCTAGGCTGTAATCAGAACTCTTAGGGTTCAGAAAATGGTTCTATCTCATGTACTTTGCACTCATATGTAATATTTCCTTAACATATTAGATGAGATGTCAGCAATGACATAATAACTGGAATGTTGGCAAAACTGTAGGTTCAAACCTCAGGTCAGAAATCTAAGCACAAAATCTACACTGGTACTTCAAAACAGTGGAGCACTTCCTCAACATTGTTGGGGATGCCATCTTTTCGAAGAGATGATAAACAGAGGCCATGTATACTCTCTAGGTATTTTGTTAAAATTCATTTGTGGAATGCGCGCATCACTAGTTGGCCAGTATTTATCATCCATCCCTTGAGAAGATGGTAATGATCTGCTTTCCTGAAGTGCTGCTCGGTGGACGTGAAAGATTCTTTGACATTATTTGACAATATTTATTCCTCCAACAACATCATTAGAACACATTATCTAATCACTGTCACACTGCATTGTTAGTGGAACTTCGCCATGTTTCTCTACATTTTAATAGTGACTACTCTTCAAAACTATTTGATTGGTTGATGACATCCTGAGATTAAGTTTTGTTTTTGTAATTCTTCCTATCTTTTTCACTTCTGATGAAACAGTAACTTTGTAATAATTCCCAGATACTCAGGATATCAATTTCCTGATACAATATACAATGCAACAGCAAGACAGATTATGAAAGGGATGATTCAGACTTGGAGATCCATATTTTCCTGTCTTTTAGAATCCTTTCCCACCACTATAACTTTGATAATTAAACCAAATTGTTACAGTTGTTCTCTGTAGTTACTTAAGTACAGTTTTGTAAGTTTACAAATAGTCATTTAGAGGTACAGAACTTGAATAATACTGAATTTTCTTTAAATGATGCTTCAGAAGTTTATGTACTTGTTTAGCACCTCAAAAGAAATAAAATGTGCTACACTCTCCCTAAAAGAAACGAGTCTGACCTTGTGATTCAAAAGAACCACAAATATGAAATTGCATATATTTCAAACCCGTGTTCAGATTCCCCATGCACATTGCACAATATTGCTCAAAATGCTTCCAGCTGAGTCCCCAGGATAAGACTTCAAGCTGATCCACTGTTCAAAATCTGTTTGTATAACTGCTGAATGTTCTGCCATCACTATTGGAAAATAATTAAACAAGAAGCAACTTTGTTATTGCAATACACTTAAAATTGGTGGCTTTGAGACTTGCATGAGTAGTACTCCCTTCAAACAACGACACACTTTCATGGGTTTCCCTGTCCCAAAATCAAGAGACACCATGAACTTTCATAGGCAAATACTACAGAATTTCTCTTTTGGAATTAATTTAAAGCAGCAAAAATAACATGCTTTCATGTTTAAAACACACTTCTAAAGAAGTCCCCAAAATACATTCACATACTTATAGTACATTGTAGACATAATTCCATAACGCATTTCTAAAACCAAAGACAAAAAGGAAACATGCCTCTCTTTAAATGCAAAGAAACTCAAACCTGAGATGAACTAAAGTGCCTGATAATTTGGGAATTTGGAGACAGTCTACAACCTTGGTTTTTGTTATATTTAAATGAAGAACATTTATTAGCTAGTGAAATCAAAATAGCGAAATCCTTTAACTTTGAATGCACTGCAATGTCTCTAACAGATATTCCATCAGTCATCAAAATCACCTTTTCCCTCAATAATCTTTGTTCTGAATTTAATTTTATCTAGCAGGAAGAAACAGAATTACTCCATAGAACATGACATTGGGTTTCCCACAATCAGGCAGCAAGTCTTACTTCTATTAAGTAACAACCGTATTGAAATAAGGGACATACTTAGAGTCGGTAAATAATTCAAAAACTCCAACTCTGTCAAGAAAAAGATGATTTCACCTTTAACATATGTCTGCAACCATACTAACCCTCGCAATGAATTTTAATGTTTCCTTACCTGACATGGTTGTCGCAGAATTTAGTTATCTGAGGCAGATTGATATTGATAACTCGGCCTGCTTGATCCAACTCTGCGGATGTCGTTCCAGACATCTCATCATCAGCCTTCTCGTAGCCCGAAGATGAACAACCAGTTCCTAATGTTCAGACCAGAGAGAAACCACTCAGTAATTTGAAGTAAACAGAATTTATGCTTACCAATGGCAGATGTTAGAAGTTTGATAAAACAGCAGGGCCACACTCTCAGTAAATTAAGCTGCTGAAAGCAGCACAATGCTCTCTGAACAATGAGTGACAGACACGCTTTTGTTTGATGCATGTGAAGCACACATACATAGTTATCAGCAGGCTTTCAGGTTTACAAAATAAATAACCTTCAGAGCAACAAAAGGGCCATTATTGTAAAAGAGATAATTTTCCAGACCAATGGGAAGTCAAGCAATGATACAAGTGCAAGCTGCAAGTGCCACTGCCAGATAAATGGATGCTTTACAACAGAGTATGTCTGACCAAGTAGTATATCACTTGGAGAGTAATAAATTATGCAGACTGATTAGGAATACTTAAATAGACAACTAATGTAATATTAAGGATTTCCCCTCCCAGCAACCTGGGATCCACAGGCAGTTTGTCGCAGCATACACCAATCAGCCCATCTGTCAGTGTTACACTGAGCTGTGGGGCTGATTCAATAATCACTTCTATTATGTCTAACAACATAATGGATCAGCAGCTACTGCAGTAAACACATCTAAAACTCATAGCCGTCAAGAGTTTTATCATTGCATCATAAATATTTGTTCAAAATATAGCCAAAGTAATGCTTCAGGCATAGCTAGTTTAAGAAGAGGAATTGATAAAATGTTAAAAACAGCTCAGCTATGGTTCAACTCACTGCTCCATAACTAAGATTATTCACTCTTCACATCATAACTTCTCAATTTCAGTTGAGCACAGAGAGCTGAGGAGCAGTAGACAGTGGAGGAAGAGTCAGTCTGGGCGACTGTTAGTCACTTTCCATTGATTAACATTAGCTCAGGCTGACAATCTATTTATCCATCGCCTTGACATGCGAGGGTTAGTGAACGGCATTATTGGAGACAGAATCAAATTCTCTGTTCTATAACAGTGATGAATTAAGAATTAATTGGAAGGTCAAAAACACAGTAGGGCTATTGGCTATATGTACCAATTCACTAGATGTAACTAACTGCATGTCCCAGACATCAGCACTGGGGGGGCGTCAAACTTATCACTGCATTTATCAATGACATACAGAAAAGAAGCTTGTCTAATCCCAGTTGATAGTAATACTGAACAAGCCAGATCCCAGAGCATGATAGACCACAAGATTTATTTTTTTACTATTTGTCAGTCAAGTACTGAACATACTTACAAGAGGCTATCAAAATATCCTTAACAAAATAACAACATTTATTGCACACAAAAACACTATTACACTTCAAAATAATTCACTGAAATTGTCTTATTACACGTATCAAAAAAGACTTAATCCTCAATGACAATGTTACAAATGCTCAAACCTCAGTGAAAGGTCAGCCTGTTTCGACTTTAAACTTCCTTGTTCAGTTGGCACAGATGTACTTGGTTTCTTTCCAGCTAACTTCTCCATTCACAGAATGCGAACTTCTCTAGTCTACGTCTTTTCATAAGACCCTTAAACAAACTGCTAACATCGCTCACTTCTTTCTTAACATGGACTCCTTGTACTCCTATTCCACAGTTGTATGTTTCTGGAGCTTTCTGTCATTGTCATTAAACCACCTATGATTTGTTTTCAGCTACCATAACTGTTCAGACTGCTAAACTGCACTGCCCCTCTGGCAGGTTTTTCATGCATTCATTGACATGCTTCTAGAGAAAAGAAACCTGTATTCTCCCTGCCCATCTGGAAAGTCTGTTTTCTAAAGAGAAATATTTCTGTTTCCTAGGACACCTTATTGCTAGACAGCAACCCAACTTTATTGTCTCTTCTACCATTTTCTAAAGCACTGAACTACTCAACTCAAAGGATTTAAAAATCTCATTTAAATACATGTAAACACATTTCCAGGTATCTCTGTGCCACTCAACAGACCTCAAAAATGAAACAAAGTTCTTCTTTCTTGATGCACACATTACAGAAATACAAATCCATGCTTAAAGATATACCCAAGAACTCAAGTTTCCAAATAATATATTTTGAAACTTCATCACAGAATAGGGAGACATATATTCAAATTTCCTGACAATGCTAAGTTGCGCGTTAAAGTAAGTAGCCCAAATGGGAGGAAGCAAGTTGCCAAGTAACTTTGACAGCTTAGGAGAGTGGACAAAACGAAGTTCAATTTTAGGAAGTATAACTAAGATAGATATAATCTAGAAAGCATTCTGATCTAAGAAACTAGGAGCTGTGGAAGAAAAGGAATTTTATAAATTCCTACTTTGGAGATTTAGACTACCAGGTACAGAAATCATTTAAAGCTAGTGAACTAGAGCAAAATGTGTTGGCCTTCATCTCAAAGGAGCTGGAAGACAGAAGGCTGGAGATTACTCAAGAGAGTGTTTTAAAGCTTTGATTAGACCATATCTGTTGAGGCTAGGCAATTCCACTTCAGTCCACCTATCACTCTTTCATTGTTTGAGTTGAAGTTCTGGAACTCCCTTCCAAATATCACTGTGGACGTCCCTACACCCCAAGGACTATAGTAGTTCAAGAAGCCATAATGTGACACTAGACAATGGATGAATGGACAATTGCCAGAGATTTCCTTCCCAGTTGGGAACACTTCAACCGTCAGGGACATTCAGCCTCTGATCCTCGGGTGACCATCCTCCAAGACAGACTTTGAAATATGCAGAATGGCTGAGCAGAGGCTGATAGCCAAGTTCAGTACCCATGGGGATGGCCTCAACCGGGACCTTGGGTTCATGTCACACTACTGTTGACCCCATTACACTATACATTTATTTTTTCTCACACACACACACACACACACACACACACACACACACACACACACACACACACACACACACACACACACACACACACACACACACACACACACACACACACACCTTCTCACAGGCTTATACTCCGTCACACTCATCACAAACTCTACCAAGCACACACACACGCAAACACACACTCTCTCATGCGCACTCTCACTCTCCCTCACATACACACACAAACAAACATATACATCTATGAGGTGAATTTGTATTTGCAGATACATTCTATTTTTGCTCAAAAAGCACACAACCTGCAGGCAGTCAATCCACGTAACATTTTATAAATTCCTACTTTGGAAATCGAGCCAGTCTGACTCAAGATTGGGATACAGACAGACTCTAACCTCACACCTTTAAGATATTGTCTGAGCTGAGATGTCACTTTTTTTTATAAAACTTAAGTTATCTCGAGAATGTGACTTCAAAGTAGTTCTGGCATTTACACATTAATGAACCAAAACCTGCAACCCATCCTAAAAGAATGAAAGACTTAACAGCAAGATAGGTTTGTTCAATATAGGAGGAGAAAGTGAGGTCTGCAGATGCTGGAGATCAAAGTTGAAACTTTATTGCTGGAACAGCACAGCAGGTCAGGCAGCATCCAGGGAACAGGAGATTCGACGTTTCGGGCACAGGCCCTTCTTCAGGAATCTGAATATATCAAATGTTCAATATATCATTTTAACTGCATGACATTGTGTTCTTTTGCTATAGACGTTTTGTTTTATGATCCTGCCCCACTAGTTACCTCATGAAGGAGCAGCGCTCTGAAAGCTAGTATTTCCAAATAAACCTTTTGGATGATAACCTGGTGTTGTGTGATTTTTAACGCAGTTCAACAAACAGTGAATCGCCGGCTTCTCCAGGGCAGTTAGGGACAGCAAATGCTGACTAAGCCTCGACTGCCTGTATTCTATGAACAATTTTTTAAAAATATAAAACTTCAAAACTGAGTTAGATGTTTGTTTCATGAAGGTATTAAGCAATGGGTAAGATATGGTCTAATCAAAGCTGAGGTACAGATCCATCATAATCCAATTTTATGATGGGACATCCAAGAGGGTAGGATTGCTCTACCATTGTTTCAATGTTGATTTAGTCTTAGTTCCTGGAGAACCTACACCACCTTGGGATGTTTCCTCAGTATTGCTCAAACAGTATTTCAATTTCTGCCAAAGAATTAATAGCTAAGGCTGAACCTGAGACCTTCTGTGCATTTTATGAATACTTGTTGAGCAAATGCATTCGTTTCTGAGCACCAGGTATATTTATTTTCCTTAAACATCAAATATGTTATCAATGCAGTTTTTTGAGCAGGTGAATGAAGAGAGTTTGATGCTATTATTTGTCTATCAGTCTTTTTCTATTTAGCGCAGATCCAACAGGTTCAGATTAAAGACTAACTAAGCATGCTGGGCTTCCAAGATAGACCCATAAGAACAGAAATAGAAGTAGAAATTAATCATGCATTAGATATGTTGCTTAGATAAATAACACCCAGGCAAGAGTACAAAAATTACAGTTGCCTCTTTAAAGTACACTGGAGATAACCTTAAAGAGTTTAGAATCATCACTGAGGAAGGAAATGGCAATGGATGCTCAGATCAATGTTGGATTTCAAGAGCATTTAACAGTGGCAACATCTGGGTTGTTCAGCCAAAAGTGGTTGTGTCGTGCATAGCACAGGGCAGAAAATCATGCAAGATAGAATGCAAAGGAGTCCATTCCATCCAGTGTATGTAACTCTTTGACAGAGCTATCCGATCAATCCAATGGCCTTGAAAATCTCTTCTCCAATTTCTCCACTGAAAGTGTTTCCACTGTCACTGCAGGCATTTCTGATCACAGCATGTAAACTGACCAAATTCTGAGTAAAAAAAAACTTATTCTTTCTTCATTTACAAACAGCTAGTAAAGGGACCTTAAAGCCAACAATCCAAATGTTATCTAGACATGATTCATGAAACATGAACCAATGTAAGAATTACAAAAAAAAATTACACTAGGCCAATCATACATCCACTACTGCATAACAACAAAAGATACTGGATATTTGAAATCATACTATTGCATATAATTTGCTAAGATTTAATACCCTTCATCAAATATCTTCCCATATAACATAATACCATAGCACCATGTTACTTCAGGCATTTGGTACTCTGGATAGAATAACAGGCTCAGACTACAACACTACTTCAGGTGTTTACCATGTTAAATAACATAATCAGAACAGAGAAGTTATAATCCTTAGAGGTTACATATTTTGTTATAAGTTAGCAAAAAGAACATGATGTTGACTGTTAGAGTCATAGAGTCATGCAGCCACACAGCATGGAAATAGACCCTTCGGTCCAACTAGTTCACATCGACCATGTTCCCAAACTAAATTAGCCCCACCTGCCTGTGTTTGGCCCATATCCTTCCAAATCTTTCCTAGTCATGTGCTTATCCAAATGTCTTCTAAATGTTGCAACTGTACCTACAACCACTGCTTCCTCTGGAAGTGCATTCCACACAGTAACTACCTCTGTGTAAAAAAAGTTGCCCCTCAAGTCCTTTTTAAATCTCTCTCCTCTCACCTTAAAATTTATATGTCCCCTAGTTTTGAACTCCCCACCTTAGGGAAAAGGCCTTTGCTACTCACCTCATGCCCCTCATGATTTTATAGACTTTGACCTCAATCGCCGATGCTCCCGTGAACAAAAGTCCCAGCCTACTTTTAAAACACCAACCCTCATTTCTGGCAACATGCTGGTAAACCTTTTTTTAAAATCCTCTCCAGTTTAATAATATCCTTCCTATTACAGGGCAAACAGACCTGCACAGAATACTCCAGGATAGGCCTCACCAATGTCCTGTATGATCTCAACAGGACGTCCAATTCCTATACTCAAAAGATCTGAGCAACAAAGGCAAGCATGCTAAACACCTTCTTAGCCAACCTGTCTACCTATGACATAAATTTCAAAGACTTAAGAACCTTAATCCCTAGGTCTCTTAGTTCTACAACACTATCCAGGGCTATAGCATTAATTGTATCAGTTGTTTCCAGACAATGTGCAACATGACTGACAGCTAAAAGATATAACTGACAAAGATTCACACCAGTCATCCTGCTTGATGTAATGCACGCGTATTGACTGTTAATGGTTCATTCAGGATATATTTTTCCAACAGAAAGCAAACAACAGAATTTTCCCAATGGTTCCGCTATTGACACATTCTCCAGTGTGCCTGGTTGGAAAAATATTCAGGAATGTAATCAAGTACAGTATAACACTTCAGGAAACAAGAGCTGCATTTCCACAACAATTCAATCCTGACCACAATGACACAAAATTTACTTAAAAGGCAATGTCTGTTTGTTTTTAAAAGAGTGAAGAGGAAGAAATGTGTTAAATCCAGAAAGAAATGTGGGAGAGAGAAAGAGCTGGTAGATAAACAAGCGAATACTTACTCCTTCATTATGTTGACCTATCAGATAGTATTCACACACCTTTCCCGAACCCCAAAATCCACACATCCCTCTCTTTGGGGAATACCTATGTGAAGTATTCATTAAGGAAACCATCCATTCCCTCTGGCTCCACACATAACTTCCCTCCAGTATCCTTGAGAGGATCTACTCTTTCCCTAGTTACCCTCTTGCTCCTAATATATAGAGTGATAGAGTCATATAAAATGCCTTGAGATTCTCCTTAACCCTGCTGACTAAGGGCATTTTCGCCTTTATAACTCCCTGTTTGAGCTCCTTGCTACTTTCTCTACATTCATCAAGGATTTCAGCTGTTTTTAAAATTGCCTAGTCATTACGTATGCTTTCTTTTTGTTGATTGTCGATTATTTCCCCTGTCATCTAAGATTCCTGAATCCTGCTATTCCTATCCTTGATTTTCACAAAAATCCTCCACTCTAATCAACTGGTCTCTAAAAGAGTTGCACGTCAGACATGGATTTATCCTGAAACAGCCGCTCCCAAACCACATTCTCCAATCCTTGTCTAATTCGGTTAAAGTTGGCCTTCCCCAATTTAACATCTTCACCCAATGTCTACTCTTGTCCTAACCTGTAAGTATCACAGAATTACGGTCTCTATTCCCAAAACACTCCCCTGCTGAAACTTTGATCACCTGGCTAAGCTCATTTCCTAACACCAGGTCCAGTATGGCCCCTCCCTCAATGGACTATCCACATACTATCTTCCTGGACAACCTAAAACATTTAAATCCAGGAATCCATAATCCTGGCACTAAGGCAGTCCCAGTCAATATGGTGGGGGTGGGGGGAATTAAAATCATCCACCACATCAACCCTGTTATTTTCACATCTTTCCAGAATTACACTACATATCTCTCCTTCTACCTCCTGCTGACAGCTAGGAAGTCAGTAGTACAATCCTAGAATTGTGACTGCACCCTTCCTATTCCTGAGCTATACCCATAATATCTCACTGCGGGACCCCTCCACAGTGTTCTCCCTCAACACAGCTGTGATATGCTCCCTAACCAGTAATGCACGTACCAACCTCTTTACATCGATATCCCGGAACATTTGACAGCCGTCCCTCTTTCAACCACGTCTCTGTGATAGTAACAACATCATAACTGCATGTATTAATCTAGGCTCTAAGTCCATCCATCTTACCTGTTATACTTCTTACATTGAAGGAAATATAGTTCTGCTGAGCTCAGCAACTTCTCCTTGGCTGCTCTTCCTCTCTTCCCCAGTCTCTATACGTACTGACCCGCTGCTCCAGTTTTCATCCACATGCCACACTAGTTTAAACCCTTCCTTGTGACAATATCAAACCTCCCTGCCAGCATATTGGTGCCCCTCCAGTATAGGTCCTTCCTTGGAAGGCATCCTAATGATTGATATATCTGAAGCCCTGCCAACTACACCAGCTCTTTAACAACTTGTACAATTGTACTCTGTCTCTATTCCTAGCCTCAGTAGTATGTGGCACAGGGAGTAATCCTGACATTACTACCGTGGAAATCCTGCTTTTTAGTTTACTATCTAACTCCCTGAATTGTTGTTGCAGGACCTTGTTACTCTTTCTACTTATGCTATTTGTGCCAATATGGACAATGACCTTTGTCTGTTTACCCTCCCATTTCAGAATGCCCTAAACCCACTCAGAGACACCCATGATCCTGGCACCAGGGAGGCCACATACCATCCTGGAGTCTCTCCTGTAGCTACACTTTGTCCCCCCACTCTGTGTAACAGGGCCAGTCATGGTGCCACTGCTGGGGCTGCTGCTGCTGTCACCTAATGGGCCAACCTCTCATCAGTATCCCAAACAGAACACCTGTTTGAGAGGAGAACAACTACAGGGGATTCCCTTGTATCACACTAAAATTGTACTGAGGTGTCAGCCAACTCAAGTTCAATATTGGACTTGAGCTCAAGCTGGCTGACATGGAGATAGAAGCACTACAAGTCAGGCAAACTGTCAAAAACACACACAATTGTCTACACATTGTTATACTTACAGTAAAAGAACATGTAGTGGAATTATTTATTGGTTTCAATTCCGGAAAACGTTTCCTTATTCTGGTTGAATACTAGCTCAGTTGAATTTTTTCTGGCAAACTTATGTTGTACACCCAGCTGCAGTCGCAGTATTACCAAGATTGATCCTGAAAGAGGAAATGAACCATATCGGACTCAGCATATGTCGCAAGAGCCACCCATTTGCAAATAGCAGGGGATACCATATGGAAACAAAATAATACAATTCCTGCACAGATGACAGCAGGACACTCATTATTTTGCTCAGAGAAAGTGGACTATGGAATAAGAGAAGTGGATCTCGAAGAACACTTAAAACAGCTATGTTAAGTCTCCATGTCGTATTGCCTTCTGGTCATATAATCACAGGAAAGAAATCAGACACCAAGTCGCTTAATTTACCTGCAACTTGACATACGTCAGAAAATAGATAGTCACTTTTGTATACATCTGACTTCAAGGAGATACTTATTGGTTTACTGATCCAATTATCATCACTGGTCACACATTGCAGTGACACCAGTTTTCAGTGAGAACTGTACAGTTATTAAAATGTACTCAATATTAAGTGATATTCAGTTACACACACGAGATTTTTTTAAATTTTAAATTTTTTCAGGAAAGACAAAGGCTTAGTGGTATTAGTCACTGGACTGTTAATTCAGAGACCCAGATGGTGCTCTGGGGGCCCAGATTTGAATGGTGGAATTCCAATTCAATTTTTAAAATCTGGGATTAAGAATCTAGTGATGACCATGAATCCACTGTTCACTGTTGAAAAACCCATCTGGTTCAGTAATGTCCTTTGGGAAGGAAACAGCCATCCTTACCTGGTCTGGTCTACATGTGACTCCAGACCAACAGCAATGTGTTTGACTCTTAACTAGCCTCTGGGTAATTAGGGATGGGTAATAAACACTGCCTACCCAGCCCTCGTCCCATGAATGAATAAAGAAAAAAAAGTTAAAGTTAATTGGGGGTTCTTATTTCTAATTCTCACACCTCACCATTCTCTATCACCTTCTTTGCCATGACCATTCTATCTTCTGCTTCTGCTTTCTCATACTGTGTCTTCAAAATCCTCAAACTCAATCTCAAAATTTTATTCCAATAATTTATTTACAAGTCATTTTTGGGTGTTATAATAATATCATCTTAAAGCTAAGTATAATTTTACAGCTTACTGGTTTCATTATTCTCTATTTTTACATTTAAATTATTATGCAAGAGAAAATATGTTTCCAATTCCTAAGTAAAGAATGATTGCTTCCACGATTAATATACAATTGGGAATGTTACACTTTAACTCAGTTCCATGACATAACAATATCAAAGTACATTGAACACGATAATATAACCTTGATTTAAAGGTTAACTTTAATTGAGAATTACATTTTACAATAATTAAGCATGCACAGGTAAATTGTTGTACTTCTAGTTATGATTCATAAATAATTTTTCTAACAAATATTAGCCAATTAAAAGGAAAAACGAGGGTCGACTGGTTAACTAATTTTAATTGAAGGATTCCAGGTCATCAAGTCATCCAGAAATGACATGCAATCCAAGCATATTGGGATAATAATCACATTTAATCACAATTCTGAGGATGATTAAACAACTGTCTTCCATCAAGTAGCAGCACCAATGCTATACATTCAATGTCTGTATTCCACCAACTGTAATTAGTACTAATGAAGCCATAATTAACACAGACATTCTGACTTACTAATATTCTATTCATTTACACAGTCAATGCACACTCGTGTAAATGCCAGATTGAGTAAACATTGTTGAAGTCTGAAGAACATGTTTGAGTGCTGAAGGTGGTGACTTTACAGATAGTCAATACACTGATCATTCTAGAGATTCTGGAATGATTCCCACAGACTGGAAGCTCACAAATGTCACTCCACTATTCAAGAAGGAACTGAAAGGGAAAATAGGAAACTACAACCTTTTGAGTAGAATGAGGCCAAGGTATCGAAACACACAGAAGGAATTAGCGTAACTGTCACCATTACCGTGATATTAGTCATAAATTGAAAAGAATATCATTAACAGTACTTAATACTAGAATCGATCATAAAAGATGTTATTAAATTGCCACTTGCATAATAATGATTAATAGGCATAGACAATATGGATCTGTGAATAGGAAATCAGGCTCGATGAAGCAATTGCAGTTTTTTTTGAGGACTGTCACTAACAAAGTTGATAAAAGGGAATCCACAGACATAATATATATGGATTTTCAAAAGGCCTCTGATAAAGGTCCCCACAGGAGATTGGTGAGCAAAACTAAAACACATGGGATAGGGGGTAATGTACTGTCATGGATTAAGGATTTGCCAAAAGGCAGAAAACATGAGAATGAATAAACAGGTCATTTGCACTTTGGAAGGCTATAACTAGAGGGCTACTGTAGGGATCAGTACTTGGGCAGCTGTTCACAATACAGTATATATCAATGTTTTGAAGTAGGGAGCAAATGTAACATATCCAAATTTGCAGGTAATACACGCTAAGTGGAAATGTGTGTTGTGAGGAAGATGTAAAATGGTCTCACGAGGAATTAAACAGGCTTAGGTGATTGAGTAAGAACATGGCAGATGGAATAGAAAGAGTTGAAATGTGAAGTCATAAACTTTGGTAAGAAGGTGTACAGACTTTTTCTTAAATAGAAAGAGGTGGAGATGTGCAAGGGACCTAGGTGCCCTTATCAGTAAGTCACTGCACATGCGGGTGCAGCAAGCAATTAGACGCTAATGGAGTGTTAGTCTTTATTCCAAGTTGTGCAGATGTAGTGAAGTCTTGCTTCAGTTGTAGAACAGTTTAGTTAGACTGAACTTGCAGTACAATGTGCTATTTTGATTTCCTTACAAAAGGATATCATTGCCATAAAGGGAGTGCAATGAAGGTTCACCAGACTTATTACTGGGATGGAAGGACTGTCCTACAAAGAGCAAATTGTGCCTGTTTTCTCTAGAGTTTTCAAGAATGAGACCTGATCTCGTTAAAACCTACAAAATACTTACGAAGGATAGACAGGGTTATTGCAGGCAAAATGCTTCTCTTGAATGAGGAGTCTAGAAGCAGAGATATAATTTTATAAAAGAGGGGTATACCTTTAGGACTGAGAAGAGGAGAAATGTTTTTATGTAGAGAGTTCTGAACTTTCGGAATTATCTATTGCAAAAAGCAGTGGAAGCTCCGCCTTTGAGCCTGTTTAAGTCACAATTGATAGTTTTCTGATTACCAATCATATAAAAGATTATGGGGATAATATGACATTAAAGGCACTGAAATATTCAATGAGTAAAAATCATATTGTTATGACATGGAGGTCAAACACACATTTAATTAAACCAAACATCCAGAAAAGCTTGTCTCAACTCGCAATCTATTAAAATATCAGTGACGGAGAACTCCTAAATTCCACGATTTAAAGAAAACTAACAATTTATTTTCTTAACTCTACTAGTGAAGGCTAATCAACAACTATTCACAAATCCAAGCCTCCCTTTTCTTAACTACTTAATATCTGACCCCTACTCTATAAAAAACAATGCTGTTCCAACAACATACTTATTAAACAATACATTCACTTATTCTCAAGACCACGCAGTCTGTCTTCATTGCTATCTTGAAATTCTGGCTGGTGATCCCCCAGGGTGGTTGTCTTTTTTTTACCATGAGTAGGTTTTACATAAAAAGATACCTTTGAAAGATTGTGCTTCCTAATTTCTTTGACAGCAAGATGTCAGATGGGCAGTTAGCTCTCTGGCTCAACACCCTTTGCTCGGAAGTTGCTCTCTGACCAATTTTCAAAATGCCCGCGTGTTTTATACCCTCCATGACACATTAAACTGGTATAATTTGATTAATTTCCAGGTGTCAAAACAATAAATTCAAATTCAATTGGGTTTTAATATCCTGGATATAATTTAAACTGATTGGTTAAATTCAAATTGTCGTCAAAACAGCAACCAAAACTCAGGTATCCATGTAACAACCATTTGCTATATGTATCTATTTTGGAACAACTCATCTCTCAGCCCTTCTATTCGGACAGCTGAGCCTGCACTTTAATTTTACTTCAAAGTTCAAAAAACAGTTTATATTTTAAAGTGAATATACATGTTTTTGACTTTGTAACAATATTAAATGGCAGAGCATGCTCGATAAGTTGAATGGCCTACTCTTGATCCCATGTTCCTCTGAACATACCACTACATCCAGTTATGCTTTCATGTTTTACAAGATCAAAATTTTGTTAACTATTTTCTATTCCTGGGCTTTGTGCTATCATTTTTAGTTTTAATTCATAATCTGGTTGTAAAGCTTTTTCTTTAAAATAAATATGAACACCTGCTTAAGTGATTTGAACAATGTGAATGAAAGTGATATGACTATATACCACCAATTTTGACAAAATATTAAAATAAAGCTAGAAAATAGTTAACAAGTGCACAAACTTTTAGAAGGAAAGAATTAAAAACGTTTACATCTGTTACTGATGGGGTGAAGGCATTTGTCACCCCGAAAACACTCTCAGTACTGTGCAAAACGCACTTTCACTGTACCTCTGCCAGTACTGCCTATGACATCATTTCATCCTTTTCGTTCACATTCATTGCACATATCCCGGCATCAGGACATTACATAAATTGAACATGTGCAATGGTGTCCACATATGCCCAATAAATGTGGGGGGGGGGAGTTGTGGTCAGGGTACACAGTGAGCAGATGATTGAAATAAACTGCAGAATAAACTGCAAAATACTCTCATCACCATGAAAGGGTATTAGTCCAGTCCAATTGAAAACTGTAGGCCTTATAGCCAGATAAAAAAGTGACTAATGCGGGAGAAATGATGAGCACTGAGAAACTCTTATACAACTTGGTTAAATTATGTATTATACAAAACTTGAAGGTGCATTGGAATCTCAGAAAATAGGTCAGAAATAATCAAAAACAGAAATTGCTGGAAAAATATAAGCAAGCAGAGTTAATGTTTTGGGTCTCTAGACCCTTCTTCAGAACAGATTATAGCTCAGAAAAGGTTTTTATATATGCTAAAGGGGAGAAAGAAGGAGTAAACAATAGGTGGTGATGGACCCCAGAGAGACAGAAGGACATTTGGACAGACAAAGATAAAGATCAGCCTGGGAGAATGAATACAAATAAACCATTGTCAACTACTAATGATTCCCATTAGCAGCTATTGATTCTCCTAGACTGACCTTTATCTACTCCTTTGTCTGCTTCTCTCTCTCTCTCTCTCTCTGGACTAAGTGTGACCATCTCATTGTCTCCAGGAGGACAAAGTCCCACTTTCGTACTGAGTATGCTCTCCATCATGTTGCGTGGCACAAACACCTTGCTAAATGGGACAGACTTCAAACAACAGATCTAGCAACAAAAGATTAGGCATCCATGAGACGCCTTGAGCAGAATCATATTCCAAAACAGGGCCAGCATTTCCCCTATTCAAAGCAGGGGATCAACCTGATTCAACAGATAATGCAGGAGGACTTGCCAGGAGGAGCACCAGGCATACTTAAAAATGAGCTGTCAACCTGGTTAGTGTATGAAACAGCAAAATCAGCAAGTAATAGAAGCAATCCCACAACCAATGGTTTAGATCTGCACTCTGTAGTCCTGCCACATCTAGTCATAAATGGTAGTGGGCAATTAAACAACCCACTGCAGGAAGAGGCTCCACAAATGTCCTCATTCTCAAAGATACGAGCCTAGTACACTAGTGCAAAGGATAAGGTTTGCATCAAGCTTCAGCCAGAAGTGCCAAGTGGATGATCAATCTCAGCCTCCTCCAGAGGTCCCCAGCATCAGCTCTTTAGTGGTACTGTAGGCCTAACTACACCATATGGACTGCAGCACTTCAAGAACTCAGCTCAACACCTCCTTCTCAAAGGCAACTATGGACAGGCAATAAATGCTGGCCTGCCAGTGATGCCCATCACAAGTGATTTTTTTAAAATCAATGATGGTAATATCAGGAAGAGATGGTTAGATTTGCTCCTGTTGAACTGCCTGGCATGAATGCGGTGTATATATTAAAAATGTAGCCACTTATCAGCCCAAACCTGAATAGTGTTCTAGCCCTTGCTGCATATGACCACGGAATGCTTCCATATCTAAGAAGTCACAAAATACAGAAAAATTCAAAGAGCTACATGTAGAAAGGCAAACTAAGGAAACACCTGTCTCGAAATAGCATTAAAATAGCTGAAGATGGATTAAAAGATACTTGAGATTATTACACCATTCTAAATCTGTCCAATCAAACAGGATAACCAGAAACAAAGCCAGTACAATATTGAAATACTTGGTGAAAGCATCCCTAGGTGGTCACAGTTGGACTGCAGTGCTCTGACTAGATCACATCATGAGCTGAAGTGTTGCAGGAACAGCACACATCATTGCATTTGAATAGATAAATGCAGAACATTACTTTCAAGTAAACTGCACATTAAATACAATTTTCAATTTAGCCATCCAATTTTGCTTCAATCATAGGGTCCCAAATATTTTAAAATGGCCCACATTTTTCAGCATCACACCACTGATCTTCATTGAAAGAGGGAGGAGTTTTGCTGCGGGACCTGATTAGCTTTCGCCCCCCACCTACTCCATGCTGAGAGGCTTGCTGTGATCCTCATTAATGGGACCACCACAAACCCTACCTCAGTGGAAAACAGTGTCAAACAAGACAGTGTAATTGCACTAATGCTCTTCTCCATTTTCCCTTATCGCCAAATAATCATTCACAGGATTGGAAATAATTTACAAAACAGATGGAAAACAATTTGACCTATACCACCTTCAAACCAAAACCATTTCAATTTCAGTCACAGATTTTCAGCATGCATTTGACACTTGTGTGTGTGGACTCATACAGAAGTTGTGCTTCAGATCATTGACAACGCGTTCTCCAAAACACGTGTGAAATGGAGCCGATCACTTAACAATTGGGAAGGAGAACTTAAATGCTAGCTTTCCTGTAAGAGAAATGGTGATGAATCAAGGCATATGAACAAAAAAATGCAAATACTGAATTTTCAAAATAAAAACTGAAAACATTAAAAATACACACAGCAAGTCACTTATCCTCTCAAACAGAAAAGACGTCTTAAAATCACAATACAAATACATGTTTCATTTTATAATAACAGAATTCAATATACCAATTACATTGACCAAAGGAAGATTGGATTTTCTTTTTTTTGGCTAAGTACACGGAAATTATAAATCACTAATCCATTTTCTTAGATCATTCTTCCTTACTCAGACTTACTGGCAAATGCATATCCTATACTCGCTCAAATTTCAAACAATTGCATCTGCTGTTCAATTGTATAATGCAGCCAATAATGAACATCTCAACTTGTGATGGTCTGATATTAGGATAGATGCATTAATGTTTCAATGCCTTTCCAAGTTTATTCACTTTTCTTGGTCCATCTTAATTTTGTCACTCTATTGAATGGCACAGTGAATAGAAAATGTATGTTTGTCAACTATTCTGGATTCATTTGTTCAAGCCTGTATTTATGTCAACTTTTTTGGTTCTGAAGCAGAGGCTGAGTGTTCAGGCTCCACTACAGAGATCTGAACACATCAATTACTGTGGTGGTGCTTTCTGGACATTACACTGATGCCACAACTGGTTGGATGTTGAAAATTCTGAACAACAATTTCCCCAGTGTCCTGGCCAGTACTTGTTCCTCAATCAATATCTTAATTTTTTTTTTGATCAAACTCATTGGATTTCAGTATGTTACTGATCAAATTAGTAGCTAGCTACTCCATGGATGGATAAGAAACTTACTTTTTCCAACATATCCAACCCAAAGATGCAATACATTCTGTCATGCAAGATGAACATATTCAGGTTTTCTGAGAGTTTATAAATATAAAACATTCTTCTTCACATAAAAGATAGCCTCCTTATTATATCAAGCATAGCAGAAATGTACCCTTTCTGCAACTCCATCCAAGAGCTAAATTTTACCTTTCAGAACTTTTTTTTGACTGTAACTTGCAGCATATTATGAAACATAGCCCAAAGGAAAAATACTGCATCAAAACAGGGGGGAGAAAGAAATGAATTCAGAAAAAAATTGCAAACTATCTTTAAGAAACACAGTATCCATATAAACAAGGAATAAGAGTAGCCCACTTGACTCTTCAAGCCTGCTCTGCCATTCAATAAGATCTGATTTTACCTCAACTCTACATTCCTGCAGGCCTTCAATAATCTTTCATCCCTTTGGTTATCAAGAATCTACCTACCCCTGCCTTGAAATATTTAAAGATTCTATATCCACTGCCTTCTGAGGAAGGTAATTCCAAAGATTCAACATGGAGAGAAAAATCAAGTTTCATCACAACAAGTGGCAATTAAGAGGGCAAGTGAAATACTTCACACATGTTCTTAAAGCTTTTCTAAAAGCCCAAAAGCCATCCATTATGAAGTAGCAGCTTCATCAGTGAAATCATCCATGTTAAACATCTTCATCACATGCGATGGAGGCCAACTGCAAATAGTCAAAGAACCTCACCCATTGACTGCCTGCCCAAACTATGGCAAGGCTCGTGGATCCAGTATTGGACTATTCAGTTAACTCAGGAACCAAAAGTCAATTATACAATCATACAGTCCAGAAAAGAACCTTCAGCCTATTGAGTTTATACTGTCAGAAATATACAACAGTGCCACTTTCTCACATCAGGGCCACAGCCTTGAATGTTATGACAATTCAAGTGCTCATCCAAGTACTTTTAAAGGTTATAAGGTTTCCCACCTCAACTGCATTCAGGCAGTACACTCTGTACCCCCACCATCCACTGGATGAAACATTTTTCTCCAATTCCCCTCTAAACCTCCTGCCTTTCACTGTCTAATTATGCCCCTTCATTATTGACTTTTCAATTAAGGGGAATAGCTGATTCCTTTCCTCTTTGCCTATGCCTCTCTTAATCTTATATCCTTCTGTCAGGTCCTCCTTCAACCTTCCCTGCTCCAATGAAAACAACCCAAGCCTTATCCAGCCTCACTTCATAGCTGAAATGCTTTATCCAAGGAAACATCCTGGTGAATCTCCTCTGCACTCCTTCCCGTGCAATCTCATCCGTTTTATAGTGTGGTGACTAGAATTACACACAGTTCTCCAGCTGTGGCCCAACCAAAGTTCTGTATAGCTCCAACATGACCTCACTGCTCTGATCATCTATGTCATAAATGATAAAGGCAAGCATCCTTTAGGATTCCTTAACCACCCTGTCAAACTGTCCTGCCACCTTTAAAGGTTATGTGGACAAACACCCCAATTTCCCTCTGAGTTTCCTAGTGTCCAGCCATTCATTAAGCATTCCCTTATCTTGTTCCTTTTTCCAAAGTGCATCATCTCACATTTATCAGGGTTAAATTCCATCTGCCACTGATCTGCCTATCTGACCAATTAATTTATATCCTCCTGAAACCTTCCTTCTCACAGTCAACCATCTAGCCAATCTTGGTGTAATCGTCAATCTTGAGTATTTGCCTAAAGGAAGGAAAGATGATGATTTATATTCATCTGTTTAAGAGCATTTCATATATTTTTCCTTTATCTAATTGTTTCATTCTGACCTGTACAATTCTTTTCAAGGAAGGATGATTGCCATCCCTCTCTTGTTTTTAATTTTGGACTAATTTAAAGAAATAGATTAACACAATATTCTATCAACTTTGGAAAACAAATCAAGTCAAAATCAACATGGATTGCAGGGACAAGAGTCTAGATTTTCTGCCTTGAAGTCTGGTTAATAATCTGCTCATATTATAAGTAAATAAGCTTTCTTCAAAGTTTCCACAATGACTGATCTATTGATTTAGACTTAGTACACTGTGTACATTCTACTGTAGAACCAAATTCACTTAACATTTCCTCCACTGGGCAAAACTGTCAGTTTGAAACCTTCATCTTTGGCAGTAGGTCATCTTAATTAAGATATTAAGCCAACTCAATTCATAGAAGTCATTATGATTTTAAATTCTTCCTTTGGAAATTAGAAATTTCTGGTAGTAAGAGAGGAAATGGGAGATAAACACTTCCTGCAGGTATCTCAAGTCAAAGAAAATGCAATCTGATTACTACATTCAAGTGAGTCAAATATCATTGATAGGAAATCCCTGAGAGACTATGGTGATTGCCCACATGCTTTTGGGAGTAGCTCATGTTTTATATCATAGTAATGGTCCCTTGTAAAGCTGCATTTCTCCAAAAGATGTTGGAGAAAGTGAGGACTGCAGATGCTGGAGATCAGAGTCAGAAAGAGTGGCACTGGAAAAGCACAGCAGGTCAGGCAGCATTCGAGGAGCAGGAGTGTCAATGTTTTGGGCATAAGAAGAGCTCATGACCGAAACATCAACTCTCTTGCTCCTTGGATGCTGCCTGACCTGCTGAGCTTTTCGAGCGCCACACTTTTCTCTGAAACTTACGTATTGTAAATAAAAAACTGGCTTCCAGTAACTGAATATGTGACCAAATTGCCATGGAGATAAACAACAACAAAAAAATGAGAAGTTAAATCATAAAGATAACCAGATTCTTGTTTTCTATGAATTTCAATTCATTTAGAAAAAGCTAGCTGGGGGACATTTTCTTTCAAGTAGAGTTCGGATAAAATTCTGTGTGCTAAAAAAACTAACTTAAAACTCTGCTTAACTGAAGGACTCAAGTTAAATTTCTGGTATAGCTAAGCTGAGGGAGGACAGAGAGAGAGAGAGAGAAAAATCAGAGTGGATAAAGAAATGAAAGGAGCAAGAGAGCGAGAGCGAGTGAGAGAACGAAAACAGATCAACATACAAGAAGATAGAGTTAAAGAATATTATAACCAGGGACTTAAGACAATCAGAGTGCCTGTATTGAAGTCAGAGTCAACAAGCCTATAATGGTTGGTGGAGGTTTGAAGGGAAATTCTTGGTGGAAGCAAGCAGAAAACTGAAGAAACCTTAACCCTTACATAAATTTTCAAAGCAGTCCTCCAAACAAGTGGTCTAGTAGGCATTTGATTTAATTTTATTGAGGCATTTATATCAATGAGTGAGGAAGGAAAGGGAAGTTAAGAAGGTTGGTCAAAAATATAAATCTGTGTTTATGTAATTTTTTATTGTAACTATGTAAAATAGTGTGGTTAATATTTGTTTTTTTGATTTTTGCGCAGTAATTTTCATTTATCTTGTATTCTTTAAACCATGAACATTCATTCATTTATAAGGTTCACTCATATAGATTTTGGATTCTAAAAAAAATCAGAACACTGTTGTTAAGTTGCTTATACACTGTGTCCAAAAATATTTTCTTTAAACTCAATCCAATTTGAAATTGAATGTGTTAATACCATCTGCTTCTACTGTTCCTGGGAATCTATTCCACAGGTTTCCAACCCACTCACTGAAGTAATGACAAGCATCTTCATCAGCCACCAATTCCTCAAGTACAGTCACAATTACAAATATTACACAGTGAAAGCATATT
This sequence comes from Chiloscyllium plagiosum, assembly GCF_037043375.1. NCBI lineage: Eukaryota > Metazoa > Chordata > Chondrichthyes > Orectolobiformes > Hemiscylliidae > Chiloscyllium > Chiloscyllium plagiosum. The sequence continues at coordinate 89,484,229 of NW_028270144.1, forward strand.
ACAATGTAATAACTTAAGTCTAAGCATTCAATAGGAAATATATACTTTCAGAATATCTATAAGTACCAATATCTGTATTTGAATTGATTAGATCTTTGAAAGAAAATGCCATTAATAATTGAATAGACATCAATGTCACAGTTATTCTCACAACATTTTCATCTCACTCTCGGCTCTGAAGGAGTAGCAACACACTAAGTTATTATCTTTGGCAGCATCACTTTTTAACCATTTCAATATTATAAGAATACTAATAAGCATGTGTATCTCCATTGATAAGATATCAGGTGACCACATTAGCAGGCTAAAGTTGACTTTAGGGAAATCAAGATGATGATGCATTAACTGAACATTCTTCATTCACAAGGGAAGGTAGCTCTCACTCCCAGATCTTTTTAGTTGTATCATGGACAGTTTACAAGCACAGTGATTCCCTGCAGAATGCACTAAAATCTTGTATAAATATTATTTGATTATAGAGAAAAAGTGGCTGATACTTGTCTTCTATAAATCCAGTAAACAACAACATTAGTGTTAACATCTTTCTTTAGTTTATTTTATTTGTAAGTCATCATGCAAGCAATTTTAATTTTTAAGAAGCAAATTTATAAATTGTTAAGCACAATAGTAATTATCATCTGACACACAGTTCTTGTTTTCCATGGTAGATGTTAACTATGTGACATTTCATTTCATGCACTGTTTATTTAGCAAACTAAATTCTGCATAATAGCCAGGTGATGGAGAAAAAGAAAGCGCTGGGCTCCTGTGTCTTTTAAAAATAAAAAAAACACCTCATTTGTTTGTGCAATGAAAGTGGAATGGGGGCAGGACAGGACTAAAATAAATTGTTGCATGAAGCTGGTAAGCTTCAGTTTATGAAGCTCAAGTTGCTTTGCAGATGAGATTAATTGACACAGTTTCCAATGGTAAAGAGCAGGCAGCAATCAGCAACATCAGGTTGTGTTAGAAAGTCAATAGAGGGCAGTGGTTGATTTCCTAAATGGAATGGTAGTACAGTTTGCATAATAATATAACGTTGAAGGCATGTACTATACCTTTAAGAGAGACAGAATACTGTTCTGCACGGAGAGCTTACAAGCACCTGTGTCATATGACTAGTGAACAGTCTCAGAGCATACTGGAAAACTGAAAATATGTAACATTTGACCATGAAATAGATACCTGAGTTGGTTGCTGCTTTGATAACAATTCAAATTTAACCAGTTTAAATTATGCGCCAGGAAACTAAAATCCAAAAGAGTTTGAATTTATTGTTTTGCCAAAATGGAAACTATGAGATGATCTGATGTTGGAGATATAAAAAAAGCAGGCAAATCAGAGACAGTAAACGCCAGAGATAGACAGATCGAGAGAGAGAGAGAGAGATCTAAAGATCGAGAGATTGATAGAGAGATCGATCAAGAGAGAGATCGAGAGAGATCGAAAGAGAGAGAGATCGAGAGAGAGAGAGAAAGAGAAAGATAGAGATATAGAGAGCTTGACAGAGAGATAGAGAGGGAGAGAGAGGGAGCCAAAAGATTGAAACACTCTATCAGTGGTACATTTTTCATATGAAACATCGTCACAGTAAAACGAAAGACGACAACCCAGGGAGACCTTCAGCCGGGAAACGACAGGCACCGAGACAACACCTGCTGTATGGTTTTGAAATTAAGTTGATGCAATTTTAATCAGTCTTTTGTTAGAACAGCATATTGTTATAGAGTTGGAGACAGATAATAAGCAGTTAATAGAAAGGGGGTTAGAGTTGTGAATAGTTGTTGTTTAATGTTCACTTTTAGAGCTAGAGAATAAATTGATGTTATTTTCTTTAAATAGCAGAATTTAGGCAGTTCTCTGTCACTCATATTTCAACTGATTACGAGGCACGGTAAGTTTTTCTGGGTGTTTGGTTAAATTAACAGAAGGCTTCACTGCCGTGTCCTAACAGTTTGGGGACTCGGGTCCGAGATTTGGACAGGTTTAGATAGATCCAATCTGAGATTCGAACAGATTTGGGGTACGAAAGATCCCAGCAGATTTAAACATTTGCCGAATAATGTCCTACATTGGTGAATAAAACGTAGGCGAGACAGTTTGTTTCATTTCGATTACTTGTGGTTGGTAAAAATAAAAGTGAGGGAAATGTCTCTTAACATTGCTAAAGAGGTTCTGTGGTTTGAGGATGTTTCCCGAATTTGCCAATAAAGTTTAGAAAGACAGAGGAAGGGCATACTGTTAGAATTAGCAAATAGGTTAGAATTGGGTTTAACTAGGGACAAAAGGAAAGCTGAAATTGTAATGGAATTGGTCAAGCACTTAGGCATATCAGATAAACAGACAAATGCAGTAGAGTTAGAAAAACTAAAATTGCAACTGAGGTATTTGGAGTTAGAAGACAAAGAAAGGAAAAGAAGAGCCATGAGAAAAGGAAAAGAGAGGGAGGAAAAAGGGAGAGAAGGTTCTTAGCTTAGCAAAGAGAGAGGGAGAAGAAAGAAAAAGGGAGAGAGAATTTGAACTTCAGAAGCTGCAAATTAGTCAGGAAGGTCAAGTTAACGGGATGGAGATGAAGAGAGAAGATAGTGATTTGTATACAAATATGTTAAAACGTTCCCACATTTTGATGAGAAAGATGTAGAAGACTTCTTTATTTCATATGAAAAATTGGCTAGGCAGATGGAGTGGTCAGAGAACTTCTGGGTGATGCTAGTTCAGACTAAGCTGATAGGCAGAGCTAGTGAGGTTTATGCAGTGCTGTCAGATGAGGGGTCAAGAGATAATGCAGATGTCAAAAAGGCTATTTTGAGGGCTTATGTATTGGTACCAGAAGCATATAGACAGCGGTTAAGAAACATAAAGAAGGAACCAGGTTAGACTTATGTTGAGTTGAAAAGAATTAAACATGGTAATTTTGATAGATGGGCGCAGGCCTTAAAAATAGATAAGATCTTTGAGGCTCTGAGAGATGTTATTCTGCTGGACGAGTTTAAAAACTCATTTCCAGAGATGATAAGAATTCATGTGGATAAACAGAAAGTTCAACAAGTGAGAAGAGCAGCAGAGTTAGCAGAAGAATACACGCTGATGGATAAGACAACCTTCCAGCAAGAATTTCATCCTGTGAGGGATAGAATTTGGGAGAAGGGGAGATCCTACACTATGGAAGAAAGAGTTGAGAACACTGGCAATTATTGGCCACAGGTGAAAAAAGAAGGCCAAGAGGTTGGGAAGGAGGTGAACGGCCCCGGGTGTTTTCACTAAATGAGAAAGAAACAGAAAATTATATTGCCAGTGGTTTAAAGAAGGCCCTGGGAAAAGGTGTTTTCACTGCTAGAAGGTGGAACATTTAAAATCACAATGCTGGTCGTTGAAGAAAGGCACTGTGGTAAAAGATGTTGTAAAAGAAGCCAAGCCAGTGGCATTAGTGAAAGTAGTACAGAAAACCCCAAGAAAAGTCTAGGAGCTGCTGGAGAGTGCACAGCCTAGTATTGAGTTAGTGCCTGATCTCTATAAAAACTTTGCATCTGTGGGTAAAGTTTACTCAGGAAGAACAGGGAAGAATGAAAAGTTATAATTTGAGAGATACAGGATCTAATCAGTCTCTAATAATAAGAGATGAGCATATCTGCACTCTTTCTGACCTGTTACCCAAGAGTGTGGTAATTTGTGGGATAGATGAAAAGAAATTTAGCGTTCCCCTATGTTAAATCAGGTTGGAGTGCAACTCAAGACTGGTGAAAGTAACAGTGGGAGTGATTGACAGAGTGGCAGTTCCAGGAATACAGTTTGTTCTTGGGAACAATTTAGCAGGATCCAAGATGGGAATGACACTCCTTGTTGTGGAGAAACCAAAGGAAGACCAGGGAACTGAGGAGTTAAAAGAAAAATACCCTGGGTCAGGCAGAAGTTTTGGTCCTGAAAGGCTAATGGACGTACAACAGAAAAAAAAGAGACAATAAAGGATACATATTTTGAGGCATACTCAGAAAAGGAATCAGAATGCATTCCCGAGGGCTCTCATCTTAAAGATAAAATCCTAAGACAAAAATGGAGGCCACGGCAGGTTAGTGCACAGGAGAAATGGGTAGAAGTGCACTAGATTGTGTTGCTGGTAGCATAAAGACAGTACGTGTTAAGAGTAGCACATGAACTACCTGTAGGAGGTCACCTGGGTGTAAGGAAGGGCTCAGGCTAAGGTACAAAAGCATTTCTTTTGGCCTGGACTGCACAAGGATATGGTTAAATTTTGCCATACATGTTATATATGCCAAATGGTAGGTAAGCCACAGGCAGTAATAAAACCAGCACCTATGTTGCCAATTCCCACATTCAAAGAACCTTTCGCATGAGTTATGATTGATTGTGTAGTTGCCCTCCCTAAAACTAAAAGTGGGAACTAGTACTTACTAACCATAATAGATGTGACCCCCAGATTTCCAGAGGCAATTCCATTATGGAGTATTAAGGCAAAAAGGATGGTAGAGGAATTAGTAGCATTCTTCACTCAGTACGGGCTACCCAGAGAGATTCAGTCAGACCAAGGGTCTAATTTTACTGTTAGGCTGTTTAAGGAAGTCGTGGATAGCTTAAGCATACAGGACCTTAAATCCAATGCATATCGTCTTGAATCTCATGGAGCTTTGAAAGGTAGCATCAGACCCTGAAGACCATGTTAAGAGCATACTGTCAGGATTACCCGAATGACTGCGATGAAGGTATCCTATTAGAAATGCCCCAAATAAATTACTCAGTTTCCTCCCTTTGAGTTAATATTTGGACATGAAGGGAGAGGGCCTTTGAAATTAATAAAAGAGAAATTGACAGGACCGAAGTTGGAGATCTCTCGCAGAACTCAGCTGAAAGGTATGTTGCAGCAATATGAGGACATATGCAGGAATAGGATGGGGAGGACGAGTACTATTACGCATGAGGTGGAAGTAGGGAATGCTGTTCTTATGAAACAACACCCCTACAGATTTAATCTTCTCATAGACACAGGTCCAGAAGGAAGTGGATGCAATGCTCAACAAAGATATCACCAACTGAGTCAGAGTGAGTGGAGTTCGCCAATCGTATTAGTTCCCAAACCTGATGGGACTACATGATTTTGTGTGAATTATCAGAAGGCCAACACCATAATAAAATCTGACGCATACCCAATACCAAGATTGGAGGACCACAGAGAGAAAGTTGAACAAGCCAGTTACATCACAAAGTTGGACTTGCTGTGTGGTTATTGTTAGGTTCCTTTATCAGAGAAAGCAAAAGAAGCTTCTGTGTTTGTAACCCCAAATGGGCTATATCAATTCAAAGTGATGTCTTTCGTAATGAAGAATATACCAGCCACATTCCAAAGACTCATGAATAGAGTTGTGGCTGGGTTAATAAACTGTGCAGTTTATATGGATGATGCAGTGATTTTTAATGAGTCATGGAAAGATCACATGATACAGTTGGCAGAGCTCTTTGAACAATTACGAGAAGCAAAGGTGGAAGTGATGTTCTTGGGACATAACATTAGTCATGGAAGGTTAACCCCAAGAAACGCAAAGACGAAGGTCATAGAGGAATTTCTAAGACCATCCTCAGAGAAAGAGGTGTTTCGATTTTTGGGACTAAGCAGATTCTACCGGAAGTTTGTTCCAAACTTCAGCAGCATGGTGGCGCCACTAACAGATTTAAGACCATAAGACCATAAGACATAGGAGTGGAAGTAAGGCCATTCGGCCCATCGAGTCCACTCCGCCATTCAATCATGGCTGATGCGCATTTCAGCTCCACTTACCAGCGTTCTCCCCGTAGCCCTTAATTCCTCGAGATTTACTGAAGAACACAAAATTTTGGTGGACAGGACAATGCCAGGAGGCACTGGAGAATTTAAAGGCACTATTAACCATGGCACCAGTTTTAATTACACTAAATTTTTTGAAACCCTTCAAAGTTGCAGTCGATACTAGTGATATCGGAGTTGGAGCTGTACTGCTACAGGAAGATGATGATGGAACTGAATGGCCAACTGGCTACTTTTGAAAGAAACAATACCCACTAGAGAAAATACTCTACCATCAAAAAAGAATTATTGAGTTTGGTACTGGCCTTACAACATCTTAATGTTTATGTGACGAACAATGTGTCAGAGACGGTTGTGTGCACAGACCACAATCCTCTTACATTCTTGGAACAATTTAAAGAGAAAAATGTGAGACTATTTCATTGGGGTCTTATGTTATAGACTTGTAATTTACAAATTGTACATGTTGCGGATCATAAAAAATTGATAGCAGATTAAAGGAAAAAGTATAGATAAGATTGGAAAGATTCTAATGTTATATTTATGTATGCAGAAATTAATATGAACTTATATTAATGACCCCTGTAATTCATTGTAATGGAATTAAGAATTAGGAAAAAAAAGCCATCTTTTTATTATGATGGTTCTTTTTTTCCTTAAGAGGTGGTGTTATGAAGTTGAAGGTGTGTACTGTACCTTTAAGAGAGGGTGAATGCTTTTCTGCACTGAGAGCTTACAAACACCTGTGTCATATGACTAGAGAAGAGTCTCAGAGCGTACTGGAAAAGTGAAAATATGTAACATTTGGCTGTGAAATGGATAACTGAGTTGGCTGCTGTTTAGATAACAATTCGAATTTAACCAGTTTAAATTATGCCCCAGGATACTAAAACCCAATCAAGTTTGAATTTATTAATTTGCCAACATCAAACCAATAAGAGAGAGAGAGAAAGAAAGAGAAAGAGAGAGAGAGCGAGAAAGAGAGAGAGCGCGAGAAAGAGAGAGAGCGCGCGAGAAAGAGAGACCCAAAAGTCTGCGTGGAGTCAGATTCCCCCAGGTCTGCACAGGTTTCCTCCCACATTCCAAAGATGTGCAGGTTAGGTGAATTGGCTGTGCTAAATTGCCCACGGTGTTCAGGGGTATGTAGGTTAGGGGCATTATTCAGGGATAAATGTAGAGTAATAGGATAGGGGGAATGGGTCTGAGTGGGTCGGTGTGGACTTATTGAGCTGAAGGGCCTGTTTCCACACTGTAGGGATTCTCTGATTCTATGAAAGATTGAAACACATTCTAAAAGTGAACTTTAAACAACAACTATTCACAACTCTAAGCTCCCCATTCTCTTAACTGCTTATTACCTACCTCCAACTCTGTAACAATATACTGTTCCAACAAAACACTTTATAAAATTACATCAACTTTACTTCAAAATCATACAGTGGCTGTCGTCTTCAGTCTCTGTCTGCTTTCGGCTGAAGATCTTCCAGGGTCACCTTCTTTCTTTTGACTGGTGAAGATGTTTCATATGAAAAAGTACCTTTGATAGAGTTAAAGAATAAACTGACGCTATTTTCTTTAAATAGTGGAATTTGGAAAGTTGTCTGTCACTCAGATTTTACCAGATTACAAGGCGAGGTGAGCTTCTCTGCGTATTTGGTTTAATTTACAGAGGGGTTCACCACCATGTAATAACAATATAAATAAGTAAACATTGCAATTTTTGTAAGTCTTATTACCAAATTGCTGAATTGTATTCATTTCCTCATTAAGCAGTTATCCATTATAACCAGCACATTATAAAACAGGTCCCAGAAGACATGGTGGTACTCAGTCAGCTGGTGAGAGACATCTAAACACTTGACATAAACCTGATCAGCTTGTGTCATAAGTACTCTGTGATCTCTAATTACATGATATCAATACTTGAACAAGGAACAAGAGTAGACCACTCAGTCCTTTGAGTCTGCTCCACCATTCAATAAGATCATGACCAGAGCTTAACCTCAACTCTACATTCTCACTTGCCACTAATAATCTTTCATTCCTTTGGCAATTGGAATCTACTCCTTTAAAAATATTTAAAGTCATTATGAGCCTAAAACAAAACAATTGTTGAACCAAACATTGAAATTGGAAAAAATCTCCACGTTTCCAAACACTAGCCCACTCCCCTAAACGATCCCACAATGTGCTCTCAATCTGTAATCAGTATCAATAAGGTGCACTCATAACATCATGATTTGGAGATGCCAGTGTTGAACTGGGGTGTACAAAGTTAAAAATCACACAACACCAAGTTATAGTCCAATACGTTTAATTGGAAGCACACTAGCTTTCGGAGCGACGCTCCTTCATCAGGTGGTTCATCAGGTACCACCTGATGAAGGAGCATCACTCCGAAAGCTAGTGCACTTCCAATTAAACCTGTTGGACTATAACCTGGTGTTGTGCGATTTTTAACTTCATGACATCATGAGTTGCAAGTGTAACTCACAACAAATTACCAGCCTCAGGGTTTATAATGCCATTGAAAATTCATGTGTAATTTTTTATGATTAATTAATTTTGGGTAGTCAAAGCTCCAGCCTCCGTTCTTTAAGGAATTAAGTTCCTTGTTCTATCTCAGAGCTCATGGGAGCCTAAGTAAAGACACTGAGGTAATGGTGGAGTTTTCCTGAGAATGAAATTTAAATTAGAGTGTAACAAGGCTGCACAAAATAAAACAAGTGGCTTGGAAGAACACAATGTGAATCAAGAAAAATTTGTGGAACCATAGGTCAGCAGTGAGGGGGAACAAAATAAAAGTGAACATTAAAAATGAAAGGGGAAAGAAAGACTCCCTTCACTGCAAAAGATGCATGGAGTGATGAATATTCCCCAAAAGAGATCTGAAAACTGTATAGCAATGCAGCACATTCATTTCATAAGACATAATAAATAGATTTCTAACATGGTGAAGACAATTTAAAATACCAACCTACACAGTTTGCTTTTGTGTGTGTGATATACTTAGAGAAAAACGTTAAGCAAAAATTGTATTTCAAGCAAAAACAGAAGTTGCTGGAGAAACTCAGTTGAATTCTGGCAGCATCTATGGAGGGAAAATGTTAACTCTGATTTCTTCCCACAGATGCTGAAAATTTTCAGCAACAATTTCTGTTTTTGTTTCAGATCTCTGGCATCTGCAGTTCTTTGTTCTGAAAAAGGGTCACTAGACCCGAAATGTTAAGTCTGCTTTCTCTCCATTGTTGCTGTCAGACCTGTTGAGTTTTGCTTGCAATTTCTGTTTTTGTTTCTGGAGTTCTTTGTTTTACTATATTAGATGCATTTGCTAACAATTTTATATATTTCCAAACAATTTATATTTTCATTGCAATTTTAATGCTACAAAAAGTTCTTGGGAGTTTCATGGAAACATTACAAAACAAAACATGACACTGACCTGTATTAAGTACATAGCTGGTTAGATGACCAAATGTTTGGTCAAAGAGATAGGTTTTAAGGAGTGCATTAAAAGAGGAAAGCTGGGAAGAGACATGCCGAGAGGGAATTCTGGAGTTTGAGGACTATGAAGATGAATACATGACTACTAAATGATAAAATAATTACAACTTTGGATGCACAGAAGCTCAGAATTAAAGGTGTGCAGCAATCTTGGAGAATTGTGGGGCTTGAGCTTTAAGAAATAGGGAGGCAAAAGGCCAAGGAATGAACTAAAAACAAGGATAAGCATTTTTTTATCCAGACATTGTTTGGTTACGAATGAATATAAACCAGGGAGCCAGAATTTGTTGAAGGTAAGAACATGTTTTGGATGATCTCAAGTTTAAGAATTGTAGAATGTGGAAAACTGGCCAAAAACATATTGAAATAGTGGTAACTTAGGCATTTAAGCACTGAAACAAAGAGAATGAAGCGAGTAGCAGCCACTTGGCATTCAACAGTTTCATTCTGCACCTGAAATGTCAATAGAACACAATTTGCCAAAGTGCACAATAATGAACATTGGTGTCACTGTATTATTTTAATTTAGCAACACCACTTAACAGCAAAGCAATTACCGCATTTGGTTAATTTAAGGCGATTAATTCACCACTAAATTTGTTGAGGGAATGCTCTGCATTAATGTGCACTACTAAGGAAACCATGACACCAAAGATTACGATTCCTGAACTATTCATACAATTGCCCCTGCCACACTACAAATTTGAAAGAGGCAATGAGCTTCAAACATGTCCTCATTTCATGTGATGTAAACGTTTCTGCCAAAGCCAACAATTATTGTCTTGATTGCCTTTGAATCGAGTGGCTTGCTATGCCTTGCACTGATTGGTTAAGAGTCAATCACATTGTGCCAGGTCTAGAGTTACACGTAGGCCAGACTGGGTAAGGATGGCAGATTTTGTTCACTAAAAGGACATGAGTGAACCAGATGGGTTTTTAAAACAATTGACACCAGTACTTCTGACCACTACCACTGATACTGGTTTTATATTACAGATTTTTAAAATTATTTTAAATTCCACCAGCTACTATGGTGGGATATAAAACTGTATCTACAGAAGTCTATTATCAACCTTTAGCCTGGGACCCCTGGATTACCAATCCAGTGCAATCACCATTATGCCACCATTAACCCTTCAGCTACAAATTGAGTTCTTTCTCCGTATATACACAATATTCAATAATTCACAGAAAGTTGGATTAATTAAAGAGAAAAAAAATTGAGAAATGATCCAAGTGTGGATTAAATCAATCAGGTTTTTTTTTAACATTGCTCATGCCTCCTATTATCACCGACCACCACATTCATTATTTAACATTCACCCCTCATTTAACTCAATGTACAGCAAGTTAAATTTTAAATTTAACTTCATATCCACAGACCATACCCCCAAGATGTTGTTAAAATCCTTTCATGACATAATGCTGACTCTACTTGATTAGAGTCATAGAGATCTACAGCTCTTCTGTCAACTTGTTCATGTCAACCAGATATCCTAAATTAATCTAGTCCTATTTGCCAGCATTTAGCCCATATCCCTCTAAACCCTTCATATTCATATATCCATCCAGATGTCTTTTAAATGTTGTAATTGTACAGCTTTCACCACTTCCACTGGCAGCTTATCCCATACAAACACCAGCCTCTGTGTGAAAAAGTAGCCCCTTAGGTCCCTTTTTAAAACTTGCCCGTCTCACCTTAAACCTATGGCCTCTAGTTTTACACTCCCTTACTCTGGAGAAAAGACCTTGAGTCTTCATCTTATTATGCCTCTTATGATTTTCTAAACCTCTAAGTTCATCCCTCAGCCTCCAACACTCCAGGGAATATAGCCCCAGACTATTCAGCCTCTCCCTATAGCTCAAACTCTCCAGCACTGGCAATTTCCGTGTGAACATGTTCTGAACCTTTTCAAATATCACAACATCTTTCCTGCAGCAGGGAAACCAAAAATGAATACAGTATTCCAGAAGTGGCCTAACCAATGTCCTACAGCCACAACATGACCTCCAAACTCGTTTATCCAATGCACTGACCAATAAAGGCAAATGTACCAAAAGCTTTCTTCACTACCCAATCTACCCACGACTCTACTCTCAAGGAACAATGAACCTGCACTCCAAGATCTCCTTATTCAGCAATATGCCCAGGATATTACCATTAAGTGTATAAGCCCTGCACTGATTTGCCCTAGCAAAATGTAGCACTTCACATTTATCCAAATTAAACTCCATCTGCCACTCCTCAGCCCACTAGCCCATCTAATCGAGGTCTCATTGTACTCTAAGGTTGCCTTCTTGGCTGTCCATTATACCACCAACTTTGGAGTCATCTGCAAACTTACTAACCATATCTTCTATACTCACATCCAAATCATTTATATAAATGACAAAAAGTAGTGGATCCAGCAGCAATCCTTGTGGCACACCACTATTCACAGGCCTCCAGTCTGAAAAGCAACCCTCCACCACCACCTTATAACTCCTACCTGTGAGCCAATTTTGTATCCAAATGGCTACTTCTCCATGTATTACATGCGATCTAACCTTGTTGACCAGTCTACCATGCAGAACCTTGTCAAACACCGTACTGAAGCCCATATAGACAATGTCCATCACTCTGCCTTTATCAATCCTCTTAATCACTTCTTCAAAAAACACTCAATCAAGTTAGTGAGACACAAGTTCCCATGCAAAAGTCATGTCGACTATCCCTAATAAGTCCTTGCCTTTCCAAATACAGGTAAATCCTATCCCTCAGAATCCCCTCCAACAACTTGGTCACTACTGCTGTCAGGCCCACCAGTCTATAGTTCCCTGGCTTTTCCTCATCTCGGTTCTTAAATAAAAGTACCAAATTAGCAAAACTCCAATCTTCCGACACCTCACCCACAGCTCTTGGTGATGCAAATATCTCAGCAAGATGCCCAGCAATCACTTCCCTAGCTTATGTTTAGGATTTTGCAAATGTGCTGCTGTTACTTCCTTAAAAATTGATTCCAACATTTTTTTCAACAATGGTTCCAACTATTGTTATCCACTTTTTGCCTTCCTCCTTTTTTGAGGAGGGTTGTCACATTAGCAGTTTTCCAATCCTCCATTAATTCTCTAGAATCAAGGCATTTTGGAATATTACAACCAATGAGTCCACTATCGCTGTATCTAACTCTTTTAGGATCCGAGAATGCAAGCCATAAGTTCTAGGTGACTTATGTGCCTTTAGTTAAAAATCACAACACCAGGTTATAGTCTAACAGGTTTAATTGGAAGCACACTAGCTTTCGGAGCGAAAGCTAATGTGCTTCCAATTAAACCTGTTGGACTATAACCTGGTGTTGTGTGATTTTTAACTTTGTACACCCCAGTCCAACACCGGCATCTCCATATGTGCCTTTAGCTCTATTAGCTTGTCTAATACTACATCTCTGGTAATGATACTGGATTCCTTCCCCATAATCTTTAGTCTTAAAGTATCAAAGTATCATTCACCATAAAGACTGATGCCAAATATCTGTTGTCTTTCCCACTTCCTTGCAGTGTGCTTTTTGAAACTCAGATTGATGCTAAATATCACAAATAGGCTCCACGTTTCAGAGAACCCCACAGAACAACACGACAAACCAGTTTATGCAGAAGTATAAAAACTTCAATATACTTAATGAATTAGAATTAGATTTGGATTTTATTGTTGCATATACTCAAGTACAGGGATATAGGAGTACAATGAAAAATTGCCATTCTCTGTGCCTCTTCAATACAACGGTACCATGGTACAAAATGTTAGAGACAATGTAGAAAAATAAAGAAATAAAAGTTTAAAGTTCAACACTGCAGTCTTCTTAAGTGGTAAGCCATGCTGGACTCTCACTCCCCACAGGGTTTGATCTCTTCTGCATTTGTCACACCTCTCCCCGAATACGATCTGCTTCAATAGTTTGGAGACAATCTCCTCTTTGAAAGTAGCCCAGTGTTTGTTAAATTTTGGTTCATGCACATAAAAACTGAAATTTCAAAAAAATGACAAAGAAAGCTTGTCCGGGTAAATCTGCAAAGTTACACCATAAACTAATGGAATACTCTCCTTACCAATCTCTTGAGTTCCATCTTATAATCAACTTCAAGATTTTGAAATGTGCACTGCCACAACCTCAAATACATCAGGGCGGATACCCAAATTGGCCTTAGCTTCAAAACATTCATCAGCTTCGAAGTTTTCAAAATATTAAATTAATAACTCTTGCATTCTACTCCAACTTCCATAATGCAGAAGATTACATTTCTTTCCTAGCAGATCCCAACTGCATGCCAATATCCGTCCATGATATGCAAATAGCCTGAGAGACATGTTACTATGGAACCATGAACTGGCTGCGGAGATCAGTAGAGATACATTAGAGATCTTTGGTTTCTGTGCACTTGGGAAGGTAAATATCCTAATATGCTCATTCCAATTTTTAAGTTATATTTTTTTTACCACCTTCTGAAAAATCAAAAATTCCAACAGCGTCTAGAAGATACAGGAATATCATTTTTTGGATTTATGAAATTTTAACAGAATCAGAAATAATTGCAGAAATATTAAAGCATTAAACAAAATCACTCATAAGATTGAGAAAATTTGATAATAACTGATCTGATCATCCGCAGAGCTACTTTCTTCCCTTTTCCCCAAAAACCTTTGATTCACTTATTGATTAAAAATCTGCCTATCAAAGCCTCCAATATACTTATGACCTAAGCTATATAGCCCTGTAAAAAATTCCACAGATTTACTACTGTCTAAGAGAAGATGTAATATTAATCTGTGTGGTCATGTTAGAAAACATCTCCAGTGCAGGAAGTAGGACTTGAACCTGGGTCTCCTCGGAGGCACACTATCTGTATATCACAAGACCTCCATTGACCAGACACTCGACTGCACTTGCCACATAAACGGAGTGGCTACAAAAACAGGTCAGAGACTAGGGATTTTGCAGTGAGTAATTAATTTCCTGACTCCCCAAAAGCCTGCTCACCATCTACAAGGAGTGTGATAGAATACTTTCCGCTCGTCTGGATAAATGCAAATCCAACAACTAAAGAAGTTCAAAACATTTACAATAAAGCAGCCTAGTTAATTGGCACTCCATCCTCCATCTTAAAGCATTTTTTCCTTACCAATGCAGTTAGCAGAGCTTGCATCATACACAAGATGCAGTGAAACAACTAGCCAAGCATCTTTAGAGAGGAACATCTAAACTTGCAACCACGAAATAATTTTTTAAGAAGTGATAGCGAGCCAACTTTTTGAACAGTCTTTCACAGGTTGGACTCTCATATGGCGTTAGGTAAGGAATACTAGAATATTGGCTAGCAAGATCTTATGTTATTCAGCAATGTGCATCTTGTAGTTCTCAAAAGTGTAGATCACAAAGGACAGAAGGTGTTGTTAAATAAACATGCATTGCTGCAGTGATAATCCAGACACGTTTTAACAGTGGTAAAGGTGTGAATAGTTTCATGGCAATGGTGCCAATCAATTGAACTCGTGTCATGGACTCTCCAAATTATTTCATTCAGGAGGAGTCTGACAACTTTAATAGAAGTGGAATCACAGCTGTTTCTGTTAACTGACCTAATTCCCTATAATTAAGAAGCTGAATTGCACATCCTAAAGATTAATAGTTATCCTCACTTGCAGTAATCGGTTTAACTGGACTAAAATAGCATCTTGGGCTATACTTTGAGAGAAGGGGAGATATTAATCACAGATTAGAAGTCAGAATAGAGAGACTTTCAGACTCTAACATTCAAAATTGAAAACTAGCAATGTATAACAAGACAAAATGTAATAAATTACAGAACTAATTCACTTTCTTTAAAAACATCTTCACATCACATTTGGCTTTAAAAACAAAATACATTTTTTATGAGCAATGTGCAAACCCACACAGAAAATTTGTTTTTATTTGACCTGGTATCAAAAATCACAAACGTTGTTGGTCCTTTTCAGTGTCTTACAGTAACTAAGTTCATTTGGGCAGCATAGTGGCTCAATGGTTAGCACTGCTACCTCACAGTGCCGGGGTCCCAGGTTCGATTCCACCTTCAGGCAAGTGTGTGGAATTTGCACATTCTCCCTGTGTCTGTGTGGGCTTCCTCTGGGTGTTCCAGTTTCTTCCCATAGGCCAACGATTTGCAGGTTAGGTGGATTGACTATGCTAAATTGCACAGTGTCCAGGGATGTGCTGCCATGGGAAAAGCAGGGTTACAGGGATAGGGTAGGGTAGTGGGTCGCTCTTCAGAGGGTCGGTGTGGACTCAATGGGCTGAATGGCCTGCTTTTACACTGTAGGGATTCTACATTCTATCATTTGATATCAGATTGTAAGGCTAAAATAATGGTTATGGGATCTACAAAATATACAAATAGCAAGCAAATATGAATGTATACAAATGCAAATGCAATAGGATAGAACATTTACCATACCATACGCACAATGTCTATTTTTATCATACAGAATTTAATTGTAGAAAATAAAGAAAAACTCATACACTAGACGAGGACTCACTGAAACGTCAGAACCTATCATTTTTCCCCCTTTTGCCAACGCTGACCAACATAGTGTTTCCTTTTTATTTTAATCAAGTCCAGACAAAAGCATGAGGACATTAGCTTTGCTTGCAGAAAACTCTGCAAGACACACCTGTGCAGCAATTAATATTACCTTGCATTTGGTATGAGCACCTGAACCTTAGTAACAGGAGAAAAAAGCAAACTCCACAGGAATGCAACTGATAGGAGTACCCACAGGGTACCCTTTCACAATAAAGCTCCTTAAGTTTGGTTTTGGCAATAGAAACAATTAATTATAATTCCATACCCAATTAACATCAGACTGTCCTCAACTTAAACATAACTGATTTCACTGAAACATAGTATGTTTATGGAAATCATTGAACTCATCATGATTCATTTCAGTCTATATACTGGTCTTACTGCTTTTAAAACAAAAATCTCCAGCTAACTATTAAATATTTTTCAACAAAATACTAACTTATGACTTATTGATGTCAAATGCAGGATTACAGACAGTTTACTAGATTACAGAAAAGTTGCCCAATTATCAATTACCATTCAGTAAATCAAAAGTATATTTTTTAAAAAATGATGAATATGATCATTCTGCTAAAAATGGAAATTTGAAACAGTTTAGCACTCTGCAAACTTGGCTCAGCACACAACAACTAAACTTTGACGAACCTCAAGATCACTTTGAAGTAGGGAGTGCCTGAATTGTGACCTTGCACTCACTACCTGTAACCATTCTCAGCGCATCTCCAACTCGCTGAGAGGTCAAAGCCATCTTTAAGCTGTAAAACAAGGCACAGGTGGAATCCCCACTGAAGTACTAAAGTACAGTGGAGAGACATTCTTGACATGATCATTGCTCTTGTCTGGAAGGAAGAGACTATGCCAGGAGACTCAGAGATGCCAACCATCAAGAAAGGAGACAAGTTCAACTGTGGAAATTAAAATAGGTCTTTGCCTACAGTCTGCCATGGGAAAAGGAAATGGTAAGAATCCACCTCAACTACCTCCTCACAGCAGTTGAAGAGCTCCTCCCGGAGACCCAACGTAGCTTCCGCATGTCAAGAGGCACAACAGACCTGATTTTTAGTGCACAGCAAATCCAAGGCAAGTGCAGGGAATAGCACCAATCACTGTACATGGCCTTTTCAATTTCACAAAGGCTCTGTCAGCCATGCGAATAGTGAATATAATTCTCAAATTTGGTTGTCTACAGAAATTTGTCACCAACCCAATACAAGTGGCAAACTGCAGTCAAGCAGGGCTACATCATTACATCAGCGCTCTTTTCGATCTTCCTCACCACAATATTCCATCCCACCTCCTTGACACTCCCTGTAGAGGTGGAGCTAACCTACAAGACATGCAGGCAAGTGTTCAATCTTCAGCACGTCCAGGCCAGGGCCAAGACCATCCTAACTTCTGTCATCAAACTGCAGGACACAGATGATGCCTGCATGTGCACAGACTTGGAGGCTGACCTACAAGCCACTGTCAATACTATCACTGAGGCATATGCGAAATGGTCCTCAGACTTTTGTTCACTCAAGAGACGTGGACATCACTTATTGTCCATCCCTAAAGTGATGATGCTGCTCCTTTAACAAGGTTATGTTGTTCTTGGCTTTTATTTCCAGAGTGGTTCGAAAAGCAGTGATTCTGAAACATCTGGCTTTGGATGGATTTTAGGGCCAATTTGATTACAGCTAACAGATACTGCCTCAGGCACAAGGCTTTCAGGTTTTAACAAAACACTTGTACAATGAAAGGGGAGTGGTCAGTTCTCGCAGCTCAGCTGTTCTCTGGTTTGATTTGGTATTGGCAGTCTGGCTAGTCACTGAAAGTAGTCAGGCTGTTGTAGAAGCTGCTGGATCCAAAGATGCAGGTCCATGCTGATCCTCCTCTTTCTGACATTTCTCCTGCAAGGCCCTGTGTTTGATTTTACCTTTTGTACCAAAGAGTGTTTATTGGGATCATTGCAAGTATTTAGAACAGTATCATTAAGTTGGGATAATCTGTTGGTTTTTCGGACAGGTTAAGTTATTCTGTATTCTGTTCTCTTTTGTTTGTGTTTCATTCGGTAATCTTGTAAATAAATTCTGTTTCATTTAACTGCATCACTCCTAGAATATCTGTGTGAAACTTGCTTGAAACAACTAGCAAAGTTAGGGTTGGGTTTACTTTCTTGATGTGTTTTGAGGCGACTGGTTTGGTCCATAACACTAGTTGCCCTTGGTGGTAAACTGCCTTCTTGAACTGCTGCAATCCATGTATTGTAGATTGACTCATATTGTCTTAGAGAGGACATTCCAGGATCTTGATCCAGCAACAGTGAAGAAATGGCAAAATATTTACACATCAGGGGAGGAGAACTTCCAGGTAGTGGTGTTCCTATGCATCGACTGCCTTTGTCTTTACAACTAGAAGTGGTCGTGGTTGAGAGTGTGGTGCTGGAAAAGCACAGCTGGTCAGGCAGCATCCGAGGAGCAGAATTGACGTTTCAGGCATAAGCCCTTTATCAGGAATGAGGCTTGTGGGTCGGGGCTGAGAGATAAATAGGAGGGGTGAGGTTTGGGGGAAGGACATTGTACTTATAGAAAGTACATATTGCTCCTACTAATTTTAGTGGCGGAGGGAGTGGATGCTTCTGGATGTGGTGTAAATCAAGTGTGCTGCTTTGCCCTGGATGGAATTAAAGTTAGGTTTTATTGTCATGTGTACTCAAGTACGGGGATACAGGAGAACTGTGAAGAGTGTTCAATTTTGCCATTCATCAGTGCCATCTTAGGTTTAAAGGGGCCTAGATAAAAAATCTTTGGTATAAAGTAGAAAAATAAAGAAATAAAGTTAAAAGTTCATCGTTACAGTCCTTCTTAAGTGCTCGACCAATGACCTGGATCTGCGCTCTTCCACTTTTACACTGAGACCATCACCTGCATGAAGCAGTTGGCCAGCCTCAAGTCCCTTAACCATGCCACCGTTCTTTGGTGCCTCGTGTCTCTACCAAAAATGCTGCTGCCATAAGTCCATGCTCAGCTGACCTCAACAATACTGCTGCTGCTGCTGAAGCTGTCAGGTCCCACGTCAGGACAGGGCCCAAACTTACCTACATTCGCCACCACTGGGAACATAATTTCAATTCCCTTTGCTGCTGCCACCATCAGGGGCATAAACTCAACTTCCACCGCCACTGCCAGGAACATAATCTCACCTCCCTCCACTGCGGCCACCACCAGGAGCACAAACTCCACTGATATTGACAATGCGGGAATACATTCTCACCTCCCTCCGCTGCCTCCAAAAACAAACCTTGCCTCTGACAGGCTGGACATCTTGATGCTATCCAAGCTCTCCACAGAAGGTAAATAAGGTCAAAAAAGCAGAGAATGAAGAAAAAAAGTAAGAGCAGAAAAAGCAGACGAGTTCTGGGCTCAGAAGCCAGCATGCTGTGCTGCTACTCTGGCGCAGCTGAACTGGATGGTGTCAAGCTTCATCCATCTATGCAAGCAGGGAATATTCCATCACACTCCTGACTTGTGCTTTGTAGATGGTTGTCAAGCTTTGGAAGTCAGAAGGTGACTTTCTCTAGTCATAGTACTTATGTGACAGGTTCAGTTCAGCTTTTGGTCGATAGTAATGTTGATAGTGGGGGAGTTGGGCTAGGGGAGTAGCAATTTCAGAAGCACAACTCTTCAGTACTATTGCTGGAATGTTGTCAGAACCCATAGCTTTTGCAGTATCCAATGACTCCAGTCATTTTATTGATATAAAATGGAGTGAATCTGTGATGCTGAGTACCACTGGAAGAGGCAGAAGTGCTTGGCACTTCTGGCTGAAGATTGCTGTGCATGCATCAGCCTTATTATTTTGCAATGATGCATTGGGCTCTTCCGTTATTAAGGATGGGAATAACTGTGGAGCCTCCTCCTCCACTGAGTTGTTTAATTGCCTACCACCATTCACCCCTGGATGTGGCAGGACAGCAGAGTTTAGATCTGATCCATTGGCAGGGGATTGTTTAGCTCTGTAAATCAATTTCCACTTATACTATTGGCATGAAAGTAGTCCTGTTTGGTAGTTTCACCAGGTTGACTCCTTGCCTTTGTGTATGACCGGTGCTGTTCCTGGCATGACCTCCAGACTAAATATGTAGAAAACAAAGGCTATTTATCAGTCCGCTCCTGCCACACAACACTGCCCCTGCCCACAAGGAAGAATGTGTTCAAAGTCCAAGAGGTCAAAACCAGCACCAATGACATGATCTACATAACTCATGTAGACACTATCTACATAACTCCAGTATGCAGCAGGAACATGGACCATATGCAACAGAAACTTCAAATGTCTGAAGAGTTAGCACCAGTGTAGCTTTGCAAAATCCTGTAAATCGACTGGCTGGATAGCCATAACAACATGAACACCAATATCAAAGAACTGTTCACACATGGTGGGCATGCCATTTTGCCTGCATATTTGACAGAAGACTGCCAAAACAAGTGTTTTATTCTGAGCTCCGTAATGGTAAGCGATCACTACCACAATAGAGGTAACATGACAAGGAGACCCTGAAAGCCTCCTTAAACAAATGCAATATTCCTACCAACATGTGGAAATCAGTTACCCGAGAAAGTACACATTGAGTGGAAGTTATCCTCGACCATGAGGGGCTGCCAAAGGAGGAAACCGTTCTTTGTCCAGAAGGGTACCCTTTGTTATCTAGTACTTCCCGGGAGCGAAGAAACTATGTCATGTTCTTCGCATCCTGCAGTACATTATTGTTGAGGATGCACACCTTGCCAAGACCTTCCTTACACCTCCACTTCTTGCCTTTAAACAACTACCAAGCCTCAAACAGTTCATGGTTCACAGCAAACTGCCCAGCCCTCAGGTCAACATTGACCACAAAACCGTACAACCTTATCATGGCAAGCATTGCAAGACGTGCCAGAGTGTTGACATGGATACTACTACCCGCTTGTATGTGGTAGGTACTCATGTGACTCGGCCAACATTGTCTATCTCATAACAGTGCAGGCAAGGAAGCCCCAAGGCATGGTACATTGGCGAGAGCAAGCAGACGCTATGACAACAGATGAATGGACACCACACAACAATTGCCAGATAAGGGTGTTCCCTCCCAGTCATGGGAACACTTCGGCGGTCAGGGACATTCAGCCTCGGATCTTCGGGTGACTGTCTTCCAAGGCAGACTTCTGGATACGCAGCAACACAGAGTGGCTGAGCAGAGGCTGATAGCCAAGTTCGGTACCCATGAGGATGGTCTCAACCAGGATCTTGGGTTCATGTCACACTACAGGTGATTCCACTGCACTACACACACATATACACACACACACAAACACACACGCAGTCTCTCTCTTATACACACTCTTTTTTCAGACACACACACTTACACCCCTCACACTCTCACCCATGCACAGACCCTCTCACAGGCTTATACTCCATCACACTCTCACTCCACCAAGCACGCACACATAGAAACACACACACTCACATGCACTCTCTCTCTCTCACCTCCTCATATGCACGCACACACACATCTAAGTCTATGAGGTGAATTTGCATTTGCAGAATTGTAATTGCAGATATGTTCTATTTTGTTCAAAAAGCACACTATCTGCCGGCAGTTAATGCCAATAGAAAATCCATGTAACATGTTATAAATTCCTCCTTTGGAAATAGAACCAGTCTGGCTCAAGATTGGGATACAGACAGACTCTAACCTCACATCTTTAATACACTGTCTCAACTGAGATGTAATTTTTATTTTATAAAACCTTAAGGTATCTTGAAAATGTGACTTAAAAGAAGTTCAGGGATTTACATGTCGGTGAACTGAAACCTGCAACCCTTTCTAAAAGATGAAAGATTTAACAGTAATCTAAGTTTGTTCAATATATCATTTCAGTTGCATGACACGGAGATCTTTTGCTATTAATTCTGTGTCTTATGATCTTGCTCCACAACTACCTGAAGGAGCAGCACTCCAAAAGCTAGTTCTTCCAAATAAACCTGTTGGACTGTAACCTGGTGTAGTGTGATTTTTAACTTTAGGAGGAAAAAGCCAAATTCATAACTATTCTGTCACAGCTGTACTGCAGACTAAGGATGAACAACACATCAGTGTTAGTTCAAATTAGTTGAAAACTAAGTACAAGGCAGTACACAATAATGTCATGAATTAAACAGAAGACCTTGCTTTAGCCAAAACAAAGTGTATTCATTAATACACTGCCCATGAGACTGACAGATGAAAATCTCCTGGATCTTATGCAATCACCTTCAAAGCAAAGGGAACATAACTGTTTTTAACGTTTTCTGCTGGTCTTTTGATCTCAGTGAAGATAATGCATGGCTGACTGGCTGGCTTCAGAGCTGGGAGGAAGTGTTGAAGATCATTATATGCAAAAATGATAGCATTGGACAGACTTGAAGGCTATATTAATGTTTTTTTTCAGTCTATTAGTTTCACATTTTCCTCCACCCTGCTTGTTTGCTGGGTTCAATGTAGTCAATGGATCAGTATCAGCAGACAGCAAAAGTACTCAAATTAAAATGTCCTTCAGCACTAAATCTGTTGCTGTGATTTGAAAAGTTAAACATTTGATCTTTAAAGGCTACAATAATGGCTCCAATCCAAAGCGGCAGGCAGCAAAATGATCAGGGTTCGACTGGTTAACCCACTGGAAAAGAATTAAGATTCAACACTTCAGCCACTGACATCTTGCTGGCGAAAATTGCTAATCACCAGATACAAGGCGAAAGTGAGGACTGCAGATGCTGGAGATCAGAGTCAAGATTAGAGTGGTGCTGAAAAAGTGCAGCAGGTCAGGCAGCATCTAAGAAGTAGGAAAATCAATGTTTCCGGCAGGAGCCCTTCATCAGGAATGACTTTTATCACCAGATAAAAGCCAAGTCTATCCTTCTTCTGAGGGAGTCTGGTCGCGAACAAGCTTTGGCATCACCTTAGATTCTAAGATTGTTGGATGCACAGATCTAAACTCGAGGGAGAAGGGGAGTCGGAGAGAGAGAGAGAGAGCGCGAGAGAGCGCGAAAGAGAGCGCGCGAGAATACAGATTGATGTCATCCAAAGAACACACCTGATAATGCAGCACTTCTTCTGCACTACCCTCCTTAAATCAACACCAGCAAAAATAAAACTATTTGTTATTTACCTCATTAATGCTGGTGAGATTTTTGGGCAAAATAGCTACTGTTTCCATCACTTGTTTTATTATCTAAGCTATTAGTTGGAGGTTTAGAATTGCCCTGCCATTTCTTAATATGGCAACAGTTGATCAATTTGGTCAAATCAATAAATGAACAACAATAACAATCCATCAACCCAACCTTTGGTCTATATTTGATAAACATGGATTTGTATGCTAATGCTGCACACTGGTTGGGCTGACCTTTCCGTTCAACTATCTGGTCACGTGTATTTCAATTATAGGGCTCCAATTATGCTAGCAGTTTATATTTATATTAGTTCCAGCTAGAGAATGTTACGTTGTATCTCTACTAATTTATTCATCAATTAAAACAGGCTTCCCATAACTAACACATATAATGTGACAATTCAGTGTTACTAACAGGGATAAGCAGTCAAGCAATTGGCTTGCATTTGCAGAGCTTTGCAAAAATGTACCGATGGATCCACTGAAATTTGCTTTGACAATGAACTTTTTACATCAGGCAAAATACTTGTTTAGGACATGACTCTATGACATATATGATATGTTACTGAGAAACAAGATTACTGAAAACACTGATATGGAAGTTTAACATTTTACATATCAATACAAAATGCAGATGAATACTTCTTCCTTCCAGAGAAATGCCACAATACTGCCATGCTTCTCATGTTGCCAATATAATCAGATGCCATAGCACTGTAAAAACATAGCAATGACTCACTTTGCACTGATGACAGAATTAGTCTTCGGGCAAACACAAAAGATTTGATAACTTTAGTGTCTTCTAGTTAAGCTATCACTGCAAAAAGTACTGAAAATTGATTGGTAGAGAGTGTGATTAGTGCTTGAAACTGGATCATAGTTCACATTTCAGGACAATCCAATGTATCAACAGCAAATGAAAGTGTCAGCAAACTACTCAGATGGATGTAAATGATTCCAAAGCCCTACTTCAAAAATACAACATAAGCAGTATCCTCTGCGTCCTGGCTAATACTTATCTCTTAATGAAAATCACAAAAGAAAGGGGATTTTCTGGTAATTATTGCACTGCTGTTTTTGGGAGTTTGGCATGCACTGGCTGATACTTGCTCAAGTTTACAACAATTATGACACTTCAAAAGTATTTATGCAAAACATATCTAGATATCCATTGGACATGATGAGCACTAAATAAATGTCAGTCTTCTTTTGTTTTACATTCATCAGAATTCAGAACACCAAACGAATGATGCTGTAACTCCAAGTCAGGATCATGTGTGGCTTATAGGAGACCTTGCACGTGGTGAGTCACTAACGTGCTGAACATGTGCAACTACCAGTGAACAGTTCCACTTTTGAACTGATGTAGGGAAGATAATTTATGAAGGAACCAAAGGTGATTGGGTTTAGTATTTTGAGGACTACCTACACTAATGCCCCAAAACTGGGAAGACTGAACTCAAATAAGCATTTAGGCAAAAGTGAGGACTGCAGATGCTGGAGATCACAGTCAAGATTAGAGTGGTGCTGGAAAAGCACACCAGGTCAGGCAGCATCCGAGGAGCAGGAAAATCGACATTTCGGGCGAAAACATTTTGTTTTGCCTGAAACATCGATTTTCCTGCTCTTCGGATACTGCTTGACTAGCTGTGCTTTTCCAGCACCACTCTAATCTTGACTCAAATAAGCATCTTCCTAACTCCAACCAGCCGAAAGACCACCACACAAATTCATACTCCAACTGTGCTGGGGCTCCTTGGTGCCACACTCAGTTGAGTGCTGCCTTAATATCAAGTCACTCATCTCACCTCTGGAATTCAGCTCCTTTGTCCATGTTTGAGCCAAGGCTACAAAGGAGGTCAGGAACTGAGTGTCCCTGACAGGAACCAAACTGAGCATTAATGAGCAGCTTATTGATGAGCAGTGCCACTTGACAGACTACCAATACTCACTTCCCTCATTTAGATTATGTAATGGTTTTCATATAATTGAATGGCTTGCTCGGCCATTTCAGAAGGCAATTAAGAGCCATCCACATTGTAGATAAGGGAATAAGCTGATGAACCATAGGACAGTAATTACCTAACTGGATCAGTCCTGCTTTTTCTTCCCGTGAACAGGACTTAACTGATCAATTTTCTGCATCTCCAGGTGGATGCCAGCGCTGTAGTTGTACTGGCACAACTTAACTAGGGGCACAAATAGTTCTGAATCACAAGCCCCCTTGGTAATATTGCAAGAATATTGGCACAGCCCATAACTGTTGCAGTATCCAGTGCCTTCAGCTGTCTTTTGCTATCACATGGAATCCTGGCAACACAACATTTCTGATTGAAGATTGTTACAAATGATTCAGCTTCACCTATTATACCGATGTGCTGAGATTCTCCCCAATTTAGGATGTCGACACTTGTGGAATCTCATCCTCTAATGAGTTGTTTAATTGACCACTCCACAACAGCTGGTTGCATCAGATACTGCAAAAGCTACATGCCCTGATAATATTCTAGACACAGCCCTGAAGAACTTGATGCACCCCTACCACAGTTCTTCTAGTACAGCTACAAGACTGGCATCTACCGAGCAATGTGGAAAATTATCCAGGCATGTCCTATACAGGAAAATGTGTTGCTGGAAAAGCGCAGCAGGTCAGGCAGCATCCAAGGAGCAGGAGAATCGATGTTTCGGGCATAAGCCCTTCTTCAGGCTTATGCCCGAAACGTCGATTCTCCTGCTCCTTGGATGCTGCCTGACCTGCTGCGCTTTTCCAGCAACACATTTTTCAGCTCTGATCTCCAGCATCTGCAGTCCTCACTTTCACCTATACAGGAAAAACAAACCAAATCCATCTAAGCAATTGCCACCACATCGTCCACTCTGTCGGTGTCATCACTTAGCACTTGCTCAGCTATAACATGCTCACTAACATTCAGTTTCAGTTCTGCAAGGGCTATTAAGCTCCTGACCTCATCATAGCCTTTGTTCAAACATGGACACAAGAACTGAATTCCAAATGCGAGGAGAAGGATATACATTCTTCCTGATTGTGTAGAGACCTATGAGATTAGCATTATTCCTTAATGTGATATTGCACTCAGTACTGAACAGCCCTTATCCGCAATTCAGGGTACCTATCTCAAAAATACTTTTTCTTCAGTGCTGTTCAAAAGGTTCAATAATGCCAGGAAGAAAAATTACAATCTGGAGGGAAAGAAAAGGGGCCAGAGTTTTTTTTAAATAGAGTCAAAGAGCATGGAAACTGATCCTTGGGTCACACTTGCCCAAGCTGACCATGTTCCCAAATTAAACTATTCACACTTGCCTGCATTTGGCCCATATCTCTCCAAACCTCTCCTTTTCATGTACTTAACCATATGTCTTTTAAATATTGTGACTGTATCTGCCTCCACCACTCCCTCTGGAAGTTCATTCCACACACAAATCACCCTGTAAAAAAAGTTGCCCTTTATGTCTTTGTCAAAATTTTCTCCTCTCGCCTTTAAAAAACTGCCCCCTAGTTTTGAATTCCCACACCCTACAGAAAAGACCTTTGCTATTCACTTTATCTGTTCTGCTCAAGATGATATAAACATCTATTGAGCCAATTCTTGCAACGTAAAACAGTCAAAGCTAAAATTAAACCTAAAGAGAATATAAGTTATTGAATAAAAGAGCAAGAAAGTTATGATGGAACTGTACAAAACATTAGTTAGGCCACAGTTGGCATACCATATGAAGTTCTGCAGTTGTAAGGCTAAACCCTGTAGCCTTGTGTCAGGAGTCAATGGCTAGAGCTTGAGCAGAGGTCAGAGAAAGGATTGCTCCTGGACAGGAGACACTATGATTGCCCGCTTGGTACGGAACCACAGGGACACTACTTGAAGCAAAGATGAGATAACAGTGACTGCAGCAGTAAAGGTAAGATTTTTTTGGGTGAGTAACTGTATCATGAGTATCCGATTGATGGGTACCAGAAGGAGGAACCAACCCAACATTTTCAAGTGTTTCAGCTTTTTCCTCATCAAACAGTTGTAGAGCTGAGAGGGGTTTAGGGCATTCAGAGGTCAGAACTGCTAATCTGAGATTCAAATACTCTGAGTCCAGCCATGTTGATTACCATCTTTCTCTCTCGCTACCTTTAACCGAACATCCGACCACCTCTACAAATCTGATAGACAACACAAAAGGTTAAATTGCTGGTTTCAATGAAAGAGGCAAACTTTAGGCTAATAGTCTGGGTAGTTAACGGGTTTGAATCATTACCATTCTAAGAATTTTGTACAGTATTTTTTATTAGTAATAAATAGTTATTCCTGTTTTACGTAAAACAAATAGTGTCAAAAGTCCTCTTGATACATATACAGCTCAGGGCAGCAAATTGAGGGACAGATTAATTGGGAAAAGTTATAACTTCATAAGTCTTTCATCTCATGTTATGCACTCGTGGTTCTCCACTTTGTTTGCATGTGCGGTTTATTCAGTGACTTGGATGAATTATATAAGTATGCTATACTAGATGACGAGGTAAAAACAATGACTGCAAGATGCTGGAAACCAGATTCTGGATTAGTGGTGCTGGAAGAGCACAGCAGTTCAGGCAGCATCCAAGGAGCAGCGAAATCGACGTTTTGGGCAAAAGCCCTTCATCAAGAATAAAGGCAGAGAGCCTGAAGCGTGGAGAGATAAGCTAGAGGAGGGTGGGGGTGGGGAGAAAGTAGCATAGCCTGGGAGTTACAGTGGGAGAGGGACTCTGAGATTCTTGTAGAGAGAGGAGGAAAACTTCTTCAAGGCAGGCATCCTTGCAAGATGATTCGCAGTAGGGTTAAAATCCACGAGGTAAAAACAATGACCACAGATGCTGGAAACCAGATTCTAGATTAGTGGTGCTGGAAGAGCACAGCAGTTCAGGCAGCATCCAAGGAGCAGCGAAATCGACATTTCGGACAAAAGCCCTTCATCAGAAATAAAGGCAGAGAGCCTGAAGCGTGGAGAGATAAGCTAGAGGAGGGTGGGGTGGGGAGAAAGTAGCATAGCCTGGGAGTTGCAGTGGGAGAGGGACTCCCTGAGATTCTTGCAGAGAGAGGAGGAAAACTTCTTCAAGGCAGGCATCCTTGCAAGAGGATTCGCAGTAGGGTTAAAATCAACAAGGTAAAAACAATGACATCCTGTTTTATGTCAATGTTAGTTGTAGCAAATCTTTAACAATGAGCACTATTTCAGCTGGACCGTGTGTTTACATCAGTAAACAGTCATAGAGTCACAGAGTCATAGAGACGTACAGCATGGAAACAGACCCTTCGGTCGAACACGTCCATGCCGACCAGATATCCCAACCCAATCTAGTCCCACCTGCCAGCACCCAGCCCAAATCCCTCCAAATCCTTCCTATTCATATACCCATCCAAATGCCTCTTAAATGTTGCAGTTGTACCAGCCTCCACCACTTCCTCTGGCAGTTCATTCCATACACGTGCCACCCTCTGTGTGAAAAAGTTGCCTCTTAGGTCTCTTTTATATCTTTCCCCTCTCACCCTAAACCTATGCCCTCCAGTTCTGGACTCCCTGACCTCAAGGAAAAGACTTTGCCTATTCACCCTATCCATGCCCCTCATAATTTTGTAAACCTCTATAAGGTCACCCCTCAGCCTCCGACGCTCCAGGGAAAACAGTCCCAGCCTGTTCAGCCTCTCCCTATAGCTCAAATCCAACCCTGGCAACATCCTTGTAAATCTTTTCTGAACCCTTTCAAGTTTCACAATATCTTTCCGATAGGAAGCAGACCAGAATTGCACGCAATATTCCAACAGTGGCCTAACCAATGTCCTGTACAGCCGTAACATGACCCCCCAACACCTGTACTCAATACTGTGACCAATAAAGGAAAGCATGCCAAATGCCTTCGTCATTATCCGAACCACCTGCGACTCCACTTTCAAGGAGCTATGAACTTGCACTCCAAGGTCTATTTGTTCAGCAACACTCCCTAGGACCTTAACATTAATTGTATAAGTCCTGCTAAGATTTGCTTTCCCAAAATGCAGCACCTCACAATTATCTGAATTAAACTCCCCCTGCCACTTCTCAGCCCATTGGCCCATCTGGTCCAGATCCTGTTGTAATCTGAGGTAACCCTCTTCGCTGTCCACTGCACCTCCAATTTTGGTGTCATCTGCAAACTTACTAACTGTACCTCTTATGCTCACATCCAAATCATTTATGTAATGACAAGGACCCAGCACCGATCCTTGTGGCACTCCACTGGGCACAGGCCTCCAGTCTGAAAAACAAACCACCACCACCCTCTGTCTTCTACCTTTGAGCCAGTTCTGTATCCAAATGGCTCGTTCTCCCTGTATTCCGTGAGATCTAATCTTGCTAATCAGTCTCCCATGGGGAACCTTGTCAAATGCCTACTGAAGTCCATATAGATCAAATCTACCACTCCGCCCTCAATCCTCTTTGTAACTTCTTCAAAAAACTCAATCAGGTTTGTGAGATATGATTTCCCACGCACAAAGCCATGTTGACTATCCCGAATCAGTCCTTGCCTTTCCAAATACATGTACGCTCTGTCCCTCAGGATTCCCTCCACCAACGTCAGGCTCACTGGTCTATAGTTCCCTGCCTTGTCCTTACCACCCTTCTTAAACAGTGGCACCATGTTTGCCAACCTCCAGTCTTCCAGCACCTCACCTGTGACTATCCATGATACAAATATCTCAGCAAGAGGCCCAGCAATCACTTCTCTAGCTTCCCACAGAGTTCTCGGGTACACCTGATCAGGTCCTGGGGATTTCTCCACCTTTACCCATTTCAAGACATCCAGCACTTCCTCTTCTGTAATAGGGACATTTTGCAAGATGTCACCATCTATTTCCCTACAGTCTATATCTTCCATATCCTTTTCCACAGTAAATACTGATGCAAATACTCATTTAGTATCTCCCCCATTTTCTGCGGCTCCACACAAAGGTCGCCTTGCTGATCTTTGAGGGGTCCTATTCTCTCCCGAGTTACCCTTTTGTCCTTAATGTATTTGGAAAAACTCTTTGGATTCTCCTTAATTCTATTTGCCAAAGCTATTTCATGTCCCCTTTTTGCCCTCCTGATGTCCCTCTGAAGTATACTCCTGCTTCCTTTATATTCTTCTAAGGATTTACTTGATCTATCCTGTCTATACCTTACATATGCTTCCTTCTTTTTCTTAACCAAACCCTCAATTTCCTTAGTCATCCAGCATTCCCTATACCTACTAGCCTTTCCTTTCACCCTAACAGGAATATACTTTCTCTGGATTCTCGTTATCTCATTTCTGAAGGCTTCTCATTTTCCAACTGTCCCTTTACATGCAAACATCTGTCCCAATCAGCATTCGAAAGTTCTTGCCTAATAATGTCAAAATTGGCCTTTCTCCAATTTAGAACTTCAAATTTTATATCTGGTCTATCCTTTTCCATCATTATTTTAAATCTAATAGAATTATGGTCGCTGGCCCCAAAGTACTCCCCCACTGACACCTCGCTCAACTGCCCTGCCTTATTTCCCAAGAGTAGGTCAAGTTTTGCACCTTCTCCAGTAGGTACATCCACATACTGAATCAGAAAATTGTCTTGGACACGATTAAGAAATTCCTCTCCATCTAAACCTATGGCAGTCCCAGTCTATGTTTGGAAAGTTAAAATCCCCCACCATAACCACCCTATTATTCTTACAGATGGCTGAGATCTCCTTACAAGTTTGTTTCTCAATTTCCCTCTGACTATTAGGGGGGTCTATAATACAATCCCAATAAGGTTATCATTCCTTTCTTATTTCTCAGTTCCACCCAAATAACTTCCCTGGATGTGTTTCCGGGAATATCCTCCCTCAGCACTGCTGTAATGCTATCCCTTAACAAAAATGCCACTCCCCCTCTTCTCTTGCCTCCCTTTCTGTTCTTCCTGTAGCATTTGCAGTCTGGAACATTAAGCTGCCAGTCCTGCCCATCCCTGAGCCATGTTTCTGTAATTGCTATGATATCCCAGTCCCATGCTCCTAACCATGCCTGGAGTTCATCTGCCTTCCCTGTTAGGCCCCTTGCATTGAAATAATTGCAGTTTAATTTATTAGTCCTACCTTGTTCCTGCCTGCCCTGACTTTTTGACTCGCTTCGGTTCTCAACTGTATCAGTCTCAGATTGATCTTTTTCCTCACTATCTCCCTGGATCCCACGCCCCCATCCCCACTTTACTAAATTAAATCCTCCAGAGCAGCTCTAGCAAATTTCCCTGCAGTATATTAGTCCCCTTCGAATTTAGGTGCCATCTGTCCTTCTTGTACAGGTCACTTCTACCCCAAAAGAGATTCAAATGATCCAAAAATATGAATCCTTCTCCCATACACCAGCTCCTCAGCCATGCATTCATATGCTCTATCCTCCTATTCCTGCCCTCACTAGCTTGTAGCACCTGGAGTAATCCAGATATTACTATTCTTGAGGACCTCCTTTTTAAATTCCTGCCTAAATCTCTGTAATCTCCCTTTAAAATCTCAACCTTTTCCCTTCCTATGCCATTGGTTCCAATGTGGACAATGACCTCTTGCTGGCCCCTCTCCCCCGTGAGAACATTCTGCACCCTCTCTGAGACATCCTTGATCCTGGCACCAGGGAAGCAACACACCACTCTGCTTTTTCGCTGTTGGCCACAGAAACGTCTGTCTGTACCTTGGACTGGAGAATCCCCTAACACAATTGATCTCTTAGAACCAGGCGTACCTCTCATTGCATTAGAGCCAGTCTCAATACCAGAAACTTGGCTGTTCGTGCTACGTTCCCCTGAGAATCCATCATCCCCTACATTTTCCAAAACAGCATTCCTGTTTGAAATGGGTATATCCACAAACGTCTCCTGCACTAGCTGCCTACCTTTCTTACCTTTCCTGGAGTTAACCCATCTATTTGACTGTATCTGAGACTTTTCCCCCCTTCCTATAACTGCCATCCATCACATACTGTTGCTGTTGCAAATTCCTCATTGCTTCTCACTGTCTCTCCAACCGATCCACTCGATCTGATAAGATTCGCAGCCAGCAGCATTTACGGCAGATATAATCTGCAGTAACCCTTAAACTCTCTTTAAACACCCATATCTGACAAGAAGTACATATCACTTTATTAAAGGCCATTTTTGCTCCTTCACAATCTACAGACCCAGAAAGTAACACCGTCTTATTCCTCTACAAACACTACCCCAGGTTAAATTAATAGTTATGGTTTATATTTAAAGTTTAATCAAGAGATATATCTCCAAAAACATAATCAAGAAAGAACCCACTCTTCTCACTACTGCAGATTCTCTGTAGGCCACACTTAAAACAGCGATTAACTTAACTGATTCTATGTTGTGAACTTGGCCCTCCAAGATCAGTTGTGAATTTCACTATTTGTTAATTTTCCCAGATGCACTCTGATGTCCAGCGATACATGAATTCAAACAGCAAAGGCAGTAACTGTGCAGGTTCTCTCTCTCTCCTGCAATGACTTCACCATGTGCTTCCTTTGTCTGTCACTTCTGCTTTTTCAGCCTCGTATTTCATTTGATAGGACACTGACACCAGCCCCACTTTAAGTTTAAAATTAATGAAATGTCGATTGATAAACAGGTGCTGTCAAATTCCAGTTGGTTGCCTCACAATTATGGAGGTATCTTTTCTAACGGTGCTGCTCCTATCATATTAACATCTTGGTATGGGTAAGCATTTGACTCTTGGTTATTCTGAAATCTCCATTCTTCTAGTCATCTTTTGGTAGTGACTGGTAGTATAGATGTCTCATTCTTTTGTCACAGGTGGCACTGCTGATATTGAAAGGCTTTTTTGTTCCACAGCACTGACAATGACTTTTAATATTTGCTGTTCGGCCTACTCTTTGCATTGGATTCTCACATTCGTCTTTAGAATATTATACCTAATAAATTGGATAGGTTCTGTTATTCTCCTCTGATAAAATTGCCCTTTTCTTCACAGCATTTGACCAAAAGTCTCCCTGGCTTCTGCTTCCATCACAATTTGAGTTCCTTTTGTCAAAGTCAAATCTTCTTTGACAAAGCATCATTAATAATTCCAACACAATTTGGTCTCTTCTGAATCCTCATTTAAAAGCTCATTGCGACATTTTTTTCAAATAATCTATAGAGATTATTAATGAAAATATCTAAAGATTCCCCGAATGTTAAATTCTTCTATTAAATCATGCTCTTTCACAAATTCTGTTTATTCTCAAGTAGTAGCTGTTAAAAGCTATTAGAACATTGAGCGGCACGGTGGCACAGTGGTTAACACTGCTGCCTCACAGCGCCGAAGACCCGGGTTCAATTCCCGCCTCAGGCGACTGACTGTGTGGAGTTTGCACGTTCTCCCCGTGTCTGCGTGGGTTTCCTCCGGGTGCTCTGGTTTCCTCCCACAGTCCAGAGATGTGCAGGTCAGGTGAATTGGCCATGCTAAATTGCCCCTAGTGTTAGGTAAGGGGTAAATGTAGGGGTATGGGTGGGTTGCGCTTCGGTGGGTCGGTGTGGACTTGTTGGGCCGAAGGGCCTGTTTCCACACTGTAATGTAATGTAAAAAAAAAATGTAAAGTAAATGTAAAAACATCCTCAAAAATATCTGGACTTTATAAAAAATATTTTGGAGATTTATTACTTCAATTGGATACAATCAGATATTGTCCAATTGGATACAATCAGATATTTACTTGTTCGACTTAAGATTTAGTATTTAGGTTTGAACCAATTCTGTACAGTGAGTGGTTTTCTCCAAGGTGTCTAATTTTGTATTCTATTTGACCATCCCTAATTTTAAGTTTCTGTGGAAGATTAAATCTCTGCGGCAATTTTATTTTCCTTGTCATGTTTTCTTCAATTAATTATTCTTCTTTGAGTTCTACATT
The DNA here is from genome assembly GCF_037043375.1 of Chiloscyllium plagiosum. NCBI lineage: Eukaryota > Metazoa > Chordata > Chondrichthyes > Orectolobiformes > Hemiscylliidae > Chiloscyllium > Chiloscyllium plagiosum. The sequence goes on from NW_028270144.1 coordinate 89,518,220, forward strand.
ATCTAAATGCTGCCAATTTCTGGCTTGACAACTTTTAATCCTGAAGTAAGGCAATGCTGCTTTTATCTCTTTCTTTTGGAAGACTTTTACTTCTGTAAATAACAATGCCATTTTTAAATTTTTAAATGCCTTTAACCCTTGCACTATAACTATGCTGTACTATTTTGTTTGAATAAGGCTTTAACTGTATGAAAGAACAATGCTGTATCACTGCTTCCTAGGGCTTCTACATATTTGCAGACAAAATGGTTTCTTCCTGCCTTCTGTAGGTAAAATGGAAATTTTTCCACTTGCTACAACGAAGATGACAGTTTTACCGCTTTTTGGTAGAAAGATAGAGACCTTCCCACCTTTCAAAGTCAAAAATAAAATGCACATCTCACTATGATTTTCCAATAAAGCTTCATGGCTATAGTCTTAATACAGCTTCCTGACAAAATCAATGCTTAAATTATTCATCATTTCTTCTTCCCACAGTCTTATAAATCTTTTAACTATCCTCTATTAGATTCTGCCCTGTTTTATCATTTAAAATACCTTTTTACATTAACATCTGCCATGATGTTCCTGATGCTGCAACCTCAAAAAGAATTAAACCCACAGCCATTTGCTTTGCCATTATAGTGTGCCCTGTGGTGTGCACATACTATGGCTGCAAAGCTCATGGTGAATGTAAGTACTTCTTTCTCAACTTGTATCTTCCTTAGCTTGGTCCTTATATTTTAAAGTTCTTTTCCCCCCCTTACCTCAAAGAAAACTAACTTTATTCACAAGGCTCCAGAATGTTAGTATCCCAGACAAACCTGTAACCAGGACTGACCTGACAAGGTTCTCAGAAAAATAAGATCTAACTGGCAAATATGACTATTTGATTAAGCTCTAGCAGATCATACTGCTTCACCTACATTCCTAACCTGGTCTGAAGTGAAAATTTAAGCTGAATTTAATGGATTGTTTTCATCATTGTTACCTTATGGTATTTAACCAACTTTTATAGGTCCATCATCGAGAGCATTCTGTCTGGATGTATCACGAGCTGGTATAAACAAGGTAAAAACAAGGACTGCAGATGCTGGAAACCAGATTCTGGATTAGAGTGGTGCTGGAAATGCACAGCAGTTCAGGCAGTATCCGAGGAGCAGGAAAATCAACGTTTCGGGCAAAAGCCCTTTATCAGGAATACAGGCAAAGTGCCTGAAGGGTGGAGAGATAAATGAGAGGAGGGTGTATGAAAGAACAATTCTGTATCACTGCTTCCCAGGGCTTCAACATTTTTTGCAGACAAAATGGTTGCTTCCTGCCTTCTGGAGGTAAAATGGAAATTTTTCCACTTGCCACAACCAAGATGATTGTTTTACCGCCTTTTGGTAGAAAGATAGAGACCTTCCCACCTTTCAAAGTCAAAAATAAAATGCACATCTCACTATGATGCTCTCAATGGTGGACATATAAAAGTTGGCAAGGGTATTCGCCGTCATGCCAAATTTCGTGAGCTGTCTGAGGAAGAAGAGACATTGTTGGGCCTTTGTAACCAGTGCTTCCACATGAAGAGTCCAAGAAGGCTTGTTGTGGATGACCACTCCCAGGAGCTTGACACTCTCTACTCGTTCCATCTCTGTGCTGTTAATATGTAGGGGGAAATGAGTAACATCCCAAAAGTCAATTATGAGTTTCCTGGTTTTGCCAGCATTGTGGTTTTGTAGCACATACATATGGCAGTTAGCAGTGGGTATTGTTGGTTAAATACTATAAGGTAACAATGATGAAAACAATCCATTAAATTCAGCTTAAATTTTCACTTCAGACCAGTTTAGGAATGTAGGTGAAGCAGTATGATCTGCTAGAGCTTAACCAAATAGTCATATTTGCCAGTTAGATCTTACTTTTCTGAAAACCTTGTCAGGTATGGCAACTGTACCATTCAAGATCGGAGACAGTTACAGAGAGTGATGAACTCGGCCCGTACAATCATAAAGGCCAACCTCCCATCTACAGAATCCATCTACCAGGCCCGCTGTCAAGGAAGGGCCGCCAGCATTCTCAAAGATCCATCCCAGCCTGGCAACTTCTACCATCAGGAAGAAGGTACAGAAGCCTGAACACACGTACCAGCTGGTTTCGAAACAGTTTCTAACCTGCTGTTGTTAGAATACTGAATGGACTCAAACTCTTAACTTTCGCCGGTACTTGTATTTTAGTTTTTACTGCTATTTCCCTATTATTTACTTATCTATGCTCCTTAACTCTGTGATTTGCCTGTATTGCTCGCAAGACATAGCTTTTCACTGTGCCTCAGAACACAAGACAATAAATTCAATTCAATTCACTATCAACTAATGATTATGGTAAAGTACTGCCACCAATCCTGCTTTATAGATATTTGCATTGAAACTGTTCAGAAATATTATGACACACTTCTGTGGCAGGTGGCACTTAAATTTGGCTTTCTGGCACAGAGATAGTAACACTACCACTAGACCACAAAAGCCCAAATATTTTTATTCAACCTGTTCCAACATCTTATAACATGTCTGGAACAGGTGAGATTTGAATCTGGGCCTTCTGACACACACATGGGGCCCCTACCGCTGTACCAGAGGACCCTGATCCGGTTTTCTAGATTTAAACAAAAATCATCTTGTTCAAAGTCATGACACACTCCTCAGGAAAGTGAGACTTTTGAACCAGAATCTGCTCTTTCGGCGGTAGGGGCACTACCATTGTACAGGGCCTATTGGAATAAAAGTGTTCAGGGAGGAGGGGATTGTTAGCTCAGTTGGTTTGCAACAACAAGGGACGCCAACAGCATGGGGTTAATTCACGTACTGATGACAGTCAACATGAATGCTCACCTTCTCAACCCTCATTTCATGGCTGATGTTGTGACCCTCATGTTCAACCACCACCAGTCATCCCCATCCTCTAGGACTATGGCAACTTTGATAGAGGATGAACTAATTCTAAGTTGTGATTAGCAAAACCATATCTCAAGATTATAGCTTCTACATTACAGCAGTCACAAGTTACATTGGCTAGTTAGTCTTGGTCTTTGTTGCTATGTCTATCAAGAGACAGGCGACACATCTGACTACCAGTAACCCAATCTGGACTCCTCTTCACCACCCAAGCCCAAATGGCATCAACAGACTGGTGCTTAATGCAATCTCCCACATTAATTCCTTGAGACCATTACCTTATATAAGACATCACCAGGTTTACTCCATCAGTGGGCAATCCAAAGATACCAGCAAAGAGAAAGTGACAAATACTGCTGTGTGTGTGTGTGTGTCTGTGTGACGGAGGAAGGGCGCTGAGAGATAACTAGGAGGGTGAGGGTGGGGTGAGGTAGCTGGTGGGAAGGTGGTAGGAAGATGGAGTTGGGGGTGGTGGTGATAGATTAGAGGGGAGGGTGGAGCGGATAGGTGGCAAGGAAGATGGAAAGATAAAACAGGTCAAGAGGGCAGTGCCAAGTCGGACGGCTGGATCTGAGGTGGGGGGGCAGGGAGGAGGAGGAAACTGGTGAAATCCAAGTTGATGCCGTGTGGTTGGAGGGTCCCAAGGCGGAAGATGAGGCACTCTTCCTCCAGTTGTCAGGTGGCTTAGATTTGGTGGTGGAGGCAGCCGAAAACTTGCATGTCCTTGGTGGAGTGGAGGGGGAGTTGAAGTGGTCAGCTACAGGGCAGTGGGGTTGCTTCGTGTGCGCGTCCCAGAGATGTTCCCTGAAACATTCTGCATGTTGGCGACCTTCTCCCAAAAGTACAGGAGACTACATCAAGAACAATAGAGTCAGTAAATGAGGTGTTCAGGTGTGCAGGAAAATCTCTGCTGGATGTGGAAGGATTTTTTGAGGCCTTGGATGGAGGTGAGGGAGGAGGCGTGGCAGCAGGTTTTACACCTCTTGTGGTGGTAAGGGAAAGTGCCAGGAGTGGGTGTGTGTGGTGGGGGTGTTAGTGGGAGGCGTGAACCTGACAAGAGAGTCACAGACGGAATGGTCTCTGCGGATGGATAGGGAGGGAAATATATCTCTGGTGATGGTGTCTGAATGAAGGTGGCAGAAATGGCGGAGGATAATGCGCTGTACTGGGGATTTGTGTAGTGGAAGATGAGGACTAGGGGTTCTATCCTTGTTGTGGGTGGAGGGGTGGGGTTCAAGGGCAGAGGTGCAGGAAGTGGAAGGAATGCGCTGGTGGGCATTGTTGACCACATGGGAGGGGAAATTGAGGTCCATGAATAGGAGGCTATCCGAGATGCTCCTCCTGGGAGCATAACCAGTGGAGGCTGAGGAATTGGGAGTAAGGGATTGCATTTATACTGGAGGGGAGGTGGGAGGAGATGTAGTCCAGGTAGCTGTGGGAGTCGGTGGGTTTGAACACAAACTCATTGTTAGCCACTAATAGTTCCCATTAATAGCTATTGAATCTCCTAACCAGATTGTTATCTACTCTCTTGTCTGTCCAACTCTTGTTCTCTCTCTTTGGGCTCTAATCTCACTTATTGTTTACTCCTTACCTTCTCCCCCACCCTATTTTCTGTAGATAAACTAACATTTTCCTCAGTTCTGAGGAAGGGTCATTCAACCTAAAGGATTAACTCTCATTTCTCTCCACAGATGTTGCTAGACCTGTTGAGGTTGTAGCATAGTGTATCAATAGAATCATAGAATCCCTATAGTGTGGAAACAGGCCATTTGGTCCAACAAGTCCACATCGACTCTCTGAAGAGTATCCTACTCAGACCCATTCCCCTAAAGTATTACTCTACATTTCCCACAACTAACTTACACATTCCTGAACACTACAGGCAATTTAGCATGGCCAATTCATCGAACCTACACATCTTTGGACTGTGGGAAGAAACCGGAGCACCCCCACACAGACAAGGGGAGAATGTGCAAACTCCACATAGAACAATCGCACAAGGGTGGATTCAAACCCAGGTCCCTGATGCTGTGAGGCAGCAGTGCTAACCACTAAGCCACCATGCTGTGTAGATTTGAATCAGATTGTTAATCAACAGAGAAATTTAGTCAATTAACTTAAAGAAATGTAAAATCAGTTAAAATTCAATTCAATCACATCAAAAATAAAGAAAATTGGTGATTTGACACATTTTTATGGATCTAATTAAACTAGAGTCCCACTATTAGGTTAAAAAGAGAAAGAATCACAGAAAAGCTATAACATGCTTTTTACATTAGAGAACTTAGTGCTTACTACTACTCTGATGTTAGAAAATGAAATGAAGTGCCTACCTGTTGGCACAGTAATGGATTTGGACCATATTTTGGTTAATTGTGATACTGAAATTTTCTCATGTTAAGAATTTGGAGACACCATGGGATGATGCTACAATAAACATGATGTTTTACAAGAAAGCTTAATTACATAAATCAGACAGTATTTGACACTTGAAATTCAAGTTATGCTCAGCTTGAAAGTAAACAGAGTGAACAGCAACAGTTTAAGTAAACAAAAAAAATTCCAAAACAAGTGAAAATACCATGGCCACTAGAAATCTGAAATTGTTTCTTGCTCGTATTGAACTTGATAATTGCTGAAAAAAGTATGTGCTTTTGAATCTTTTTGTCTTGCACCCATTAGGAGAAATGCAAAAAAAATTTCAAAGGGAACCTGAAGTTATGAGAAAATTCATGTTAATTAGCTGGTAAATGGACTCTGACTGCTTAAAACATTACCATGGAGTAAACAAAACGGAACAAAGACCACAAACCTTTTGATTAAATTTTAAAAAGGCAAATTGACTCAAACTGAAAATGCTGGAACAGCTTAGCAGGTCAAGTGGCAACTGTGGAGAGAAACAGTGAAGTCTTCCTTGAAAATCTATAAACCCTATAGTGGAATCTTATACTCCACTATTTTCACTTCTCTTAATATTCCCTTGTCATTCAACCCTTCCTTTCCCTGTCTCTAGACTTGGTTAAAAACTATTACATAACTTCTTCCGGTTCTGCCTTCAAAGTGACTCAATTTCTCTTTTACACTGAAACCTGTGTGATCTACTGAGGCTTTCCTGAATTTTGTGTTTGTATTTCAGACAGGAAATGAAATACTTGCAATTTAAATATGTGGGTTACATCAGTTTAGTAGATAATTAATTTACAAATGCAGCTTATTCCTTCATCTGCTCACCTGCTATTCTTCAGAACTCGATGAATTGTTCACAGGTTATAGTGGAAGGACTGGGACCAAGTTTAGACTCTAAATGCATTAAGAATCAGATAACTCACATTAGTAATCTTTGATAATTATAATAATGCTGGACTATTCAGTATATCATCATATCACTACGATGTACTCATCCTTAAGTTCTTCTAAAAAGGCAGGTAACAAATGTCCAACTAACAAGATTTCAAAACTAGAACCACATTACTGCTGGTCTGTAGAAACACAAACATGAATTTACTACACTGGGGAGAAAAAACAGGTCAATGGGAAACATTAGGAAATAAATTGAGTGGAAATGAAAGTGAAAGATGGAATGTTTTTCTGGGCTTCAAGCAAGAGAATAACCAAAGTAAAAGGTTTTGAGGTGGTTGAAAAAATAGCAAGGTTTTGGCAAGACAAAGGGGAACTGGGCATAATTTACAATAAGTGTACGATGTCTGGTTGAGTGACCAATGATAAAGCAGACAGAAGGGGAAGTCAGCAGCTCACTGTTACAGTTCCAAGGTCCACTACAGGGCCTAATTCTCATTAAGCAGATGTCAGCATGGAGGATTCTTAAAAGTTAGCATCGAAACCTTATAGCCAGTGGAGCACAGAGAGAATACAGCATTAGCAACATGGATGGCAGATAACAGCTTCTGAACGTTAACACAAGCAGAGGGATTGGAATTAAGGAAGTTGGTAAGAGAAGCTGAGCCTAAAGGCAGTGAAAACAAGAATGAACGCAGCTAGATGTAGGAGTGCTAGCAGTTAACATTTCAGGAGGATACTGCTCATAAAGTGAAGCCATACCCCAAAGTTCCAGACTTCCCCGAAAAGGTATATGGTACAATGGATTTCAGTCAAGTATGTGGTATTTTGGACTGGTTAGATTGACATGTAGCATTTGCCAATCCTAGACTTTCCAAAGTAAGGTCACATATTCCAACAGAAACTAAAAATGAAGGACATAGATGGACCAATATTAAGCGGAAGAAATTTTGCTCTTTCAGGAGACGTCAAGAGAGGCAGTTTGAAGGCGCACCAATAGCTATTGAAACAGCAGTTAATACACATGCTGATTTTAACAAGGTATGGGTTCAAATTAGCATTTTAAACAATTTACTTATGGCATAACAATAATACAATTAGTTATAAAGTTGCATTAAAGTATCAACCAAACCATCAGATAGTCATACTGACAGGAAATCAATGTGGGAGCATGAAATACTTAAATCACAGTCTAAGGTAACCAGGTTCACAGTCACTAGCTAGCCAGAACAAAAGGCATTTATAACATTTTCCTCGCTATCACTTCACTATTTTTCTGTTAAGTATTTGCATTTTTGCATGAAACAGGAGTATAAGCGCATGAAGGACAGAAAACATTTCATATTTGGAGAAAAGCACAAGGATCTTGAATAATTTGAAACTGTGAGGATAGTGGCCATTATTTCTTCTTCTAAAAGATTTGCAATACTTGCATGTTGGTAAAACAATAAATAAATAGAAGCTATGATTTAAATAAACATTTTTTCAGTGCCTTTTTTCTTGTTTTCATATTTTCAGTAAAGCTCTATAGGATGTCCTGAAGACGTGATAAGCACTATATCACGAGTCACCAACTCTGTCCACTATGGCCAAAAAGACTGATGAATATCCTCCTCTCCAATTCACCCTTTATCCACTAGGAATGGTTTTTTCCAGCACCCTACCTAAGCATAAGATCAGGAACTCAGCAAGTGTGCAGCAAGTGTGTAAAAACATTCATATCATCACAATGTATAGATATAATTTTCTAACAGAACAGAGATAAAGTACATTAGGATATTGATGAATCAAGTTTACAGATATGGTGGCAATTTGGAAACCGTAGAAAGAGGACATGATATACTATAAAAAGCTTTGTCACTGTACTTACTAAGAAGGACAGAAAACTGTTCCAATAAGGTTACCAAGTTCGGTCCTCTCTCTCTCGCTCTCCCTAAAATTAACCCACTTATAAAGAAAGGCTGAAGAAGCTGGATCATCTCTCATTGGACAAAAATACAGATTCAAGTTTCAAAATTCATGAAGGGAATTGATGCAACGTATGCAAAGAAGTTATTAGTGCTCCACCAAGGAAATTGAGAAGATATAATTGTCAACTAGATAAACCTTATGCTAAACATAACTTCAGAAGTAATAGTCTTCTTTTGATTAAAGTTATGAATTATAGGGCCACACAGTGTCAATTCAGCTGAAACATTTAACAGGCAGACAGGTTCCTAAAGCAACGAACAGCACATACTCCTTCCTTATCCACCAAAGGAAGTATTAATATAGTAACAAAACTAACTATAACTAAGTACACTGGGTCCGAACAAATGGTTAAAGACCTGAAACAATAATTGATACTCTGCAAGTTTATGGACAGAGAAATTCCAGCATTTTCTGTTTATATTTCAAACCTCTAGCGATAGCAGTATTTTGCTTTTGTATCGATATATGAACATGTTCAAAGGCTCATTTGGCAATTTAAATAACAAGCACCATCGGAGCTAAGAGCCAAACTGAGGTAAAATTTACAAATCAATTCATTCCAAATAAAATATAACATACATAACACTATAGACAGGAGAAACTAGAATAACATTCTGATTATCAGGTTAGGGTCTCCATGTTGTCATGGTTCAATGCTCAACGATTAATCTAGCCAGTGATGGTTAGATTTTCTTGTTGGAGATAATCATTGCCTGGTAGATGTTACTTACTAAAGCTCAAATGTTGTCCAATCTTGTTGATTTGGACTTGGACTGCTTCGGTGTCTGAAGAGTAATGAATTGTACTGAATATTGTGCAACCAAACATGCCAACTTCTGACATTATTATGGAGGGAAGGTCATTGATGAAGCAGCTGAATATGGTTGGACCCAGGGCACTACCCTGAGGAACTTCTGTAATGTTATCCTGTGACTGAGATATGCGGCCTCAGCAATTATAACCATCTTCCTTGTGCTATCATCTCCAACCAGTAAAGAGTACTCCCTAATACTGCAACTTTGGTAGGGCTTCTTGATGCTACAAAATGCAAATACTGTCTTGATGTCAATGACTGTCAGCCTCACTTCCCCTCGAGTTCAGCTCTTTTGTCCACGTTTGAACCAAGTCTGAGGAGCTCAGCAGGCCTGGCACATACGGAAGCTAAGAAAGTCAGTCAATTTAGAAGATAATGTAGTAACCATAACAATGATCTTACTCAACAAAAAGCACAGAATTTGGTGCTAAATCTTATTGTTGACAGGTGGCAATATTGATTAAGAATAAAATTGCAGTGCTGAAAAGAGAGTATGGTCTAGAGGCGAAAATGACAGAGTGTAGCTAAAAAAGAGGTACCTTTACAGTATTGGGTATATTCTCTAAAGCACCACAAATTAGCAAAACTTCTTTTGAAGCCATAAGAGACATTTATTGACCAAAGTTATAGATATATTGTAACACTTCTAAACAGGTTGATTAGATAATATCTACAGGGGAAACGTAAGCAGGAATTTTTCATGGAGGATTCGATGTAGAATTCACTGCCAACAAGTGTAGAAGAAGCAGAAACTATCAACCATTTCCAAAGGAAATAGGACATGAGAAAAATACACTTGCAGGGTGAATGGGGTTGAGGGGGATATGGACCCAGTGCTGGCAAATGGCACTAGATGAAGTTAGGATATCTGGTCGACATGGACAAGTTGGACTGAAAAAGGTCTGTTTCCGTGCTGTACATCTCTATGACTCTCTAAGAAATAATAACCCCCTTTTAGTATACAACAGAGAGAAAGGAAAGGCAAATAGCCAAGAAAAAATGAGCAATGGAGAATTCTTTGAGATTAAGATTGATCCCTTTTTCCTGAATTAACTGGTCAGTTCAGCTCTCTCTCCACTGCACCAATGTTTGACTAATGCATTAAATGGCACTATTGGGAAAATCAGAAACATCAAATTTAACATTTGCATTAATGCCCCTACTAAAAAAAATCTGAATAACAAAATAATTCTGCTACACAGTGCTGCTATAAGTTTGTTGTTTGCAAGCTTAGAACGGAAACCTCTATTGTTCAGCAGTATACTGCAGATGGAATAAAATTTGCTCTGTGTTTTATCTGTCAAGTACAGTGAAATCATACCTATACAGTTCTGTGCCAGGAAAACATCTACAATAGGACCAGGCACCAGCAAACTCACACTATTTTATTATTCTGGAGACTGTTTCTTGCTGCTTCTGAAATGTTAGGGAAAGAAGCCTGATGTTTAAAAGTAACACAATCTAACTGAAGTTCAATTAAAAAATACGAAAAGTGGTCAAACAATTAAATTTATCTCTGGAGTTGTACCACAGATATTTTCTTGAATCTGTTTTTAAAATCAATGCTTGACCTCCTTTCACACCATTATAAAAGTAAACCCCAGGCTCCATTTGTACACTGATGACAATGAGCTCTGCATTACTCATCCCCTCTCATTACACACCCTCATCTCTGATATGTCGTGTTACTTATATAACATCCAACACTGGATAAACAGAATTGCTTCAAAGTAAGTAGAACAAAAACTGCTATACTTGCCTGTGTCCTTGGTTGCCCTACCATGCTGCACCCTCTACGCGTTTGTTCGCTTTCAATGTACTTGCACCAAATCCCATTAGCCCTGTGCTCACTTGTCTATATTGGCTCCCAAGTGATGAACAGACTTCAAAAGTTCTCATCAAAGTTCAGATCTATTCATTGGCAGACCTATCCTTATTTTCTACCTCTTCCAGCCCTGCAATCCTCCATTATTTCTATATTCCTTCAATTCTGGCCTCTTGTAGGAACACAGAAACAGGTGTAGGCCTTTCAGCCTGTGAACCTGTTCCAGCATTCAATGAGATTATGGGTGATCTGTGACCACACTCTATATGTCTACCTTTGGTCCATATTTCTAAATATCTTTGCTTAACAAAAAACGTTTTTTTATTTCTGCTTTAACCTAACAACTAATCCAGTATCAATTGCCATAATTCTTTGACTATACTCCCTAGTTCTACAATCTCCAAGCAATGGAAATTGTTTGTTTATCTGCCCTATCGTTTCCTGTTAATATCTTGAAAACTTTGATCAAATCACCCCTTAACCTTCTTAATTTGTATAAGCTCTCCTCATCATAACCCCTGAAGCTCAGGTATCCTTCTTCTAAAACTATGTTGTATTCATTCTAAAGCCAACATACCCACTTCTCAGATGTGGTGCCCAGATCTGCTCTCAGTATTCCAAGCAGGGTCTAGCAGGGTTTTGGATAACTGCAGCATAACTTCTGCAACCTTACACTCCAGTCCTCTAGATATAAAGGCCTGCATTCCATGAGCTTCCTTGATTATTTTCTGCATCAGTTTGTGACATTTTAAAGATTTATCCATCTGAACCCTAAATCTCTTTGGACATCAAACGTATTTCATTTTATACCATCTAGAAAGTACCCTGATCTATTTTTTTTGGTCCAAAATGGATTACCTCACACTTACTTAGATTGAGCCCCATTTACTACAGTTTTGCCTATCCACTTAGTACATCAATATCCCTTTGTAATTTTAATATAAAGATTACAACACCACCTAACTTTGTCCTCAGCAAATGTGGTATATGAGATTGTCCAAATCATTAATAAATAATAGTAATAACTGAGGCCCTAACACAGATTCTTGTGGAACAGTAGTTGTCACTTCCTGCCAATCTGAGTTCTGACCCATTATCACTATTTGCCGTCGCCTGTCATTCAAACAAAATTCCTATCTATGTCAGTAATTTGCCTTTAAATCCATGGGCTTCCATTTTAGTTAACAGTCTCTCAAAGGGGCCTTTATCAATGCTTTCTGGATATCCATAAACAACATCCATAGATGTCCACTAGCTTATTCACTTCTTCAAAAAAATTAAATGAAGTTTGGCAGGCAGAACCTACCTGCTATTAATCCATGCTAGCTCTCCCTGCTTAACTGAAAATTTTAAAGGTGTTCAATTACCCTATCCTTGATTACAAACTCCAACAATTACCCCACCGTGAATGTAAGGCTAACTAGTCTGTAGTTCGGGGATGGAGGGGATTTGTCTACGATGCTCTTCAGAGGTACGGTGCAGACTCCATGGGCTAAATGGCCTCTATCTGTACGGTAGGGATTCTGTGATGTTAATTCCTCTGGATTTTCTCTTTTGTCCTTACCCAATTTTAATTACTCCAATGTCAGTGGCCATGCTAAACCTCGCTGCTTCTCACCCGCTTTCGATGTTTTTTAAAACCCACCACTTCAGCCAGCATGTTGGTCACATCTGGTAACACTCACGTAGCAGAGTGTAAAATTTTGGTTAAAAATTGCAACAGAAATACAAGCAGTTTCAGTTCTCACAACCTCACAACTACCAACAGCCAACCATTTACTTAAAATGATTAGTCAATAGTGAATACACAAAACAAGAAAAGAGACTTTCATTCAAAGGATTAGCACTAAACTAATAATCAGGTCAGTTTGACCTTCATTCCAACCTAAATCCTGGGAGGTGTTAAAACAGCATTATAAGACCATAAGATGTAGAGCAGAATTAGGCCATTCAGTGTCTTGGGTCTGCTCTGACATTCAATAAGATTGTGTCTTATCTGACAATCCTCAACTCCCACTTTAACCCACCTATTCTCTATAATCCTTCATCCCTTGCTGGTTAAAAGCCTTGAATATATGCAACAACTCAGACTCAACAGCCCACTGTGGTAAAGAAATCCACAGGTTCATTATACTAAGAGAAGAAATTACTTTTCATCTGGGTCTTAAATGAATGACTTCTTATTCAGAGTTAAAATCACACAACACCAGGTTATAGTCCAACAGGTTTAATTGGAAGCACACTAGCTTTCGGAGCGACGCTCCTTCATCGGGTGATAGTGGAGGACACAATTCTAAGGCACGGAATTTATAGCAAAAATTTACAGTGTGATGTAACTGAAATTATACATTGAAAAATACTTGATTGTCTGTTGAGTCTTTCATCTGTTCGAATACCATGATAGTTTCACTTCTTTCATGTGTAAATCATAAAATCTTTTTTAAAATTAAAAAGTTGCATTCTCAGGTTAGCTGTAACAATGGGTGTTAACTAGACAATATGTTGATAGTGTTAGCCCCTTGTGTTCTCTGTCTATGCCATGATGTTTAGATTGTTATCTCACCTTTTAGATTAGAATCAGAGTTTTACATGAATTCATGCAGTTTTTGAGCAAAGTACAATGTAACTCTGCAAGGACAAATTCACCCCACAAAATATATGTGTGCATGTGGGTCTTTGTCTGTCGGTCTCTGTGTGTTTGTCTATCTGGGTTGGGGGTTGTGAGTGTGAGGGAGAGTGTAGTCCAACAGGTTTAAGTGTGAGGGAGAGTGTGAGGGAGAGTGTAGTCCAACAGGTTTAAGTGGAAGCACACCAGCTTTCGGAGCGACGGTCCTTCATCAGGTGATAGTGGAGGGCTCGATCGTAACAGAATTTATAGCAAAAATTTGCAGTGTGATGTAACTGAAATTATACATTGAAGAATTGATTGTCTGTTAAGCCTTTCATCTGTTAGAATACAGTGATAGTTTCACTTCTTTCATGTGTAAATCACAAAACCCTTTTTTTTAAAGTTGCATTCTCGGGTTAGCTGTTAACAATGGTGATAGCTAGACAATATGTTGAAGGTGTTAGCCCCCTGTGTTCTCTGTCTATGACCTGATGTTTAGATTGATTCCAATCTAAAAAGTGAGATAACAGAGTTTTACATAAATTCATGCAGTTTTTGAGCTCAGAGTTCTACATGAATGCATGTGGTTTTTGAGCAAAGTGCAATGTAACTCTGAAAGTACCAAAAACATTCACCACACAAAATATATGTTTGCATGTGGGTCTTTGTCTGTCTGTGTGTGTGTCTGTCTGGGGTGGGGGTTGTGAGTGTGAGAAAGTGTGTGTGCGCGTGTGTGCGTGTGTATAGTGAGTGCAGAGTGTCTTATGTCTGTGAGGGGGTGCATGTGTGGGAGTCTGTGTGTCTATAAGGGTGTGTGTGGGTGTCTGTGTGCGCGTGTGTGTATCTGTGTCCGTGTGTATGTGAGAGTGTGTGTGTGTAGGAATATCTGTGTGTGTGTGTGTAGTGCAATGGTGATCACCTGTAATGTGACATGAACCCAAGGTCCCGGTTGAGGCCCTCCCTATGGGTACCGAACTTAGCTACCAGCCTCTGCTCAGCCACTTTCCTCTGCTGCCTGTCCCGAAGTCCACCTTGGAGGATGGTCACCCGAAGGTCCGAGGCTGAATGTCCTGGACCACTAAAGTGTTCCCCAACTGGGAGGGAACCCTCCTGTCCGTTGATTGTTGTGCGGTGCCCATTCATCCGTTGTCATAGCCTTTGCTCGGTTTCCCCAATGTACCATGCCTCCGGGCATCCCTGCCTGCAACGTATAAGATAGACAATGTTGGCTGAGTCACATGAGTACCTGCCATGTACACGGTGGGACGTGTTCCCACGCGTAATAGTGGTATCTATGTCCACAATCTGACACGTTTTGCAGCATCCACCGTGACAGGGTTGTATGGAGTTGTCCTGAGAGCCGGGCAGTTTGCTACGAACAATGATCTGTTTGAGGTTTGCGGTTGTTTAAAGGCAAGTAGTGGAGGTGTGGGGAAGGTCTTGATGAGGTGCTCATCCTCATTGATAATGTGTTGCAGGTCACGAAGAACATGGCGTCTTCACCTTTGACAACCAGTTCGTCATCCAGATACACAGAACACCATGGGGACCAAATTTGCACCCCAATATGCCAACATTTTTCTGCACAGGTTCAAACAAGACTTCTTCTCTATGCAGGATCTCCAACCAACATTATATACCAGGTACATTGACGACATTTTCTTCCTCTGGACCCATGGCGAGGAGTCACTGATAAAACTACACAGTGACATCAACAAGTTTCATCCCACCATCAAACTCACCATGGACTACTCTCGACTATCTGTCTCATTCTTGGACACATGCATCTCCATCAAGGACGGACATCTCAGCACCACACCCTAACGCAAACCCACGGACAACCTCACAATGCTACACTTCTCCAGCTTCCACCCAAAACATATTAAAACAACCATCCCCTATGGACAAGCCCTACGCATACACCGGATCTGCTCAGATGAGGAGGAACGTGACGGGAACCTGGAAGTACTCAGGGATGCTCTCACAAGAACGGGGTACAATGTCCAACTCATCGAACGCCAGTTCCGACATGCCACAGCAAGGAACGTGTAATGACCTCAAGAGACAGACATGTGCTGCAACCAACAGGGTACCCTTCGTTGTTCAGTACTTCCCAGGAGCTGAAAAACAACGCCATGTTCTTCATGACCTGCAACACATCATCAATGAGGATGAGCACCTCGCCAAGGCCTTCCCACACTTCCACTGCTTGCCTTTTATCAACTGCCAAATCTCAAATAAATCATTGTTCATAGCAAGCTGCCCAGCTCTCAGGACAACGCCATACAACCATGTCACGGTAGGTGCTGCAAGACGTGTCAGAGTGTGGACATAGGTACCACCATTACACGTGGGGACGCCTCCCACCTTGTACGTGGCAGGTATTCATGTGACTCAGCCAACGTTGTCTATCTTATACGTTGCAGGCAAAGATGCCCTGAGGCATGGTACATTGGGGAAACCGAGCAAAGACTACGACAATGGATGATTGGGCACCGCACAACAATCAACAGACATGAGTGTTCCCTCCCAGTTGGAGAACACTTCAGCGGTCTGGGACATTCGACCTTGGACCTTCGGGTGACCGTCCTCCAAGGCAGACTTCAGGACAGGCAGCAGCGAAAAAGTGGCTGAGCAGAGGCTGATAGCTAAGTTCGGTACACATAGGGAGGGCCTCAACTGGGACCTTGGGTTCATGTTACATTACAGGTGACCACCATTGCACTATACACACACACAGACACACACCCTTACAGACACACATACTCTCACACTCTCTCAGGCATCCTCTCAGAGACTTAGACCACTCTACACTCATGCACACACACATATACATATACATTCTCTCAAACATTCACAACCCCCTCACCCCAGACACACACTCCCACACTCACACATGCACCCCCCTCTCAGACTTCAGACACTCTACACTCACTACACACACATATACACTCTCCCTCACACTCACAACCCCCAACCCAGACGGACAAACACACATATACAGACAGACAAAGACCCAAATGCACACATATATTTTGTGGGGTGCATTTGTACTTGCATGAATTCATGTAAAACTCTGTTATCTCACTTTTTAGATTAGAATCAATCTAAACATCATGGCATAGACAGAGAACACAGGGGGCTAACACCTTCAACATATTGTCTAGCTAACACCCATTGTTACAGCTAACATGAGAATGCAACTTTTAGAAAAAAGGTTTTGTGATTTACACATGAAAGAAGTGAAACTATCATGGTATTTGAACAGATGAAAGATTCAACAGACAATCAAGGTATTTTTCAATGTATAATTTCAGTTACATCACACTGTAAATGTTTGCTAGAAATTCTGCGCCTTAGAATTGTGTCCTCCACTATCACCTGATGAAGGAGTGGCGCTCCGAAAGCTAGTGTGCTTCCAATTAAACCTGTTGGACTATAACCTGGTGTTGTGTGATTTTTTAACTTTGTACATCCTAATCCAACATCGGCATCTCCAAATCTTATTCAGAGATTAGATTCTCTGGTCCAAGACTCTCCCATAAGGAAAAACAACCTTTCCACGCTACACATAACAAGGTTGCCCCTCATTCTTCTAAATTTCCATGAGTACGGGCCCACCTTTCTTAATCTCTCCTCGTAAGACAGTGCCTCCACACCCGTTAACAGCCCTAGTGAACTTTCTGTGCAATGCCACCAATCCCTGTATGGCTTTCCTCAATAAGGAAACCAAATCTGTTCAGAGCTCCAGCTGTGTCTGCCTATTGCCTAGTATAGTTTAAACAATGATGTGGAGGTGCTGTTGTTGGAATGGGGTGGACAAATTTAAAAATCACACAACATCAGGTTGTAGTCCAACAGGTTTATTTGGAAGTACTAGCTTTGATGGACTATAACCTGGTGTTGTGTGATTTTTAACCTAGCTTTAGCAAACATTGCTAATCAAACTCTTTGAAATAAAAGGTCAACATTCCATTTGTCTTCCTTATTATCTGCTGAACGTGGATGCTAGCTTTTTCTAATTCATGCATTAGCATTCCCAATTTCTTCAGTTCTGTAGCTTTCTGCTGTCTTTCACTATTTAAATAATATTCAGCTCCTCTATTCTTCTTGCAAAAGGGAACAAGTTCACATTTTGTCCCACAGTAAATATCAACTCCTGGGTTTTCGCCACTTGCAGACCCTTTGCAGATTCTGTGCCATCTACAAACTTGGCCAGAGTACATTCACTTTCTTCTTCCTAGGTATTAATCCATACAATTATTTACATTTTAACTGTAGCACTGATCCTTTAAGTACATCACTATTTACAGGTTACCACACTGAAAATGGCCCCTTATTCCAACTTCCATTATTTAACCAATCCTCTATGCAAATATATTACTTCCAACACTGTGGTCTCAAGTTTTATTAAGCTCTATTCCTGAAGAAGGGCTTTTGCCTGAAACGTCGATTTTCATGCTCCTCAGATGCTGCCTGACCTGTTGTGCTTTTCCAGCACCACTCTAATCTAAACTCTGGTTTCCAGCATCTGCAGTCCTCACTTTTGCTTGTTTTATTAAGTAGCCTAGTGTCTGCTAACATATCGTACATCTTCAGAAAATCTAAATACATTACATCCACTGCTTCTCCTTTATCTATTCTGCTTATTTTCTTAAAGAAATCTAATAAACTGAAGTTTGAAATGGAGAGAAATAAAGTCAATCAAATCTTGAGGTCTGCAGCACAGAAAGTGACCCTTTCGCCTGGGTCCGTGTCAGTAAATAGCAACAATTTATTTTTACTTCTAATGTACAGTGTGTAGTTTTAAATGTGAAAGTAACAAAATGATTTAATCCTAGGCATTTCATACACACTTATCAAGAAGTTGGCAAGGTAGATGTCTATCATCCCAACCCCAATCCATGCCTCTAACTTTCAAAACAAACTAATACTTATCAAAATCTGGTAACTGTAGCAAAATTAATTCTCTCCATCAACTATTTAGTATCAAGCTTGTCAGTTGTTAAAAAGAAATGAGAGATCTGGGTAAAATATGCACTGACCCTACCTCCTTAAAAGAAAGCTCCCTGTAATAATTGCAAATCCATTATTTTGAAATTCTCAAGATGAGCGATGTCAGGGCCAGGAACTTTGCAAATCCAGCACATCAAGAACATAGTTTTGTTTTCTTTATTCTTGCATGGAATGTGGGTGTCACTGGCAAATGCCATTCAGACTTACATTTCTAAGAATGAAGCATACACTTCTTTTCCTAGAAGTGTGTGGTGGCACAAAAACAGTTATCACCTGAGTTAAGTGTGTCATTTGTACCCATATGGTTTCTGAGACCAGGTAAAGTACAGTTATCAGATTACATGACTCACACACTCTGTGGCTCAGCTAGGACCATGATTCCAGTGGAACCGATAACACAGCTTCCACTGAAATAGTATATCCAGTTCTAGACAGAAATAATGTAGTATAAAGTTCTACTGTCAAGAACATTTCATTACTCTTTTAAATCACTGATGACTATTTGTACCCATTTCATTACAGCAAAATAGTTGACAAAAAAGACACGAGAATATGAAGCGTCAAGTCACAGATCCGTTTCTGGTGGGTTCTTCAGCAACACTGAATGAATTTGAAAGAATAGATTAAGATCTTCAAAGGAAATTTCCACATTCTTTATTGTTTTGCACTATATTATTGTTAGTTTGTTTGAAGTTAATGTCTGACAAGCTTATGCTATTACTAGACATACTAAAACACATGAAGAACATGTTACAACAGAACCAAAAACTTGGTCATGCAGAATGTTAAAAGAGAAGCAAGAATACAGGAAAAACGATCTGAAAAGGCCAAGCCCCTTTGTGATCAACAAATCATTTGCAGGATCATGAATTTTATAAAAACACAATTTCCAATTGGAGATAAGTGTCAAGACAAATCTCTGAAACTGCTTTCACTATAAAAGGAAATAGCGAAACAACTTTTATCATTACAAACTACTTTTCTGGTCAGTAAAATTCTCAAGTATAATCCCAGCAACACATAAAAGTATTGTACTGCATTTGATTACGTATCTGTGTCTATCTTCTAGTTTTTCATCCTAGTTTAAAAGAATGAGGTAACTAGCTTTCATTTCATTTGCCAAACAATTCACAAAACAGTGACAAAAAGTGAATAGCAGAGAATTTGGCTAAAAGCCTAGAATAGGGTAACTGTCACTTTGACTCATCAGAAATGTCACACAGACAACAAGCACTACTTATTTAACTAATTCAAACACTGTTCATATAAATACTGTAAAAATTTAGTTATACAATGATAATTATCAGAAAACTCACTTAAAGGTAGAAAACATTTCAACAAATAAAAAGGATGTAGATAAACCAAGTCAGGTATCAAGCAGCTATAAATAGATGAAGAAGCAAACCAATTGCATCACAAACTACGTTTTGAAAATATTTCAGGATTCAAAAACAGGAATTAAATTTGTAATGTAAGCTTTAGTAAAAGAAAAATTAACATCTATTGCATTACATGTAGCACACTTCAAAAACATATCGCTAACAGTGGAGAGCTTTTAAGTGTTGTAAAGATGACATACATTTCATAGCTTTTTCTTCTTTTGTACCAAATACCAAACACTGCTGTACAGTCTAAAAAACGCAACTTTAAATTTTCAGTCAAGTAGTGATTCATATAGCTCATCTATAAAAATATTTTTTGCTATAAATATAAATATTTGAAATTCTCTACTCTGCAATGCACAAAAGCTCAAGTCATTAGGCACATTCAAGTAAACATCAATAGATTTCTAGTTATTTATAACATCTAGGATTTTGGGAAGCATTAGCAAATAGCATATAAGTAAATAAGCCATGATTCAGAATGGACCATTCCTGACCCATGTTCCCACAGAATTATTAATTAACTCCCACTTTCTTTCCTTGTACCAGCTTTTCCAAAGCAAATACATCAAGGCTAGATTCCGTTGCTCCCGATGCGGTCTCCTCTACACTGGGGAGACTGGGCGTCTCCTAGCAAGCGCTTTAGGGAACATCTCCGAGATACCCGCACCAATCAACCACACCACCCCGTGGCCCAACATTTCAACTCCCCCTCCCACTCTGTCGAGGACATGGAGGTCCTGGGCCTCCTTCACCGCTGCTCCCTCACCACCAGACGCCTGGAGGAAGAACGCCTCATCTTCCGCCTCAGAACACTTCAACCCCAGGGCATCAATGTCGACTTCAACAGCTTCCTCATTTCCCCTTCCCCCACCTCATCCTAGTTTCAAACTTCCAGCTCAGCACTGTCCCCATGACTTGTCCGGACTTGTCCGACCTGCCTAGCTCCTTTTCCACCTTGCCTCTCCACCCTCTCCTCCCTGACCTATCACCTTCATCTCCTTCCCCACTCACCCATTGTACTCTATGCTACTCTCTCCTCACACCCACCCTCCCCTAGCTTATCTCTCCACGCTTCAGGCTCACTGCCTTTATTCCTGATGAAGGGCTTTTGCCCGAAACGTCGATTTCGAAGTTCCTTGGATGCCGCCTGAACTGCTGTGCTCTTCCAGCACCACTGATCCAGAATCGAGATTGGATCCTTGCACTGTCTTTACCATAAATAAATTCTTGCATCACTCCCTCAAAGTAGAAATAATAAATTAGATCAGTAAAAATTCTCCCATCATAATCACTTATTAGCCCTTATTATTTTATTTCTACACAGATGTCCATATTTTTTTCATTAAAAGTTTCTATATCTTTACTCAAGATCAATCTCAATTATTATAAATTCTTGTTTTTTTTTGTTTTGAATTTTTTTGGAGTAACATCTGCCTCTCAAGTCAGTGGACATGTTAATGCGTGCTTCCAAATGTAGCAGTTTACTTTTGAAAATAATACAGCTACCAACATTTTTATTGATTACAATATGATCTATCCTCTGTCATTATATTTCCAGATTTTAGAATACAGATTGTTCTGAACAGAATTGAAGCTGGGCCATAAATGTTATGACAAAAACACTATCTGTATAATGCATGATATATCCTTGTAAAAGAACATCACCCTGTTCCACCTTATCCCACTCCTTTGGTAAATTAAATGAACTTCAGCCATAACATTGAAACAGAATATTATGTATCCAACTTAATTTGTATTCCCTCACAGACAATCAAAAATCTATTATCAAATTACCCAGTCAAAAATTCAAGGTATGGAGCATTATTTTACCGCACAGCTAATTACCTATTACAACAGTCAAAAACTCAGACTCTCACCTGTTTACAGTATGAAGAATGCCATTTGGCTCATCATGCCTATGATATTTAACAAAGATTGACTACACAAATCCCATTTTCCAGGTCTTGGCCCATGGAACTGGAGGCTGTGCAATGCAAGTCAATATGTACTGCATAAACGTTATAAGAGCTTCTGACTTAACCAGCTTTTCAGGTGGAGTTCAAGATTCCCACCAATGAGTAAAAAAAAAATTTCTCCTCTACTCTTGAAATCTTCTACCTCTTTCCTTAAACTTATGCCGCATGGCTAATGATCCCCTACTAATGGAAAGGTGCCTTCCTATCCACTCTGTATTCCTCAATTTTATATATCCCTATCAAGTCCCATCTCAATCTTTGTTGCTCCAAGGATGTTATTGCACTAGAGAGGATGCAGAGATGATTTACCACTATGATGTTGGACTGAACTCTTTGGAAAGATTGGATAGGACAAGGTTCTGAAGACGTATAGACTGGAAGACCATTTTGTTGACTGCACAAAACATGTCTTTAAAATTTGGTTGTTTAACAATTTAAGTGTCTGCTACACTTCTGATCTGACCTCACTTTCGTTTTCTGCCTGAATGGCTAGCTAAATGGAAACTTAAATTAAGACAGTGATTAGTCATTTCCCAATCTTCTGGACTTGGCCAAGTTCAAAGATTGCCAATTATCTATTTCGTCATACCAGAACTGAAATATTAACTTTGCTTCTTTCTCCACAGATGCTGCCAGATCTGCTGAGTTTCTCCAATATTGTGTTTATTTAAATGCCAATTGCTGGAAATTCAAAACATGAACAGCAAATTCAAAAATGCTCAATAGATTTGGAAAGAAAATGAGAATTAACAGTTCCAAGTGATAAACTTTTGTCAGAACTGGAAACTTCTACAGGAATAGGCCCTCGAAAGTTCAGAGACAGGGAAGGTCAGAGTAGAATGAATAGAGGAGGAATGAACATAACAGTAGATAACTTAAAATTATTGAACTTGGTCAAGTCTAGAAGGTTGGGAAATGACTAATCAAAGTTTTATTCTAAGCTTTCTTTAAGCTCTATTGCAGCTATGTGGGCAGAAAAGAGAGATCAGATCAGACGTGTAGCAGACACTTAAATCAGTGTACAACCAAATCTTAAAAACATACTGTATATCGACTGGGGTATCCAACAAAATGGTCTTCCAATCTGTGTTTTGCCTCCTTACTGCAAAGGAGATCAGTGGAAATATAGAATTGTGAAACTAAAGAAGTGCAACTAATCACTTCAAAATAGTTAGGTTTTGCCTTCAAATCCTAACCATCGTTCCCACTTTATTCAGACAATAGATTCTGGCAATGATTCTCCTTTTAAGATTTACCATTTCTCTCGACCCATCTTTCTTGATTTGTCCTATTACCGTCCTTTTCTATCTTGAGCTATTATTCCTCTATCATTCAATTACTTCTGCTTTATCACAAACCACTCTTCTGCTCCTGGCTGCTCATACCCTCACCTGCCCCCCAAAAAGACACACACACAACTTCCACTTCGTGTGTTTCCTAAAAACCTGTGACATCTCTAAAATATTCCAATTCTGATAAAAGATTACCAGTCTAAAATGCCAACCGTTTCTCATTTCACCTATGTTGCCTGGAACATTGACTAGTACCAGTATTTTGTTTATAAACATCATCTATTATTCTGTACAGTTGATTTCTTTCTTTGGACTGTTCAAATCAAGTTTGCCATTGCTCACAGTAAACCTCATTTCCTCAATACCACCCCTTCTGCTAACGTATCCAAAACAATTAATACTGTGAACGTCAAATCAAAAAGAAGAGAATGAAGAAAGAATGCCTAAGGAGACAAAATTAAAGTCACTTAATTAGTGGGATGTGGATTTTCCTCTGGTGATTCATCAGAGTTCACAATCTCAGCACTTTAGTAATGGTACCTTTAATTCTTCAACATGTATTTTCAAGGGAGCCCTTCAATTGCTGGACTCATTAAAGTGTTATTTTTGACATCATGATCCTAATTGAAAGTCTGGAAATACTAATTACCAGATCAGAAATGATTGCCTTTGTAATCAGAGAGGAGTGGTTATTACAAAATGCCAATGCAAAACTGAATCATTACAAGATAAAGATAGATACAGAAAATTATACCTAGTCTAGCCCAAAACTAAAACTCTCCACATATATATTAAATAAGGATTTTACCTTGATTACTGTAACCAGATGGCAGTTATTCTCAATATGAACAACTTTCTACTATCTGCCCAAAACTTGCTCTTCAGTTTGAACCTGGTCTCCTTTTCCTCATGGCATAGCATGAATGATGCGCTGCATTTATCTTTTTACATAATTTATTGTTTCATATAAGCCTTGATAAAGTCCGTCAGTTGCCTTCTTTCAAAGATAAGTAGCGCAAGTTCCTCCGCTCCTCTCATGATTATATTTTTCGATGCTGGGGTTTAGCTGGGACTGCACTGACATTTTGATTGAAAATGCAATAGAAAAAAATTGCATTTCCTAATTGGGAATCATCTAAAAACAAATCAGCCAATTTGCTGAAAAGGTTAGGCATTGGCTCGGAGGTGCGATGACATTTGGCTCAGTATGTAAAACCAGTTTATAATATATACGCAATAACATGTTCTCACAGGTCCGTACATCCAAAATCAGCGGACAAACAAACAAAGCTGATAGATGGCAGGGAAGAACAAAAAGCTGACGTAGAACTGAAACTGAGAAGGGAACAACAGATGGAGGAGGGGGAGGGAGGCTGTGTATGGCCTGAAGGTAGCAGAGGAGGATCATAGTCGAGGTTGACAGGTCGGATCCTCAGTACTCACGCACTGCACCATTTCTATCAGAGTGCCATTTGTCAAACGACATTCGGAATATCACTTGCAATGTGCAGGCAGGGTTCAGCTACTGATGATCACTGCGCCTGGACCCAGCCCACACAGACTGGGCGAATCCATGGCCAGGCAAAGTGATCGGTAACAAGCATCACAACAATAAAAGCGGTGGCGTGGCTCTGCTGTCATGGTTCGACCTCTTCGATGAAAACCAAACACCAACAAAAATAAACCTGTCACAGGCGAGTCAGTCCCACTCAACTGCTTTGTCAGATTAAAAGGTGCGCCACCCAATTCGGTTTTCCCCCACTCACCTCCTGACGAATGGATTTTTTTAGATTTCCTGGGGAAAGACATCTTGCAGCGGCGGCAGGGAGGTGAGGTGAGCGGAGCTGAGCTGCTGACTGTCACTGACATGCTCCTGTCCGCCAGAAGCGGCCTCTCTGCGGCGCTCCTTCTCTCCACTCTCTGGCGCCAAGCAGCAGCGCCATGTCTCTGATGGGACCCACGCGTAATTATTGGATAACCGCAAGTAGAGTGAGCGCAAAGAGAAGAAAGCACTTAGCAATTAATAAGCAACTAGAAAGGGGTTATCAGTGGTACACAGTCTTCGACTCTGTCATTTTCCTGTCCGTTTACAATGCACTGTAATTTGTAGAACATCAAAGAACACTCTGGGGAGTGACAGATTCAGTGTGAACCCCAGTAATCCCTGTCATTCGGTTCTGCGTTTTCTTGAGAGTTTATGGTTTTAAAATTCAATGTGTGAATTAGAGTTACATCCTAAACATAGTTAAGGAGCTATTGGAATTAATTCCAAAATATCCAGGAGCAAATTCGAATTAATGTGGAGTCAAAGAGTTCCCTCACCGTTCTCTGGTTGTATTTAAGAGTTTAATATAGTGTGATTACTGAGCCACTACCTTTATATCCCTTTTTAGTAAACAAACTAGTTGTTCGCTCTATTATGGACAGCTTCTCTTCCACTAACTTTTCCTGTTGCTACCTACTCCAGAACTCTGTTGTAACCTGCTCCTTAAAGTTTCTTATCCTATGTCACCTCTTCATTATGATCTTCAATCTGTCCAGTTTGCCAGATTCTCTGCATGTTTCTAATTTTTTAAAAGTATTCACTGGATGTGGGCATCACTGTCTAAGCAACCATTTATTGCCTATCCCTAATTGCCCAGAGAACAGTTAAGTATCAATCACATTGCTATGGGTCTGGAGTCACACTTAGACCAGACCAGGTAAGGTCAGCTGTGAATCAGATGGGTTTTTCTGATAATTCACAATGGTTTCATGGTTATCATTAGACTCTTGATACCAGTGATTACTTTTCTTTACTCCAGATAACTTTACTGATTTAATTAATTTGTTACATGTTATAGATAGCAGCTACCATTTAGGGTGATAGATACCAAGGTCAAATAACAAGACAACATCCAGAAGCAACAGAAAGATTTATGAGAGAGAAAATGAAGGCCAAGCCATCTGCTCAACAACTGAGGATGAAAGAAAGATGGATCCAGAATGCATGTACACCCCATACCAAATGGTCTTTGCTCTGGATTCACAGTAACAATGCAATGTCAGCAACCAGAATTGTGACATTCCCAAGGAGAGACTGTTTACAAGTCAATATGATTCTGACTTTTTATGACTAGAGAAGCCTGCTAAATGGTTTCATTACAGTGACAAATATCAAAAAAATTCTTAGTGTTGACGGTGGCTATACTAGGGAGCAGTGGTGAACTCCACAACAAAATGGCAACTAACAGAACAGTCTCTGGCTTCTGATTGAGTCAATTTCCATTGACCAGGGATCTGTTACAACTATAAATTCATTGGATAATTAAATGTTCAGTCAATAAAATGGGGTGGGGGGTGTTGGAAGATGGGTAGTCAGAATATCAGGATATCATAAACACTCAAATCGATCAGAAATAGTCAAATGGGGAGAGGCTGACAGTAGCCAATCCTTTTACAACTTTAATTAACCTCCAACAACAGACTTAAAACAGATGTAGGCCTGATTTGTGCAAGAAAACAAATGCCAATGCCATCAAGGGAGTCAAGAACGCAAATTCAATGCTATTCTGCTGAACTATTTATGGAAAATGAGGAGAAAGTGAGGTCTGCAGATGCTGGAGATCAGAGCTGGAAATGTGTTGCTGGAAAAGCGCAGCAGGTCAGACAGCATCCAGGGAACAGGAGAATCGACGTTTCGGGCATAAGCCCTTCTTCAGGAATGGGGAAAGTTTGTCCAGCAGGCTAAGACAAAAGGTAGGGAGGAGGGACTTGGGGGAGGGGCGTCGGAAATGTGATAGGTGGAAAGAGGTCAAGGTGAGGGTGATAGGTCAGACTGGGGTGGGGGCGGAGAGGTCGGGAAGAAGATCTCAGGTTAGGAAGGCGGTGCTGAATTTGATGGATTTGACTGAGACAGGGTGGGGGGAGGGGAAATGAGGAAACTGGTGAAATCCGAGTTCACCAGTTTCCTCATTTCCCCTCCCCCCCACCCTGTCTCAGTCAAATCCATCAAATTCAGCACCACCTTCCTAACCTGAGATCTTCTTCCCGACCTCTCCGCCCCCACCCCAGTCTGACCTATCACCCTCACCTTGACCTCTTTCCACCTATCACATTTCCGACGCCCCTCCCCCAAGTCCCTCCTCCCTACCTTTTATCTTAGCCTGCTGGACAAACTTTCCCCATTCCTGAAGAAGGGCTTATGCCCGAAACGTCGATTCTCCTGTTCCCTGGATGCTGTCTGACCTGCTGCGCTTTTCCAGCAACACATTTCCAGCTATTTATGGAAAATCCCATACAAGTACTTGACCACAAACAAACCAAAAGGCTCAACAAGTACTTGTCAATTTCTAGTGGAACAGTTCAACAGAGGCAGCTTTAATGGCTTCTATCTTTTAAAAATGAGTGGAAAACAAAAACACATTTTTTTCAAAATGCAAATACTTTTCTTTGTATCTGCCATCTTTCAGGACTGCAACAGCCATTTTAAGGCCGCAAAAGGGTTCAGAAAAGATTTACAAGGATTTGAGCTATAGGGAGAGGCTGAACAGGCTGGGAAAGTTTTCCCTGGAGCGTCAGAGGCTGAGGGGTGATTTTACAGGAGGTTTATAAAACGATGAGGGGCATGGATAGGATAAATAGGTAAAGTCTTTTCCCTGGGATCGGGGAGTCCAGAACTAGAGGGCATAGGTTTAGGGTGAGAGGGGAAAGATATAAAAGAGACCTAAGAGGCAACATTTTCACACAGAGGGTAATATGTGTATGGAATGAGCTGCTAGAGGAAGTGGTGGAGGCTGGTACAATTGCAACATTTAAGAGGCATTTGGATGGGTATATGAACAGAAAGAATTTGGGGGGATATGGGCCAGGTGCTGACAAGTGGGACTAGATTGGGTTGGGATATCTGGTCAGCATGGACGGGTTGGACCGAAGGGTCTGTTTCCATGCTATACATCTTTATGACTCTATAATTCATAGGAGGCATTTTCTTTTTTGCCATTCCTGACAATTTCTCTACCAACTCCTGAGGTTTGTCAATCTAACTAATGTCCATAAGATTGAAGAACAGCATCTCAGAAAAAAACAATGATCAAATATATGCAAGACAACCAGGCCTATCAGCATCAACGTCAAAACACACCAGGATAAATTATGCACTTTCAAGTTGGGTTTTGAAGGGCAAATTAAAATAAGTTGGTTTTACAAG
Source organism: Chiloscyllium plagiosum (assembly GCF_037043375.1). Classification (NCBI taxonomy): domain Eukaryota; kingdom Metazoa; phylum Chordata; class Chondrichthyes; order Orectolobiformes; family Hemiscylliidae; genus Chiloscyllium; species Chiloscyllium plagiosum. The sequence goes on from NW_028270144.1 coordinate 89,546,510, forward strand.
TAGTGCTTAAACTATGCTTTGGGAAACAAGGCTGTAAACTACACTTTGACAATGGATATCATACAGAGTACTCATTAGGTTTCATACGGTTCGTTTGCTAAGTAGCATGGACTTAATTAAATAATTGGAAAGGATGTAAATATATTTTTAGAGGGCTCTAAGAGCTTATAGCCTAGAAAAGGCACGTCTCAAAACGTAAGCTTTCCAGGTGATTCTTCAACTGGTGTCCTCACCCATTTCTACACTGAGCTTTTTTTTGTCAAATACAAACATACGAACATAAAATTAGGAGCAAGAGATGGCCATTTTGACTGCTCAAGTTTGCTTTGCTAATTGATATGATCATGACTGATCTGATTTCAGCCTCAACTCCACTCTCACATTGATTCACCACTGTCAAGCAAGAATCAATTTTACTCAGCTTTAAACATTTTCAATGATTCTGCCTCTATTGTTCACATCACAATTTCAAGACATTTATTGACTGAGGAACTCTTCTTCTGTAATGCTGTCAAAATGGCCAAGGCTTGGGGTGGGGGCGTGGAGTTTGTACCATTGTATATGCCATACCTATTAAAACAGAGATTTTTACAAATGTGGTCTACACATTTGTTCTTTTAGTTTAAGGTTCAAAAAAAAAGAAATAGAAGCAAATAAATATTGGAAGATATGACATCAGTCACAACGTTCTCTTTAGCATGGTAAGACAAATTACCATGAGAGAAATTATCTTCAACTGGCAACTGATCATTGCTGAGTACTACAGGCATTATGGGTCTGTTTGCTTCATTAGTGGATTCTCCAGTGTGTCACAGAGATTAATTGCAATCCAGTCTTTCTTTACAGCATGTCAACTTGGCTCCCAAAGTACCAGGTGTGCTTCCCTTCTTCATCATTCCCACAGGATAATGTTGTAATCTCTGCAGAGATTGGTAAGTTTTAAAAAAAGATACTTGCACTCCAGCGACTGACAGAAATGAACATGACACACTTTCAAGGTTTAAGACTTTTACTGTAATAAACAAACTAAAAAGCAAAACAATGTAGCATGACGCTCATCAGCAATTTGCATTCTAAACTACAGAAAATTTTACGTATTTAATTTTTTTAAAAACATGCTCAGCCTATTGTCAGGCTCAATTCAGACCAGGTAACATGACCCTTCTTCAGGGAATGGTCCTAAAATGGGCATTCTATAAACTTTAAATTTGTAGCAATGATAATCCCTAATTGGTCATTAGATAATTCACAAATGTGAAACAAAACAGGAAGAAGAAATGTAACAAGGCAAATTGTTTAGTAGAGAGAGGGAGAAAGTCACACAGAGATTAGAAACACAGGGAATAGACTCAGAGAGACGTACAGCACGGAAACAGACCCTTCGGTCCAACTCGTCCACGGTCCAACCAGATGTCCCAACCTAATTTAGTCCCATTTGCCAGCACTTGACCCATTCCCTCCAAACCCTTCCTATTCATATACCCATCCAGAAGCCTTTTAAATGTTGCAATTGTACTAATCTCCACCACTTCCTCTGGCAACTCACTCCATACATGCACCATGTTCTGTGTGAAAAAGTTGCCCCTTGGGTCTCTTTTATATCTTTCCCCTCTCATCCTAAACCTATGCCCTCTAGTTCTGGACTCCCCCACCCCCAGGGAAAAGACTTTGTCTATTTAACCTATCCATACCCCTCATGATTTTACACACCTATAAGTCATCCCTCAGCCTCCGATGCTCCATGGTAAACAGCCCTAGCCTCTCTCTATAGTTCAAATCCTACAACCCTGGCAACATCCTTGTCAATCTTTTCTGAACCCTTTCGAGTTTCACAACATCCTTCCAATAGGAAGGAGACCAGAATAGCTCATAATATTCCAAAGATGGCCTAACCAATGTCCTATACAGCCGCAACATGACCTCATATACTCAATACTCTGACCAATAAAGGAAAGCACACCAAATGCCTTCTTCACTATCCCATTTACTTGTGACTCCACTTTCAAGGAGCTATGAACCTGTACTCCAAGGTCTCTTTGTTCAGCAACACTCCCTAGGACCTTATCATTAAGTGTATAAGTCCTGTAAAATTTGCTTTTCCAAAATGCAGCACCTCACATTTATCTGAATTAAACTCCATCTGCTACTCCTCAGCCCTTTGACCCAACTGTTCAAGATCCCACTGTAATCTGAAGTAACATTCTTCGCTGTTCACCACACCTCCAATTTTGGTGTCATCTGCAAACTTACTAACTATACCTCCTATGTTCACATTCAAATCATTTATATAAATGATGAAAAGTGGTGGACCCAGCATCGATCTTTATGGCACTCCACTGGTCACAGGCCTCCAATCTGAAAAACAATCCTCCACCACCACCCTTTGTCTTTTACCTTCGTGCCAGTTCTGTATCCAAATGGTTAGTTCTCCCTCTATTCCATGAGATCTAACCTTGCTAATCAGTCTCCTATGGGGAGCCTTGTTGAACGCCTGACTGAAGTTCATATAGATCATGCGCACCGCTCTGTCCTCATCAATCCTCTTTGTTATTTCTTCAAAAAACTCAATCAAATTTGTGAGACATGATTTCCTGCACACAAAGTCGTGTTGACTATCCCTAATCAGTCCTCACCTTTCCAAATATATGTACATCCTGTCCTTCAGGACTCCCTCCAACAACTTGCCCACCACTGACATCAGGCTCACCGGTCTATAGTTCCTGGCTTGTCCTTACCACCTTTCTTAAATCATGACACCAAGTTAACCAACCTCCGGTACCTTCCGGTACCTCACCTGTGACGATCGATGATACAAATATCTCAACAAGGAGCCCAGCAATCATTTTCTTGGCTTCCCACAGAGTTCTAGGATACATCTGATCAGGTCCAGAGAATTTATCCACCTTTATGCATTTCAAGACATCCAGCACCTCTTTCTCTGTAATATGGACATTTTTCAAGATGTCACCATCTATTTCCCGACATTCTATATCTTCCATGTCCTTCTCCACTGTAAACACAGATGCAAAATACTCGTTTAGTATCTCCCCCATCCCCTGTGGCTCCACATAAAGGCTGCTTTGCTGATCTTTGAGGTGCCCTAATCGCTCCCTAATTATCCTTTTGTCCTTAATATATTTGGAAAAACCTTTTGGATTCTCCTTAACCCGATTTGCCAAAGCTATCTCATGTCCCCTTTTTGCTCTCCTGACTTTCCTCTTCAGTATATTCTTACTGCCTTTATGCTATAATGATTCACTTGATCTCTCCTGTCTACACTTGGCATATGCTTCCTTAGCTTCACAGGAGGCTCCAAGCACTGAGGATGTCACCTAGATAGGGGACGAAACATCTGCAACACAAATTCCCAGCTCGGCTAACAGAACCACAACAACGAGCACCCGAGCTACAAATCTTCTCCCAAACTTTGAGCTTCCTTTTTCTTAACCAAATCCTCAATTTCTCTAGTCATTCAGCAGCCCCTACACCTACCAGCTTTTCCTTTCATCTGAACAGGAATATACTGTCTCTAGACTCTCATTAACTCATTTCTAAAGGCTTCCCATTCCTCAGCTGTCTCTTTACCTGCAAACATCTGCCCCAATCAGCTTTTGAAAGTTCTTGCCTAATACTGTGAAAATTAGCCTTCCTCCAATTCAGAACTTCAACCTTAGCTAATGGACCAAAGACAAGATCTTTAGGACAATTAGTTCCAGCAGCAGGAAATTACATCTGCAAACCATAGAATTTATAATACTGCTTTCTCATGTTAAGGCAACAAAAAGTATGTAAACATAGAGGAGAGATCACCTACACTATAAATTGTTCCCCATTCAAAAACAGCAGAACAATTTTCCCTTCTTGAAACATGCCAGAAACATTTATTTTTTAAACTTGCAATCAATTTAACAAAAAACTCAAATTCCTCTCTACCAATGTCAAATAATTAAGAAAGCTATTTTTAAAATCAGACTGGGCTGTGGTCTCTTGTGATTACAAAGATAACAAAGATCTGATGATCTCTTGCTCAATAGCAAGCCATCACCTCTGGATTATGTCCCAAAATGCAGACATACTTCATGTTTTTCTCCTTTGAATGGTACACAAGGGCAGAGGTCAAAAAGCAGTTTCAATTCTACCAGAGAGTGGGCTAGTATAACTAACCCAAAGTTACCCCTGTGTTGCAGGTAAAGGAAAACATTCTCTGGCTACTGCAAACCATTTTTTAAAAAAGGAATTGGGACAAAAGAACTTCAACAACAAAATCAGGAATTTCAAAATTGTAATTAGTAATCTATTCGTAATCTCCACTGCATTTGCACATCTAACTATCTGTTCTTTGTGAATAGTTCAGACACTGATGCATTTTTTTTTCAGATTCATCTCTTATTTGTAATCTGTGCATAAATGTGTTGTATTACTAATTCTTCTCACATTTAATAATGAATAAACTCACTTTGTGTTAAGTTAGGAATGCCTAGTTAAATTGAAATTTTCAAGTTCATTTGGATCTGGGAAAAAGGTTTCCACAAGGGGAGGAATCCCTTTTACTATAATGTGTTGTTGCAACCAACTGAGGGAGAGCTAAGTAATGAGATGCCAGTTCATCTCTCCTCATTAAAGGAGCTTACAGTTTTAGGTGTCCTCTTTTGTATTCGTAACCAACTGGGGGAACCTCATCCAGAGTCGAGAGTGTGGTGCTGGAAAAGCACAACAGGTCAGCCAGCATCCGAGGAGCAGGAGAATTGACGTTTCGGACATAAGCCCTTCATCAGGAATGAGGCTTGTGGGCCGGGGGGGCTGAGAGATAAATGGGTGTGGGGGTGGGAATAGAGGGAAGGTAGCCGAGAATGCAATAGGTAGATGAAAGTGGGGGAGGTGGTGACAGGTCGGGGTGGAGCGGATAGATGGGAGAGGTGATGGACAGGTCAGGAGGGCGGTGCCAAGTTGGAGGCTTGGGACTGGGATAATGTGGGGGGAGGGGAAATGAGGAAACTGTTGATATCCACATTTATTCCGTGTGGTTCCAGGGTCCCAAGGCAGAATATGAGGCGTTCTTCCTCCAGGCATTGGGACTGTAAGGGTGTGGTGGTAGAGGATGCCCAGGACCTGCATGTCCTTGACAGAGTGGGAGGGGGAGCTGAAGTGTTCAGCCACAGGGCTGTGGGGTTGGTTCGTGCGGGTGTCCCTGAGATGTTCTCGGAAATAATCTGCAAGGAGAGGTCCTATCTCCCCACGTAGAGGAGACCATATTGGGTGCAATGGATACATTAGATGACATTGGTGGAGGTACAAGTAAATTTCTATCAAATATGGAAGGATCCTTTGGGGCCTTGGACAGAGGCGAGGGGAGTGGTGTGGGCGCAGGTTTTGCACTTCTTGCAGTGGAAGGGGAAGGTGCCAGGAGTGGAGGGTGGGCTGGTGGGGGAACATGGACCTGATGAGGTAGACATGGAAAGAATTATCTCTCCGGAACGCTGATAAGGGTAGGGAGAGAAATATATCTCTGGTAGTGGGGTCCATTTGTAGGTGGCGGAAGAGATGGAGGATGAAGCGACGTATGCGGAGGTTGGTGGGGTGAAAGGTGAGGATGGGTGGGGGGGGGTTCTCATCATCGACCGTGTGGGAAGGAAAATTGCAATCTTGGAAAGAGGAGGCCATCTGAGGTGGAATTAGTCATCCTGCGAAAACATGCGGCGGAGGCCGGGAAATTGGGAATAAGGGATGGCAGTTTAACAAAAGGTAGGGTGGGAGGAGGTGTAGTCTTGGTAGCTGTGGGAGTCGGGTGGCTTATAGTAGATGTCCATGGTTAGTCGGTCGCCAGAAATGGAGACAAAGAGGTCCAGGAAGGAGAGGGAGGTGTCCACAATGGTCCACGTGAATTTAAGGTCAGGGAGAAAGGTGTTGGTGAAGTTGATGAACTGTTCAACCTCCGCATGGGAGCACGGGGCAGCGAAAATACAGTTATCAATGTAGCGGAGGAACAGGTGGGGAGTGGGTGCCAGTATAACTGGGGAAGATGGACTGTTCCATGTAACCGATAAAGAAGCAGGCATAGCTGGGTCCCATATGGGTCCCCATGGCTACCCCTTTGATTTGGAGGAAGTGGGGGGATTGGAAGGAGAAGTTGTTAAGAGTGAGGACTAGTTCAGCCAGGTGGATGAAGGTGTCTGTGGAAGGGTACTGGTTGGGATGGCATGACAGGAAGAAACAGAAGGCCTGGAGGATGGATGTCCTTGGTGAAGATGAGACATTGGGGGTTGGGGAAATCAAAATCTTGGAGGAGGTGAAGGGTGTGGGTGGTTTCCCAAAAGTAGATAGGGAGTTCCTGGACTAAGGGGGACAGTACGGTGTCAAGGTATGCAGAGATGAGTTCAATGGCACAGCAGCAGGCTGAGGCAATGGATCAACCGGGGAAGTCAGGCACGTGAATCTTTGGTAGGAGGTAGAATCGGACGGTGTGGGTTTCATGGACAATGAGGCTGTAGACTGTGGATGGGAGATTCCCAGAGGTGATGAGGTTGTGGATAGTCTGGGAAATGATGGTTTGGTGATGGGAGGTGAGGTTGTGGTCGAGGGGACAGTAGGAAAAGGTGTCTGCAAGTTGGCGCCTGGATTCAGCAGTTTAGAGGTCAGTGCATCAAACTACTACTGCGCCCCCTTGTCTGCGGGTTTGATGGTGAGGTTGGGGTTGGAGCGGAGGGAGTGGAGGGCTGCACGTTGTAAGAGCGGGAGGTTGGAGTGGGTGAGAGGGGTGGACAGATTGAGGCTCTCAATGTCATAGTGGCAGTCAGCAATGAAGAGGTCAAAGGCAACCTCATCCAGAGTCTAGTCATAATACTGTTATAGTCCATCATGCCAGAAAAAGCCAGAGACTGTCCATCTAGCCAACTTCTTATCCTCTTTCATTAAGAACGTATCAATTTCTTTCCTAAAGTAGTGCAGTAAACTGCTACCCCATATAATTTGATCGTCTATTCAGAGGCTAAAGGCACTTGTTAACATACAGTTAGAGAAGGGTGTTGCAGTTTGTGTGTCCTAATAAAGAAAGCACATTTATATCATAAACAAAGCAGATGATGCTACGCATAGGAAATTATATTCATTAACATTATAGCAAAAAAAGCTGACAGCATTTTGAAGGGAAACGCGGCAAAATATTCAGAGCAGAGGAAGAAATGGGGCTTTAAAATTAGTTTTGGATTGCTCTCGTAGTTGACACAGGCACTATAGGCTTCTTCTGAAGAAAATAAATACTACCTGGAGTCCACCCTAATTATTTTATTAAAATTATTTTATATTGCGCTTAGTTCCATCATATTTATCTATTTTAAATAATCCACTCAACCAGATTGACTTCAAAACCTCGATCCTTTTGGAATCCAAAATCACAATCCCTAACAACATTTTCTCACATGTAAATGACCAAACCCTTAGAGTCTAATCAGATAACAGTGGATTATCAAAATGGTAATTTTATCCTTTGCATCATCTCCAAAATTTCATTACACTTCACTTGTGCAGGGGTCACAACAGGGGATAATAATTGAAATGTGTTGTGTCAAAGCCAGATAAAGCCAGAGATTGGTCCTCGTTATGATCTTGGCAGAAAACTTTAAACTTTTTTAAAAAATTCAAACTTTCAGTTAATAGCTGAAAAGACGACATGACAATTTTCACATTTTAAGACTTACTGTAGCAAACTAAAAGCACTATTGACCAATACTACTTTTGGAGACATTTGACACTTTAAACGATGGTACCAAGCACTCCTTTTACTTTTAACACAATTGTTAAAAACGGTCCAAGTTTACTTCACACTATCCTTTAAGGATTTTCCTGACAGTAGTCCAAATTGATGGACTTTAGAATTTGCTTCCATTCTTTTCATTTCCTAGCCTAGTAGCTTTTGCTCTCAGAGTTGTCCTTCATACCAAGGGCTTTTCCTTGAGATTCATGCACTAGGTAAGGACAGGAATATCCAGCCTTGTTCTAAATATTCACAAAATTGGTCTTTCAATCTGAGTGCAAGCTCGCACCACATTCTTGTACAGTGAGCCACAGAGAATTAAGCTCAAGTTGCTTTGTTTTCTCCCAAGACTGTGACAATTAGTTGTGTCTGGGAGTTTCAGGGATATGAAACTCCCTCTCCTCAAAGTCCATTTCTATGACAATGTCAACCACAAGAGCCTTGTATTCAGGTAGAAATACTGATTAGGTATCCTTGAGACCCCAACTATATTGCATCTTGGAATGAAACAGATAGTTTTAGGAACTGGTTACAATCCAATATTCGCAAAACTTTTCTGGGATTGTGGAGACACAGATTACAAACATGAACACCTTTCACCTTCTTCCCAGAAAAACAATCTGCACACCTTTTAATTTTTAATAATCAAATATCCAAGTGTGTTGTCAGACATACTTCAAGCCATATGAGCTCATATTTTTGCCCTAATTTGAAGACAGTTGCAAATAATCATATAAATCTCATAACTGTCTACATTTTAATATTAACTATCCATCCTAAATTTTCATTTTATTTTCCTACAAACAACCCCATTTCTTATGTACTTTCTCTGAGGTACAGCTATCACCTTTCAAAGTGCCCTCAGGATCTGCCCATACTCTGATTTCAAACATAAACACCTCTAGTTTACTAGATGGAAACTATGTATAAGGGAAGTTTGTTTCACACTGAATAACATTACTAGATCTATATCTATATTTGGAGTATTTTTGTGCTGCACAGGCTCAAGATGCAGTTTGTTTGAACACACGACAGACACTGCTAGGAAGGATTAATATCCTACATTTATATTTTTTTAATCTGACTAAACCTGGGTACTTCAGGTGTAATTAATATACAGAAATAGCATGTGTGAAAATAATAAAAACTGCTATAGGATTTAATATGCATGAAAATAACTGTAATTTTTAGCAACATTTAAAAAAAGTTTAGCTTTCAAACAATCACGAGTGTTACAAGGTTACCCTTAAGTTAGGAACCCTCTTATTTTCCAAGTTTCCTCAAGTATGGTTAACATGTAAATGATGTAGAAACCTACATGGAAAATTTCAGTAAGCTGTAACTAAACCCATTATGAATTAAAATGAAAATTTCAATATCAGAACTCCATTAAAAAAGGTTTATAATATTGGACAGTATTCCACTACAATATTCCAATTGATTTCCAAGTATGATCATGCATTATATACATAAATAATATATAACGCATACACACTAAAATACACACTCACACAAAATAATATTGTTTCAGTGGATTATGCATTCCAATCTAAATTAAACCATTTTTTTCTGGAAGAACCGTAGAATTAGATTATGCCATTTGTCTCACTGCTAGGTTTTTTTCCAGCTAAGAACCTCTGAACACAACCTTTAGCGGCCATTTTAGAAAGTAAGTACTATCCTTAACTAAACATCTGCCATACAGTGCCATGACTATAACAATCAGCCAATGGCATCCTAGATTCAGGAGCTCAACCTGTCTATTTTATCTAGTAATCAGGAGCAACGTATGCAACATAGCATTCAGAAAAATCAATTAATAATATTAAAATTCTTTGCCAATAGTGCAAAAAAAAGAGAGACACACTAATGAATGTTTGCTATGAACTCCTCGATCATTGTTATTGGCACAGTTAATGATAAAGCATATGCATGCATGATAAAAATTCATACACACATGCACATCTAATGGCTTTGATACAAATCTTTCAGCCCTTCCACTACTAGGTGGCACTGCAACTCTTCCCTTCTCTCAACATTCCACTGCCACCTCCTAGGCAAGTTTTCACTATTGTGTTCTGTTCCCCAATTCATCCAATTCTTTCCCTTACCATGTGGTGTTTTCCTCACTAACCTTTCTCCTACCTCAACCTATTTCCATTTCTTCCCCATCTATCCTTTAAACTTACCTTGAAGAATGCCACAAAATTGGTTTGGCCTGATGGAGAGGCCTTTTTTAAATAAAACTGCACAACCAAGGAATTGGGCCCAAAATTGAACTTGCATAAAATTTGACATGAATTACAGATTTGTGAAACGTGCACTAAGATTTTACATCAAGATAATGACTCTAACCAACGGCCATAAAGTCAGGGAAAACTCCGCCTCCACCAGACCGAAAGACACAGTCAGATTTTACAGTACTTAGGCAATTGAAATGCCTGCAGTCATGGTCTCTCATGCAGGGTGTGTCACCTTGAAGAGCAACTATCAATCAGCTCTACAAATAGCCATAATGGTCACAGGCTAGAGTTAGCCAGATAGAGGATGGGGATTCCTGGGCACTGCTAGAGAAGGGGTTAAGAACTTGTGGGTGCAAGTAAAAATTTGGGTGGGGGTCTTCTCATGGGGTCAGTGTGAAACTATGTTCTCTGTGCATACAGGATGCCCAGTCAGAAAGACCCCACACAGTCAATGTCCCACTCAAGGACCTCAACTGTCCTAAATGCGAATAGGTTTCCTATTACCTACCTGACCTCTGGTAAATATCAGTGGTAGCAGCAAATAATGGGCAGAGGTGACCCTGCCATACCTCCTAATTTTGCACTGCTGCTAACCCCCTTCCTTCTGATCCCATCCCCAGCCTCAATACCTACCAGCACACTCCAGGTGGGATTTGTGGGAGCATAAAATTCTGTCCCAAATCTTAGCATGTTGCACTTCAGTTTACAATATGCCAGTTAGTGCAGAGATTTAAAAACTACTGGGTTCCATGACTAAAAAAAAGTGAACAATTGATGGATGAGAACTTTCAAAGTCCTTAACTAACTTTGCTTAATTTTGTTGCAAGTTGGTTCAGATTAGTGACAAATAATCTGTTTGATATAAAAAGAGATAAATAGAGTCATAGAGATGTACAGCATAGAAACAGACCCTTCGGTCCAACCTGTCCACGCCGACCAGATATGCCATCCCAATCTAGTCTCACTTACCAGCACCTGGCCCATATCTCTCCAAACCCTATTCATGTACCCATCCAAATGCCTCTTAAATGTTGCAATTGTACCAGCCTCCACCAGGTCCTCTGGCAGCTCATTCCATACACGTACCACCCTCTGCATGAAAATGTTGCCCGTTAGGTCTCTTTTCTATCTATCCCCTCTCACCCTAAACCTATGCCCTCTAGTTCTGGATTCCCCAATCCCATGGAAAAGGCTTTGTCTATTTATCCTATCCAGCACGGAGGGAATGGGCACTGTCCAAGGGTCAGCACCAAGGGATCGGGCACTGTCCGAGGGTCAGCGCGGAGGGAATGGGCACTGTCCGACAGTCAGCCCCAAGGGATCGGGCACTGTCCGAGGGTCAGCAACAAGGGAATGGGCACTGTCTGAGGGTCAGAGCGGAGGGAATGGGCAGTGTCCGAGGGTCAGCACCAAGGGATCGGGCACTGTCCGAGGGTCAGCGCGGAGGGAATGGGCACTGCCCAAGGGTCAGCGCTGAGTGACCGGGCACTGTCCGAAGGTCCCTCATAATATTGTAAACCTCTATAAGGTCACCCTTCAGACTCCGACGCTCCAAGGAAAACAGCCCCAGCCTGTTCAGCCTCTCCCTATAGCTCAAATCCTCAAACCCCGGCAACATCCTTGTAAATCTTTTCTGAACCCTTTCAAGTTTCACAACATCTTTCCGATAGGAAGGAGACAGGAATTGCATGCAATATTCCAACAGTAGCCTAGCCAATGTCCTGTACAGCTGCAACATGACCTCCCAACTCCTGTACTCAATACTCTGACCAAGGAAAGCATACCAAACACCTTCTTAACTATCCTATCGACCTGCGATTCCACTTTCAAGGAGCTATGAACCTGCACTCCAAGGTCTCTTTATTCAGCAACACTCCCTAGGACCTTACCATTAAGTGTATAAATTCTGCTAAGATTTGCTTTCCCAAAATGCAGCACTTCACATTTATCTGAATTAAACTCCATCTGCCACTTCTCAGACCATTGGCCCATCTGGTCCGGATCCTGTTGTAATCTGAGGTAACCCTCTTCGCTGTCCACTACTCCTCCAATTTTGGTATCGTCTGCAAACTTACTAACTGTACCTCTTATGCTCGCACCCAAATCATTTATGTAAATGACAAAAAGTAGAGGACCCAGCAACGACTCTTGTGGAACTCCACTGGTCACAGGCTTCCAGTCTGAAAAACAACCCTCCACCACCACCCTCTGTCTTCTACCTTTGAGCCAGTTCTGTATCCAAATGGCTAGTTCTCCCTTTATTCCATGAGATCTAACCTTGCTAATCAGTCTCCCATGGGGAACCTTGTCGAACGCCTTACTGAAGTCCATATAGATCACATCTACTGCTCTGCTCTCATCAATCTTCTTTGTTACTTCTTCAAAAAACTCAATCAAGTTTGTGAGACATGATTTCCTACGCACAAAGCCATGTTGACTATCCCTAATCAGTCCTTGCCTTTCCAAATACATGTACATCCTGTCCCTCAGGATTCTCTCCAACAACTTGCTCACCACTGAGGTCAGGCTCACTGGTCTATAGTTCTCTGGTTTATCTTTACCGCCCTTCTTAAACAATGGCACCACGTTTGCCAACCTCCAGTCGTCCAGCACCTCATCTGTGACTATCGATGACACAAATATCTCAGCAAGAGGCCCAGCAATCACTTCTCTATCTTCCCACAGAGTTCTCGGGTACACCTGATCACGATTTATCCACCTTTAACCGTTTCAAGACATCCAGCACTTCCTCCTCTGTAATCTGGACATTTTGCAAGATGTCACCATCTATTTCCCTACAGTCTATATCTTCCATATCCTTTTCCACAGTAAATACTGATGCAAAATATTCACTTAGTATCTCCCTCATTTTCTGTGGCTCCACAAAAAGGCCACCTTGCTGATCTTTGAGAGGCTCTATTCTCTCCCTAGTTACCCTTTTGTCCTTAATATATTTGTAAAAGCCCTTTAGATTCTCTTTAATTCTATTTGCCAATGCTATCTCATGTCCCCTTTTTGCCCTCCTGATTTCCCTCTTAAGGAAACTCCTACTTCCTTTATACTCTTCTAAGGATTCACTCGATCTATTCTGTCTATACCTGTAAACGCTTCCTTCATTTTCTTAACCAAACCTTCAATTTCTTTAGTCATCCAACATTCCCTATACCTACCTGCCTTCCCTTTCACCCTGACAGGAATATACTTTCTCTGGATTCTTGTTATCTCATTTCTGAAGGCTTCCCATTTTCCAGCCACCTGCGAACACCTGCCCCCCAATCAGCTTTTGAAAGTTCTTGCCTAATACCGTCAAAATTGGCCTTTCTCCAATTTAGAACTCCAACTTTTATATCTTGTCTATCCTTTTCGATCACGATTTTAAAACAAATAGAATTATGGTCGCTGGCCCCAAAGTGCTCCCCCACTGGCACCTCAGTCACCTGCCCTGCCTTATTTCCCAAGAGTAGGTCAAGTTTTGCATCTTCTCTAGTAGGTACATCCACATACTGAATCAGAAAATTGTCTTGTACACACTTAAGAAATTCCTCTCCATCTAAACCTTTAACACTAGGGCAGTCCCAGTCGATGTTTGAAAAGTTAAAATCCCCTACCATAACTACCCTATTATTCTTACAGATAGCTGAGATCTCCTTACAAGTTTGTTTCTCAATTTCCCTCTGACACTTAGGGGGTCTATAATACAATCCCAATAAGGTGATCATCCCTTTCTTATTTCTCAGTTCCACCCAAATAACTTTCCTGGATGTAGTTCTGGGAATATCCTCCCTCAGCACAGCTGTAATGCTATCCCTTATCAAAAGTGCCACTCCCCCTCCTCTCTGCCTCCCTTTCTATCCTTCCTGTAGCATTTGTATCCTGGAACATTAAGCTGCCAGTCCTGCTCATCCCTGAGCCATGTTTCTGTAATTGCTATGATATTCTAGTCCCATGTTCCTAACCATGCCCGGAGTTCACCTGCCTTCCCTGTTAAGCCCCTTGCATTGAAATAAATTCAGTTTAATTTATAAGTCCTACCTTGTCCCTGCCTGCCCTGACTGTTTGGGTCACTTCTGTTCTCAACTGTATCAGTCTCAGATTGATCTCTTTGCTCACTATCTCCCTGGGTCCCACCCCCCCACCTTACTAGTTTAAATCCTCCCAAGCAGTTCTAGCAAATTTCCCTGCCAGTATATTAGTCCCCTTCCAATTTAGGTGCAATCCGTCCTTCTTGTACAGGTCACTTCTACCCCAAAAGAGATTCCAATGATCCAAACATGTGAATCCTTCTCCCATACACCAGCTTCTCAGCCATGCATTCATCTGCTCTATGAATGCATGGCTGCCCTCACTAGCTTGTAGCACCAGGAGTAATCCAGATGTTAGTACTCTCGAGGACCTCCTTTTTAAATTTCTGCCTAAATCTCTGTAGTCTCCCTTCAGAATCTCAACCTTTTCCCTTCCGATGTCGTTGGTTCCAATGTGGACAATGACCTCTTGCTGGTCCCTCTCCCCCGTGAGAACATTCTGCACCCTCTCTGAGACATCCTTGATCCTGGCACCATTCTGCTTTTTCTCTGCTGTCTGTACCTCGGACAACAGAATCCCCTAACACAATTGATCTCTTGGAAGCCGACGTACCCCTCGTTGCATTAGAGCCAGTCTCAATACCAGAAACTTAGCTGTTCGTGCAATGTTCCCTTCAGAATCCATCACCCCCTACATTTTCCAAAACAGCATACCTGTTTGAAATGGGAATATCCACAAAAGACTCCTGCCTAGCTGCCTACCTCTCTTACCCTTCCTGGTGTTAACCCATCTATGTGACTGTATCTGAGACTTTCCCCCCTTCCTATAACTGCCATCCATCACATACTGTTGCTGTTGCAAATTCCTCATCGCTTCTATCTGTCTCTCCAACCGATCCACTTAACTGATAAGATTTGTTTCCAACAGCATTTATGGCAGATATAATCCGCAGAAAACCTTAAACTCTCTTTAAACTCCCACATCTGACAAGAAGTACATATCACTGCAAAGGCCATTTTTGCTCCTTCACAATCTACAGACCCAAAAAATAACATTGTCTTATTCCTCTACAAAACACTGCACCAGGTTAAATTAATAGCTATGGCTTATATTTTAAGTTTAATCAAGAGACTTATCTCCAAAAACATATAATCAAGGAAGAACCCACTGTACTCACTAGAACAGCCTTTCTCTTGGACAGACTTAAAACAACAGTTAACTTATCTGATTTTGTGCTGTGAACTTCGCCCAAACCGGTTCCTCCAAGATTAGTTGTGAAATTCACTGTTTGTTAATTTACCCAGATGCACTCCGATATCCAGCGACACATGAATTCAAAAACAGCAAAGGCAGTAACTGTGCAGGTCCTCTCTCTCTCCTGCACTGTCCTCACCACGTGCTTACTTTGCCTGTTCTTCTCCGTTTTAAAACTGCTGTTGTTTTGACTTTTTTTTTCCAAAGTTCCAAAACAATGCAACAGCATATAAAACAGTAATTGCTGCTCCTGGAACTCACGGAAATCACCTCCAGCACCTAAAATACCTCAAAAAAAAGGAGCAACTCTTACAGCCAGAAATATTTCCCGTCCTCCATCTTGGATCACCCAGATTGTTCCATTCCAACTATTAACAAGACATCTAGAATTTAGCTTCCAAAGTAGGACTTTACTGCCTAAGACAGCTAAAGATTATCTGCCTTAGAAATTTGTCCCCAGTGATATGTTTCAGGATATGATAAAATAATGAGATATAATCACGTTAACTTGATGCAGATACTAAGTCCTCAAGTCTAAAACATTATGAAACTAGAACAGATTTCATCTGCAATGAAATCAGAGCTTGAAGGAATATTGTAATATTTGTCTAGTTTGTTCAGTATTCTTACTGTTCACATTTGTTCATACATGTTTTGCTCACATTTGTGCAATGAAAACACATTTAATTCTTTCTATTTTCATTGTCTAGTCAATCCTGTTTCCATAACTGTAATTTATCAATCTTTGTTCTCTCAGCTCTTGTTTAAAAATGCACAAAAATGCTTTAACTCTTAATGCATCAATTATTCTTCAAAATTTCATTACCCTTTTCCAAAAGTCTGACCAGCAATTTTCTTGCAATTGAAGTGAAATTACAAGGTGCCTACACAGTTATTCATAACCGCGTGCACATCATAATGCCTGTGTAGGCAGACAGGAGATATTCTCAAATAAATCTTCAACAGGAAGACAAGAAGTGTCACAGGATTATAGTTTTGAAAGTGGCAACACAGAATTCAAGATGCAAACAGTCCTGTCATCCTCTGTGATAAAAGTGGAACAAAGACACTTAATTTATTGCAAGACTAATTTCAAGCCAATACAAGTGCAGAATACAAAACATGGAAAGATAATTAATGTAATAAAAACATTTCACAAATGTCAGTATATGCAAACCAATTACTCAGACTTATAAGTAATAATTTACATGTACACACTTGCAAAGCATTTTCAATTAATGAACCGATCAGACTTCATGAATGGTGGGGATGTCCTCTCGGCCCATTCCAAATGGCATTAGATGGATTGCCAAGGATATCATTATTTTGATAGGAATGTAAAGGCTAGGTGTGGTAATCGATATCCTGGAAGTCCTCTGGTTATTTATGGGACTTCTTTGAATACTTCAAAATTGAGCATCAATAAATTTACTCGCGCACTTCTTACGTGATGTCTGAAGCCACGATAGGTCCTCATCAAATTGTACCATGGTCATTTAACACAGTAATTCACTATAACACAAATTAAAGGAGGTATTTGCTGACCTGCATTGTTCACTATAAATTGTTCATGCTTTCTAATTCACTGGATCACTTTTCTCCATTTTGTACAACAAAAGAGCTCTGCATTTCTGACAGGAATTTTTAATAATGGCTCCTTCAGAAGTACATACCCATAACAGGTCCTTCTCTGACAGTTCAACACTATCAAAGAAAAATCATACTCCTGTTTTCATAGTAGTCAGTTGCCATTTTTGAAATGTAATGGTCTAGAATCACAGTAAACCACTTTGGCAGCTGCTTCAAAATAGTAAGTATATAAAGTAAGTGAAAGATTAGGGCTTCAGGTGGGTAGGGTGCCAGCCAGGTAGGAGAATGGGTACCAGGTGGCACGGGTGCCAGATAAGTAATGCAATGTTTAGGTTGGGTGGAGATATCAGGTCTGCTAGTGCAGAGGGTGCAGTCTCGAGCATAGGAGGAAATCATGGGAGGGAGGGTCTCAGTGTGAGAAAAGGGGTTCAGGTCTATTGGTGGAAGGAAGTGTTGTGTCAGGTCCAGCAGGAAGGGGTGTGGGGTTAGGTCCTGGGCATAGATAGTGGGTTGTTGATCAGGATCTGTGGGAGGTGCTATTGCCAGTGTGAGAGAAATGTTACATCAGTTAAATAGTTATTCAGAAGTTTAACAGTTTAACTTTTCCTGAGTAACTACCAACTTAATTTCATTATATTTAAATAGACATGTTCAGGTGGCTCCAGGTACAGAGGATTATCCAGAATCATCTCCAAGTTCCTGGGCAATTCCTCTGAAGCCTGCATCAATGGAGATTCCACATGGTCCCATCTACACTGCAGAAATGATGATTTGGCAAAAGGAAATCCATGACACTGTGTCTAAAGCTTGTAACAGAATATCAATTGAAAGTGTAACATGCTCAAACAAAGAAATATTTGACCATAAGGACAATTTATCAAACATACAAGGAGATGTGAAGGGGAATAATATCACAAACACTGGGGTGCTAGTTGACAGCTCAAGGCTTACCAAGATGATCAATGCAACTCTTCCAAAACCTTCTCCATTTACTCTTGGCATCAACTGTATCTATGTTTAAAAAAAAGAAAATCAAATCTTTTGATATCAACAGTAATTATCATGCACTCCATATACTTGTTTGAATTCTAAGACAACATTATAAACATCTACAAGATGATGGCAGGAAATGAAACTCACTTGAAGCATGTCCTGCCCACATATATTCACCCATCAATATTCTTGACAAATTCTAATTCATCATTTCTCTCAACTTAGCTGAGTTGAACCCTACTGAATATATTCAGTCCTTTGCATTTCATGAGCCAAGGAAATTAGTTAGTTCCTAGTCGACAAAAAAGTGTATTCCAAACTCCTTAATACCATTACCACTTGCATTACACGTAATCCTCTTGCATTTTCTGTCAGTTTTATTTATTTGGTTCTCTGGCATATTTCTCCTCCACCTCCTCAGTCTGTTTTCTCTCCCTCACTGTCTCTTTTCATAAAACCACAGATATTTACAACATCCAAGGTGGTAATTCAGCCGACTGCAACAGGTCAGCTTTTCTTCAAGCAATCCACAACAAATTCTTCTGCCTACTTTCTGCCCATAATCATCAAGTCTTTTATCAGTATCTACAAGTCAGAAGTCAGAAGGTGAGTGGATACTCAAAAGATGGAATGTGCTTCAGGGTGACTTACCCTGAAATACACCTGCACTACTCACATTCATCTTTCATTATGGTATCAAGTTTTGCATTCCTATCCCTCTGAGCAAAAAGGTTTATTCTGAGTTCCTGATGAATTTCTTGGTGAATCAAATTGATGGCATCTAGCTATGCTCCTATCCCAAAATGGAAACAATCAGTGAAGAATTATCCAGTATCTGTAAAAATCTTTTAAAATTTTAAATACTGTATATCTATTCAGTCACCCCTAAGTTCTCTCAGGAAAAAGGGATCCAGCCCGTTCATCCCATCTTGATATGCACACTCATTAATTTCTGTTTTACCCTTGTAAATATTCTCTGTAATCTTTCTGGGGCATCTCTCTCCTTTACAAAATTTGCCAATCATAACTGCATGAAGTTCTCAAATGTGGTTTAACAGAGTGTTGTCTAATAAAATGTTGATGTTTGTCAACTTGTGGTGATGAGGACACCATATTCTATAAAATACATACAAAGCTTGGAGTGAAACCTGTAATAATCTCCCGAAAACAAACTTGGAATCAGGGACAGTACCAAGGTTACCCGCAACATTGCATTCACTAATCAGTCCTTGCCTTTCCAAATACACGTACATCCTGTCCCTCAGGATTCCCTTCAACAACTTGCCCACCACCGACATCAGGCTCACTGGTCTATAGTTCCTTGGCTTGTCCTTACCACCCTTCCTAAACAGTGGCACCACGTTAGCCAACCTCCAGTCTTCCGGCACTTCACCTGTGACTATTGATGATACAAATATTTCAGCAAGAAGCCCAGCAATCACTTCCCTAGCTTCCCACAGAGTTCTAGGGTACACCTGATCAGGTCCTGGGGATTTATCAATCTTTACGCGTTTCAAGACATCCAACACTTTCTCTTCTGTAATATGGACATTTTGCAAGATGTCACCATCTATTTCCCTACATCTATATCTTCCATACCCTGTTACACAGTAAATACTGATGCAAAATACTCATGTAGTATCTCCCCCATTTTCTGCGGTTCCACACAAAGGCCACCTTGCTGATCTTTGAGGGGCCCTATTCTCTCCCGAGTTACCGTTTTGTCCTCAATGTATTTGTAAAAACCTTTGGATTCTCCTTAACCCTATTTGCCAAAGCTATTTCATGTCCCCTTTTTGCCCTCTTGATTTCCCTCTTAAAGTCTACTCCTACTGCCTTTATACCCTTTTAAGGATTCACTTGATCGATCCTGTCTATACCTTACATATGCTTTCTTCTTTCTCTCAACCAAACCCACAATTTCTTTCGTCATCCAACATTCCCTACACCTACCAGCCTTTTCTTTCACTCTAACAGGAATATACTTTCTCTGGATTCTCATTATCTCATTTCTGAAGGCTTCCCATTTTCCAGCTGTCACTTTACCTGCGAACATCTGCCCCCAATCAGCTTTCAAACGTTCTTGCCTAATAACGTCAAAATTGGCCTTTCTCCAATTTAGAACTTCAACTTTTAGATTTGGTGTATCCTTTTCCATCATTATTTTAAATCTAATAGAATACTCGCTGTCCCCAAAGTGCTCCCCCACTGACACCTCAGTCACCTGCCCTGCCTTATTTCCCAAGAGTAGGTCAAGTTTTGCACCTTCTCCAGTAGGTACATCCACTTACCGAATTAGAAAATGTTCTTGAACACACTTAACAAATTCCTCTCCATCGAAACCCTTAACACTATGGCAGTCCCAGTCCATGTTTGGAAAGTTAAAATCCCCTACTATAACCACCCTATTATTCTTTCAGTTCGCTGAGATCTCCTTACAAATTTGTTTCTCAATTTCCCACTGATTATTAGGAGGTCTATAATACAATCCCAATAAGGTGATCATCCCTTTCTTATTTCTCAGTTCCACCCAAATAATTTCCCTGGATGTATTTCCAGGAATATCCTCCCTCAGCACAGCTGTAATGCTATCTCTTATCAAAAATGCCACTCCCCCTCCTCTCTTGCCTCCCTTTCTGTTCTTCCTGTAGCATTTGTATCCTGGAACATTAAGCTGCCATGCCTGCCCATCCCTGAGCGATGTTTCTGTAATTGTTATGATATCCCAGTCCCATGTTTCTAACCATGCCCGGAGTTAATCTGCCTTCCCTGTTAGGCCCTTTGCATTGAAATAAATGCAGTTTAATTTATTAGTCCTACCTTGTCCCTGCCTGTCCCGACTGTTTGACTCGCTTCTGTTCTCAACTGTACCAGTCTCAGATTGATCTCTTTCCTCACTATCTCTCTGGGTCCCATCCCCCCATCTTATTAGTTTAAATCGTCCCGAACAGTTCTAGCAAATTTCCCTGCCAGGATATTAGCCTCCTTCCAATTTATCCTTCTTGTACAGGTCACCTCTACACCAAAAGAGATTCCTATGATCCAAAAATGTGAATCCTTCTCCCATACACTAACTCCTTTGCTCTATCCTCCTATTCCTGCCCTCACTAGCTCGTTGCACCTGGAGTAATCCAGATATTACTACTCTCGAGGACCTCCTTTTTAAATTTCTGCCTCACTCTCTGTAATCTCCCTTCAGAATCTCAACCCTTTCCCTTCCTATGTCATTGGTTCCAATGTGGACAATGACCTCTTGCTGGTCCCTCTCCCCCGTGAGAACATTCTGCATCCTCTCTGAGACATCCTTGATCCTGGCACCAGGGAAGCAACACACCATTCTGCTTTTTCTCTGCTGGCCACAGAAACATCTGTCTGTACCTCGGACGACAGAATCCCCTAACACAATTGATCTCTTGGAACCCGATGTACCCCTTGTTGCATTAGAGTCAGTCTCAATACCAGAAACCTGGCTGTTCATGCTACATTCCCCTGAGAATCCATCACCCCCTACATTTTCCAAAACAGCATACCTGTTTGAAATGGGTATAGCCACAAAAGTCTCCTGCACTAGCTGCCTACCTCTCTTACCTTTCCTGGAGTTAACCCATCTATGTGACTGTACCAGAGACCTCCCCCCTTCCCATAACTGCCATCCATCACATACTGTTGCTGTTGCAAATTCCTCATTGCTTCTAACTGTCTCTCCAATCGATCCATTTGATCTGATAATTCGCAACCAACAGCATGTATGGCAGATATAATCCGCAGCAACCCTTAAACTTCTTTAAACTCCCACATCTGTCAAGAAATACACATCACTGTACTAAAGGCCATTTTTGCTCCTTCACAATCTACAGACCCAGAAGAAAACACCGTCTTATTCTGCTACATACACTGCCCCTGGTTAAATTAATAGTTATGGCTTATATTTTTAGTTTAATCAAGAGACGTATCTCCAAAAACACACAATCAAGAATAAACCCACTTTACTCACTACTGCAGACTTTCTGTAGGCCACACATAATACAACAATTAAATGTGCTGTGAACTTCGGCCAACAGTTCCTCCAAGATCAGATGTAAATTTCACTGTTTGTTAATTTTCCCAGACACACTCCGATGTCCAGCGATACATGAATTCAAACAGCAAAGGCAGTAACTGTGCAAGTTCACTGCTGTGTCAGTTTCTTTCTCTCTCTCTCCTGCACTGACCTCACCATGTGCTTCCTTTGTCTGTTCTTCTCCCTTTTAAAACTGCTGTTGTTTTGACTTTTTTTTCCAAAGTTCCAAAACAGTGCAACAGTATATAAAACAGTAATTGCTGCTCCTGGAATTCAAGGAAATCACCTCCAACACCTAAAATACTTCAAACAAGGAGCAGCTGCTACAGCCAGAAATTTTTTCCATCCTCCATCTTGGATTACATAGTCAACATGGCTTTGTGCATGAAAAAAATCATATCTCACAAACTTGATTGAGTTTTTTGAAGTAACAAAGAGGATTGATGAGGGCAGAGCTGTAGATGTGATCTATATGGACTTCAGTAAGGCATTCAACAAGGTTCCCCATGGGAGACTGATTAGCAAGGTTAGATCTCACAGAATACAGGGAGAACTAGCCATTTGGATACAGAACTGGCTCAAAGGTAGAAGACAAAGGGTGGTGGTGGAGGGTTGTTTTTCAGACTGGAGGCCTGTGACCAGTGGAGTTCCACAAGAGTCGGTGCTGGGTCCTCTACTTTTTGTCATTTACATAAATGATTTGGGTGCGAGCATAAGAGGTACAGTTAGTAAGTTTGCAGACGATACCAAAATTGGAGGAGTAGTGGACAGCGAAGAGGGTTACCTCAGATTACAACAGGATCCGGACCAGATGGGCCAATGGTCTGAGAAGTGGCAGATGGAGTTTAATTCAGATAAATGTGAGGTGCTGCATTTTGGGAAAGCAAATCTTTGCAGGATTTATACACTTAATGGTAAGGTCCTAGGGAGTGTTGCTGAATAAAGAGACCTTGGAGTGCAGGTTCATAGCTCCTTGAAAGTGGAATCGCAGGTCGATAGGATAGTTAAGAAGGTGTTTGGTATGCTTTCCTTGGTCAGAGTATTGAGTACAGGAGTTGGGAGGTCATGTTGCAGCTGTACAGGACATTGGCTAGGCTACTGTTGGAATATTGCATGCAATTCCTGTCTCCTTCCTATAGGAAAGATGTTGTGAAACTTGAAAGGGTTCAGAAAAGATTTACAAGGATGTTGCCAGGGTTGGAGGATTTGAGCTATAGGGAGAGGCTGAACAGGCTGGGAAAGTTTCCCTGGAGCATCGGAGGCTAAGGGGTGACCTTACAGAGGTTTACAAAATTATGAGGGGCATGGATAGGATAAATAGGCAAAGTCTTTTCCCAGGGGTTGGGGAGTCCAGAACTAGAGGGCATAGGTTTAGGGTGAGAGGTGAAAGAAACCTAAGGGGCAACTTTTTCACACGGAGGGTGATGTGTGTATAGAATGAGCTGCCAGAGGAAGCGGTGGAAGCTGGTAGAATTGCAACATTTAAGAGGCATTTGGATGGGTATATGAACAGGAAGGGTTTGGAGAGATATGGGCCGGGTGCTGGCAGGTGGGACTAGATTGGATTGGGATATCTGGCAGCATGGACAGGTTGGACCAAAGGGTCTGTTTCCATGCTGTACATCTCTATGACACTGAACTAGGATAGCAGCTAGTTCAGTAGTATCAGTAATTAGTCACAATCCAGCATTCAGCTGAGGTGTAGCAACTTCAATATTTCAACATGCTTTCACTTTGTTCAATTAGAATCTCTTCACCACATACCTCAATACAGCTAGCCTACAGTTTTTAACCCCATAAGTTAAGGACAATGTTTTCTACTTGCTTTTGAAATGGCTTTGGATTGTGTCAGAATCTACAGAAGCATCTTCAGTTGAATGGGCTGCCACAGTGTTCACCTGATTCAAATTTCTCACGCTGAAGGACATCTATTTGCCACATGTCTGTGGCGGAAGTCATTTTGTTCTTCTACTTTACATAGTGTTACACCTTCTACATAACACAAGTGACATCCCTATTCTTCCTACCAAAATAAATGAGCTTCCTACCAAAATAAATG
Organism: Chiloscyllium plagiosum; assembly: GCF_037043375.1. Classification (NCBI taxonomy): domain Eukaryota; kingdom Metazoa; phylum Chordata; class Chondrichthyes; order Orectolobiformes; family Hemiscylliidae; genus Chiloscyllium; species Chiloscyllium plagiosum. Next base: position 89,570,482 of record NW_028270144.1, read on the forward strand.
AGCTACCTATCACTTAGCTGTGCTGAATTTTATTTGACAATTCTTCTATCCATGTCACAAGTTAATTCATGTTTTCTTGCAATTTGTTGCAGTCCTCTTCACCACCCTATCTGCCAACCTCATTTGATTTCATCCACAAATTCAGAAATTGTGTTTTTGATTCAGAAGTTAGTATAAGTTGTGAACAGTTGTCCCAGCACTGGTCCTCGAGGAACACTTAATGGTCAGGTCCGAGGGAGTGTTGCTGAACAAAGAGACCTTGGAGTGTAAGTTCATAGCTCCTTGAAAGTGGTGTCGCAGGTAAATAAGATTTGGTATGCTTTCCTTTATTGGTCAGAGTATTGAGTACAGGAGTTGGGAGGTCATGTTGCAGCTGTACAGGACATTGGTTAGGCCACTGTTGGAATATTGCATACTTCCTTACTTCTATCAGTCTGAATAAAAACCTTAAATTCCCACTTTCTGCTTTCTGTCTTGAAGTCATCTCGTCAACCATTCAATCTCTTGTTTCCTGAGTCACATTCCCTTACTTTATTCCTTGGTCTATTCTCGGATGATCTGAAAATTATGAAGAATTACATCTACTCTGTTAACATGGAAACTAGTCTATGTTGCCTCCTTAAAAAAATTCACTGTTTGGTTAAGCAAAATTTTCCTCTTTGAAATCTAATGGCCATTCATTATCATATTTCTAACTTTAATATATTTTTCACTATTTTTGCAACCACTGAGGTTAAACTCATTGGTCTACAAGACACAGGACATGGCCAGAACCCAGTTCTTAAACACAGAAATTACATTAGCTATCCATCAGTCCTCTGGCATGATACCTTTTCCTGTGTATAGCAACGCCACCACTGTCTTTTCCCTAGAGTCTTCAAAAAATTGCAAGGATATAACCCATCTGGACCAGGTTTTCTTTCCACATTGATTAGTCTATTCAATATTTAAATTAATATAGTTTTAATGTATCTTTTATTATTACTACATGTGGTATTATCTTATCTGTTTCTTAATGGTCCTATTTTCAACTCAGACTCCCTTCTTTTATTGATCTGTCTGCAAAATATTTCACTTCAATATTTTAAGGTCCTTGATATCATTATTTCATTGTTCCTCTTTGCCTTTCCATGTTTTCTCATTATCCCTTCTCATCTCCACATATTCTCTCTTTCTATGCACATCTCTGCTATGTATTACATGTATGCATCTTGGGCAAAAACTCAACAGATGGACTCAGGAAAATGTGAGATTGTGCACGAACAGGAAGAATAGAGGAGCTGAACACTATTTGAATGGAAAAGAAATTGCAGAAAGCTGCAACACGGGAATTTGAGGATAATGTAAAATCACAAAAATTTAGCATTTAAGTTGGGCAGGTTATAGGAAAGGCAAATAGAATGTTGGCCTTCATTTCAAAGGGAAATGATGTTTAAAAATTTGAAAGACTAGTTAAAACCATTAAAGACCCACTAGCTACATCAAATAGAGACTAGGGTGAAAATTTTATGTCCCTTTATCGATGGAGAGATTTGCGGACAGTGCAGGCAGACCAGAGAAGATTAACTAGATTGATCCCAGGTATGCAGGAATTTTCTTAAGAGGAGAGATGGAGTAGGTTGGGTCTGTACTCAGTGGAGTTTAGAAGAACATGAGGTGACAATATTGAAATATTCAAGGTTCTTCGAGGTCAGGACAGGGAAGATATGGAGAAGCTGTTTCCCCTTCTGGGGAAATTTAAGCACAGAAGGCATAATCTCAGGAGTACAATAGTTGTCCATTTGAGACAATCATGAGGAAGAATTTCTTCTCAGTGAATAGTGAATCTGTGGAATTCTTTACCACAGGGCTATCAAGGCATGGCCAAGAATATTCAAAGGTGAGATGGATATTTGACCAAATGGCCTATGTCTGCTCCTACATCTTCTGGTCTTTCCTCACCCTCAATCACATTTATATCACCTTTAACATTATAAACTTTCTCATGGCACATAATTACTTAAATTAATTCATAAAACATGCTCCTCAGAATCAAAACTATAGATTGAGTACATACAATCAGAGCCAATTTTGTGCACAGATCCCTTTTACTGCAGGAATTGCCACATTACAGTTATCACCCACTACAGATATCAGCTGCCTTTTCCACACTAAAACAAACCTTTTTTTCCCCTATTGGTTACAACACAGGACCCAGCATTTCCATAGATGTTCTCAACATCGTCCAGCTCTATGCAAAATTCAGAAACAACTTTACCCTTGAAGCTGATGACAATAATTGTTTATTTTCACCAGTCGTGTTTCATGCAACTGAATGATTTAACTTCCCAGGTTGAACAGCTATCGCAAATTGCATCAATCAGTCCTCATTTTGCTCATGACTATTGGTCTGAATTTTAAGATTTTTGCTCTGCATCTCAATTATTTGATGGAAACCCCATCAATTATTTCCTTCTGGATAGCTACCAATTTTATTTTGTAGAACATGCTACCTTTTCCTTTGTGTGACATCATATGCATTTGCAGATATTGCATGCTGCTCTTTGTCCACAATCCCTTTGCCTAGAATGTCTTCCAGCGTAAGGCAATACCTGATCTACACTGCCATGTTCTTTTAAAAGGAGACATAATGGAGACGGATAATAGAGATAATGAATAATGGAGACGGATAATCTTATGTTTTTAGTAAGAGCTTTCTCTAAAGAGAGGCATAGGTTAGGAAGAACATGGTAGTTGTTCCCTGACCAGTGAGAAGTACAAGATTAAGGTGGCAAATAACGTTTCGCCCTCTCCAAGTTATGCAGTCAGTTCTGATATAATGTGATAGTTCTCATGTGATCTCGCATTATACAAAAATCATAAAATAGCCATGCCATTTAAACTATTGGGGCATTATTGCCAATACAGATAAATAAATTCATGTTCCACAAATAAGGGTCTAAATTGTTCAATCGCGTTAAAACCAGTTCGCAAAGAAACGCACATTATAGTAGAAGCATTTCATCAGCACGAATTCACTGTAACCCGACTGACGAATGGGGCACTGTTTCTAAACGGTGAACTTTTAAATCATGTGTTGGCTATAGCCGGATTGCATCACCAACGTTTTCAGTGCTATTTGTATTGCACAATTCTTGTACAGCCTGTGGTCACACAGGAAAACAACTATCGCACTATAGAAGAAAAGACTGTATTGTCAACAAAAGATAATTATACCCACATTTAGAGTTCCATAGTATCGTGTACAAGGTTATTGCAACAACAATGCAGCAATTGCTGAGGCTTGTCTTTCACATTCTACCATCTATAAACTTGAAGTCAGGAAAACTCAGCTTCCATGTATTAACAAGCAGCAACTCCCGTCCTTGATTATTGTCTCGCATCCAAGGAGCAACTTAATATTAAAATTCTTGTTTTTGTTTTCAAATCCCTTCATGGCCATGCTTGTCAATCCTACAAGATATCTGCATTCCTCTAATTCTGGTCTCTTGTGCAGCCCCAATTATAAATGTATGACCATTTGTGGCTGTGCCTTTAGTGCCAAGGCCCAAAATCTAAAATTTCCCCACTCTGTCTCACTTCCCTCTCATAAGACATACCTTCAAACCAATTTCTTTGGCCTAATTTTTGAACACCTGGCCTCATATTTATGTAGCTCAATATCATAATTTTGTTTTAGGAAGCTCACTGATTTCATTATGCTAAAGATATGATAGAAATATAAGGTAATTGAGTTGTACAAAATGGCCGACAGTTGCCCATGGTTGCAGTAGTTCAAGCATAATACTTGTCTCTGCGAGTAGAATAATAGTAGGTCTGTCTTAAATGAGATAGGCAACATTTGCGCAGGTGGCTAATGTTATCCTTCAAAGAGAAAGATAAGAAAGTTTGTGAAAACATCATGACTGGGGCTGGACCACCAACCAGTCCATCACTTTAAGATGCTATCACACAGGAATAACCTGGCGCCAGTGATCTATAGTATCAAACAGGTGTGTGTCTGTGTGTGTATATGTGTCTGTGTCTGTGTGTCTGTGTGTGTGTCTGTGTCTGTGTGGTAGTTTGCACTAGCAGTTTTACTTGTGTACAATCTGAACTTTTTGTGTGCCTTACTGCAAAGAAAATCTTAAGCTGCGACACAATTGTACAAAATAAAGTTATATCTGAATCTACCACCGGATTCAGACTCTCATGAGAAAATATGAGATCTAACAGCACTGTTGCAATAAATAATGCAAATAATGATCCTACAGTCATGCATTTAAACCATAATGGTCTAAGGTAGATACAATTTTACTTAAAACAAGTTAGCTCTTTATCTGAATGAGACAGATAATTAAAAGCATTCCAATGTCTCAGGCAAACTCACCATTCTCTTCCATTTCATAATATTCCAAAAGCTCATTGTCAGACTCCAGTTCTCCCATTTCTGAAATTGGAAAAGTTAACAAAACTGTCAATAGGAATTTTACTTCTACAAGTCGGTTGATTTCATTTTGAGGTCAACGTGTACAATCTCATTATCTAATAAAATGTTAATTTGTGATATTCCTTAGACTAGTGCATTTTAGTATATATTATTTAAATAGACTGGATATGCAATTTACCCAGACAGGTACAAATGAAACAAATTACCCTTACAGCTAGCTTGCAGTGATTAAACTAGAAAATTAACAGTATAATCAAGAAAGTTGATAACAGCATCAGCAGTTTTAACAAAACACATCCTAATACAAGAAAAAAGCTTACATCAATGAGTTTGATTGATAGTTTATTGAGAAATAAGTTCAATATGTTTGGGATCTAACAATTTTTTATGTTCAGATATCTGTTTAAGTACAAGAGCTCAGTCAAGAAGCTGAAAACACACTTGAGCAGTCTCAACAGTGGGAGAAAGAAGATATTCTCTGGAATAAAGTGGATGCTGAATCTTACTGTCACATCTCAAAATGGATTTCATTCTGACCCAAGATTTCAAGAAGCTATTCTCATATCTGATGCAAGTCTATTTCAATTTTGTCCCTTCAAGACTGCAGTATGCATTATTTCTTCACAATTAAAGCCTAACTAGTAATCGACAATCTCCTCTCAATTTTCCTGCATTTTTGACTTGATGGTGATCATATTTTCTAGAACTGTTATTGCAATTTGGAAATAAAAATCAATTCTATTGCAATTCTTTTTGCTGAGATATTGGTATCATCAATAGTCAGGAATGAGGTCCCACAAGACTGGAGGTTGGCTAATGTGGTGCCATTATTTAAGAAAGGAGGTAAGGAAAAGCCAGGGAACTATAGATCATGAGCCTGACATCAATGATGGGCAAATTGTTGGTGAAGATTCTGATGTATTTGGAAAGGAAAGGACTGATTTGAGATACTCAGCATGGCTTTGTGTGTGGGAAATCATGTCTCACTAACGTGATTGAGTTTTTTAAAGGAGTGATGAAGAGGACTGATGAAGGCAGAGTGGTGGGCGTGACCTATAGGTAAGGCATTCGACAAGATTCTGCATAGTAGGCTGGTAAACAAGGTTAGATTACATGGAATACAGGGAGAAGTAGCCATGTGGATACAAAAACTGACTCAAAGGTAGGAGACATAGGATGGTAGTGGAGTCTTCCTGTTCGAACTGGAGGTCTGTGACCCGCATTATGCCGCAGGGTTCAGTGCTGGGTCCACAGCTTTTTGTCATTTATATAAATTATTTGGATGGGAACATAGGAGGTATAGTTACTAAGTCTGCAGATGACACGAAAATTGTGGACAGTGAAGACAGTTACCGTGACAGTGAACAACGGAATCTTGATCAGATGGACCAGTGGGCCACAGAGTGGCAGATGGAGTTTAATCTAGACAAATATGAAGTGCTCCATTTTGGTGGAGCAAATCAGGACAGGACTTATACATTTAATAGTAAGGGATTGGAGTGCAGGTTCATAGTTCGTTGAAAGTGGAGTTGCAGGTACACGGCTAGTGAAGAAAGCATTTGGTATGCTTGTCTTTATTGATCAGTGTATTGAGTATAGGTGTTGGGAGGTCATGTTCCAGCTGTACAGGACATTGGTTCGGCCACTTTTGGAATACTTCATTCAATCCTGGTCTTCCTGCTGTAGGAAAGATGTTGTGAAGCCTGAAAGATTTACAAGATTGTTTCCAAAGTTGGAGGATTTGAGCTATAGGGAGAGGCTGAACAGACTGGATCTATTTTCCCTGGAGCATTGGAGGTACAAGTGTGACATTATAGGGATTTATAAAATCATGAGGTACTTGGTTACGGTGAGTAGACAAGGTCTTTTCGCCAGGGAGGAGGAGTCCAAAGCTAGATGGCATAGGTGAGAGGGGAAAGATTTAAAAAGCACCTAACGGACAACTTTTTCACACAGAGGTTGATGCATGTATGGAATGGACTGCCAGAAGAGGTGGAGGCTGGTACAATTACAACATTTAAAAGGCACCTGGATGGGCATATGGTAGGGTTTAGAGGGATATGGACCAAGTGCTGGCAAATGGGACTAGATTAATTTAGGGCATCTGGTCAACATGTATGAATTGGATCAAAGGATCGGTTTCTTTGCCACACAACTCTATGACTCTAAATGGGTTCCCTTCAGAAATTCAGCAACAAGCTTTTTTCACATCTTCGGACTTAATCAAGTTGACAACAAGCTATATGCCCAAATCTATGCTACTTTTAACCACTTCCTTTCATTATCAGCAGGAACAATGATCTCAAGTAAAATCTCTGAATTCCACCAAAAACAAAACTGATATATTTGAATAAATAGCTCCCAGTGAACTACAATATGAAGTTGAGCCCATGAGCTTTGGTCTTTGCTTCCCTTCATGTCTTAAATCTTGATTAAAAATAGACAACCAAAAATAAATTCACTTGATGCAAGGGCATTCTTACCAATCAGATATTGAAAAGGTGAAATTAATAGCTTGTCACAATAAAAAAATGCATAACTTCTGTATAAGTATAACTTGAAGTGTTTTATGACATCAGGATGTGCCAAAGCACCCTACAGCCAAAGAGTTACTTTTTGAAGTTCTAGTCACTGATATGACATAGGAAAACCAATTCACACCTATTCAGTTCTCTCAAACAATAAGATGATAAACAGATAATTGGTTTTAGAGATGTTGATAGAGGGCTAAATATCTGCCAAGATGCTGGAGTGAACTCCGCTGAGGTTCTTTGAAGAATTTATAGGCTCTTTCACTCTGCCTGAAAAATTCCGCATGTATCTCCAACACTGACCATATCATCAGAGACTCATACTGAATGTTCTGAAATTGCCCAGACGTTTACAGCAGAAGGTCCAGATCTTTTAATCAAGGCACAGGATCAAGATGGAAAGTAAGTAAAGATAAACAGGTCTTTCTTCAAGCAGCAGGCAATAAAAAGTGGGGAAAATCGGCAGGGATCAGTGCTTAGACCCCAGCTATTCATAATATATATCAGATTTGGGAACCAAACGTAACACTTTGAGTTTGCAGATAACACAAAGCTGAGTAGGAGGGTGAGCTGTGAGGAGGATGCAAGGTTGCTTCAGTGTGATTTGGAAAAGTTGAGGGAATGGGCAAATTTATGGCAGATGAAGTGTAATGTGGATACATCTGAGGTTATTCACTTTGGCACTTTGGGAATGCAGATTATCATCTTAATGATGATAGATTGGAAAAGCAGGAAGTGCACTGATTCTTGGGCTTCCTAGGACACCAGTCATTGAAGGTCAATATAAAGTGCAGCAGACAGTGAAAGCAGTAAAGGATATGTTGGCCTTCATAGCAAGAGGATTCAAATACAACAGCAAGAATATCTTTCTGCAGTTGTAGAGAACCTTGGTAAGACCACATCTGGAGGATTATATGCAGTTCTGGTCTCCCTGAGGAAGGATGTTCTGGCTATAGAGGGACATGGGATTACAAAGGTTTATCAGACTGATGCCTGGGTTAGCTGGACTGATGTAGGAAGGGACTCTGCATATCATCCTAACCAAATTATATTGTTTAGGACTATATTCACTGGAGTTTAGAAGAATGAGAGAGACCTCGAAGAAATGTATAAAATTCTAACAGGGTAAACACAGGAAGTAATAACTAGGGAGTGCAGAATCAGAAGCCACAGTAAAAGGATATGGGGTAGACCTTTAAAGAAGATGAGAAGAAATTTTGTCACATAGAGAGCAGTGAGCATTAAAGTTCTCTGCCCCTGAAAGCAGTTGAGACCAAACCATTCAATTCTTTCAGGAAAGAATTAGATATAGTTCTTAGGATGAAAGGGATCAAGGGGAGTAAGCAAGAACAGGGCACAAAATTGGATGATCAGCTATGATGGTGGTGCAGGCTCAAAGAGTCAAATGGTCTACTTCTTGTTTCAATTGTTTTGTTTAAATGGACTCAAGATTTGGAGGACAGAATACCCAAGGTGAGAAATGAATAGAGGCAAAATGATAAGAGGAACGGATTTAAGAGAGATAAAAGAAGAGTAGCTTAAAATGTATAAAAATAGGGGAAATACAAATGATGAGCTGAGGCCCAGAGCAGCACACAGATGGACACAGTGAACTCAAGCTGCATAACTCTGGCTACATAGCAATAATGAGGATTGTCTTGTCCTGCTTATAAACAGGGACAACAGGGAGGAGGAATGTTGAAGTAGATAGCTGGAATCAGCATGCAACACCAAACTACTTTAATGACAAGTATGGACGGTGAGTCAAAACTAAGTACTATTTGAAAGGTAGAGTACAAAGAGTACATATTAATGGAGATATTTTATGAGAGTGAAGATTCAGGATGTGCAGAAACAGTTTCAGAGCAGAAAACATGTTGCAAAGCTGGAGGACATTATTGGATTCAGAGTAAATCTCTGTCCATGAATCAGACTGTAGCTGAAGCTAATAAACTAGCAGGACCAGTAGACCATCCAGGTTCAGTCCAGATCAGCTACAGTTAACTGATTAGTTAACATAAGTAGCAGCATAACTAGATCAGAGACATAGCAGCTGAGTCTTATAAAATTGGCTTAAAATCCAGATATGACCAAGAATTTGGAAGCCATAGTTGAAAAGATAATTCAATATTAAATGAAGAAAGCAGGACACATGTATGGTTACAGGATATGTAGTGGCAGTTTTGACAGCAATTAACTTGGGAGGCAGCTCAGAAACACACCCAACTATTCAAGCCAAAAGAATTTTAACATTGGGAAAGAAAGGGCAAAGGATGGGATCATACAGACGAGAGTCCAGCAGGTTATGAAGTTTCCTGACCACTCAAGAACTATTTTGAATCTTCAGGTGAAACCACCATCAAAATGTTTTATCATCCAAAACAAAAGAAATACCAATATGGGGTTGGATAGTGTTAACAGTAGTGGACATAAAAATGATGGTAACTATTTTAACACAAACTTTTCTATACAGCCACCTGATGAAGGAGCAGCACTCCGAAAGCCAGTTGGGCTATAACCTGGTGTTGTGTGATTTTTAACTTTCTATACAGCATACAGGAGACATTCTCAGCAACCACAATGGATTTGATACTTCATTTCATATATCTGGAACCTTAAAACCAACACCTTTTAATAAGAAAAAGTCAATAAGAAATTTGTTGAACCAAGCTAGAAAGGATGGCTCAGACAGAAAGAGAATAACCTAACAAGGCATGTAGAATACAGTCAGTCAGAACTTGATAACTTATAAATAAGCACAACCTGTCAATAAATTTTAAATGAATAAAGAAGTGAAGATAACTTCAGCAAAAAACACGTAGCAAATCTAACACATTTAGGACGTACTGAACAACAAATGAACAGAATTTCAGAACTCATTTTAAAACAAGCCATTTAAAGGCCTTGTATCTAGTAAAAGCTGCTGGGTAACCGCGACCTATGCCCCCCCCCCCCCCTTCTTACATATTCCACCAAACACTGTAAAAACTGAAAGAACTCTGGGAATGTGCTGGAGAAACTCAGCAGGTCTGGCAGCATCTATGGAGAGAAATCAAAGTTAACGTTTCAGGTCCAATGACCCGTCCTCGGCACCGATGGGAGCTGGGAAAAACAAGTTTTTTTAAAAAAATTAAATCATTATTAAAATAGCCACCTTATAATAAACTGGGAAATCACATGCCCTAACCTAAACAAAGTAAAACTCACAGTGAGACGATCGCTCCCGTGTAGTAAAGGAGAGCAGCAAGTTGAAGCCCTGACATTGAGTGAGGAGTTTGTCTGAGCCTGACAGCTCCATCCCAGAGAGAACACTGTCCCCGCCCCCAGCAACGCTCAGGTAGCAATGTCTGCGCCACCTGCTGGAATGGTAGAGAATCCACTCCAACAGCACGAGCGCCGCATTGTGTCACTATCACAGTCATCCAACAGTTGGCTCGACAAATGAAGCACGAGTTCAAATTCCACTACAGCAGTTTATGAAATTGAATTCAGTTTGAAGAGGCAATCGTATAATTAAAAACTTGGAATTGAAGTACAAGTATTAGTAAAGGGGTTGGTGGAAGCAGATTTGAAACCAAAACCTGCAAACTCAGGGAAGTGTAACTCAGTAAGCCACTCAAAAAAAACTGTAAACATGTCTTTCAATGTCAGGGGGAAGTGGTTAATCATATGCTGCTACCCGCATTAGAACATTTCCCACTGTATATTGTGCACTGTCTACCTAGGATTACCCTGGAAGGGTAGGTGGCTCAAATGTTTCAGCAAGAGGCTGGGACCTTTTCCACTGGGGTGTAGGAAGTTTACAGATGGCATTATAGAGGTTTTTAAATCATGAGGGGCATAGATAAGGTGAATGGCCGATGTCTTTTCCTTATGGTGGGGGAATTCAAACCAAGGGGGCACATTTCTAAGGGGAGAGGAAAAAGACTTAAAAAAACAAGGGGCAACATTTTTTTACACAGAGTGGTTTGTGTGTGGGATGAACTTCCAGAGGAAGTGGTGGATGTGGGTACAAGTACGTTTAAAAGATATTTGGACAAGTAACTAACAGAGTGCTATCATAAAGCCAAAAGGGCACTCTGCCTATCACACAAATGAATAATGTTGTATATGATTTTCAGTGCTGGTGTGATTTTAGGTACAGTATATAGGATGTACATTTCAAAGACTGGTGGATCAGACCAAACAGCATGTCACTTTCACTGTTCACAACAAGCATGGGACTGACTGTACCCAACTTGCTCCCACTTGCAAAATTCACATCACAGTGTCGAACATTAAATGGGATGAGAGTCATAGAGTCATAGAGATGTACAGCATAAAAGCAGACCCTTCAGTCCAACTCGTCTATGCCGACCAGATATCCCAACCTAATCTAGTCCTATTTGCCAGAACTTGCCCCATATCCCTCTAAACCCTTCCTATTCATATACCCATCCAGATACCTTTTCAATGCTGTAATTGTACCAACCTCCACCACTTCCTCTGGCAGCTCATTCCATACACACACCACCCTCTGTGCAAAAAAGTTGTTCCTTAGGTCCCTTTTATATATTTCCCCTCTTACCCTAAACCTATCCCCTCGAGTTCTGGACTCCCCCATCCCAGGGAAGTGAGCTTGTCTATTTATCCTATTCATGCCCATTATGATTTTATAAACCTCTACAAGGTCACCCCTCAGCCTCCGACGCTTCCACAGTAAATAGCCCCAGCCTCTTCAGCCTTCCTATTGCTCAAATCCTCCAACACTGGCAACATCCCTTGTCAGATTTTTCTGGACCTTCCAAGTTTCACAATATTTTTCTGATAGGAAGGAGACCAGAATTGCGTACAATATTCTAAAAGTGGCTAAACCAATGTCCTGTACAGCTGCAACATGACCTCCCAACTGCTATGCTGAATGCTCTGACAAACAAAGGAAAGCTTACCAAATGCCTTCTTCACTGTCCTATCTACCTGTGACTCTACTTTCAAGGAACTATAAACCTGCACTCCAAGGTCTCTTTGTTCAGCAACACTCCATAGGACCTTACAATAAAGTACATAAGTCCTGCTTTGATTTGTTTTTCCAAAATGTAACACCTTACATTTATCTAAATTAAACTCCATCTGCCTCTCCTCAGTCCATTGGCCCATCAGATCAAGATCCTTTTGTAATCTGAAGTAACTTTCTTCACTGTCCACTACATCTCCAATTTTGGTGTTATCTGCAAACTTATTAATTATACCACCTATGTTCACATCCAAATCATTTATATAAAAGATGAAAAGCAGTGGACCTAGCACCGATCCTTGTGGCACACCACTGGTCACAGGCCTCCAGTCTGAAAAGCAATCCTCCACCAACAGCCTCTATTTTCTACCTTCGAGCCAGTTCTGTGACCAAGTGGCTACTTCTTCCTGTATTCCATGAAATCTAACCTTACTAACCAGTCTACCATGAGGAACCTTATCGAACGCTTTACTGAAGTCCATATCGAGTCATAGAGTCATAGAGATGTACAGCATGGAAACAGACCCTTCGGTCCAACCTGTCCATGCCGACCAGATATCCCAACCCAATCTAGACCCACTTGCCAGCACCTGGCCCATATCCCTCCAAACCCTTCCTATTCATATACCCATCCAAATGCCTCTTAAATGTTGCAATTGTACCAGCCTCCACCACATCCTCTGGCAGTTTATTCCATACACATACCACCCTCTGCATGAAAAAGTTGCCCCTTAGGTCTCTTTTATATCTTTCCCCTCTTACCCTAAACTTTTGCCCTCTAGTTCTGGACTCCCCGATCCCAGGGAAAAGACTTTGTCTATATATCCTATCCATGTCCCTCATAATTTTTTAAACCTCTATAAGGTCACCCCTCAGCCTCTGACTCTCCAGGGAAAACAGCCCCAACCTGTTCAGCCTCTCCCTACAGCTCAAACCCTCCAACCCTGGCAACATCCTTGTAAATCTTTTCTGAACCCTTTCAAGTTTCACAACATCTTTCCAATAAGAAGGAGACCAGAATTGCACGCAATATTCCAATAGTGACCTAACCAATGTCCTGTACAGCTGCAACATGACCTCCCAACTCCTGTACTCAATAAAGGAAAGAATACCAAATGCCTTTTTCACTCTCCTATCTACCTGCAACTCCACTTTCAAGGAACTATGAACCTGCACTCCAAGATCTCTTTGTTCAGCAACATGCCTTAGGACCTTACCATTAAGTGTATAAGTCCTGCTAAGATTTGCTTTCCCAAAATGCAGCACTTCGCATTTATCTGAATTAAACTTCATCTGCCACTTCTCAGCGCATTGGCCCATCTCGTCCAGATCCTGTTGTAATCTGAGGTAACCCTCTTCGCTGTCCACTGCACCTCCAATTTTGGTGTCATCTGCAAACATACTAACTGTACCTCTTATGCTCGCATCCAAATTATTTATGTAAATGACAAAAAGTAGAGGACCCAGCACCAATTCTTGTGGCACTCCACTGGTCACAGGTCTCCAGTCTGAAAAACAACCCTCCACCACCACCCTCTGTCTTCTACCTTTGAGCCAGTTCTGTATCCAAATGGCTAGTTCTCCCTTTATTCCATGAGATCTAACCTTGCTAATCAGTCTCCCATGGGGAACCTTGTTGAACGCCTTACTGAAGTCCATATAGATCACATCTACTGCTCTGTCCTCTTCAATCTTCTTTGTTTCTTCTTCAAAAAACTCAGTCAAGTTTGTGAGACATGATTTCCCACGCACAAAGCCATGTTGACTATCCCAAATCAGTCCTTGCCTTTCCAAATACATGTACATCCTGTCCCTCAGGATTCCCTCCAACAACTTGCCCACCACTGAGGTCCAGCTCACCAGTCTATAGTTCCCTGGCTTGTCTTACCGTCCTCTTAAACAGTGGCACCACGTTTGCCAACCTCCAGTCTTCCGGCACTTCACCTGTGACTATCGATGATACAAATATCTTAGCAAGAGGCCCAGTAGTCACTTCTGTAGCTTCCCACAGAGTGCTTGGGTACACCTGATCAGGTCCTGGGGATTTATCCACCTTTAACCGTTTCAAGACATCCAGCACTTCCTCCTCTGTAATCTGGACAATTTTCAAGATGTCACCATCTATTTCCCTACAGTCTATATCTTCCATATCCTTTTCCACAGTAAATACTGATGCAAAATATTCATTTAGTATCTCCCCCATTTTCTGTGGCTTTGAGGGGCCCTATTCTCTCCCTAGTTACCCTTTTGTCCTTAATATATTTGTAAAAGCCCTTTAGATTCTCCTTAATTCTATTTGCCAATGCTATCTCATGTCCCTTTTTTGCCCTCCTGATTTCCCTCTTAAGTATACTCCTACTTCCTTTATACTCTTCTAAGGATTCACTCAATCTATCCTGTCTATGCCTGACATATGCTTCCTTCTTTTTCTTAACCAAACCCTCAATTACTTTAGTCATCCAACATTCCCTATACCTACCAGCCTTCCCTTTCACCCTGACAGGAATATACTTTCTCTGGATTCTTGTTATCTCATTTCTGAAGGCTTCACATTTTCCAGCCGTCCCTTTATCTGCGAACAGCTGCCTCCAATCAGCTTTCGAAAGTTCTTTTAACTTGAAAGCTTTTTGCCTGAGGCAGTATTTGTTAGCTATAATCAAACTGGCCCTAAAGTCCATCCAGGCCCAGACTTCTCGGAACCTGTGTTTTGATGACTTCTTGTAAGAGAAAGGCATCATAGAGACAGTCACTGTCTGCCATATCCCTATGGAAACAGTCTGACTATTCAGAATCCAGCTCCTGATTGACAGTTAACTGTTCTTGCTCCTTTCCCATGTCAGTGAAGAACCAACCAATCAGCACCCTCTTCTCATACTGTACAAAACAGTGCCCCCTTTGTCGTATGATGCTTGCACCCTTAATTTGATGAGTGTAAGACAAAAGCTTCAACTTCTTGGTTTCGTTTAGCAATATTTCAATCATGAAAGCATTCAAGGAAAATAGATAGCTTGGTGAACAAGGTAGCTATGTGGCAGAAACAATTTAATGCACAGAGTTATAGTGATTCATTTTGGTGGGATTAATGAGAAAAAAAATCATACAACGAAAGAACACATTTCTAAAGGGGATACCAGATGAGAGGGACCTTGGGGTATAGGTGCACAAATCATTGAATGTGGTTGCCAGTTTGAAAAAAAAAGCCGATAAAGTGCAAAGGATCTTGGATTTTATAAATAGTTGCACAATTCATAAAAGCAAGGAATTTATTGTGAATCTTTATAAAACACTGACTTTGCCTCAGCTGGATTACTGTGTCCAATGGAATTGTTCAAGTTGCAGCATGAGAATGAATCTAAGGACGAGGAACAAAATAAGAATGTTTGATTAGGTAAATGGATTGGCAAAGCTGCGAATGTTCCCTTTGGAGAAGAGATTTGCAAAGAGAATTGATAAAACTAATTGAAATCATAAGATGTCTGGACAGAGAAGATTAACAGGAGGACCAAAAGGCGGAGAACATCGATTTAAGGCAAATGGCAAAATAATTAAAGGTACCATAAGGTGTAACTTGTTAACACAAAGAATGGTTAGAATCTGCACTGCTTGACAGAGTGGTTGAGCAGATTCAGTTATGTACTTCAAAAGGGAATTTGATAATCATCTGATGAGAAAAGCTTTGATGTGGAGGTTCTGGTGTTGGACTGAGGTGGACAAGGTCAAAAATCACACAACATCAGGTTATAGTCCAACAGGTTTATTTGAAATCACAAGCTTTCAGAGCACTGGTGTGCCGGGTGACAAAAGAGCAATGCCCTTAAAGTTGTTATTATTCCTGTGGATTTCAGTGCCATTCTTCGCTCCAACCACCATTGACATAATCCAGCATCCATCACAAACCTCATTTATCCTTCTTACACTGTCAGTAAAAACCCATTCATCAAACTATTTGGAGTTCATACAAGGAAAATTTCATCAGTGCAGAAGCTCTCAACTGTTTTTGGTTTTTCTGTGAATGTTATATTAAAGTTGATATGTTTATATTAATTCCATATTTCCAAAATCTTCATGAAAATGTTAATTTTAAGAAAACATCTGAACAGCCAAAAAAACTCATGCTTTAGGAACTTATTTTTAAAACATTTTGCTTTCCTCAAATAAATTGTATGAAATAAAATAAATCATGGCAGGGTAATTAGTACACATTGTAGCTGTCTTAGGGAGAAAGGAAGATATGGTCCTGCATCCAGACTTTAGGGAACTTGATGGAAAGTTAGCAGATGGGACACAAATGTAGTAACCTCCAGATTTCTTCTACCATCACATGTAAGTAAGTACAGATAGGAGAACAAAGCAGATGAATATATGGCTGAAAAGATGGTGCAGGAAGGAGAGCATGAGATTCCTGTGACCCAGGGAATAGCTCTGGGGAGATGGCACCTGGACAAACTGGATGGATCATACCTGAATAGAGCTGAGATTAAGTTCCTTCCAGGGCATTGTGCGTGCCATTGGGAAGACTTTAAACTAACTTGGCAGGCATGTGAGAACCAGGAAAGAACAGTAGAAAAAAATCCTAGGGGTAGCAAAATACTTAAGAATAGGAATACAGCTGACCCTGATAAAGAAAATATTAAGTTAATAGTTGAAGGAATAGAAGTAGGCAAGAAAGAAGGAAAGTCCAGAGCAGAGTTAAAGCGCATGCATATGAATGCACAGAAAGGGTCACTAGACTCGAAACATTAACGTTAGTCTCTATGTAAGTGTCTGTAGGATAATATGTTTTTAGGAGCGTGTGTGTGTGTGTTTCGGAGTGTCTGTGTCTGTATGTGCATATAGTGCAATAGTGTGTATAGTTCAGTACCCATGGGGATGGCCTCAACTGGGATCTTGGGTTCATGTCACACTACAGGTAACCCCAGTGCACTATACACACAGACACACACAGACACACACACATGCACACACAGACACTCCTACAGACACACACACTCATGCAGACCCTCTCTCATACACTCACACATACACTCCCACACAGACCCTCTCACAGTCTTATACCCTTTTATGCTCACACTCACACATATACATATAATCTCTCACAGACACGCAAAATGCACCCCACCCCACCCCACACACAGACACACAAACACACACACACAAGTTTGTGGGGTGAATTTGTACTTGCAGAATAATTTTACTTTGCTCAAAAACAACATGAATCCATGTAAGATTCTGTAAATCTGTTTTTTAGATTAGAATCATTCTGATCATAATGTAACTTTTTAAAGAAGTTTTGTGATTTACTTATGAAAGAACTGAAACCAACATGGTCATTCTAAAAGGTGAGAGACTTAACAAACAATCCAGGTCTTTTTCAATATATACCTTCAGTTAAATCACACTGTAAACTTTTGCTATAAATTCTGTGTCTTACAATCTTATTCTCCACAACCACCTGATGAAGGAGAAGCGCTCCGAAAGCTAATGCTTCCAAATAAACCTGTTGGACCATAACCTGGTGTTGTGTAATTTTAGCTATTTTTATTGGTTACTTTGAAGCAATATCATCAGACAATCATCATCATCAAGTAATTTTTTTCATTCTCTTTATGCGTGATTGATGTTGGATTTGGAGACTAAATGTACTGTGTCAAAGTTCGCACATAATACGAAGATGAGTGGTACAGCAATGTGTGCAGAGAACACTGAAAGCCTGCAGAGGGATATAGATGGGTAAAGTCAGTGGGCAAGGGTCTGGCAGATGGAGTACTATGTTGGTAAATGTGAGTTTATCCATTTTGATAGGAATAACGGCAAGATGGACTATTATTGAAATGGTGAAAAATTGCAACATGCTGCTGTGTAGAGTGACCTGGGTACCCTTGTGCATGAATCACAAAAAGTTGGTTTGCAGATGTAACAGGTAATTAAGAAGGCAAATGGAATATTGTCCTTCATTGCTACAGGGATGGAGTTTAAAAACAGGGAGGTTATGTTGCAGCTGTATGGGGTGCTGCTGAGGCCATACCTGGAGTATTGGGAACAAGTTTGGTCTTCTTGCTTGAGAAAGGATGTACTAGCACTGGAGGGGATGCAGAGGAGGTTCACTAGGTTGATTCCAGAGTTGACAGGCGTGGTTTATGAGGAGGGATTGATAGACTGGGATTATATTCATTGGAATTTAGAAGAATAAAGGAGCATCTTATAGAAATATATAAAATTATGAAGGGAATAGATCAGATAAAAGGAGGGAGATTGTTTCCACTGGTAGATGAAACTAAAACTAGGGGGCATAGCCTCAAAATAAGAGGGAGCAAATTTAGGACTGAGTTCTTCTCCCAAAGAGTTATGAATCTGTGGAATTCCCTGCCCAGTGAAGCAATTGAGACTCCCTCGTTGAATGCTTTTCAGGCAAAGATAGGTAGATTTTGAAGGGTAAAGGAATTAAGGGTTATGGTGAGTAGGTGGGTTAGGTGGAGCTAAGTAAGCAAGAAAGATCAGCCATGATCTTACTGAGTGGGCGGAGCAGGCTCAAGGTGCCAGATGGCCTACCCCTGCTCCTATTTCTTATATTCTTATGTGTGCCATATATTGGTCTAAGTTGGTTTCGGTTCCTTTGTGATATAGCATACTGATTAGTAATGATTTCACATGATCTGGGCTGGTTACATTTTTTAGAAATCTTTGCTGGTCTCCAAGTATTTAAATTTATAATTTTGCAATATCTGCCCATTGTGCCGTTTTGGTAATTCTCTCATCATGTATTTCTTTAATTTCCCTCTGTCTTTGAAGAAGAGTGTCGTGTGTCTCAGAATGTTTAGATATTTGGTTCCCGAGCAAAGACTGAGCATAAATCATGCTGGCTTTAGTCATCTGTTTTCCATTAGTGTTGCATAGAAATGCAGCATTGCAGTACAAAAATCTTGCTTTGTTGCTTAATAATCACAGACTTATAAAATGTGCCATAGGATGGCGCAATGGCTCAGTGTTTAGCCCTGCTGCTTCACAGCGCCAGGGACTCGGGTTCAATTCCACCCTCGGGCAGTTGTGTCCATAGAATTTGCACATTTTCCCTGTGTCTGTATGAGTTTTGTCTGGATGCTCCAGATTCCTCCCACAGGCTAAAGATATGCAGTTTAGGTGGATTAGACATGGGAAATTCAGGGTTACAGGGATAGGGTAAGGTGGTGAGTCTGGGTGGGATGCTTTTCAGAAGGTTGATGTGGACTTGATGGACCGAATGACCTGCTTCTTCACACGGGGATTCTATTATCGGTTCTGCTAGACATTTGACCATAAATCACGGCCCTTCCTAATGAAGGGCTTTTGCCTGAAACGTCGATGTTCCTGCTCCTCAGATGCTGCCTGACCTGCTGTGCTTTTCCAGCACCACTCTAATCTTGACATGAATGTGATGACAATGTGACATGGGTCACTCCCCACTAAGTGTACACATCTTGAAAGGGTTTGCCAGTAGACTGTGGTTCGTTGTCAGATAGCATCCATTCCAGAATACGAAAATAAGCCTCATTGTATCAGTGATGTTTGCATTCATTGTGTTGCTAAATTGTTGAACAAGGAAAAATTTGGAGGTTTATTTCATCTCAAGGCTGTAATCTTCCATGTGCACTGTGAATAGATCTGTTGCTATTTTCATCCAAGAAATACATGGAACATTGTGTGAATGTAGAAGCTCCTCCATTTCTGGGGTTGATATCTTAGACATACTTCACATGCATTCACAAGTTGTTGACTATCCTGATTCATCCCTGGCTATTATGCAGGTTCATATTCTAGCTTTCTTGTCTCTTCAATACTCATGCATCCCTGGTGCAAAATGGACATAACATAATCATAAAATACTTGTGGTAATAGGATCTGTTTGCCTTTGAAAAGTACTTGTCAGGAAATACCAAGTTTATCAAATGAACAAATCTTTTCAGATACTTTTTTAATATTGACAGCCATTGGCGGATAATTATCTGTACCATAGAGATATGTCATGCAAGATGCCTAATGGTAATTTGTTGTCACTAACTCCTGTGTTAATTTTAGCTTTTAGTTTGTGATATCCTGCCTTTACAGGAGACATATTAATGGTTGTCAAGGCTTCTGATTGTGTTGATGGTATAAAACAATGTGAGAAGCTAACAAAATGGAAAACTTCATCATCATCTTCTGAAATTTGCCTTTTGTTTGATTGACGTGCTTGCATTTGTGAACCTGCTTAATGATTAGATTAGATTCCCTACAGTGTGGAAACAGGCTCTTCAACCCAACCAGTTCACACCGACCTTCTGAAGAGTAACCCACCCAGACCCATTTCACTCTGACTAATGCACCTAACGGTATGGGCAATTTAGCATGGCCATTTCACCTGACCTGCACATCTTTGGACTTTGGGAGGAAGCCGGAGCAAACCCACGCAGACATAGGGAGAATGTGCAAACTCCACACAGTCACCCAAGGCTGGAATTGAACCTGGGACTCTGGCACCATGAGGCAGCAGTGCTAACTACTGAGTCACCGTGCCTCCTTTTCCTTGTTGATAGTATTGTGTTGTCCCATCTTGTTGGACAACTGTACTTCGTTTGAAGGTGTGGCTTGGCCTTTAGAATCAGATTTCCGTCGCGTACATGCCTAATGTCCCATGGTGCCACATGCTTTACAGGTATTGCGGACAGCTTTTGAATAGGTGCGACAAACTACATGTTTTGGCTTGGTGTGCTTTGCTGATTGTATTGGCTGCACCTAGAGCATGTAGTTATTGTTAGCCTGCCACCATGACTTCACCATGACCTGTGTCCATCTTCAAATAAAGTGTCAGTGGTACCCACCCTGTTGTATAACCCTTTTTCTTTCCCCAAAAATCGTTTCTAAAGGAGGCTATGACTAACTCAATTATCCCTTCTGACAGTTCCTCATCAGAAAAGTCACACCAATAGCCTTTGTTGCAGCACATTCCGATGAACTGGTCAATAGACTTTTGGGGTTGCAGTCCATATGAAGTGAGTTGGAACAAATCTTCCCCGTAATTTTCACTGCTGCTGAAATCCACATCCAGCAGCCACTTCTGCTCATTGGTGTGCACAGAACTTTCAACTGGCTGAGCTGAAGGATTATTGGTTACAGCCTGTTAGTCATGAAGTTATTTCTTCTCTTGAGCTGGTCTCCAAGAACCATCCAGATTTTCTGTGAATCTATTTGATCACCCCTAGGATGACGGAATGTATTAATTCTATAAAGCTCCTCCTCACAAATGACAAACCAGATTTTCAGGGCTCTTTTTTCACAGATCTGTCACATAAAACTGCATTATTTGAACATTTGCAGTTGTTTGAACATTTATAATTCAATGTGTAGGATTCAAGATGGTGGCAACCCAGTAAGTCTGAGTCTGTAGTGCTCTGCCTAAGACTTGGGCAAAATGGGGCACCCTCCTTCACCTCACTTTTTAAATCATTTAGGATAGCTTTTGCCCAGCGTACTCAGTCATTTTACATCAAATTTGGACAGTTTGGTATTTTTTCTAAAATGATTAAGGGCAAAAATTCCCAAAGCTCGCAACAGGCAGGGACCCCTCCACCAACCCCTCCCGCAGCAGCAGAGACATCCGCGGCCGCTTCGGGGGACTTAAGGTGGTGAACCTGCTCTCTGGGATCAACAAACTCCAGGAAAAGATCGACGCTTTCATCGAGGAGACTCGGTCCAGGTGGGAGTCGATCTCGGTCATGTTGCAGAAGCATGACCGAGAGATTGAAAAACTCGAGCAGCGTGTTGGAGGGACGGAGCAACGGTCTGCGGCCTCGGAGACTGCTGCTGAGTCATCCATGGGTCAGGTCCGGGCTCTCACGCAGCAAATCCAGACCCTGGAGGAGCGCATCAACGACCTCGATAATTGGGGTTGTCAGAAAAATATTCGGTTGCTGGGCCTTCCCGTACAGGAAAAGGAAGGCCAGCTTGTGGACTTTTTGGAGCAAGACTCCCACAATTATTGAAGTTGGAATCGGGACCGGGCCAGGTGCGGGTGGAGTGGGCCCACCAGGTTGCTGTACGCATGCCCGGGTCGGACCAGCGCCCCTGCCTGGGTTCTAGTCCGACTTCAATGTTATAAAGAAAAACAAATGCTCCTATAAGCCTCCAGAGTCCTGGGGAAGGATCCCCTGGCCATGATGATTCAGGGTTCCAGGATAATTTATTTCAGGACTTCTCTCCAGCCGTGTTCCGCAAGAAGAGGGCATTCGATGAGGCGAAGAAGCGTCCGAGAGACCTAAATATTCAATACTCCATGCGATATCCAGCAACGCTGCAACTCAGCCATGGAGGATCTGCTTATAACTTTGGATCACCGGAGAAAGCAGAAGAATTCTTGGACTCTCTTAAATAGACTGTGGGACTTGAACTGTATGGATAACAACTTTAATTTGCCCCCCTCCTTTGTTTACCCTTTTTTCCTTCTTCATCTCTCTTCCAATGATCTTTCCCTAGGGGTGGGGGTAGGAGACTTGTTCTTTACTCTTCTTTTGGTCTTTTTTTTATATAGTGCGTGTGGCTTTGCTCGATTTGTGGGCGGGCGGATTTGTTCTGTTTTGCCTTTTTTTTCGAGAGCGGGGTTTTCCTCTTTCTTCATTTTACTTAGTAGCCTAATACTTGCTGGGATTGTAATTTTGTAACTTTTAATATTTCTATTTTGTATTGTGTTTGTTGTGTTTGCTAAATGCACCCAGATGTTTGTGGGGGGGGGGGGGGGGACGCATGGTGGGGGTGGGTCCCTCACTTTTAATTCTGGTTTTATAGAACACTTGAATTTGTTCACTCTATTTTATAATGCCCTAGGCCGAGGGCCGGGCCCTAGCTAGGAGAGGTTATGGTGGGGTTATTGATAGGTAGTTATGCCCCCTGGGAGCAAGGGGGAAAGTCTCCTTTCAAATATGTTTTGCTTTTTTTTGTTTAGGAGTAGTTTTTAATTGTGTTGGCTTAAATGTGAATTTTCTGTGGTCTTTCTCCTGGGGATCTCGGGCTTGTCTGGATGATCATGGCTGGCCATTCGTTTAGGTGGTGCACCTGGAATGTCAAGGGGAGCAATTCACCAATCAAAAGGAAAACGATATTATCAAGAAAGGGTTGATGCAGCTCTCTTACAGGAGACACATCTACTTGATAAAGAACACTTAAAGTACAACAGGGTGGATTTGGTCAGGCTTTCTTTTCATCTTTCAGTTCAAAAAGTAGGGGAGTAGCCATTCTTATTTGGAAGAATCTTTCTTTCCAAATGTTAAGCCAGATAAAAGATGAGTCTGGGCAGTACATATTGATCAAAGCCCTAATACATGGAGAGGAATATGGAATTTTGAATCTTTATTCCCCCACCCCAGTACACCCTTTTAAATTTGTAACGGAAGCATTCTCTAAGTTAATGGCTTTTGGGGTCCGCCTACAATTATAGAAGGAGATTTTAACTGTATTATGGACCCAGAGTTGGATAGGGTACCTCGGAGCACTACAGGTATATCTCTGAGATCTAGACAGCTGGCGGATCCGAAGAAGGAGCTAGGACTAGTAGATGTGTGGAGATGCCGTCATCCCCAGGGTGGAGACTTTACTTTCTACTTTAACCCACATAAGTGTCCTACCAGAATTAACATATTTTTTGCCCCCTCAACCCTCTTGAATTCAATACTGTCTTATAAATAGGTAATATAGCTGTCTGATCATGCTGCAGTATATATGGAAGTCAAGACTTGGGATGATGGGATAAGCCCCCGACATTGGCATATGGATCCCTTCTTATTGAAGGATAGCAAATTTATAAAGTATTTTTCACAGGAATTCAAAGCCTTGTGGGAAATTAATTCAGGTACGGCCAGTAACCCATCGATGATGTGGGAGACCAGTAAGACATATGCACAAAGCTTGGTCATCTCATATAACGCAACCTGGAAAAGACAAGAGGCAGAGCAACAGCGCCTGCTCAATGCTCGCTTGAAGGCAGCTGAAACATCGTATGTTGACAGGCCCTCCATTACTAAGTTACAAAGGGCAGCCTTGGCACTTACCCAAACAGTAAAGAGGGAAATATTATTCGCAAAGCAGAGATTATTTGAAACTGGCGACAAGCCCGGCAGATATCTGGCGAACCTTGCTAGAAAGAAAAAGACTCCCCAAGCTATTACGTCCATTAGAGAAAGTGCTGGTACCTTGACTTGTAATCGTAAAAAGATCAATACAGCCTTTAGAAAGTTCTATTTTGAACTGTATGAATCACAGGACTGTGAGGATAGAACTGGGAAGATGGAATCCTTCTTTAAAAATTTGGCCCTTCCGGGCTTAACCTTGGAGCCGGTGTTGAATGCCCCCCTGCCAACCCAGGAAGTACTGGATACGGTTAGGCAGCTTCAGAGTGGCAAAAATCCTGGACCACATGGATTCCAGGTTGAGATCTATACAGAATTTACAGGGGAACTGGCCAGATCACTCATAAATATGTATAATTACTCACATAGTCAGGGCTGCCTCCTGCCTTCTTTGAGAGAAGTAAATATCTCTCTCATTCTTAAAAAGGGAAAGGCCCCAGCAGATTGCTCATCATATAGACCCATATCTTTGTTAATGTGGATTTCAAAATTCTTTCCAAAATGTTAGCATTAAGACTGGAGAGGACCAGAGGACCAGACGGGGTTTATAAAGAGTTGCAGGTCAACTAATAATATTAGAAGGGTCTTAAATGTGATACAATACTGCCAACAGGGAACAATTCCGGGTTTAGTTGTCTCCCTAGATGCAGAGAAGGCATTTAATCAGGTAGAATGGCCATATCTTTTTTATACATTGGAAAGGTTTGGTGTTGGAGAGGTATTTACTAAATGGGTTTCAGTATTATATAATAATCCCAAAGCAGCAGTGATCACCAATGGTTTAGGTTCAGATAGCTTTAGTGTTGGCAGGAGCTGTCGTCAGGGATGTCCTCTTTCACCATTATTATTCATGCTAGTGATTGAACCACTGGAGGAAGCTATACGAGCTGACCCTAACATAACGGCTCTGAGGGTTGGTTCGGGCAAGCACAAAATCACTCTCTACGCGGATAATGTCCTCCTCTTCTTAAGTGATCCTTTGATATCTGTGCCCCGCCTAATTCAAGTGGTTAATCTATTTGGTATGTTCTCAGGTAATAAAATCAATTTTATGAAATTGGAGGCAATGCCGTTGGGTGGTCTTGCCAGTATATCCAATTTACCGGACGGATCTTGCTTTTCCTTTTGGTGGTCACTAGAAGGTTTTCTATACTTAGGTATTTTTTATCACTCCAGTATTTGGTCAGTTGTATAAAGAAGGGCTTATGCCCAAAACGTCGATTCTCCTGTTCCCTGGATGCTGCCTGACTTGCTGCGCTTTTCCAGCAACACATTTCCAGGTCAGTTGTATAAAGCCAATTACGTACACTTATTAGAGAAAATAAGGCAGGACCTTCAATGCTGGGGAGATCTCCCAATATCCTGGTTAGGCAGAGTAGCCTTAGTTAAGATGAATATCCTACCTCGTCTTATATATCCTATGAGAATGCTCCCCCGATGCTGCTGAGACAGGCATTACATAAGCTCTACGGGTGGCACGGCTCCTTTATTTGGAATCATAGATGGCCCCTTATCAAATTAGAACAGATGCAACTTCCACAAGTAAGGGGAGGGCTGGATTTTCTAGATTTCAGGAGGTGCCAATTGAACTCCTTATTATCTTATGCAGCTGATTGGGTCTCTTGTGACCCACAATCAATCTGGTTAGATATTGAGACTTCCCAAGCAAAATGTTCCCTCATCAATCTTTTATTTATGGACAAGATGAGAGCTATTATGGACTATTGTAAAAACCATATTGTATTAAATACAATTAAAGCTTGGAGGATAATGCAACAAGATGAGGGTAATCTGCAAAAAACCTCCCCTTATACTCCGATAGTGGGAGCATCGGGATTTCAGCAAGGGCTGACCAATGCTACATTTAAAACTTGGAAGTCTCCTGCTTGGGAGACCTGTCCAATGGGGAGGTTATGATGTCCTTTGAGCAGTTGCACCAGAAGTTTGGACTGCCAAACAGGGACCTCTTTCGGTATTTCCAAATACAAGACTTTATACAAAAGAAGACCACATTGAGTTAATCCCTACAAATCGGATAGGGAAAGGAGAGTGCTATGGTCGATGGGGCTGCCCTCGGTCAGTACTCTTTTTCACTCATTATATAATAAGGTTCGAAGGACATGGAATGATTATTTAAAACCTGGAATCAAGAATTAGGGTTGGAAATCTCTTTAGAAATGTGGGAGGACATCTGGGAAAATGCCAGAAAGATCTCCATTTGTAATAGAACTCAGGCTATTCAATTAAAGATACTTCACAGGGCTCATATGGCACCTGAACGACTCGCAAAATTCAAGGCAGTAGCATTCCCAATGTGTCCTAAATGTAAAATAGAAGTTGGTACTCTCACGCATTGTCTATGGACATGCCATAAGATCCGCAGGTATTGGGATAGAGTAGCGAATGCCTTGACAGAGATCTTGGGTACGGAGATTAGATTGGATGCAGTGTCCCTACGTTTGGGCTCTTCAGATTTTCCCTCCCTGGATATATACAGGAGGAAATTATTTGCCATTCTCCCCTTTTGTGTAAGGAAAAATATTTTAGTGAATTGGATAGCTGAAGGCCCCCCAGGACTTTCGAATTGCCACAGGATAGTTATGGAATATATCCCCCTTGACTTCCTCACAAATATGGTGCACCAAAAAACAGAATTATTTTATAAAACATGGCAGCCCTTTTTGAACTATATCGACACAGATATTTCAGCCATACTGTGCAGGGCTTTTGTCGAGCTATGGTAATAGTTCTGGCTGGTTCGGGGACCCCCGGGAGGAAGAATCCCATATGAATACGTGTTTTATTATATCTTGATGTAAATCTATTTTGAGCACGTATCTCAAAATTATTTAATTATTTTGTTGTTTACTACTAGTATTGTATGATATCCTATTTTATGTTTCGGTTGTTTGTAGGATAGATTAGTAGTTAGTTGGGTTTTTATTTTCCTTTTTTGGTTATTATTTATTTTTTTCTTTTATTTAATTTTATATTGGTGCTTATATTTGTTTGTATTACCCTCCATCATGTTGTTTGGCACTACACTTTTGTGAAGAAAGTGAGGATTGCAGATGCTGGAGATCAGAATTGAAAAGTGTGACGCTGGAAAAGCACAGCAGGTCAGGCAGCATCTGAGGACCAGGAGAATCGACGTTTCAGGCATCAACCCTTCATCATTCCTGATGAAGGGCTTATGACATTTTTCAAACTCAAGCCTGGGCATCAGTGAGGTACTGTGGGCCATTAAAAGCAGCCAAATCATACTCCAACACAATCTGTAAATTCATGGCCCAACATATTCACCCCATGCTGCCATTATTATCGAGCCAAATGATCAACTCTGGTTCCACAAAGTGTGTCTGGAGCAACACCAGGTATACCTAAAAATGAAGTGTCAATCTGGAGAGGCTACCAAAGAACTACTTGCATGCCAAACTGCATTTGTAGCAAGTAAACCCTTAACCATTAGCAACAGATCAGATCTAAACTCTGCATTACTGTCACATCCAGTTGTAAAGGTGATGGACAATTAAACACTGAAGGAGGAGGCTCCACATACATTTCCATTCTCAATAATGGAGGAGCCCACCACATCGGTGCAAAGGGTAAGGCTGGACATTGGCAAAGACCTTCAGCCAAAAATCTCAAGTGGATGATTCAGCTTGGCCTCCTCCAGTGAACTCCAGCATCACTGATACAAGTTTTCATCCAATTTGACCTACTCCACATGATTTCAGAAAATGGTTAGAAGCACTGGATACTGCAAAGGCTCTGGGCCCTGACAACATTCTGGTAATAGGACTGAAGACTTGTGCTCTAGAAACTGTGCACCCCTAGTCAAGCTGTTCCATATACAGTTACAATGTTTGTAACTATCCAACAATGTGAAAATTGCCCAGGAATGTTCTGTACTCAAAACCCAGAACAAATCCAACCTGGCCAATTACAATCAGATTATCCTTGATCATCAATAAAGTGATGGAAAGTGTTATCAATAGTACTATAAATTTGCTCAGCAAATAGCCTTATTTAATTCATTCTCAGGATGTTGACATTTATTGCCCATTCCAAGTTACCCTGGAGAAGATGGTAGTGAGCTTCCTTCTTTAACTACTGCAGCCACTACTCACCACAGTGGTGCTGTTATGGAGGGAGTTCCAGGATTTTGATCCAGCAACACTGAAGGAGCAACAATATTTGCAAGGGTGGATGATGTGTGGTTTGGAAGGGGATTTGCAGGTAGGAGGGATCCCATTTGGTTACTGCCTTCAGCCTTCTAAGTGGTAGCAGTAGTTGGTTTAGAAAGTGCTGTATAAGGAATCATGGTCAGTTGTTGCAGTGTATAATGTAAATTCTGTGCACTGCTGCCAATCAAACAGGCTGCTTTGTCCTGGAATATGTCAAGCTTCTTGAGTGTTATTGGAGCTGCACTCATCTAAGCAAGTGAATGCTATTCCATCACACTTCTGACTTGTACCTTGTAGATGAGAGACAGGAATTAGAGTGTCAGGAGATGACTTAGTCATCGTAGAATTCCTAGCCTCTGACCTACTCTTGTAGCCATATTATTTAGACAGTTGATGTATTTCAGTTTCTGGCTAAGCAAAACCACTCCCTAAGATGTTGATCGCAGGGAATTCAGCGATGGTAATGCCATCAAATATCAAGGAGAGATGGTTAGATGCTCTCCTGTTGGTCATTACTTGGCATTTGAATATCAAATATGATACTTACCACTTAATAGCCCAAAATGTAATGTCATCTAGGTGTCGGCAGCATTTGGACAGGGACTGTTTCGATATCTGCAGAGTCACAAATGGTACTGAACATTATACATTAACAAAAGAATCTTCTACACCACCACTCATATCAATGGCAACATAGCATGCTTTGAGATAATCTCAAAGAATTATTATCCTCAATTATCTTCGATTCGAGAACCGTGTAAACGATTTATTTTGGTAACAGAGTTTACAAGCCATTCTCCAGCATTGCAAACTTTGAGCTTCTTTTCTGGAGATAGTAGGGCCAACATGCCTATCACTAAGAGGATTTAAGATAAACGGAACAGTTACTTAATAATTAGAATGGTTTATCAGTTTCTTAAACAGGTTTATCTTATATTTAATACTTTATTAGCTTTTACATGATAGATTAATGAACACATATGAATTATAAATTAGTTAATTGCAACAAAGTGCATTGCTGTTTGTGTGAGGCACTTGTTGGAGTTGAATAAATAGTGATATGTAATAGGTGTGGTGCATTAAGCAGTGTTTGAATTTATTTGCATTGAGCTGTATTTAAATTTAGCAAAGGAAGATCAAGAAACTGAAAGAAAATAAAGTTGAATATGAAAGGAAGTAAATGTTTGTTAAAAAAAGGACTGTAAATATATATATAAAAGAGCATATTGGAATCTATTGTAAAGAGAATGATAACTGGATAATCCAAAAATAATAGTAGTATTAGAGAGAGTTGACACAGATTTATGAAAAGGAATCATGTTTGACAAACCTATTTGAGTTTTGTGGAACGCAATGAGCAGAGTACGATTATAGGTAGCTAGTGAAAGTAGTTCAATTTCCAGAAGACTTTCAATAAGGTTTCACACAAGAGGTCAGTAATAGAAGTTGGGTCACATGACACTGTTTTTCAAAACATTCTCATGGTAAATGGGCACTACTGGCTGGCCAGCATTTATTGCTCATCTCCAGCTGCCCTTGGAAGGTGATGAGCCACTATAGTCTATGTGTTGTCGGTAGATCCACAATGCCCTTATGGAGGAAATTCCTGGATTTCAACCTAGCAACAGTGAAGGAACAGCGATATATTTCCAAACGATAATGAGTAGCTTGAAAAGGAACTTACAGTTGATAGAGTTCCCATGTATCTGCTGTTCCTGCCCTTCTAGATAGAAGTGGTTGTGGATTTGAAAGGTGCTGTCTGAGGATCTTTAGTGAATTTCTGTAGTACATTTTGTAGATAGTACATATGGCTGCAATTAAGCATTGGTGATAAAGGGAGTAGATGCTTGTGTATGTGGTGCCAGTCTAGTGGTGTCAAGCTTCTTGAGAGTTGTTGGAGCTGCCCTCATCCAGGCAAGTATCACACTCCTGACTTGTGCCTCGAAGATGGTGGCCAGGCTTTGGGGGTCAGGAGCTGAGTTACTTGTGCAATATTCTTTGCTTCGGACCTGCTCATGTAGTCACTCAATTTATATGGTGAGTCCAGTTGAGCTTCTGGTCAATGGTAAGCTCCAGAATGTGGTGTAATCATTGATGGTAACAGCATAGAACATCAAGGCGCAGTGGCTAGATTGTTTCTTATTGGAGAGAAAATGAGGTCTGCAGATGCTGGAGATCAGAGATGGAAATGTGTTGCTGGAGAAGGTTATTGCCTGGCATTTGTATGATACAAATATGTTACTTGATATTTGTCAGCTCAAGCCTGGATATGGATTACTTCAGCATCTGAGAAGTCATGAATGGTGATGAACATTGCCATTAATTGCACAAACATCCTCACTTCTGACCTTATAACAGAGGGAAGGTGATTAATGAAGCAGCTGATGTTTGGGCGCAAAAGGACAATATACACCTCTTAAAGCCATTGTATCTTTAGAACAGATGCTGCCAAATCTGTTATAAGACCATAATAAATAGGAACTGGAGTAAGGAGAAAGTGAGGTCTGCAGATGCTGGAGATCAGAGCTGGAGATGTGTTGCTGGAAAAGCGCAGCAGGTCAGGCAGCATCCAGGGAACAGGAGAATCGACGTTTCGGGCATAAGCCCTTCTTCAGGAATGAGGAAAGTTTGTCCAGCAGGCTAAGATAAAAGAAGGGCTTTTCTTTGTCAGGAGAACATCGATTCTCCTGTTCCCTGGATGCTGCCTGACCTGCTGCGCTTTTCCAGCAACACATCTCCAGGAACTGGAGTAAGCCATTTGCCTCCTCTAAACCTGTTCTGCCATTCAATAGGATCACGGATGCTCCAACATTCCTCAAATCCACTCTCCTACAATATCCCCACAAGCTTGATTCTGTAATTGATCAACAATCTATCTCAGCCTTAACTACATCTAAGGACATGGTCTTTGACATCTTTCTGTGGCAAGGAGTTCCAATGACTCTCAACCCTCAGAAGAAATTCCTCATAATCTCAGTCTTAAATTGGCATCCATTTATTCTGAAAACACACCCTCTGGTCTTAGACTTTCCCTGAATGGAAACATCCTCCCAACATTTACTTTGTCAAACCCTTAATGATCCTTTATGTTTCAACGAAATCATCTCTCATTCTTCTAAACTCCAATGAATAGAGACCCAACTGTTTAATCTTAGCTTATAAGACAATCAGAGAGCGGCGGGAGCTGGGCGGAAGTTCAGACGGAGCGCAAAGCCGGTCGGGAAGGTAAGTGATTACTATTTGAGTGGGTGTGTTCTAAACCCCAGGTCCTACAAAGTAGGGTCTCCCTCCTCCTCTAACCTTAATTAAGAGTCCACAGACGTGCCACAAAAAGAGGGTCTAAGGAAGCTTAGATCGAAGAGTGAGGCTTCAGCTCAGGACTCTTTGACAAGGAGGTTGAGTGAAGTGATTACACCACAGTTGAAGAGGGTGAAGACATGACTGCCCAGCTGGTTCAGTGCGCTACGTGCTTGATGTGGGAGGTCAACAACTCTGGTGTGTCTGGCTCGTATATGTGTGGAAAGTGTGTGCACATTCAGCAATTGACCGAGCATATTGCAGCGCTGACGAAAGAACTCGAAGACCTTAGGCTCATCCGAGAGAACGAGATCTTTCTGGACAAGACCTTCAGCGATGTTATTACACCAATCATGCCAGAAGAGAGCAGAAGAGAGCAAATGATGAGGAAGGCAGAGAGGAGACAGGTGCAAGAGACCCCGGGAGAAGTACCTGTCAGGAACAAGTTGAAGCTTTTGGAAGCAGAGACCGATGACACTGCCAGTTCGCAAGGCGGCCAAGTTTGTCAATCAAAAGTTGCCGCAGAGGCAGAGCAGAAGAGTCGGACATCGCACAGAACCGTGGTAATAGGGGACTCCATTGTGAGAGGAACTGACCAGGGTTTTTGTGGCAGCAGACGGGATTTAAGGATGGTGTGTTGCTTTCCTGGTGCTAGAGTGAAAGACATCGCGGACAGAGTGCAGGAAAACCTCAAGGATGAGGGTGAAGAGCCAGAGGTGGTGGTACATGTCGGCACAAATGATGTCGGGAAGAAGAGGAGGAACATACTACAGCGAGACTTCGGAGGACTAGGAAGAAGGCTGAAAAGCGGGATGTCCAAGATGGTTATCTCCGGTTTGCTTCCAGTTCCTCAGGCTAGTGTGGACAGAAACAGGGAGATAATGGACTTGAACGTGTGGTTGGGGAACTGGTGCAGGAAGCAAGGATTCAAGTTCTTGGATCACTGGGGTATATTTTGTGGTGAACATAAATTCTACAAGAGAGACGGCTTGCACCTTAATAGGTTAGGGACCAGTATTCTGGCAGGCAGGTTTTCTACTGCAACACTGCTACATTTAAACTAAGTAGCGGAGGGGAGGGGACAAGCTGGATGTTTAAAAAGGAAATTGAAGGGAAATTAAGAACAAGAGAAGTCAAGAAAGACAACTGTATTAATGAGGCAGAAAACTCGGAAAGGCATCATGCTGTAAGGTTGAGTGAAATAAGGGTTGATGGGAAGGGTGAGACCAGTAACAAATTAAAAATACTATACATGAATGCACGAAGCATTAGACATAAGATGGATGAGCTTGAGGCTCTTTTGGAAATTGGCAGATACGATATTGTGGGGATAACTGAGATGTGGCTTCAAGTGGACAGGGCCTGGGAAATGAATATTCAAGGATACACGTGTTATCGTAAGGACAGATTGACAGAGGGGATGGGGTGGCCTTGTTAGTAAGGGATGATATTCAGTCCCTTGCGCGGGGGGACCTAGAGTCAGGAGATGTAGAGTCAGTGTGGATAGAGCTTCGAAATACTAAGGGTAAAAAGACCCTCTTGGGAGTCATCTACAGGCCCCCAAACAGTAGTCTGGATGTCGGATGTAAGTTAAATCAGGAACTGAAATTGGCCTGTCGCAAAGATGTCACTACAGTTGTTATGGGGGATTTTAACATGCAGGTAGACTAGGAGAATCTGGATGGTATTGGGCCCCAAGAAAGAGACTTTGTGGAGTGCCTCAGAGATGGATTCTTAGAGCAGCTGGTGCTGGAGCCGACCAGGGAGAAGGCAATTCTGGATCTGGTATTGTGTAACGAACCAGAATTGGTCAGAGACCTCGAAGTGAAGGAGCCATTGGGAAGTAGTGACCATAATACAATAAGCTTCAATCTGCAATTTGAGAGGGAGAGGGTACAGTCGGAAGTGACAGTACTTCTGTTGAATAAAGGGAATTATGGAGCTATGAGGGAGGAGCTGGCCAAAGTTCAATGGTGCAATACCTTAGCAGGGATGACCGTGGAGGAACAATGGCGGATATTTCTGTGTATAATGCAGAAGTTGCAGGATCAGTTCAATCCTAAAAGGAAGAAAGATCCCAGGAGGAGGCATGGGCGACCGTGGCTGACGAGGGAAGTAAAGAAACATATAAAGTTAAAAGAGAAAAAGTATAACATAGCTAAGATAAGTGGGAAAACTGAGGACTGGGAAGCTTTTAAAGAGCAACAGAGGATTACTAAGAAGGAAATACGCAGAGGAAAAATGAGGTACGAAGGTAAACTGGCCAAGAATATTAAGGAGGATAGTAAAAGCTTTTTTAGGTATTTGCAAGGCAAAAAAATGGTTAGGACAAAAATTGGGCCCTTGAAGACAGAAACAAGGGAATATATTACTAGGAACAAAGAAATGGCAGAGGAATTAAATGGGTACTTCAGATCTATGTTCACTTGGGAAGACACAAGCAATCTCCCTGAGGTAACAGTGGCTGAAGGACCTGAACTTAAGGGAATTTATATTTGCCAGGATTTGGTGTTGGAGAAGCTGTTAGGTCTGAAGGTTGATAAGTCTCCGGGTCTGATGGTCTGCATCCCAGGGTACTGAAGGAGGTGGCTCGGGAAATCGTGGATGCGTTGGTGATTATTTTCCAGAGTTCAATAGATTCGGGGTCGGTTCCTGAGGATTGGAGGGTGGCTAATGTTATACCACTTTTTAAGAAAGGTGGGCGAGAGAAAGCAGGTAATTATAGACCAGTTAGTCTGACCTCAGTGGTGGGAAAGATGCTGGAGTCTATTATAAAGGATGAAATTACTGCACATCTGGATAGTAGTAACAGGATAGGACAGAGTCAGCATGGATTTATGAAGGGGAAATCATGCTTGACTAATCTTCTTGAATTTTTTGAGGATGTAACTATGAAGTTGGACGAGGGAAATCCAGTCATCTCTGCTATAGTGTACCTGGACTTTCAGAAAGCTTTTGATAAAGTCCCACATAGGAGGTTAGTGAGTAAAATTAGGGTGCATGGTATTGGGGGCAAAGTACTACATTGGATTGAAAATTGGTTGGCTAATAGGAAACAAAGGGTATTGATAAATGGCTCCATTTCGGAATGGCAGGCAGTGACCAGTGGGGTACTGCAGGGATCCGTGCTGGGACCACAGCTTTTTACAATATATGTTAATGATATAGAAGATGGTATCAGCAATAACATTAGCAAATTTGCTGATGATACAAAGCTGGGTGGCAGGGTGAAAAGTGATGAGGATGTTAGGAGATTACAGGGTGACCTGGACAAGTTAGGTGAGTGGGCAGATGCATGGCAGATGCAATTTAATGTGGATAAATGTATGGTTATCCACTTTGGTAGCAAGAACAGGAAGGCAGACTACTACCTCAATGGAATCAATTTATGTAAAGGGGCAGTACAGAGAGATCTGGGTGTTCTTGTACACCAGTCAATGAAGGCAAGCATGCAGGTACAGCAGGTAGTGAAGGCGGCTAATAGCATGCTGACCTTCATAACAAGAGGAATTGAGTATAGAAGCAAAGAGGTGCTTCTGCAGCTGTACAGGGGCCCTGGTGAGACCACACCTGGAGTACTGTGTACAGTTCTGGTCTCCAAATATGAGAAAAGACATTCTAGCTATTGAGGGAGTGCAGCGTAGGTTCACGAGGTCAATTCCTGGAATGGCAGGATTACCTTACACTGAAAGACTGAAGCGACTGGGCTTGTATACCCTTGAGTTTTGAAGATTGAGAGGGGATCTGATTGAGACGTATAAGATTATGAAAGGATTGGACACTCTGGCAGTAGGAAACATATTTCCACTGATGGGTGAGTGCCGAACCAGAGGACACAGCTTAAAAATACGGGGTAGACCATTTAGGACAGAGCTCAGGAGAAACTTCTTCACCCAGAGAGTGGTGGCTGTGTGGAATGCTCTGCCACAGTGGGCAGTGGAGGCCCACTCTCTGGATTCATGTAAGAAGGAGTTGGATAGAGCTCTCAAAGATAGTGGAATCAAGGGTTATGGAGATAAGGCAGGAACAGGATACTGATTAAGGATGATCAGCCATGATTATATTGAATGGCGGTGCAGGCTCGAAGGGCTGAATGGCCTACTCCTGCACCTATTGTCTATTGTCTAATCCTTCCATACTGGGATCATCCAAATGAACCTTCTATGAACTGCCTCCAATGAAATAATATTGTTCATGAATAAAGGGATGAAAACAGTTCACAGTACTCCTGATGTCGTCCCACCAGCATCTTGTACAATTGCAGCCAGACTTCCCTACTCCAATCCCCTTGAAATAAGGGTCAACATTCCATTAGCCTTCCTGATTACCTGCTGCACCTGCATGCTAACTTTGTGTTTCATGCACAAGTATCCCCAAGTTCCTTTGTGTTACAGCTTTCTGCAGTTTATCTCTATTTAAATAATAGTTATTTTGTTCTCCCTTCTAAAATGAACAACTTCACAAGTTCCCACATTTATACTCCATTTGCCAACTTCTTAACCTATCAATATCTCTCTACAAACTATTGATATCCCTCTTGCAATGTGCCTGTCCACCTATTTGTGTGTCAATGGCAAATTTTGCTAACATACACTGACTTCCTTCTTCCAAGTCATTAATATATATAGTAAATAGCTGCAATCACAGCATTGATCCTGGTGCAACCCCACTACTTGTGTGTCACCAAACTGAAAGCAGTCCCATTATCTCTACTCACTGTTGCCTGCCCATTAGCCAATTCTCCATGCCATATACTACCTTCAACACCATGGGATCTTATCTTATGACTTAACCTTTTGTGAGGTACCTTGTCAAATGCCTTCTGGAAGTCTAAATACAACACATTTACTTGCTTACCTCTATCAACTATGATTGAGACTTTCCCAAAAAAACTGTAATAACTTAGTTGGACATTATTTCCCTTTCATCAAGCTTCACTGACTCTTCTTGATTACATTATGATTTTCCAAATGTGATGCTATTACTTCCTTATTAATTGATTTCAAAAATAGATATCAAGCTAACTGGCCTATCGTTACCTTTTTGCATAAGGGTGTCATGTTGGCAATTTTCCAATCCTCTGGTACTTCAAGAATCCAATGATTTTTGAAAAATTACAACCAATGCATCCACCATCTCTGTAGCTACCACTTCTAGGATCCTCGGTTGCAAGTCATCAGGGCTAGGGACTTACCTTCCCTCATTAGTTTATCCAGAACTAATGCTCTCATGATGGTGATAGCACTTAATTCCTCCACTGTATTTTAAAATTAATAGGATGTTCAAAGTATCTTCCACCATAAAGATTTATGCAAACTTCTGTTTAGCTCCTCTACCATTTTCTTGATTTTCCATAACAATCTCTCCAGATTCATTTTCTAAGGGGCCTATGGTTGACTTTGACTTTGCGTTTCCTTTTTATATATTTAAAGTAGCCTTTATTGTCAGTTTTTATATTCCTCACTAGTTTTCCCTCAGTTTATTTTCTCTCTTTTTGGTCCTTTGCAGGATTTTGAATTTAGTCCAGAAGACTGGGATATCACTGACATTTGCCTCTTTATGTGCTTTTGCTTTTAGCTTAATACTCTCCTTAATTTGCTAGGTTAGCCATGATTTATCCCTTTATTAGAATTATTCTTCCTTATTAGGGTACTTTTTTCTGCAAGTCATGAATTCCATCCTTAAATGTCTGCACTACTTGCTTATGGTCTTTCCTGTTAATCTATTCACCCAAGCTTAGTTAACTATTTTCATTTTATTCTGATTCCCTTTATGTTTAACACAATTGTTTCTGACCCATTTTTTTCCTCACTCTCAAACCTAATATTAAATTTGATGTTATGATCACTACTTGCAAAAAGATCTTTTACTGAAGTCATTTATTAAACCTGCCTCATTAACAATTACCAAATCCAAGACAGCCTGCTCCTGGTTAGCTCCATGGCATATTGCTATAGGAATCCCTGTAGCATTCTATGAATCTCTTGTCCTAGCCACTTTTTCCTATGTGATTAACCCAATCAACATGAAGATTATAGTCAGCCATAATTATTGCTTTTTTGTTTATATGCTTCTATTATTTGTTGATATTTACCCTTTTCTAAAGTGTAGCTCTTCTTTGAGGGGCCTCTACACAACCCCTACCAATGTCTTCTTTCCCTTTCTGTGTTTTACCTGCACCCAAACAAACTCTGCATCATCTGAGTCCAAAAGGGTGGCAGTGGAAAAACACAGCAGGTCAGGCAGTACCTGAGGAACAGGAGGTTGACATTCCGGGCTTAAGCCCTTCATCAGAAAGGTGAAGAGGGAATGAGATAAATAGGGGATTGGGTGGGAATGAGGGTAGTAGGCCGGAAGGCGATAGGTGGGTGCAGGTGGGGGATAACTGTGATAGCTGCTCCATCCTTTCCACTGACCTATGTGGAAAGGAAAATGGACAAGTATGACAGGTCAAGAGGGCGGTGCCAAATTGGAGGGATGGATCTGGGATGAGTTGGGGTGGTGGGGGGGGAGGAGGAGGAAGAATAGAGATTTGGAAACTAGTGAAGTTGATGCTGTGTGGTTGAAGGAACCCAAGGCGGATCTGACCCCAGATCATCTCTCACAACGGTTCTCATTTTATATATAATGAACAGTGATCTCCCTTCACCTTTTCAATCTGTCCTATCATTTTAAATGGTCAAATGTCTCTGAATCTGTCCAGTTTAGAGACCCTTGAAACTATGTCTCCATAATACCTATGATACCATATCCATTAATCTTGACTTGCACCATTAGTTCATTCCAAATGTTTCATGCATCAAGATATAAAGCATTTAGGCTTGCCTTTTTACCATTTTTAATCATCTGAATTTCTGAGCTTCTCCACAAGTTTTTGTTTTTATGAACAAAGGAAACTAATTGGATTACCTGAACATTGGTGACCAAGTAGTCTGAACTCCTCATACTCACTGGTGACGGACGATGCAAAAGACGAGGGAAAGGGGTTAAGATGATAGTTTGCAGTGAAGCAGTGTTCTGATCTCAGCTGATGTTAATAGCAGAATGTCAGATTCCAGCAAAGAATCTGGTATGATAAATGATGTTTTAATTTGTTTTGTTTTTAACAGTTATCTCTTGCTCACAAGCACATAATGCTACAGATTTTGCTTTAGCAATAAAACAGAAATTTATTACAGAAAAGGATAAAGTGGAATAGACTAAAATCAACTATAATACAAGTTCACAGATTTTATAATCACACAGTGGAAGTATAATCCAAATAATCCCAAAACACACTTTTATAGATGGAAAAGAAATGAACTTCCGTATAGTAGCAAATGCACACCTGGTAGAGTACTCAAAGCAACACTTACATAGTACTCAGACAACAGTCTCTGTGGTCCTCAGTAGTTTTAAGTCACAGTTTTCTAAGTGTAATGCTACAAATCCAATGCTTTGAAAGACTATTTTGCTTTGGGGCAATCTCTTTAATTCAACTGAAATGGAGTTGTGAAGAACACTATGATCTTGTATGAATTTGAACTGTCAACAAGCCAGGTTGATTTGGTTACCATGGGGATCGAGCAGAAGATTTACAAGGTGTGAAATCCTGAAAACAAGTGCAATAGCAGCTGCACCACCTCAACCATGGAATTTGAAAAGATCATTCAACCATGAAACTTGTACCTGTTAAAGACAAAGTACAATGGGTCAATTGGTTATTACTTCCCCTTCGCAGAGTATTTACCCAAGAATGAATGCTACTTTGTACATTATAATGCAATGGGCTTTCTTCATTGAAGTCCATCCATCAAGAAAATAATGTGGCTCCTTTCACTATTCCAGATGTGAAATAAATATGTAGGCAACGTTCTCTTTGTAGTCCTGAAGAGAGTTAGCTTTTAATAAATAAATTAAAGAGCTATGGTTAGCTAATTATCTAACATTTTCAATAAAAATAATAGCAAGGCATTAAGTAACTTCACTTGTTGAAGATTTTAGAGAACAAGCATCCATATTTAGGAAATTCAGGGTGTACAAAGTTTTGATGAGCTTCAACTTTTCTGGTACTGTATTAACCAATTAAATTTACATTATCCATTTACTTGTCCCAAATCTCTTTCTCTTGCGCACAGCTATAAATTTGCTGCCAGAATAACAGTGAGTCTAATAAAAAATAATCATTGTCTATGCAAACATTACAGCAACTACAGGCTTAGGCAGATGTACATTTAAACACAAAAATGTGAGTTATTTTATATGTGCTGCTTGTTACTATTCCTCTTGTTGTCTGCCTGACTTAGGTAATGCTTTGAACAATGTCACTTTGCTATAATTGCATAGTAGTTGTAAACTCAATGTGAAATGTTGCCTGTTTCAGTCCTAACACACTCTTAATACTGTGATGCGTTCATCACTGCCATACAGTCACCATTTGAGTGTTCAAAATTGACTGGTTACAAGTGTAGAGTCTTATTCTTTCAGATTTAGTGTTATGCACTTGGATTTCCAAAAGGCAGTTAATCTGTCGTCACATACAAATTTATCGCACAAAGTAAGAGCCTACGGCATTTCAGGTGAGAAAGTAGAAAATTAGTGAACAAACAGGAAACAGTTGGAATAAATGAGTCAGTAAGGATGGCAGAATCTTAAATGGATTGCCACAGGAATCAATGCTTCTACCTAAATTTTCTTTTGATGTTAATGACTTGGATGAAGGGGCCAACCATATCGCAGCTACATCTGCTGACAACGTATATGTAATAAAGCAAGATTGTAAAGTGAAATAGATGGGTTAAGTGAGTAGGTAAAATATTGGCAAATGACAGGTGATGTGTGGGAACATGTGAGCTTGCCCAGTTTGGCAGGTAGAAAAGCAGAACATTAATGGGCATATACTATGGAACTCTGCAGGAGAGGATCTGTGTTTGTGACAAATCGTAAAAGGTCAGATTGCAGGTACAAGCAATTAGAAAATTCAGCAGACACTAGCCTTTACAGTGGTTAGCACTGCTGCCTCACAGCGCCAGACACCTGGGTTCAATTCCCTCCTGTGTGGACCATAAGACATAGGAGTGGAAGTAAGGCCATTCGGCCCATCGAGTCCACTCCGCCATTCAATCATGGCTGATGCGCATTTCAGCTCCACTTACCAGCGTTCTCCCCGTAGCCCTTAATTCCTCTAGACAACAAGAATCTATCAATCTCGGCCTTGAAGACATTTAGCGTCCCGGCTTCCACTGCACTCCGTGGCAATGAATTCCACAGGCCCACCACTCTCTGGCTGCAGAAATGTCTCCGCATTTCTGTTCTGAAATGACCCCCTCTAATTCTAAGGCTGTGTCCACGGGTCCTAGTCTCCTCGTCGAACGGAAACAATTTCCTAGCATCCACCTTTTCCAAGCCATGTATTATTTTGTACGTCTCTATTAAGTCTCCCCTTAATCTACTAAACTCCAACGAATACAATCCCAGTATCCTCAGCCATTCCTCATATGTTAGACCTGTCATTCCAGGAATCATCCGTGTGAATCTCCGCTGGACATGTTCCAGTGCCAGTATGTCCTTCCTGAGGTGTGGGGACCAAAACTGGACACAGTACTCCAAATGGGGCCTAACCAGAGCTTTATAAAGTCTTAGTAGTACATCTCTGCTTTTATATTCCAACCCTCTTGAGATAAGAGACAACATTGCATTCGCTTTCTTAATCACGGACTCAACCTGCATGTTTACCTTTAGAGAATCCTCGACTAGCACTCCCAGATCCCTTTGTGCTTTGGCTTTATTAATTTTCTCACCATTTAGAAAGTAGTCTATGCTTTTATTCTTTTTGCCAAAGTGCAAGACATCACACTTGCTCACGTTAAATTCCATCAGCCATTTCCTGGACCACTTTCCCAACCTGTCTAGATCCTTCTGTAGCCTCCCCACTTCCTCAGTACTACCTGCCTGTCCACCTAACTTCGTATCATCGGCAAACTTCGCTAGAATGCCCCCGGTTCCCTCATCCAAATCATTAATATATAATGCGAACAGCTGTGGCCCCAGCACCGAACCCTGCGGGACACCGCTCGTCACCGGCTGCCATTCTGAAAAAGAACCTTTTATCCCAACTCTCTGCCTTCTGTTAGACAGCCAATCCTCAATCCATCCCAGCAGCTCACCTCGAACACCATGGGCCCTCACCTTGCTCAGCAGCCTCCCGTGTGGCACCTTATCAAAGGCCTTTTGAAAGTCTAGATAGACCACATCCACTGGGTTTCCCTGGTCTAACCTACTTGTTACCTCTTCAAAAAATTCCAACAGGTTTGTCAGGCATGACCTCCCTTTACTAAATCCATGTTGACTTGTTCTAATCAGACTCTGCTCTTCCAAGAATTTAGAAATCTCATCCTTAATGATGGATTCTAGTTTGCACATTCTTCCTGTGTCTGCATGGGTTTCCTCCCACAGTTCAAAGGTTAGGTGAATTGGCCATGCTAAATTGCCCATAGTGTTAGGTGAAGGGGTAAATGTAGGGGAATGAGTCTGGGGGGGGGTTGCTTTTCAGAGGGTCAGTGTGGACTTGTTGGGCCAAAGGGCCTGTTTCCACATTGTAATTAATCTAATCTAATCTAAATTCTACATGCCTAATTTGGAAATCACCACTCATAACTCAACCTCTAACATCCAGGAATCTTTCTTGTAACTGTACTACCTCCAAGGCCAGTATACCCTTTCTAAGGTATGATACCCAGATCTGCTCTCACTACTCCATGTGGGATCCAACCAGGGTTTTATATAGCTGCAGCATAATTTATGCGTCCTTGTACTCCAGTCCTCTTGTCACAAAAGCACCTCATTAGCTTTCTTGATTATTTTCTGCACCTGTTTGTGACATTTTAAAGATCCAGGTATCTGAACTCCCAAATCTCTTTGGACATCCAATGTACATAACATGATACCATTAATTAAGTACTTGGATCTATCCTTTGAGTCCAAAATGGATAACCCTGCACTGACTTACACCGAACTTCATCTGCTGTGCAATTAGCACAAAATTACAAAGGGATATTGATAGGCTACTTGCCCTGCCCAAATACATTCTTCACTTCTGTAATCTGAATTCCATTTACCAATTTATTGTTGTTCGCTCATCCATTTGATTTATTTCTGGAGTTGACAGCTATGTTCAATGAATTACATGGTCAATGTTTGCATCATCTGTAAATTTCTCAAACATGTCATCCAAATTTCTCAAACATATCACCCACATTTAAACCCCAATTAGTAATACTGTGAAAAAGGAACTCAACATTGAGCCCTTTGGCATGCCACTCGAAATTGCTTTTCTTTCACAAAAACACTCAACAACTTTGTTTCCTGTCACTGACTTAATTATGGATTCAAAGCACCACATGCCCTTGAGGGTAATGGGCTTTTACTTTTCCAGCTGATGCACCATGTTGGACCTAATTGGCAGGGAGTGATTTTAGAAAGACATTTGACAGCATCCATAGCACTACCTTCACCAATCCTCCTTGCTTAAAAAAAATCAAGTCAGTCAATACCTTCCCTTAAAACCATACACTGATTCATCAGTGCCAAAGTTACAGAATTAATTCTGAGACAGAACAAACTCATAATTTGCCCAGCACTGAAGTCAAACTGGCCAATCTCTAGTTACTTGGTCCATCTCTCACAGCCTTTTTGAACAATGATAACTTTTAAAGATATACAATCCTCTGGTTTCCTGCCTATACCTAGAGAAGCTGGGAAAATTATCCTCAGAACATTTATTATTTCCTTTCTGGCTTTCTTTAAGCAGCATGAGATTTTACACTTTAACTAGAATGTCAGCATGTTCCCATTCCTCTGTGAAGACAGAGGATTCTCATGAAGAATCTTGTCTACATCATCTGCATCAGGTAGATCAGACAGGCCCAATTCTTAGTCAACGTTTGGGTCTTGATATATTGATTTGAAACAGCTTTTGGTTTTCCTTGATTTTCCCAGATCGACTTTCTTTTGTTCATTTTGTTTTCCTAATTTCCTTTTTTCACTTCACTTGAGTACATTTTTTACTCTAAACTTTCTATCGTGTTGGAGGTTGTGATTGCATGAGTTGTTCTAGTACGGAAAGCACACTAAATTCATTCAAATCAGAATCTGTAGTTTGAGAAGAGCAGCATGGTCAAAGATACTCCCTATGATGTTCAGTAAGAAATGCCTTGATGGCTGTTTTGGTATGGATGCTTCCATGTTTGATTAGGCAGACAGCATAATCACTTGTAGCAATGCAAATGGCAAATGAATTAGCTTTGCTAATCTTTTCCAGTTTGAGTTGGACATGTAGTTCATGAGCATCAAGCTTCAATTTTTCAATTAAGACTTAACCAGAGAGAGTTAAACTTAAGTACTCTTTCAAAGAAAGTGAAATGTTTAAGAGTTAATGAAGGGAGAAATATAACCATGTGAATAGCATGGAGTAGGTGAATGAAAATGATCTTTACATCAGAAAAACTATCCATGTTGAAACACTCAGTTTTGCTGCTAAGTAAAAAGGCTGCTATATTGGTTTGTGATAAGTCGGCATACAATAGGAGTTAATGATTTTGAAAAAAAAACAAGCATTTTTGGGACTATTCCTTGCCTGATTAATTAAAAGCTGTGGTTATCTGAACAAGTGCAGGAATTTTCCAGGTAACCTGGCTAATTCAGTTTGACAATTAAAGGGCTGTGAATTCTAGGGCCAACACATTGAGTGGGGGTAGTGTCCTGAATATTTTAAGCATTTTTATTGCCTTATATTTTTAATGCCTTATATTTTTAATAAGCTGCTAGGAAAATAACAGCACTGCTTTAAATAAATTTTGTTTAAAGATTTATGAGCTTTAGCCTTAAATAAAACTTACCATCATAAATTGTGGGATGGTGATGTAGTGGCAATGGCACTGGAGTAATAAGTGAGAGAGCCAGGCTTTTTGGTCCAAATTCCACCACAGTAGCTGACAGAATCTAAATTCAGTTAATAAATTTGGAATATTATGCTAGTCACAGTAACAGTGACCATAAAAATGATCAATGGATGTAAAACCCTATCTGGTTCACCAATATCCTTCAGGGAACCAATTCTACTTTTCTTGTGGTCAGAGCATCCTGTGATGCCAGAATTACAACAATGTGTTTGATTCTTTAACTGCCCTCTGGAATGGCCAAATCAGCCAAAGTTCAAGGGTAATTAGGAATAGGGAGCAAATGTGGGCCTTGCTAACAATGCCCACATCCTATTAAAAGGATAAACATACTCCATACCTACAGCAATATGGTTGACTTTTAACTACCCATTGCGTAATTA
Source organism: Chiloscyllium plagiosum (assembly GCF_037043375.1). Lineage (NCBI taxonomy): Eukaryota > Metazoa > Chordata > Chondrichthyes > Orectolobiformes > Hemiscylliidae > Chiloscyllium > Chiloscyllium plagiosum. The sequence goes on from NW_028270144.1 coordinate 89,615,368, forward strand.
GGGATGGGAACAAATGCTGACCTTGCCAGCGATGCCCACATCCATGAATGCATTAAAAAAGGTACTGGTGTTAATTATGGGCAGAGGTAAAAACATCTGTATTAGCCTTGAATATCATTCACGATCCAACCCTGCAGCCCTTTTTGATAAAGATGTACCACCTTCTGAGAGAAGAAATTCCTTCTCACTTCTCTGTCTTAAATGAGCATTCCCTTCTTCTGAAGTTATGACCTCTGGCCCAAGGCTCTTGTACAGGAGAAACAACTTTCTTCTGTGAAGTCCTCTAAGAAACCTGTATGTTTCAATAAGGATGCCTCTCATTCTTCTGTATTTTAACCAGTACAGTCCCAATCTCTTCAATCTCTCCCCAACAGACATTGTCATTCTATAGGAATCAGCTGAGTGAACCTTCTCTGGACTGCCTCCATAGCCTATAAACATGTCCTTTATAAGGGGCCCTAAACTGTTCACACCATTCCAGCTGTGGTCTGACTACTGCCTTGTATATTTTTCACAAAAACTCCATACTTGTACATCCCATTCCCTGTTAAATAAAGGTCAACATTCCAATTGTCTTCCCTATTACCAACTGAACCTGGATGCTAGCTTTTTGATTAATGGATGACTCCTGAGTCCCTCTGTTCTTTGGCTTTCTGCTTTCCTTCTCCTTTCAAATAACATTCAGCTTCTTGTTCTTCCTGCTATGATGCATAACCTCACATTCCCTCATATTCTATTTCATCTGTCAAGTTTTTGCTCACTTACTTGGCCTCTTTATCCCTCTGCAGACCAGACTGTGCCATCCTCACTACTTGACTTCTCATCTATTATTGTCATCTGAAAACATGACTTTTGTACACTTTCCTCATCCAAGTCATCAATATACAATCATACATAATTGTGGCTCCAGCACTAATCCCTGTGGAACACCACTAGTTACAGGTTGACATCCTGAAAATATTCATAAGCATTTTTTAAAAAAATGCATTGCTTCACACGACTGCATCCATTCAATACTGTTCTGAATGCATGTATAATGAACGCTGCTTCTGAAATGTGAATGTAAGTTATAAATATTTAACTATTTGCCTGTAGTTACATTTACATTAAACCAGTATCAATCATGATACTCAAATTACAATCTTGATGTAATATAATATAATAAGTGAGAGAGAATATGCACTTCGTGGGCGGCACGGTGGCACAGTGGTTAGCACTGCTGCCTCACAGCGCCTGAGACCCGCGTTCAATTCCCGCCTCAGGCGACTGACTGTGTGGAGTTTGCACGTTCTCCCCGTGTCTGCGTGGGTTTCCTCCGGGTGCTCCGGTTTCCTCCCACAGTCCAAAAGATGTGCAGGGTCAGGCGAATTGGCCAAGCTAAATTGCCCGTAGTGTTAGGTAAGGGGTAAATGTAGGGGTATGGGTGGGTTTCGCTTCGGCGGGTCGGTGTGGACTTGTTGGGCCGAAGGGCCTGTTTCCACACTGTAATGTAATCTAATCTAATCTAGAATGCTACCTATTGTGGAACACAAGTGTGGAAGGTAATGATTGAACTCGAATCTTCAATTTTGGCCTGGGCACAAAACAGGCAATTCTGTACTTCCTTTCAGGCAACTGATTAAATATCACTTTTTTATGCTCCGCTATACCAGTATATATTTGTTATATGAATGGAATCTGAAGTAAAAGAAGCTAAACTCATATGACCAAAAACATGTACAGCAGGGTTCTTGGATTAGTTAACTGCCTGGGAAACAGAATATGTATAATGCCAATTCAAATGTTTATAATAATGGAAAAAATGCTTCATTGATTGACAATCTCCTGATTGAAGACTCACATTTAGATTGAACATTTGCCATGCTTATATGTGAAAGTGCATATTGACGGCATAAGTGAAAATTAGGAGAAAGAAATCAACAATGTGAAACCTAACTGTCAACCATTTGTGTGTGCCTCTGAGCAGGAATGTGTACAGTACTAAAGCAACCTGGTGTTAAACTAGAGATATAGAAGGTCCCAGTTGATTCCTTCTTTGTTGCCAGGTAATCTTACCATTATGGTCCTGAGACACGATTGAATGGGGGAAGGGAAACAAAATCGCAGAGTTAATCAGCATTAAACTCCCAGACAAACATTAAGCTACTAGAATTGATAAGTATCATGAAAGGAGATGGTTTTAAACAACACAATGTGGTCTTCCAAACATAAATGCTGAGCAACATAACACAATATATAGCCAAGACCAAGATATAGCCAGGGCAATACATCATAGCAAAGGCAAAAAACAGCTGAAATGCTCTCGCCTTCCAGTATTTTGTCTTGTACTGTTTACAGTGACAGCCAAGTTTTCTCAGCACCTGAGAAATATTGCCATAGGTAAAATAATTAGGAAGAAACTTCAAATCACAAATATGTATGACTGTTATAAAACCTATCCAAAGACTAAAGAAACTGAGTGTTTCTTTGAGGTGAAATTCTTTATCATTTTCTTTTAATTTTTAGCTGAACTCTTGTTGAACTAACTCAGATTAAATAATTACCATGAAAAATTACGAAGTTTAAAAATTAACAAAAGTAATATAAGACAATACAAAGTTTGCAGAAACTAACTACTTTCAATGTCACTGTATATAAGAGTATTTGGTTTCACAGGAAAACATTCATGGAGTCTATTCATTTTACATATTTTTTTCAATTTCTCCACAAAAAGTTACATTTAGAATGAAGAATTATTGGGTGTTGACATGTTAAATCACTGAAGGGGCAACTTTCTATATTTAAGCACATTTTGTAGCGTGGATATGCACCAAAGGAAAATTAAGACAAACTGATCTTTAGAACATTATAAAGTTACTTTTAATTCTGTAGAAAGAGGTTTTTAAACAGTTAAATGTATTTTGTAAAAGGTAACTGTTGTCCATTTACAATGCCATCGTAAACGTTTTGAAAAATTCATACACTTGGGTGAAAAATGTGCCCTCAAATTCAGAGATCAAATCTATTAAACCTATGTGAATCTTATCCTGAGGAGTAAATTTAGTCATTTTTAAAAAAAATGTCCAATACTTCCACTTTTATACAAACATACTACTGATACAAAGATGCAAAACTAATTATTCAGACAAATCAAAGATTCAACCAGCAGCAACACTTGCAGGCCAGCTGAAGGAGAATAATGTCCTTATTATAAATGAAAATTGCTTTACAGACCCTTTAGAAAAATGTCCACTTCTTAAATGCTGTACCAAGAAATTAAGATGGAACTACCTTCGCAGACATTAAAGAGCCTGATCTGAGCCTGGACAACTCAGTGGGAAGGAAAACCGATGGCACCAGAAAATGGCCAATTAATGTAACATTCCAGTCAGACTCCTACTTTCTGAAGAGAGTGGAGCCATTTCAAGGCATCTTTGTTTCTCTTTGACCCCCAAAATTTGAATTTACCTTTTCAACACTCCCTTTATGGCAAATATATCTTTTCATGGACAGAGACCAAAATGCTACACAATACTCAGTCTGGTCTTACCAAAGCTTTATATAATTGTCGTAAGACATCTTTCCCTCAAAGTCAAACATGGTTGTAATAATGGCCAACAAATCACTTGCCTTGATGCTTGTTGTATCTAAATGTTAGCTTTCAGTGGACAACTAACTGGCCAAAAAGCTAACCATTTCCCGGCACCCACACATCCTGCTTTGTTGGATTTTATGCATCCCACTTTAATCAAACAAAAATCCATTAGCAAGGAAAGGTTCTTTTTCCAGGAACTCATGAAACTGCGAAGGAAAACACAGTGCCTCACCAAATCACAACTTGCAAACTGCCCCTTCTACTCAAGATGCTCAAATGCCAAATTGGGCAGATTAATTTGGAAAATTATGTTAAACTTTCATCAGTAAATTTGATATAACTCTTTTAGTGACATAACTTGGGTGACCAAGTTTGCCCAACTTACAGCAAAAATTCATAAAGTGAAGAAGTTTTCAGGCATGGAGGGAAGAATATTTGTATGGTAATGATCAGGGCAGGTGGGTGGGGCAGGGAAGACAAGAGACAATGGAATAAATATTGCATTTATAGACTCATAATAGCAAAACACATATCAAATGATTCTTTAAATTTTTGACTAATCTTAATAGTGCTGATGGTAAATATCAGAAGTCTCATTGTAATTTGGCAGAAAAATCAGTCTATTCTGTTGTAAATGTGTTTTTTTTTATTTGCAGAATACCAAGCTTATTTTATCAATCTGTAAAGTTTCATCTTGTATATCATAAACAATGATCAAGGGCAATTTAATTCTACCCATCAGATGATTTGTACTATCAGTCAGACCTGAACGACAATTGCCTTATGTTAATTTGCACTGTTATCCTGTAACAAAAAGAGCACACTATAAACCATAATTGCATCTACAAGTGTGTTAGATATGATTAATCATGTACAATTATATACTTCTGCTTGGCTCACTTTCAGTTCCAATCATTCCAATGACAAAGTGCTCAGCTTAACAAAAAAAAAGTCTAAAAAAATAAAGCTTCAGCAAGAAGCAATAAGAATGTATTTCATGGTTCTATAATAGAATCTATAACATTTGCTTTACAAATTCCTATAACTCAGATTTTTAGTGCTTTAAAGTTTCCAAAATGGATAGGATGTCGTATACTCCCTCTCAAGTCAGTCAATTACTGGAGCCCAAAATAGGCTGTCGACAAATAGGACAGGTGGAGTTTTCAGAAAGCCAACGGTCAATGCAATGAATATGAAATTCATGCGCACAAGGTAGCCTTCTAAGCTTGTTCCCAACTGCATAATCATTAATACATACACTGCAGGTTTTGCTGACTTCATTTTCTGCACTAACATTTCCATAATTCCGGGTCAAAAGATTGTCAATTTGTTCTTTGGTCAAACCCCTCTGGCGCTCGTCTTCTTCATCATCATTCAACAAAAAGAAGTGAGCAAGCCGCAAGATCGGCAGGGTTCCATTTTCTACTAAACTATTTGTGTCTCGACTTTGTCTTGTCTCTTGGCTTTCAACAGCATTGTCAAGGGTTTCATTCTGCATGCTTTCGTTCATTTGTTCACTTTCTGATCGGTCTCCTGTTAATATGTCAGTTGATTCGTTATTTAAATTTAAGAGATTGCTATTCGGACTAATCTGCGAGCTTACTGAATCAGACCTCTCAGACTGGTTCTGCTGAACTCTTTGGTTAAGTTCAGAATCAGAATCATTTTCCATTAAAGAGCTTAGTTCACCGAATCCTGTCATAATCTGACGAAGTATTGACCTTAAGGCTATGGATGATGGCTCACCTAGCCCAGTTTCAGATATCCTACGTAAAGGTATACGGATAGTACTAACATAAGTCCTAATACCTGCAAGTTCAGACCGTGAGATAGTACGGCGGAAACCACCACTGTCACTTTCAAAGGTCACTGTATTTTCTGCCATTCGGACACGAGATCGAGTTCTGTTAGCAATACTGTCACGATCTCTACTTTCTCCAGGACGTATCCTTCTAACCTGAAGATCTAACATAATAGTTGGGTGCCTTCGAACAGCTACAGAGGATCCACTGGGATGGTTTACATCTCCGTCATCCACAACTTGCTGTCTAAGCATTCCACCAGCTGTTGACTGCAGGGAAGGATTGCTACTGACAGCCTGCAGTTCCTCAGTTGTCATGGTTGATTGGTCCATTGTCCGTTGCCTTCTAGTGCTTTGTCTTGGTTGTAAATAATCATCCTGCTGGGAAGAAGACCTATCCGAAGAATTTACAGGAACACTTGTTCTATGTATGGGTGAACGACTCCGTTGGTTTTGAAAATTCCTGGAAGATCTACGTTGTTCAGGGTGCCGTCGTGCACGACTCTCTCTAACAGTAGTTGGAACACTATGTCTTTGCAACTCTGCAGGGTCACTTCGACGTTCCTGTTCCTCTTCCTGTATTCTTCGAACACGATGTCGCCCTGCTCTTCGTCTTCCTATTTGTTGGTCAACTGCTGCACTTAAAACAGCTCGTCGGTTAGTGCTTGGTCTCCTGGGCCTTAGCCTACCTGTGGATCTTTCAATAGATGCACTTCTGAAACTCCTTTGAGTTGAAGGTGGAGAAACTTGCATGGTTTCAAGTTCTTCAACTCTCACTGTGCCTCCAAAATTACTTTCAAAATTGGTCACTTGCACGTGGGCTCGAGTGCGACTTCTTGTACGACTAGCAACAGGAGTCAATAAACTTAGTAGTTGAGCACCTTCTACATTTCTGTCCCTATTTTCTAGTGTAGGCGTGTCCAAAGTCTGACCATTGCCAGCATCATGCTCATGATTAATATTAATTTCTAAGCTGAAGCGAAACTCGCCACTGTTGGGGTTTGTCCGACTAACAGCTCTCCATGTCTGGTTTCCACTCTGTCCACTGCGGGTTGCATTTCCTGTACGCCTGAATGTGTTAAGCCACTCAAGAAGGGAATCACTATTCGAACTTTCTCCTGGTGTATCAGAGCCTATACAGGGAAACAAAATACATTATGTTAAATTTTCCAGTAAAATTTTCTTATCTTGCTGCTCATATATAACATATTTCTAATTAATTAAACACATAATTATATCTCATTATTCAAAATACTATAAGACTAAAGCCGAGCTTGATTGATGATAAAATCATATGCACATTTTCATATTGTGAACAGGTGGTGTCAAATGAGATACTTCACTGCTTCATAACACAATACTTCAGGATTAGATGTCTCAGCATTAGTTCATCATGACCTAAAACTAAACTGCAACTTATCAACTAGAAACAAATACATACACACTGGCCTATCAACATATAGAAAGAGAAAATAAACTGTGCTTTGCATTTTCTATTTCATTTCCAAATCCAATTATTTATAGTTTTCTCTTTTGCAGTGTGCAAGGCTACTAATTTCAAACAAACACACTGTAGATATAACAGGTGAATCCCAGGGGGCCATCTTGTTGGAAAACCAGCAATTAATCTACAAAAAAGCTTGTAATTGTTCAATTCTGTGATGCAGTTCTTACTGCAATATACATTTCATGCAATAAATCTTGAAACTTGCATATATTTGAGAAGGGTCAGAAATTGGGTACTTATCAATGAAGAGCCAAATTAAGGTATCACTTAGAAAGGATTGGGAAGAATTAGGCATCATTTCCAAACAGATCACAAAAACCGCCAAAGGTATGATAGCATTTCAGTGATTGTGATCACAACTCCCTTACTGTTACTATGCTCATGGAGAGGGATAGGAGCAGACAATATGGGAAAAGTAATTAATTGGGGGAGGGGGAATTACCATGCTATTAGGCAGGACTTGGGGTACCTAAATTAGGAACATATCTTCTCAGGGAAATGCATGACAGAAATGTGGAGGTTGTTTAGGAAGCACTTGCTGATAGTGGGACAAGCCTGTCAAGCACTGAGGCAAGAAAGGGATGGTCAGTTGAAAGAACCTTGGGTGACAAGGAATGTGGAACATCTAGTCAAGAGGAAGAAGGAAGCTTACTTAAGGTTGAGGGAGCAAAGATCAGACAGCACTTGAGGGTTACACGGTAGCCAGGAAGGAACTAAAGAATGGACTTAGAAGAGCTCGAAGGGGGCATGAAAAAAACTTTACCAAGTAGGATTAAGGAACACCCTAAGGCGTTCTACACTTGTGAGGAACAAGAGGATGGCCAGAGTGAGGGTAGGGCCGATCAGGTATAGTGGAGGGAACTTGTGCCTGGAGTCAGAGGAAGGTGGGGAGGCCCTTAAATGAATACTTTGCTTCAGTATTCAATACTGAGAGTGACCTTGACATTTCTGAGAACAGCACGAAACTGATTTGCTAGAATAGGTTGATGTTAGAAGGGAGGATGTGCTGAAAATTTTGAAAAATTAAGGATAGATAAACCCTCTGGACCAGACAGGACATACCCTGGGTTACTACAGGAAGCAAAGGAAGAGATTATTGCACCTTTGGCAATGATCTTTGGGTCCTCACTGTCCATTGGAGTAGTGCCAAATGATTGGAAGGTGACAGACGTTATTCCCTTGTTCAAGAAAAGCAACAGGGATAATCCTGGGAATTATAGACCCGTCAGTCTTACATCTGTGGTGGACAAAGTACTGGAGACAGGACTTATGATTGCTTGGAAAACTATAGTTTGATTAGAAATAGTCAGCATGGCTTTGAGAGAGGCAGGTCATGCCTCACAAACCTTAATGAATTCTTTGAGGATGTGACAAAACACATTGATGCAGGTAGAGCAGTGGACGTGGCGTGCATGGATTTTAGCAAGGCATTAAAATAAGGTTCCCCATGATAGGCTCATTCAGGAAGGAGGCATGGGATACAAGGAAATCTGGCTGTCTGGATATAGAATTGGCTGGCACATAGAAGACAGAGGGTGGTAGTAGATATAAAGTATTCAGCCTGGAGCTTAGTGACCAATGGTGTTCTGCAGGGATCAGTTCTGGGACCTCTGCTCTTTGTGACTTTTATAAATGACTTGGATGATGAAGTGGAAGGATGGGTTAGTAAGTTTGCCGATGACACCAAGGTTGGTGGAGTTGGAGGGCTGTTGTACGTTCCATCAGGACATTGATAGGGTATAGAACTGGACCGATAAGTGGCAGATGAAGGTCAACCTGGAAAAATGTGAAGTAATTCACTTTGGAAGGGTGAATTTGAATGCAAAATATAGGGTTAAGGCAGGATTCTTGACATTCTGGAGGAACAGAAGGATCTTGGGGTGCATGTCCATAGATCCCTCAAAGTTGCCACCCAAGTTGATAGGGTTGTCAAGAAAGCGTATGGTGTGTTGGCTTTCATTAGCAGGGGGATTGAGTTTAAGAGCCATGAAGTTTTGCTGCAGCTCAACAGAACTCTGGTTAAACCACATTTGGAATACTGCGTTCAGTTCTGGTCACCTCATTACAGAAAAGATGTGGAAACTTTCAAGAGGGTGCAGAGGAGATTTACCAGGATAATACCTGGACCAGAGGGCATGTCTTATGAAGAAAGGTTGAGGGAGCTAGGGCTGTTCTCATTGGAATGAAGATTGATGAGAAGTGACTTGATGACAGAGGTGTACAAGATGACCAGAGGTATAGGTAGAGTGGACAGCCACTTTTTACCAGGGCAGAAATGGCTATCAACAAGGGGCATAATTTTAAGGTGATTGGAGGAAGGTTTTGGGGAGATGTCAGAGGGAGGTTCTTTACACAGCGTGGTGCGTGTGGTAGTAGAGACAGATATATTAGGAACATTTATGCGACTCTTAGATAGGCACATGGAAGATAGTACAATAAAAAGTACGTAGGCTTGTCTGATCTTAGAGTAGGATAAAAGGCTGGCACAACATAGAGGGCTGAAAGGGCTTGCACTGTACTGCACTGTTTATGTTCTACAACAAATGCGTTGCATTTATCTAAGAGGTGCAAACACCATACAATAATTATAAACATTATCTTCTCATAATAGATTATTGTATGCCAGTGTGGCCTTTAAGTTTTTGTTGCAAATGTGCTGATCCCATTATGAAAGCATTTGGCCCATTTTAAAGTAATGATCAGGTCACCAATAGAGCACATCATAGAGTCAGAGATACACAGCATGGAATCAGGCCCTTCGGACCAACTCGCCCATGCCAACCAGATATCCTAAATAAATCTAGTCCCATTTGCCAGCATTTGGCCAATAACCCTCTAAACCCTTCCTATTCATATACCATCCAGATACCTTTTTAATGTTTACCTGTACCAGCCTCACCAGTTCCTCTGGCAGCTCATTCCACACATGTACCACCCTCTGCGTGAAAACTTTACCTCTTGGGTCCCTTTTCAATCTTTCCCCTCTCATCCTAAATCTATGCCCTCTAGATTTGGACTCCCTCAACCCAAGGAAAAGATCTTGTCTACTTATCCTATCCACGTCCCTCATGATTTTATAAACCTCTAGAAGATCACCCCTCAGGCTCCGATACACCAGGGAAAACAGCCCCAGTCTATTGAGCCTCTCCCTAAAGCACAAACCCTCCAATCCTGGCAACAGCCGCATGAATTTTTTCTGAATCCATTCACGTTTCACAACATCTTTCCAATAACAGGGAGACCAGAATTGCATGCAGTATTCCAACAGTGGCCAAACCAATGTCCTGTATAGCTGCAACATGACCTCCCAACTCCTATACTCAATGCACTGACCAATAAAGGAAAGCATACCAAATGCTTTCTTCACCATTTATAAGGCTGGTTCATTTCATTTTCTGGCCAATGTTAAGTTTCAGGATGTTAAAGATTGGGGAAATCAGTGATGATCATGCTATTGAATGTCAGGGGCAACAGCTAAATTCTTTATTTGTTACTCGACTTGATCATTGCCTGGCACTTATGTACCATGAATATTACCTGCTATTTATCAGAACAATATAGACACAAAATGTATCAGTGTCTGAGGGGTCCCAAATGAGAGAGTTACTGGCCACAATTAGCAACCATCCCCACATCTGACTTTATGGTGGAGAGAAGGCCATTCATGTAGTAGCTGTGGATGATTGGTTCTAGACCACAATGAGGAAATCCTCCAGTGGCATTCTGAGGCTGTGATGATTTACTGCCAGTGATCACTACCAGCTTCCTTTATGCTAGAATGGCTCCAGCCTACATTTTGCAACCCCGACCTTCAATTCCCATTGACTCCAGTTTTGCTAAGGCTCCTTGATGTCAAGAGCAGTCAGTCTCCCCCCCCCCCCCCCCCCCACTTATAGAGAGCAGCTCTTTTAACCACATTTGAACCAAGGCTGTACTGAGAACTGGAGCCAACTGGCCCTGGTGAAACTAACAGCATTAGTGACATTGGAGAATCTTCAGAATGAGTGTTGGAGTTGTCAGGACTCACACCCTCTGTAATATCTGTAAATCGGGTTTTCAGCAATTTCTTGAAATTACATGTAGTGAATTGAATCAGCTGAAGTCTGGAATCTTTTGAATGACCTTAGGAGAATGATAGTCTACTTTGCACATCCGGCTGAAGGTGCTTGCAAAACTTTCAGGTTCATCTTTTGCACCAACAGTCTGTCCTGTTCCACCCACATTGATGGTCTGGTCAAGAAAGCTCGGTAATGCCTCGCTGAGGAAATTCAGCACGTCCATAACGACTCTTAATTTTTATAGATGCACCATGGAAATCATTCAATCCAGATCCAATACTTGGTATGGCAACTGCTCTGCCCAAGACCATAAGAAACTAGAGAGTTGTGAACACAGCCCAGTCCATTATGCAAGCCACCTTCCATCCATGGATTCCATCTGTACAGCCAACATAATCAAAGACCCCTGTCACCCTGGTTATAATCTCTTCCAACGTCTTCCATCCAGCAGAAGATATAAAAGGTTAAACACACATACCAACAGATTCAAGAACAGCATTTCCCCCGGTATTATCAGACTTCTGAATGGTCTTCCCAAATTTTTAATTTACACGTTGATCTATTTGTGCGCCTTCTCCGCAGCCATAACGTTGTATTCTTCAACCCTGTTCTACTGACAGAGTGTACTTTATATGGTATGATCTGCCTGTACTACATGCAAAACAAAAACCTTTTCACTATATCTAGGTAGATATGACAATAATAAATCAAAATGTCTGGAATCCAAGTAATGGTAGCAGATTTTCTTCCCTATGAAAAGGGCATTAGTGCACCAGATGGTATTTTAATGTTTTTTTTTTAAATTAGCAATGGTTATATGGTTGTCACGAGGCTAATTTATAATTGCACATTTTACAACTGAATTCAAACTTCACCACCTGCCATTATGGGATTCAAACCAATGTTCCTAGAACATTAGCCAGAGTCTCTGGAGTACTAGTCCCTTTCTCTTGATTAATCTTATATGCAAAATTTAGACTTATTAATCCTTACAAAATCATAGAATATATACAACAAAGTCGTACATTTGGCAACATTGTGTCCGTGTCAACATCTCAGGAAAATTGCCTCACCATTTCTCTGAAGCTGTGCCAAATGTATAATCTTCAAATCATTATCCAATTCCCTTAAAAAAAACAAATGAATCCACCAAGCACTCTCAGGCAACATATTCTTTGTCTGAAACACTTGCTGTTGAAAACTTATTTCTCCTCATGTCAATCTGTGTTCTTTTATCTTGAAATTAGTTTTCTTGGATTCTCAAGCCAGCTGTGAATGGGAACGATATCTTCCCATCAACTTTGTCCACTCAATTTTCAATACCTATATCAATTTCCTTTCAAATCTTTGGAAGGAGCGCTCCAATCTATCAACCTAACTGAAGTCCATCCCCATGGAATAATTAAAGACCTTGGCTTCATCACAATGAGTGTTGAAATACTATACTATTACTTTTTAGCACCACTGAACTAAAAATAAACCAATCAAGGTTACAGTTATAAATTTACCTCCAAACTCAAAACTTGCCTTGATTCTGACTTTGTTCATGCTCATAGGTTCCGAGAGCATTCTGTGTTGTTAGTTGCTCCTTTGCGCCATTCAAACGCTGTTGTAGCTCTTCTGCTGTAATTTCACCTAAAGCAGCCATAAAACAGAAAGCATTGAACATATTAATTTTAAAAGAATGCAAAGCTCAAAATCAGAAACAACAACAGCAATTGCTGGGAAAACTGAAAACCATTCTGAAGAAGGGACACTGGACCCAAAATATTAACTCTGCTTTCCCTCCACAGATGCTGCTTGACCTGTTCACATACGCATGTTCTTCTAATACAGAAGCTCGATATAACATCAAAGTTAAATTTTGGCTCGGCTTGCACAGACGCTGCAAACTTTCAAACTAAACATTTACAATGCTATTACATTCCTATTTAAGCTACTTCAGTTCACTTGGCAGTGATGGGTAAAACCGTAGATATTAAATTGAGATAAAGTTAGAGGCTCCACCAATAACTGTGGTGATTAATGTATTAATTTGACAGACCTTGAAGAATGTAACACATGCTTAGAAATTAGAGATCTAACAACAGTGTTGTAATTGATTTCTGAAACTTTCTTCTTACTGAATTCTAAACACTTGTACAGCAAACACACATGAGTTTCTTATACCGCTAGTATTTTTCAGCTTCTGGATTTCACCCCCAGCCACGATTGTTGTTCAGAAGAAAGCTATACTTATAAGACCTTTTCAGTCAGATTGCACCCTGCATATACGGCCTGAACTGCTGAATAGTTTTTTTTTCTGACTTCTTCTGTCATAGGATGCTTCTTTTCACCTGTGCTTCCAATGCGCTGAACTCTATCTCAAGGTATTTAAAGATTTCTTTAGATGCATATCAACAGAACTTCAGACAATCCACACCTTACTCAGATTCAATAGGTACCAAAACTCCCCTTAAGCCAATCAATATAGAAATACAAAATCAAACAAAGCTGATCCTTTGATTTTAGAATCCAAGTTTCCAAATAGTCACAATATATCATGAACTTTCATCACATAACTGCCGCAGGAAGAAGCTTTGATTCATTAAAAATTCAGCAATACTGTGATTTCACAATAACATACAAGAGCAGATCAGATAAAATTAGGTATCTGCTGAACATTAACTTAGAAGAGGTGAAGAAACAAAATATTTTAGATACAAACAGTTAGCAATGACAAATAGAACAAGTCCCATTTAAGAAAATATTCAGTGGCAGAATGGCCTAGTTTATGTGCAGGTATTGAATATTTTGAGTAGCCCAAGACACAGTCTGTATGTTCACTTGAAATATATTTGCTGTTAGCTCAGTTGGATGAACAGCTGGTTTGCGATGCAGAGTGATGTAGGCAAAATAATTTCAATTCCTACACTTGAGATTATTATGAAGATTCCACCTTTTCAAGGTCACCCCTTGTATGAGGTGTTGTGATCCTCAAGTTAAGATCACCCAGCAACAGTCATCTCTCTCACTTCCACTCTAATGAGAATGTAGTCCTATGGTTCTCTGGGACTATGAGGAGAAAGCGAGGTCTGCAGATGCTGGAGATCAAAGTTGAAACTTTATTGCTGGAACAGCACAGCAGGTCAGGCAGCATCCAGGGAACAGGAGATTCGACGTTTCGGGCACAGGCCCTTCTTCAGGAATCAGGGCACATCCTGAAGAAGGGCCTGTGCCCGAAACGTCGAATCTCCTGTTCCCTGGATGCTGCCTGACCTGCTGTGCTGTTCCAGCAATAAAGTTTCATCTCTGGGACTATGGCAACTTTACCATATATTGTTGAATATGTTAATCTGAAGTTAAACATTTAGACAGCAGCTAAGATACTATTTCCTAATTTATAAGATGTGAACATATTTCTCAAAATGGGCAGATGTAGAAAATTTTTCACTGAATTATGGAGCAAGCTCAAGGAGCTGAATAGCCTACTTCTGTTCCTATGTTCCTGAATGAGCAGCACAACCAGATGCCTGTTAGGACAATAAATAGATGTCTCCGCAATCATGATCCAGAAGGTTGTCCTATACACGGGAACCTCGATTATCCGAAGGTGATGAGTGGGCACTATTTTGTTCGGATAATTGATTATTCGGTTAAATCGATTAAATGCCTTTCCTTAGGGGCTCTGAGTTTTTAAAGTCAGAAAGACTTTAAAAACTCATAAGACTAGCAGCAGCAGACAGCGTGCAAGGCCCCGCCCCCCTGACCCCATGCAACACCACCCCAGCTGCCAACCCCGCCCACAACCACATCCAACACTGCTCCCCGCCCCAATCCCATGTAACACCGCACCTCACCCCCAACATCAACCCTCGCTCCGACCAACACCACCCCTCCCCGCTGCCAACCCCATGCAACACTATCCCCCATCCCCGACCCCGTGCAACACCACCCCAACCCCGTGCCACACTGCCCCTATGCAATACTATCCCCCACCCCATGCAACACCAACCCCCTCCCAACCCCGTACAACCCGCCCCCTCTCCAGGGCAGCTGGACTGTGCACCAACATCAAGACTACTGCTGCTTTTGTGAGGTAAGTCTCCACACACACACACACACACCACACACACACACACAACCTTTTACTGCAACTTTTTGACAGGTTCCACGTTTGCCCTGTACAGGACAACGTTGGAGAGATTATCTGGGGGCGGGGGTTTAGGGTTCACCCCTGTGAACTCCAGGGGAAAAAAGTGTAGGGAGAGAGAGAGAGAGAGAGGGCGGGCAGTCAGTCATTTGGAGATGGTGCCTCTTTAATCACTGTAAACAAAAGATGTGATCACTGTTGGAAACATGTCTTTGATGTAACGTTTCCATCGGGACCTGGAGATTTCCTTCGGATAATGCGATTTTCGGACAATCATTTTCGGACAATCATATTCGGATAATTGAGGTTCCCCTGTATAGAGTGCTAATGTAAATCGGGTCTACACTGTCTGGAGATCAGAAGAATGACAGGTGATTTCATTGAAATATACACATTCAGAAGCAATTTGACAGATAGATAGATACCAGTTGCTAGCTGGGGAATCAAGAACACAAGGGTACAGACCTGTGACTAGGTGACAGTCATTTAAGTCTAATAACAAATGGCTTCACTCAAAGGATTATTAAACCTTTGAAACATGTCAACTGTCTGGATGGTATGGACAGATTGTTGGTCTCTCAGGAAACCAATGGACTTAGAAAACAGGCAAAAGCCATAGATCAGCCATTATTGCATCAAATAAAAGGAGCAGGCTTAATGGGCAATACTGCCTGCTCCTATCTCATGCAGCTCTCATACTGATATGGTGGAAAATGTACAAAATATATCACCTTTTCTCATGTTCCTGCTCACCCCAACATTCTTAAAAGTAGCAGATATACTGTAGATGAATGATGAATTTTTGAAACAGTTTTAAAATCTTTTCAAACTAGTAAACCAATACAAGGACAATGTGTGTATTTGATGAAAGCATCAGTTTTTATAAAAATTTTGGCTCCAGTGTGCTAGGTATTATTCTTGTTCCAATTGTTTTTTTGAGGGAGAGGCACAGTTCAATCGATTTGGTCTACATTGTTTTGTTCTGTTTAGCTATGTGCACAACTCCTTTTATATTGCATTATTTCACATGATGTTCCTGTTATCAAATAAACTGGGCCCATAATAATGGGCATTTCAGTTTATACAAGCAGTTCACTTAGCTTTCATTTTTCTTTTGTGAGCTAAATTTAAACAAAAATCAATAACGAGAAAAATCTAATCAAGCAGAATATGGGCACATAAACTCCAGCTAATATAAAATAGTGCTGTGTGTGCGCAAGCATGTGTTCTTTCTCAGTGGGATTTTTTTAGTGGTGGTGGGGGTTTGGGGGTAGGAGAGAAGAGAGGTGGTAGCGGGCAAAGAGAGACCTGACAGAAACACCTACTCTATTTTGCCACTGTGAGCAAAATTTGACAACATTTTTTGATGTGCACATTATTGTTATAAAGTTTTAGGCGTGTACTGTACCTTGGCAAGGACTTAACAAGCACAGAATGTGCTGAAAAATATAAAAATGCAACATTTGGCCAGGAAATACACACATGCCCCTAGAAACCAAAATCCAATCAAATTTGAATTTTACTGTTTTGACGACAAGGTGCGATGTTTTGGGGTATCCCAGAAAAATCTATTTAGGAAGATAGAGGAGAATTGACACAGCTGACTGGTTTTGAAATTTAATTTTTTTATATAACTTACAATGGTGGGGAGGGGGGGGTTTAATCGGATCAGTATATTGTTGTAGACTGGGAGGTAGACAAATCATTAAGACAAAGGGACATTTGCTGTGCAGATAGTTGTTTCGATTACTTACACAGTGTGGGAACAGGCCCTTTGGTCCAACAAGTCCACACCGACACGCTGAAGCGCAACTCACCCAGACCCATTCCCTACATTTACCCCTTCACCTAACACTATTGCAATTGAGCATGGCCAATTCACCTAACCTGCACATTTTTGGACTGTGGGAAGAAACCGGAGCACCCGGAGGAAACCCACGCAGACACGGGGAGAATGTGCAAACTCCACACAGTCAGTCGCCTGAGGCGGGAATTGAACCCGGTTCTTTGGCGCTGTGAGGCAGCAGTGCTAACCACTGTGCCACCGTGCCACCCACAGTGTTTAATGTTTTCTTTTTTATTGGAGTTAAAGAATAAATTGTTAATTTTTTCTTTAAATAGTGGGATTTGGTAGTTCTTTGTCATTCATACTTTTACAGATTACGAGGAGAGATTAGATTAGATTAGATTCCCTACAGTGCGGAAACAGGTCCTTCGGCCCAACCAGTCCACACCGACCCTCCGAAGAGCAACCGACCCAGACCCATTTCCCTCTGACTAATGCACCTAGCACTATGGGCAATTTAGCATGGCCAATTTACCTGGCCTGCACATCTTTGGACTATGGGAGGAAACCAGAGCACCCGGAGAAAGCCCACACAGACAGGGGGAGAATATACCAACTCCACACAGACAGTCGCCTGAGGCTGGAATCAAACCTGGGACCCTGGTGCTGTGAGGCAGCAGTGCTAACCACTGAGCCACGGGAGATGAGCTTCAGTGTGTCTCTGGCTTAAATTAGCAAAAGGGTTTACCCCATGTCATAACAACATTCTCTCGTGCCTTCCACAGGTTCTCTTTTATCCGCTTTACTTGTACGTCCTTAAAGGACGCCAATAAGTTAGTCAAATATTACTTTGCGTTCATAAAACCACATTGACCCTGCAAACTGCATTAAGATTTCCGAAGTGCCTTAATATAATCTCCAAGAGGTGAGTATTTTCTCTATGATATGCAGGCTGAACACCTGTAGTATCCCCGCTTTTGGTATCTTTCCTTTCTTGAACTGAGGAGTTACATGCATTCTTTCCTCATCTGATGGGACCTTTCCAGAGTTAAGGGAATTTTGTAAAACTAAAACAAATGCCTTCGCAGCAGCCACTTCCAAGACGACCCGAAGATAAAGTTAACAGGGCCAAGGAACTTGTCAAATATTGTAAAAATAAATTTTTCAGTGCTCTTTCCCTGGTGATTTTAAATTGTTTTTAAATTCCTCACTTCATTTTTCCTCCTGATTCACTATTATGTCTGAAATATTATTTGCATCCTCTACAGTGAAGACAGACGCAAAAATCAGTTCATTTCATACACCATTATTAGTAGATTTTCCATGAATTCTTCACACTCAAGGACCAAAGCTCATTTTGCTGAATCTTTTCCTTTGAAATATCTGAAGAAACATTCTGTTTCCCCAGGTTAATTTTTTGGTCATTCTTTGCTGTTTATATTTTGTCCAATCTTCTGGCATGTCACTCATCATTGTGGTTAAACATACTTTTTCTTTTAGTTCATACCATCTTCAACTTCCTTAGTTAGATATGAATGGTGAGTTCTTCTGAGAAATTCTCATTGGAATGCATTTTTTCATAAGATTCTGAAATATCTCATTAAACATTTTCCATTGTATTTCTATCAATCTTTCACCTTGCTTCCCAGTTCATTTTAACAAGCTTTATTCTCACTCAAAATTCTTTTTCCTCTAGCTTAAACACTAGTGTTACATCCACTACTGTCTTCTTCAAACTGAACAATGTTGAGTAGGAATCTGCATAATCCATTTTCGTTTACTCATTCACAGGATGTGGGCATTATGAGTTAGGCTAGCATTTACTGTTCATTCCTTGTGAAGGTAGTGGTGAGCTGTCTTCTTGATCTGTTGCAGTCCATTGGCCTAAGTACATCCACAATATCATGAAAGGGAGGGAGTTAAGATTTTGACTCAGTAACACTGGAAAAAAACCCAATATATTTCCAAATTAAGATGCTATCTCTTGGAGGGGAACTTGCAGATGATGGTATTCCTAAGTATCTGTTGCACTTGCCATTTTGGATAGTATTGGCCATAGATTTAGAAGGTGCTGTCTAAGCAGCCTTGGTAAATTTCTGCAGTGTATCTTTATAGGTGGTACTCATTATTGCCACTACTATCAATGGTATGAGTGGATGTTTGTGGATGTGGTGCCAAACAGGCTGTTTTGCCTAGAAGATGACAAGTTTGTGTGTTGTTGGAGCTGCACCCATCCAGTTAAGTGGGGAGAATTCCATCACACTCCTGACTTGTGCCATGTAGATGGTCAACAGGCTTTGGGGAATTAGAAGCGGAGTTATTTGCTGCAGGATTCATAGCCTCTGACCTACTGTTATGGCTAGTATTTATACAGCTGGTCCAGTTCAGTTTCTATTCAACAAAAACTGTACAGTATTGCAATGGACAGAGGGCATGAAGAAAAATTATAACTTAACTATGTACTATTCATGCTTCTTGTTTATTTAAGAACTATCGGACAATACTGCCAGACTCTTAATATGGCTGCTGTAATTGTGTGACCGTCTAAAACCCTTCAGAACTTTCTACAAGCCAAAGCCAGATGGTCCATTAACACCGCTAATATGTGGAGACTTGGCCTGTTTTCTATTGTGACTATATGCTGCTACAGTTCCGACTCCAATACAGACCATGACATACGAATTGTAAAATACTACTATAAAGATATTGCTAGAAAAATATCAACAAACAAACAGGCTCTCAACTGGACAGTGAATTACTGGATTTTAAGTCATATAAACTAACACCAACACTTTTGATTTTTTAAAAATGAATTCCTAAGTTGTAACTTGTTTCTTTCCATCTTGCATGTTGGTGCATGCAAGAGAATGTGTGTGTGTGCTCGCACGCGCACATGCTAAAAAGATAGCATTGAAGTAGGGCTCCGGGAGCTTGTCTGCTCTGATTGCTTTTCTTTTCTTTTATTTCCTCCCTTTTCTGTTTTTTTTTCCTCTATACTTTTATCTTATCTCTTGAACTGAGCTCGGCAAGAGTCCAGCATAGTGGAAATTGGGCCCATCACGGACCTCAAGTGAGTGCTGATTTGCTTTTCCGGGACAAGCATAGGACTTGGCATCGGAATTGGAAGTGAGGTAGGCCCAGCAATGAAAGATGCCACCTGAGGATCAGCGACCTTGTCATTGATTGGGTCTGGCGCCGGAGGCAAATCAGTAGAGAAATGGCATCACAACGACATCGATGAGGTAGGTCCAGCAGTGAGAGACATGACTCTGACGTTGGTTGGTCTAGCGCAGATGGCTATGGAGGACTAATTGGCCCAGTGATAAAATATGGTGCCTGAGGATCAGCGACTTAAGACGTTGGTTGGGTTTGGTGTAGTGGCGAACAGGAGGAAGGATGGCACTCCAGACATCATTGATGATGATAAGCTGGTTCAGAACTGATGGACTCTTTAAGCTATATATTTTGTCCCCCTTATTCTTAAATTATTCAAAATAGCGCTGAATCATGACAATGAATGAAAGATTTCCATTGTATCTTAATGCATTCTTACTGTAAAATACACGTGACAAGAAATCATTCATTGACATGAATGAAGAACCCAAAGCAATTCCCTGAATTTTAAACTGTTGCTCATTAAACCTTTGATTTCAACTTAAAAAGGATGTTGCTGTGCTTTATTTCAAAAAAATTGATACTCAAAAGCCACGGTTCAGGGAAGACCCTTTGGCCTACCTAAGTAAGAGACCAATGTAAAAAGGCAAAGGAATAAATCAAACAATATTTGGCTGTCTCAGGTTCAAGAGGGGAAAATAAATCAATCAATTTGAATTCACCCTCATTTCCCCTTTGTCCATGATCATATCATGAGACAGTCTTGATTGTATCAGACAGCACTTACCATTTTCGAAATGTATTTGCATTATTTCTTTAAGGGTTACTCACAAAGTTGTAAAGCATAACTCAAAACAGTTACAAAGTTTCTTCACACCATACTGTTTTGACACTTTAAAATGAACTTTCTTCCCTACTTTAAAACCCTCTCTTTCTCCAAGAAATTCTGTTACCTCACCTGGGGTGCCAAGAAGATTGCTGTCTCTCATAAGTCGGTAGTCTTCCTCACTCAGGTCATTGATAAACTGGTAATATGCTTCCTCTCGACTCAGACGCTCCAACTGTCGACTGCGCTCATCTTCGCTGTGGTTTAAGTTTTCTGTGGGAGACTGCTGATCTCCTCTACGATTGGCATGATTAGGAGGGTCCATGGTGCTAGGGATTCCAACCAACTGTGAAGTAACAAATCAGGCCACATTACATCTCACAAAAAGGTAATCATTTTCCGAAGCAGGGTACTCCATACACATTCCTCATTTATCAAAGTAATATATGAAAACGGATCAGATGATTGCAGTCTCCAGATTTTATATATTCAGAGTTGCCACGCAGAAAAAAATCTTTCTGCATGTCTACAGTAGAAAACTGACATGTTCTTTAATTGATTAGTGTATTGTAGTTTCTAATTAAAACTGATATTTTAATATAGATTTACTTTTATTGTTAGCTACTTTTATGGATATATAACTCTGACATTTAAAGTAAACCTACCTTCACAATGAATTCATGCTTTACAAATTTAACCTCTCGAGTCAAGTGCTGCAGGATTTAGTCAAAATATTGAAAATAAAAGTGGTAGGTAAGCAATCCCACAGCATCAGCAAGTACTTAAGCAAACCTTCTGATGCAAATGCCTTCCAAAAAGAATGTTTCAGCTAGTTAAGTTGGAAAATTTCCCAGGGAAGGGAAAATATCAGAGAAACATTGAATGATAAAGGAATGAAAGGCCATTCAGCCAATCAAGCTTATTCTGTCTTTCAATGTCATGGCTGATCACTCAACTCAGTACCTTACTCCCACTTTCTCCTCATGACCTTGGATCTCTTTAGCCTCGAGAACAATATCTAACATCTTCTTGAAATCATTTAACATTCCAGCCTCAATCACTTCCTGTGGCATTGAACTGGACAAGTTCACCATTCTCTGGGTGAAGACATTTCTCCTCATCTCAGTCCTAAATGATTGCCCCATATCCTCAGACTGTGACTTCTGGCTTTTGAAGTCATTAGGAACCTCTCATTCATCTAAACTCCAGTGAATATAGAAGAAAGCGAGGTCTGCAGATGCTGGAGATCAGAGCTGAAAATGTGTTGCTGGAAAAGTGCAGGTCAGGCAGCATCCAGGGAATAGGAGAATCGACGTTTCGGGCATAAGCCCTTCTTCAGGAATCCTGAAGAAGGGCTTATGCCCGAAACGTTGATTCTCCTGTTCCCTGGATGCTGCCTGACCTGCTGCGCTTTTCCATCAACACATTTTCAGCTCCAATGAATATAGACCTAACTGATCTGGTTTCTCTTTCTAAGTCAGGCCTGCTATCCCAGGAATCAGTCTGGTAAACTTTTGTTGTATTCTCTCCATAGCTAGAACATTCTTCCTCTGAGGAAGAGACCACCGTGTGGGCGGCACGGTGGCACAGTGGTTAGCACTGTTGCCTCACAGCGCCAGAGACCCAGGTTCAATTCCCGCCTCAGGCGACTGACTGTGTGGAGTTTGCACGTTTTCCCCGTGTCTGCGTGGGTTTTCTCCGGGTGCTCCGGTTTCCTCCCACAGTCCAAAGATGTGCAGGTCAGGTGAATTGGCCATGCTAAATTGCCCGTAGTGTTAGGTAAGGGGTAAATGTAGGGGTATGGGTGGGTTGCGCTTCGGCGGGGCGGTGTGGACTTGTTGGGCCGAAGGGCCTGTTTTCACACTGTAAGTAATCTAATCTAATCTAAAAAAAACTGCACTCTAGCTGTGGTCTTACCCATGTCCTGTACAACTGCAGCTAGACATCTCTGCCCTTGCAATTGAATCCTCTTGTTATGAAGACCAACATATTATTTGCCTTCTTCACCGCCTTCTGCACTTATGTCTATTTGCAGTGGCTGGTGTACAAAGATACCCATGTTGAACACCTCCCTTTCACAATCTGTTGCCTTTTTTGTTTTTCTACCAAAGTGGATGACCTCACATTTATCCACATTATACTTCATCTGTCATGCACTTGCCCATCCCTCAACTTATCCAGATCACACTGAAGCAACCCTAAATTCTCCTCACAGCTCACCTCCCCAACCAATTTTATCATCTGAAAATAGAGATTTTACATTTAGCTCCCTCAAAATTATTAATATACATTGAGAATTGCTGGGATCCAATTATGATCCCTGCAGTATCCCACTAGGAACTGCTTGCCTCGCAGATGATGATCTGGCTTATTCCTAAACCTTTTGTTTCCTACCTGCCAATCCAGTTCTGTATCGACATCATACACTACCCCCAACCCCATGTACATTCTCCCCATGTCTGATTGGGTATCTTTTAGGTGCTGAAGTTTCACCAATTGTCCAAAGATATGCAGGCTAGGTAGACTGACCATGTTAAATTCCCCACAATGTTTAGGCTATGTGGGTTAGCCATGGGAAATGCAGGGTTACAGGGATAGGATAGGGTAGGAGGGTGGAATGCTCTTCAGAGGGGCAGTGTGGACTCCATGAGTCCAATAGCCTGGCTCCACACTGTAGGGGGTATTCTGTGATTTGACTTCTGAAAGTCAAGGTAAATCACATCCACTGGTTCCCTCTCATCAACTCTACTAGTAACATCCTTGAAAAATTTCAGTACATTTGTCAGGCAGGATTTCCCTTTCTTAAATCCATGCTGATTCTGTCCAATCCTGTCACTGCTATCTCAATGCTCTGCTATTAAGTATTTTATATTGGATTACTGCATTTTCTCCACTACCAATGACAGGCTAACCAGTCTTCAATTCCCTGTTTTCTCTCTACTTCCTTTCCCCCTCCCCCCAAAGTATTGGCGTTACATTAGCTACTCTCCAATCCATTAGAATATTCCAGAGTCTAGCATCTCGAAAGATGACGGTCAGTAGATTTCGTTTTAGGGCCACATCTTTAAGTACTCTGGGATAGAGATTAGTCCCTGTGCATTTGATTGGTCTTTCATCCCATCAATTTCCTCAACACTGCTTTCCAAATAATACTAATATCCTTCAGCTCCTCTATCATGAGAACTTGTGTTCCACAATCTTATTCTCCCATTCTGTCCTACTCCCTCACCTCCCACTCCAGAATGCCATGTAGCCGATCCACAATATCCTTGACCCGAGCACCCAGGGGGCAATATACCAGCCTGGAATTTCATTTGTGGCACAGAAATGACTAGCTGTTGCTATGAGGTTTGAATCACCTATTACTTCGCACATTTACTCACTCTACCATGCAGTACAGCCAAGTGATGTGTCATGAATTTGGCTGTTGTTATTTTCCTCAGATACCATTCCTCCCAAAGTCAAAGTGGTGTATTTGTTTTGCAGGGAACTAGCCAAAGGTGACTCCTGCACTACCTGCTTAGTCCTCTTGCTCTGCCTGATGGATCATCTACAGTTTCTCCGCCTGGTTACTGTTTAGTTATCACTATACAAAACTTGTGTTTCTGATCAATTGATGATAACAGATAGCTTATTTGTGATGTCTCCAACAACCAAATATTTTTCAATATTCATTGTCTTGTATTGGGCAACATATTGGGTCACTTCAGTGAGATAACAGATTGCCAGCTGCCTCTGAACTGTGCCCCAACACAGTCAACTTTTTCATGGTAGGAAGATGGGACAAGTAAACACTCAAGATCCTGAGGGATTTTGACAAAGTGGATGCAAAAAGGAGGTTTCCTCTTATGGGAGTAGAGGTCATGGTTTAAAAATAACCAAGAACTGAAAGACAGCTAATCCCTCCCATTTTCTATAAGTCGTCGTCTCTAAACCAGTGATTGAAAGATTGAACAATTCATGTGTCAACCACTCTGTGCATTCAGAAAAGAACTGAGGAGATTGAAGATCAGAGGAGCTTGGAAGTAGTGAAAGAGACACTCATTGATTCCTGTGGGTTGGTGCTCTTGAATTGTGTTTCTTCATTATTTTTCCTCCACCGATAATATCCAGATACGCTTGTTTGTTTACATCTGCAGGTGGTTGGGGGGTTTAAGAGGATGGTTCAAGATGATACTTCATATTTGTATTTATCTATGATTATAATTGACTGGTCATAAGTAGTAATTAATGCTTGGGGGAGGTGATGGCCTATTGATATTATCAATTGACTGTTAATCCAGAGACCCAGGTAATATTCTGGGGATCTGGATTTGAATGCTGCCACAGTATATGGTGGAATTTGAAATCAATAGCCATTTGGAATGAAGAGTCCAACGATGACCATGAATCCATTGCTGCTTGTTGAAAAAATCTATTTGGTTGACTAATGCCCGTTAGGGAAGGTAACTGCTATCCTTACCTGGTCTGGCCTACATGTGGCTTCAGACCCACAGCAATGTGACTTTCTGGGCAATTAGAAATGAGTAATAAATGTTAGTCTAGCCATTTTGGAAAGGCAAATCCGGGCAGGGCTTATACAGTTAACGGTAAAGGTCCTGGGGTGTGTTGCCAAACAAAGAGACCTTGGTGTGAAAGTTCATGGTTCCTTGAAAGTGGAGTTACAGGTAAATAGAATAGTGAAGGTGGCATTTGTTATACTTGCCTTTATTGGCTAGTGGATTAAGAATAGGAGTTGGGAGGTCACGTTGTGGCTGTACAGGACATTGGTTACAACACTATTAGAATATTGTGCGCAACTCTGATCTCCCTGCAAGAGGAAGGGTGTTGTGAATCTTGAAAGGGTTCAGAAAAGATTTACTAGGATGTTGCCAGAGTTGACGGGTTTGAGCTATAGGGAGAGGCTGAATAGACTGGGGATGTTTTCCCTGGCGCATTGGAGGCTGTGGGGTGAAAAGAGAAAAAGAAAGAAAGAAAGAGAAAAAAAAGAAAAAGGAGAAAAAAAAGAAAGAGAGAAAAAAGAGAAAGAGAAAAAAAAAGGAGAAAAAGAAAAAAAAAGAGAGAAAGGGAGAGAAAGAAAGAAACCAAAACTAGAGGGCATAGGTTTAACATGAGAGGGGAAAGATTTCAAAGGGACTTAAGGGGCAACAAATGCTGGCTAGCCAATGATGCCCACATCCCGCAGATGAGTAAAAGTGATTAAAATGATGATTTTTGAGATCTCATTCATATTGAGTAACATTCAAATTTTCAAAATCTCTCTCTCCAATCATATTTGTCTGGTCATTTCCATTCTCGTTCTCACTTGAACATTTCATTCACCTTGCATTATAACACACTCTGAATAGTTATATTCACCATCTCCCTTGTCAACTACAGAATAGTGGTTTTGGTATTCACTGCAGTGCCTCCTTGTTGGAATGTACTGAGTCCATACCCTCAGGATTTTAGTGCTAAAAATCACCTTAGGTTCCATTGCAGCTTCCCTTTCAGGCTTTGGTTCCATTTAAAAAAATTTAGAACATTTCTTGCTCACCAAAAATCTTGCATTACAGTAATACAGGTTAAGATTGATAAATGAGTTATCACTGATTTGGAGATAGGATTTTTGAACTAGGGGTATGGAAGTTTTGTCATTAACTAGACAAGTTTTTCTGGAGCAAGAGAAAAAGAACAGCACATTCGTTAAATACAAATCATGATCGATCAAGCTGGATTTCAGACAGGGAGCTAAAGTGTCCAGTAGTAATCCAGCTGGGATCATAAAATGAGGATCAGCTGTTTCCCCACAAGTATTAATCCACTTGATATACCTCCTTCTCAAATAGGATCTGCTGGTCGCTAGATCTGCTTTCTAGTTTGACCATAACACACTGGAGAAAAGATGTTCTTTCAAACATCACAGATACTGCTCCCTGAATTTTCATTCACTTTAAACAAGATCTAAAAAGAGATGTTGGTGTCGCCAATAGCAACACACTATAGTTCTTGTGCATTCCTGTTATTTCCCAACAGATTTGCTCTATTACCACATGTGCACCATTTGTAGACCCTATAGAACAAGCCTAGCAGCATGATCATAGATTTCTGTTTTTCAATTCTTACTCAATGAATTCTATTTCTGCCCTCAAGGACATCCCTTCTTTCAGGGAACACATATGTGGCAAAACTGGCTGTCTACCCAAACCAGTTGGTAAGCATGTGTTGTTAATTTCTTTGTACAAAATGATAAGAATTAATAAGAAAACAAATTGTAATGAAATATGGTTTGTTAAATTTTAAATTACCTAGAGCTAATGTAATTTTCTTTGCAAAAATGAATTTCAAGTAATTATTCCAAAAAGAAATGCATGTTTTTGTTTCAGTTTTGTGACGATGCTCTCACTTTAATGAAGTTATTTTGTCCTTGGTTTTTTTCAAGAGAGGTCATAAAGGCAGAGGTGTCGAAGGGTCTTCTTTAACAATGGAAGCGGAATGGCCAGTTTTCTAGTTCAGGATTTTTCTAGTTTATTTTAGCTATAGCAGTCTCAAGATGTGAGTGTCCAGGGGAGTTGCCAACTTCAGATAGAAATCTCTCTTGATCCCATTCCCTCCTGCCACTAAGAATATGCGTTTGAATTTACCTTTTTGTTAAGGGATGTGTTTAAGGGATGTTACTACACTGCAGTCGTTAATTATAAACGTTACTGTAGTGGGTTGGTTAAATTTTCCAATAGTTATTCTAAATTCCATTTTTTTTTGTTCGTGTTTCTACTGTGGCATTTAAATAAATTCTGTTTTGCTTAAAGCAGAGTGGTTTGACCAGTTGCATCACACCTGGAACACACACATCTGCTTTTAAAATAAGACAAAGGTTGGGTCTTGGCTTCCTTAAAATATTTCGAGGGGATCTGGCCTGGTCCATAACCGTTTGATTTGACTAAGTCAGGTCTTATCACTTTGGCAAATCAATGCCCTAACAAGCTGAAGACCAAATAAATGCTAGATTTTGACATCCCAGTAATCATATTCTGACAACGATGTACAATGGAAGCAAAGTAATTTCTGCCTAATACGGCAAGCAGGTTCACCAGAACCAACTTTTTCGGCCAACGTGTTCAACCAATTAGCAAAATAAAACTGAGTTAACTCACTGGATTTCGCAAGTAAACAGGGAGACACTATCTCCACAAGGGGAAATATTTGCTCAACATCTACTTTGTCAACCCATTTTAGTATCTCTGATACCTCAATTAGACCTCTTGATTTTTTTGAGTATAAGTCTAAACTGCTCAATCACTCCTGGAATTCCTCTGGAATCAATCTGGTGATTTTCTTTTAACTGCTTCCTCAAGTAAGGGGACCAAAACTATACACAGTATTCCAGATGCAGTCTCACAAATGTAGTGTACAGTTGCAACAACGCTTCCCCTCTTTCATACTCAAATCCTGCAATTTCATTCTTAACAACAGTGGGGGTCTACCTACAGCACACGGACTGCAGCAGTCAAAAAAAGTAGTTCCCTATCTTCAAGGGCAAATCGGGATGGGGCAATATCCACATCCAATGATAGAAAAATAAATTACTTGCTTCAACTGCATATCAGCCTTCTATGATTCATGCACAAGGACACCTTGACCCCTCTGCACTGAAGCACTTTGAAGTTTCTCTCCATTTACATTATCAGTTGTCTTATTATTCTTCTGACCAAAGTGATAATCACAACTATTAAACTCCAGATGTCATATTCTGGCCCATTCACCGAACATATCCATTTGTAAAGTCCTTATTGCTTCACTGCAATTTATTTTCCCATCTATTCTAGCCTTGTCTGCGAACTTGGCTAGACTACCTTCTAACTCTGCATCCAAGTCATTAATACGGTTTGTAAATAGTTGGTTTCCTGGAGGTCCGAACCCTGGGGCACCCCCAATTACAGCTTGCTAACCAGAAAGAGACCCATTTATCTGGACTCTCTGCAGTCAGGCAGCATCTGAGAAGCAGGATAATCAACTTTTTAGGCAAAAGCTCTTAATCAGGAATGATGATGAAGGGCTTTTGCCAGAAACATCCATTCTCCTGCTCCTCGGATGCTGCCTGACCTGGTGCGCTTTTCCAATGCCACAATAATCTTGACTCTAATCTCCAGCATCTGCATTCCTCACTTTCGCCTTTCTGTTGGTTAGCCAATCCTCTATCCAAGCTAATATATTACCCCTATCTTCATATGATCTTGCCTTGTGTATTAACTTTGGGCACAGCATTTCAACAAATAACAGCACAATAACTAAGGACAGTAGCAGACAGTTCAGTACCCAAAGCCTGCTTTGTCATTCAATATGGCCACCACTGGTTTCATCTCAGCCTCAACACCACCTTTGGCTTGTTACCAATTTTTAAAAAAAATCTATTTCCTCTTAAATTTAGTATCCCACAGTCCACTGCACTCAATGATACTCAATTCAACAGATTTATTACCATTTGAGAGAAGTAAATCCTCACCTGCCATCCCTTAGACTAAAACTATGGCCTCTCACTCTAGATTGCACAACCAGATGAAAAATCACTCTACGTCTACTTAGTCTATTCCCTTTAGCATCTTAGATACCTCATTTAGATCTCCTCTTATTCTTGTGAACGCGAGCAAACATAGGCCCAAACTGCTCAAACCTCTCATTAGACAACCCTTTCATCTCTGGAATTAATATAGTGAATCTCTCTCTGAACTATCTTCAATGCAATTACATCCTTCCTCAAGTACAAGAATCAAAACTACACAGTACTCCAGATACAGTCTCACTGATGCCTTGTATAATTGCAGCATGACACTCCTACACAGTACTCAAATCATCTCGCTATGAGGGATAACATAGTTGCTTTCCTTACCACCTACATGCTTCCATTAAGTGACTAGTGTATGAGGATACCACTAGAACCTGTCCAGCGGCCTAGAAACTTTGGATTATTATAACCAATGAATCCACTATCTGGGCTATCTTTAAGACCCGAGGATATCAGCAATCAGGTCCTGGCGATTTGTCTGCCTTCATACCAATAGTTTGGTCAGTACTTTTCCCCCCCATGATGACGACAATTAAGTTCCTCCTTTTCTACTCTGCATTCTGTCACCATTTGAATGGTACTAATGTCCTCCATCATGAAAACGGAGGTAAATATTGATTGAACTTTTGCCGTATGTGTTCTCTACTATTAACCATTCCTCTACCACACGCCTCAAAACTCTGCTCCTCTCAAGGACAACTATTTGAGCTACTCTCTTCCCTTTTATAGAAGCTTTTGTGATCAGTTTTCATATTCTGCATTAATTTTCTTGAAAGTTTAAAACTTAAAAGTTTCCCAATCTTCCAATTTGCCAGTGACCTTTGTAATATGGCATGCCTGAGCTTTTGTCTTTATATTATCTTGAAACTCTTTGCTCAACTACAGATTGTAAGAGAGAGAAATCATCTTTCTTATTCTCTGGAATATATGTTTTAGTTGTGAAGAATTGAATATCCTCTTAAACATCTGCCACTACTTATCAACTGTCCTATTTTTTTATAGCCTTCCTTCCAGTCCACTAAAGCAAAATTTATCCTCATGCTGACATAAATACTTTCATCTCCAGAACACTAGTGTGGACGCCAGTTTTTCACCTTCAGACTGAATTTGAAATTTTAGCTAGAGTAGTTTTGGAGCACAAAAGGCTGAGGGGGACCTGAAAGAGATTTATAAGATTATGAGAGGCTTGTAGGGTGGATAGGAAGTAGCTGTTCCCCTTAGTCAAAAAGGTTAATTATGGGGGGCATAATTTTAAAAGGTGAAAGGCAAATAGTTTAGAGAGGATTCAAGGAAAAAAACATTTTCACACAGACAGTGGTGGGAATCTGAAAGGGTAGTAGAGATGAAAAACTTAGACCTTGATAAAATAACATTCATGACTATGGGCAGAGTGTCAGAAAGTGAGATCAGTGCAAAATTGATGGCATTTGCTGTAGGATTCTAAATCCAGAATAGACTGCTTCCTGATTCACTCCCCAAATTGTACACACAATCAAACACAAAATCAAAATCAAAATCAATCTCTAACACATAGAACAAACTCGCCAGTCTATAAAAACCTTAAAACCACCCATGATCATTACCGTATCTATCTTACGAGCCCACTATTTTCTGTTGAGACTGTGTCCCACTCTGGAATTACTGTTGGGGACCAATAGATTACTTCCACCAGGGATTTCTTTCCCTTGCATTTTTCTATTTCTACCCCGACTAATGCTATGTTTTGATCTCCATTGTCTAGATCATTTCTTACTACAGTACTGATCTTTTTCTTTACCTCAAAGCTACACTACCTTCTTTTCCTTCTTGCCTGTCCTTCCAAAACAGGAATACCCTTGGATATTCAGTTCTCAAGCTTGATTTCCCTGCAATCATATCTCAGTAATTCCCACCAAATCATATCCATTTATCTTTGTGCTGTTAGCTTATTAATTTTATTCTGAATGCATTAATGCTATTGACCCTATGCCATTGCGGCTTAGTCATCTTAAAGATTACAAATGCCTTCTCAAAGACCAGACATACAGCATTTGTAGGACCCTGTTTACTCACTTCGCATATTACATAAAGTTAGAGAGAGTAATGGAGGTGTACACCACAGAAACAGACCCATCCCTCCAACTCATCCATACCGACCAGATATCCAAACCTAATCTAGTCCCATTTTCCAATAGGTGGCCCATATCCATCTAAACCCTTCCGATTCATATATCCATCAAGATGCCTTTCAATGGTACACTGCAGTGTTGGTAACTGTTTAAAAACATCTCAGGCTGATCCAGGAGACCTCCCTCTGGCTGCACGTGTGACATGAATTGTCACCCACATTCCATTGGTAGTAGTTTTCTCATTCATAAGTTAACAGTGAAATTTGAATTCCATCAACACATTTGAACACAAGTTAAAGATGAGACTTCAATGCAATTGTGAACGAGTGTTGCATTGACAATGAACCTATCTTTTGGAGATTTCTAGTGCTCAAAATTTTAAACAAAAACACTTGTTTCAAGAACAGCACATTTTGCTGATGTTCTAAGCAAATTCAACCAACACAATCACAAAAGAATGGTTTTGAAGGTTGCAACACATTATAGCCCGAGTGGTATTCCAGCATGAGAAACTTAGACTGGACCTTCACCACCCAAGGATTTACTCAATGGTTTGCACCACTTCCGAGTTATGTCAAAACCTTTTGCTTGCAAGCATGTAACCCTGCACTTAAAACAACTTATTTCCATAAATAAAGTATTGGCATAGACTTGAGTGTCTAATAAATGTGATTCAATACAGCCTAAAATAAATGTCTGGAAAATAAACTTCCAGTTATATATTTTTTTTAAATTGAATTTGAATTTTCCTGACAGTTTTGCAATATACCTGAACTGCTATCTGTCTCAGGACACAAAATAACAACTAAGTATGGCTTACTACCAGGCATACATTTGTTCTATACAATCATGGAAGAGAAGGTAAAAGCAGTACGGAAGAAATAGTTGTCCAGCACCTTCTGAAATGTGCCTTTGCATGTAGGTTTAAAAAGCAGCCTGGCTTTTATTAAGCAACATTCTGAGTGGTTCCTTTTTCTACAGTACATTTCTAGTGACATGGAGATAACCATCAACTGCAGCTGGAGGGCGCTCTTTGGTCTGTCAAAAGCTGCTGGTCTCCATTTGTGATGAGCTGTTAATCATTCAACATTGCAGATCGACATTCCAAGATCCAAACCTTCATGCTGACAGACATGCGAAAACTTGAGGCAGCTGTTGCAAAGTCTCAAGTGGGAATTGCCACTGATTAAGGCCCACCAGAATGGTACGCTGCAGTGCTGGTAACTGTTTAAAAACACCTCAGGCTGAACCATGAGACTGCCCGCTGGCTGCATGTTTGACAAGAAATGAATATTGTAAATACAGATATACATATACATTTGAAGAGTGTCACATTCTGAAAGAACAGGATTTTTTTTTGTATTCCTTAATGACAACTTCGAATCATCAGGAAATAAACTTTATTTGTACTTTTATAAAAGTATGTTTCTGAAAATAAAGTAACGGTAGAGGAAAAGAAATATTAGACAAGACAAAGTATGGCATTATACCAAACAAAAAAAAAATTTGGAAAGACAAGACAAAATTGCTCTCAGTATCTATAGATGGGTTAGGGTTATCTTGAGATGGTAATGTTCACTGTAATTCAAATTTTAATATTAACAAGCACTTTTGTGTCACTATAGTTGTAACCTAAATAGACACCACACCATGAAGCCGTGAAAACTCATCTTTTACAGGATGTAGCAATGGAGCACATGTAGACAGAAAGGCGTTGCTAAATCACAAACAATTTTCTCTTCCAGTAAGCCTGGTGATAAAACTTCAGAGATCACAACACATTAGATTTCAACACCCTGAGTGAACTGAGATTTACACTCCCTCATAATGCAAGTTTAAATCAGACTACTAAATAGTCAGAAGTCTTGCTGTCATGTATTCAGATGCTATTTCAGAGTTGTCCAATATATTGTCAAATGTGGATGACAAAATGTGGAGTTTGTATTACATTATTGTTACATATTGCATTGTCGTTAGTATATCAAAATACAACAAACATGGCACGCATGTCAACTTTCACCACCTTTGCTAGTAAAATAAGATGAAAAGCAATAGCTGTACGCTTTTGAGCGGCACAAGATTCACAAAATTACATGTTCTGATCTTTGGAA
The DNA here is from genome assembly GCF_037043375.1 of Chiloscyllium plagiosum. Lineage (NCBI taxonomy): Eukaryota > Metazoa > Chordata > Chondrichthyes > Orectolobiformes > Hemiscylliidae > Chiloscyllium > Chiloscyllium plagiosum. The sequence continues at coordinate 89,648,927 of NW_028270144.1, forward strand.
AAGACAGTTGTGTGTGAAAAATGGTACATTTGTATCACAGCAGGTCAGTAATTTCAAGTGGACAACACTTTTTCATTTTACCAAAAAAAAATCAACTGAACAATAAAATAATCAAGTCTTTATTTTCTGATGAGATTACAGCACTTTTTTTTAATAAATGTTTGAAGTCTGCAGAATTGTTAGACATTTGCACTTAACTTACACCAGTTTTTACATGCCAAAAATGGCAACAAAATCTGCAAGAAAGAAAACAGGACAACTGCTTCATAATAAATTTGGGCAACGTCTCTTGATCACTTGCTATAAGAACTGGCCATGTGCAAACTGGTGGTCAAGAACAGCAAAACTGGTTAACTGGCTGCAAAGTACTTTTGGATAGCCAGGGGAGACAATAAGGCAAAGTAAAAACTAATATTTTCTTTTTTTTTTAATCCTATGAAATACACAAGAAAGCATTTGTACTTTGATAGTCAGTATCGCACCTTCAGCCTCCTTCTTCTAATTACAATGGCCTGAATTCTTAATTATTTTAATTTCTCTTATGTCCAAATATACCATCCCAAATCTTTTTCCCTTTTTCCGATGTTGAAACCAAGGAATGTCAATATTAGAATCATAGAGATGTATAGCACGGAAACAGACCCTTCGGTCCAATGCATCCATACCGACCAGATATCCTAAACTATCTGGTTCCATTTGCCATGACTTGGCCCATATCCCTCTAAACCCTGCCAATCATTACACCCATCCAAATGCCTTTTAAATGGTGTTATTATACCAGCCTCCACCACTTCCTCTGGCAGCTCATTCCATACATGCTCGACCCTCTGTGAAAATGTTGCCCCTTAGGTCTCTTTTATATCTTTCCCCTCTCACTCTAAACCTATGTCCTCTAGTTCTAGATGCCCCAACCCCAGGGAAAAAAATCTTGTCTATTATGATTATAAAATCATGCCCCGCATGATTTTATAAAACTTCTATAAGGTTACCCCTCAGCCTCCGGCGCTCCAAGGAAAGACAGCCCCAGCCTGTTCCACCTCTCCCTATAGCTCAAATCCTCCAACCCTGGCAAGTTTCACAACATCCTTCCAATAGGAGAGAGACCAGAACTGTACACAATATTCCAAAAGTGGCCAAACCTATGTCCTGTACAGCTGCAACATAACCTCCCAACTTCTATACTCAATGCTCTGTTCAATAAAGGAAAGCAAAGCAAACGCCTTCTTCACTACCCTATTCACTTGCGATTCTATTTTCAACAATGAACCTGTAGTCTCAGTTCAGTAACATGCCCCAGGACCTTACCATTAAGGTGTGTAACTCCTGCTCTGATTTGCCTTTCCAAAATGCAGCACCTCACATTTACGGAAATTAAATCCCGTCTGCCACCTCAGCTCATTGGCCCATCTGATCAAGATCTCGTTGGACTGAGGTAACCTTCTTTGCTGTCCACTACACCTCCAATTTTGGTGTCACCTGCAAACTTATTAAGTATACCTCCTAAATCCACATCCAAATCTTTTATAAAAATGACGAAAAGCAGTGGACCCAGCATCAATCCTTGTGGCACACCATTGTCCACAGACCTCCAGTCTGAGAAGCAACCATCCACCACAACCCATCATTACACCCACTCTGTCTTCTACCTTCAAGCCAGTTCAGTATCCAAATGGCTAGACTCCCCGTATTCAATGAGGTCTAGCCTTGCTTATCAGTCGCCCATGAGGAACCTTATCGAACGCCTTACTGAAAGTCAAAAGGATCATGTCTACTGCTCTGCCCTCAGCAATCCTCTTTGACTTCTTCAAAAAACTCAATTAAGTTCATGAGAAATGACTTGCCACGCACAAAGCCATGCTGACTGTCTCTAATCAGTCCTCGCCTTTCCAATTACATGCACATCCTGTCCCTCAGGATTCCCTCCAACAATTTGCCCACCACCAACGTCAGGCTCACTGGTCCATAGTTCACGGACTTGTCCTTACCACCTTTCTTAAATAGTGGCACCACGTTAGCCAAACTCCAGTCTTCCGGCACCTCAACTGTGATTATCAATACAAATATCTCAGCAAGGGGACTAGCAATCACTTCTCTAGCTTCCCACAGAGTTCTAGGGTACACCTGATCAGGTCCTGGGGATTTATCCACCTTTATGCATTCCAAGACATCCAGCACCACCTCCTCTGTATTATGCACATTTTCCAGGATGTCACCATTTATTTCCCTACATTCTGTATCTTCCATGTCCTTCTACACAGTAAACATTGATGTAAAATACTCGTTTAGTATCTCCCCCATCTCCCGCCTTGCTAATCTTTGAGGAGTCCTATTCTCTCCCTAATTACTCTTTTGCCCTTAATGTATTTGTAAAAGCTCTTTGGATTCTCCTTAATTCTATATGCCAAAGCTATCTCATGTCCCCTTCTTGCCCTCCTGATTTCCTTCTTAAATATACTTCTACTGCCTTTATACTCTAAGGATTCACTCGATCTATCCTGTCTATACCTGACATATGCTTCCTTCTTTTTCTTAACCAAATCCTCAATTTCTTTAGTCATCCAACATTTAAGGATAGTGGAATCAAGGGTTATGGGGATAAGGCAGGAACAGGATACTGATTGAGGATGATCAGTCATGATCATAATGAATGGCGGTGCTGGCTCAAAGGGCAGAATGGCCTACTCCTGCACCTATTGTCTACTGTCTATTGCCTTTCACCCGAGCAGGAATATAATGTCTCTGGACTCTCGTGATCTCATTTTTGAAGGCTTCCCATTTTCTAGCGTCCCTTCACCTGCGAACATCTGTCCCCAATCAGCTTTTGAAAGTTCTTGCCTAATACCGTCAAGATTAGCCTTCCTCCAATTTAGAACTTCAACTTTTAGATCTGGTCTACCCTCTTCCAGCATTATTTTAAAACGAATAGAATTATGGTTGCTGGCCCCAAAGTGCAGGTCAAGTTTTGCACCCACTCTAGTAGGTACACCCACATACTGAATCAGAAAATGTTCTTGTACACACTTAAAAAAATTCCTCTCCATCTAACCCTTAACACTATGGTAGTCCCCGTCTATGTTTGGAAAATTAAGATCCCCTACCATAACCACCCTATTATTCTTAGGGATAACTGAAATCTCCTTAGAAATTTGTTTCTCAATTTCCCGCTGACTATTAAGGGGTCTATAATACAATCCCAATAGGGAATCATTCCTTTCTTAGTTCTCTGTTCCACCCAAATAACGTCCATGGATGTATTCCCAGGAATATCCTCCCTAAATATAGCAGTAATGCTATCCCTTTATCAAAAACACCAAACCCTTCTCTCTTGCTCCCCTTTCTATCCTTCCTATAGTATTTGTATCCTGGAACATTAAGCTGCCAGATCTGTCCATCACAGAGCCAGGTTTCTGTAATTGCTAGGATATCCCACTCTCATGTTCCGAACCATGCCCCGAGTTCATCTGCCTTCCCGGTTAGGCCGCTTGCATTGAAATAAATGCAGTTTAATTCATCAGTCCTACCTTGTTCTCTGTTTTGTTCCTGCCTGCCCTGACTGTTTGACTCGGTCCTTTTCCCTCTGTACCAATCTCAGATAGATGTCTTTCCTTACTAACTCCCTGGGCTCCCCCCCCCACTCCCCACCTTACTAGTTTAAATCCTCCTAAGCAGCTCTAGCAAATCTCCCTGCCAGTATATTAGTTTCCTTCCACTTCAGATGCAATCCGACCTTCTTGTACAGGTCACTTGTACCCCAGAAGAGATTCCAATGATCCAAAAATGTGAAGCCTTCTTCCCTATACCTGCTCCTCAGCCGCGCATTCATCTGCTCTATCCTCCTATTCCTACCCTCACTAGCTTGTAGCACTGGGAGTAATCCAAATATTACTATCTTCGAGGACCTCCATTTAAAATTCCTGCCTAACTTTCTATATTCTCCCTTCAGAATCTCATCCTTTTCCCTTGTTATGTTGTTAGTTCCAATGTGTACAATGACCTCCTGCTTGTCTGTCTTTCTCCCCTTGGAGAACATTCAGCACCCTCAGAATCATCCTTGATCCTGGCAACACACCATTCTGAATTTTCACTGCTGGCCGCACAAATGTTCATCCGTGCCTCTGACTAGACAGTCCCTTCTCACAATTGATCGCTTGGAACCCCACGTCCCCCTCATTACATTAGAGCCAGTCTCAATGACAGAAACTTGGCTGTTCAGCTACATTCCCCTGACAGTCCATCACCCCCTACATTTTCCAAAACAGCATACTTGTTTGAAATGGGGACAGGCACAGAATACGCCTGCACAACCTGCCTACCCCTCCTCAGGTTCCTGGGGTTAACCCATCTACCTGACTGTATCTGCAGCTTTTCTCCCTTCTTACAACGACCATCCATCACACCTCCAGCTCTTGTAAACTCCTCATTGTCTCTAACTGCCGCTCCAACCGAGCCATGTGATCTGATTGGATTCGCAACCAAAGACACTTTCTGCAGACTTAATCATCAGTAACATGGCTTAAATTCATCCTTCCTCAAAGTCAGAAACAAACCATCTGAGGTTCTTGCTTCAAGTTTGGAAAATCTAAGTTTGGCATTATCTAATCCTTTTTCTTTGCTTTGTCTGACTTATATGCTTTGATCCTTCAACTTAACATAAAAAGAGGACCCATTCAATTTTCACTGCAGAGTAAGCCTGGTGTTGATTCTGCTCATTGAAGACATCTTTTTTCTTACTAGGCAGTCAGACTGCATATTTGAAGTTTGATGCTATAGACGATCATCACCTGTAGGGAGACTTCAACATCGGTGTTAGAAGTGTCCTCCATACTTTGACAGGGTGTTACTCTGACTTGGACCAAGCTGCATCTGTAAAAGTAAAGTTTATCTTGGTTTTAAATTGTAAATTCACTTAAATTTCTTACTTCGTAACTCTTGCAGATGAAGTAAAACCATTGATTTACCAGCAACAAAAATTGAAAGAATCAAGACATGCTAAAGCATTTACAAGACTCCAATCTACACATGCATGCTTGTTATAATGGACTATGAACAATATTATATCATGTATTTATCTTTGAAATATGGAACAATATGGAAATCATGCGATGACTTACCAGATTTCTCAGCCGTTGCAGACGAGATGTTGTCGTCATTACGTTCTGGTCTGTAGAGATAATTATGAGACCTTTAGGTTTTCAAGAGCTTTATAGTGGCCAAGTGCAAGTGTTTTCAACTGCATTTTGATGATTTGTTGCAGTCATTATTCTTTCCAAATACCTGATAGATGCTCAGAAGCTTAAAAACAAGGTCAATTTGTCGAAACGACTCCAGGGTTGACAGCAACCTTGATCCAAATATGAAATTATAAATCAAATGCTATATTTATAGTAAAGGATGCCCTTGGAATCAAGGCAGTATTTGACTCAGCAAGTCTTCAGGAAGGCTGAGTAAAATTGACATTAATGGGAAACCAGAAGTAAAATTTCCATCGGTTAAGCAAAGCAAGATGTTCATGATTGTTGAGAGTCTCAGGACATCATTGCATAAGGCCCTGAGGACAGTGTAGCAGACCCAAATCATCTTCAGTCGCTTATCTGCCCTCCATTCTAAAATTAGAAATCAGGATTTTTGCTGGTGATTACAATGCTCAGTTCCATTCACAATTCCTTTGATAATGATGTTTTCTGTGCCCTCACTCAGCAAGATGTGGCATCAATGAAGTTTGAGTTGGTAAGTAGCAAACAACATTCATAGTTCGCAGGTGCCACTCAATGATCATCTCCAAGAGGACAGGGTCTAATAATTTCATTGAAATTCCATTGCAATCCCCCACGAACAATATCCTTGAGGAGCTCACCACTGATCAGGAACTGAATTGAATCAGCCTTTTAAATACTATAGCTAGGTAAGTGCCTCACCGAAACCTTTCCACTAGTAATAAGGCAGAAGTCATGGGTATAATGGAATACTTTCCCCTTTCTAGGATGAGTGCCACTCTCCCAACCTCTTACCAAACTAAGAGTACCTATATAACACACACATCACCTGTGGAGAGAAATCACAGTTAACATCCTGGTCCAGTGGCCCCCAAGGGTTTTGTTTATCTTTCTGATTGCCAGCATTTGCAGTTCTTCTGGTTTTTAATCGATATTACACAAACTGGAATGGTTCAAGAAGGTAGCACACGATCATCTGTGAGGAAAATTGGGATAAGCTATAATGTTGCCATGGCAGTAATGCTTCATCCCATGAATTAATTAACAAAAGCATTACAGCTCATGGTGACGTTTTAAAGAATAAGTGATTTTCAAACCCCATCCCTACCATTAAATGATCAACTTTGAATAAATGTGGTTTATTGGATTATCTTACAGAAGTCAGTTCCCTTAAAAATATGAAGCTCTATCTTGCAAAGCTCATTTATATGAAGACATACACAAAACATAACTAATAACAGCTACTGTATTGGAATAAACACAATCTTCCTTTTCAAACTAAACAAGGGTTAAATTGCAAATAATAATTCAAAAAGTGTCAGAAACGTATTATTTCAATGGCTGCAGTAACTCCAATATAAACAATAATCAGTTTATTTTAAAAAAAGGTTTTATAATCGATAGGTCTCTTGATTAATACTTATGGCTTATATTTTTAAGTTTAAAGTTAGCCTGGAGCAGTTTTGTAGAAGAATAAGATGGAATAAGATGATGCTACTTTCTGGGTCTGTAGATTGTAAGCAGCAAAAATGGCCCTTAGTAGAGTGATATTCTTTTGTCAGATGTGGAGGTTTAGGGTGTGGATACATGTTACTGAGAATTATAATTGCAATAAATGCCATTGGTTGCGAATCCTATCAGATCAAATGGATCAGCTGGAGCGACAGTTAGAGGCAATGAGGAATTAACAAGAGAAAGGGGGTGGATGGATGGCAGTTATAGGAAGGGAGAAAAGTCGCAGATACAGACACAGATAGGTTAACTCCAGGAAAGGTAAGAGAGGTAGGCAGGTAGTGTGGCTCTCTGCGACTATCCCCATTTCAAACAAGTATGCTGTTTTGGGAAGTGTAGGGAGTGATTGATTTTCAGGGGAATGAACAATCCCTGAGAATGGTGGGGGGTGGGGAGGTTTGACACCTAGGGAGATAGTGAGGAAAAAGAGATGTATCTGAGACTGGTACAGTTGAGAACAAAGGTGAGTCAAACAGTCAGGGCAGGTAGGAACAGAGCAGAGAACAAGGTAGAACTGATAAATTAAACTGTATTTATTTCATTGCAAGAGGCCTAATAGGGAAGACAGATGAACTCAGGGCATGGTTAGGAACAGGAGACTGCGATATCATAGCAATTACAGAAACATGGCTCAGGGACAGACAGGATTGGCAATTTAATGTTCCAGGATACAAATACTATAGGAAGGATAGAAAGGGGGTAAGAGAGAAGGGGTGTGGCATTTTTGATGAGGGATAGCTGTACTTAGGGAGGATATTCCTGGGAATACATCCAGGGATGTTATTTGGATGGAACTGAGAAATAAGAAAGGGATGAACACCTTATTTGGATTGTATTGTAGATACCCTAATAGTCAGTGGAAAAATGGAAACAAATCCATAAAGAGATTTCAGTTATCCCTAAAGATAATAGGGTGGTTATGGTAGGGGATTTTAACTTTCCAAACATAGACTGGGACTGCCAATGTGCTAAGGGTTTAGATGGAGAGGAATTTGTTAAGTGTGCATATGAAAATGTTTTGATTCCATATGTCGTTGTGCATACTAGAGAAGGTGCAAAGCTTGACCTGCTCCGGGGAAATAAGGTAGGGCAGGTGACTGAGGTGTCAGTGGGGGAGCACTTTGGGGCCAGCAACCATAATTCTATTAGTTTCAAAATAGTGATGAAAAAGGATAGACCAGATCTAAAAGATGAAGTTCGAAATTGAAAGAAAGCTAATTTTGATGGTATTAGGCAAGAAGTTTCAAAATCTGATTGTGGGCAGATGTTCACAGGTGAAGGGACGGCTGGAAAATGGATAGCCTTCAGAAATGAGATAAGTCCAGAGAGAGTATATTCCTGTCAGGGTGAAAGGAAAGGCTGGTAGATGTAGGGAATGCTGGATGACTAGAGAAATTGAGGTTTTGGTTAAGAAAACGAAGGAAGCACATGTCAGGTATCAATAGCAAAGATAGAGTCCATAAGACCATTAGACATTGGAGGGAAAGTAAGGCCATTTGGCCCATTGAGTCCAGTCCACCATTTAATCATGGCTGATGGGCATTTCAAATCCACTTACCTGCACTCTCCACGTAGCCCTTAAATCCTTGCGAGATTAAGGATTCATCTCTGCCCAATCCTGAGAATAGAACAAAGGCAGTAGGAGTATTCTTGAGAGTGAAATCAGGAAGGCAAAAAAGGGGACATGAGACAGCTTGGGCAAATAGAATTAAGGAGAATCAAAAGAGTTTTTACAAATAGATTAAGGACAAAAGGGTAACACTAGAGAGAGAATAGGGCCCCTCAAAGATCAGCAAAGCAACCTGTGTGTGGAGCCGCAGAAGATGGGGAAAGATACTAGATGAGTATTTTGCATCAGTGTTTACTGTGGAAAAGGACATGGAAGATACAGAATGTGGGGAAATAGATGGTGACATCTTGAAAAATGTGCATATTACAGAGGAGGAAGTGCTCGATGTCTTGAAACACAGAAAATGTGGATAAATCCCTAGGACCTGATCAGGTGTACCCAAGAACTCGGTGGGAAGCTTGGGTAGTGATTGATGGGCCCCTTGCTGAGATATTTGTATCAGCGGTAGTCACAGGTGAGGTGCCTGAAGTTTGGAGATTGGCTAATTTGATGCCATTGTTTAAGAAAGGTAGTAAGGAAAAGCCAGGGAACTATGGACTGGTGAGCGTGACGTTGGTGGTGGGCAAGTTGGTGGAGGGAATCCTGAGGGTCAGGATTTACACGTATTTGAAAAGGTGATGACTAATGAGGGAGAGTCAGCATGGCTTTGTGCTTGAGAAACCATGTCTCACGAGTTTTTTGAAGTAACGAAAGCGTTGATCAAGGTTCCCCTAGGAAACTGGTTAGCAAGGTTAGATTTCATGGAATACAGGGAGAACTGGCCATTTCGATATAGAATTGGCTCGAAGGTAGAAGACAGAGGCTGGCAGTGGAGGGTTGTTTACCAGACTAGAGGTCTGTGACCAGTGGAGTGCCACAAGGATCACTGCTGGATCTACTACTTTTCGTCATTTATATAAATGATTTGGACGTAAACATAGAATGACATAGTTAGTAAGTTTGCTGCTGACACCAAAATTAGAGACGTAGTGGACAGCAAAGAACGTTACCTCAGATTACAACAGGATCTTGATCAGATGGGTCAATGAGCTGAGGAGTGGCAGATGGAGTTTGAATTGGAGAAAGCAGAGGTGCTGGATTTTGGGAAAGCAAATCTTAGCAGGATTTATACACTTAATGGTAAGGTCCTAGGGAGTGTTGCTGAACAAAGAGACCTTGGAGTGCAGGTTCATAGCTCCTTGAAAGAACAGTCGTAGGTAGATAGGATAGTGAAGGCGGCGTTTGGTATACTTTCCTTTATTGGTCAGAGTATTGAGTACACGACTTGGGAGGTCATATTATGGCTGTACAGGACATTGGTTAAGCCACTTTTGGAATATTGTGTACAATTCTGGTCTCCTTCCTATCAGAAAGATGTTGTGAAACTTGAAAGGGTTCAGAAAAGATTTAGAAGAATGTTGACAGGGTTGGAGGATTTGAGCTATAGGGAGAGGTTGAATAGGCTGGGACGGTTTTCCCTGCAGCATCGGACGCTAAGGGGTGACCTTATAGAGGTTTAGTAAATCATAAGGGGCATGGATAGGATAAATAGACAAAGTTTTTCCCCTGGGGTGTGAGAGTATAGAACTAGAAGGCATAGGTTTAGGGTGATGGGGAAAGATATAAGAGAGACCTGAGGGGCAACGTTTTCACGCAGAGGATGGTGCCTGTATAGAATGAGCTGCTAGAGGAAGTGGTGGAGGCTAGTACAAATGCAACATTTAAAAAGGTGTTTGGATGGGTATATGAATAGGAAGGCTTTGGAGGGATATGGGCCAAGTGTCGGCAAGTGGGACTAGATTAGGTTCGGATATCTGGTTGGCATGGACAATTTGGACTGAAGTGTCTGTTTCCATGCTGTACATCTCTATGACTCTATGACTAATTGGATCTGAGAATTGTACTTTTCAATCCAATCAATGAAATGTAGGGTTTAATTAAGAGTTGTATGTTCAACAAGTAGAAAATACCAACCAAGCTGGAAATTTGTAGTTGTGAAAGTTGAAGAAGAAGAAGAAAGGATTGCATTTATATCATGTCCTCAGGAATATTTCATAGAATGGAACAATGACTAATTCTGATAGTCACTATGATCACAAAAGCAAAAGGATCAGTCCATGCTTCCATAACATAAATAGAAATATCAGATAAAGATTCATTATTCCTATTTGGTTATGCATACAATGAAAGTTAATTGGTTAAGACAATTCAAAACTTCCACTGCTGCTGTTTGAGTAGTGTAATTGAATCTTTTAGGTTTACTTCAACAAGTTAACATCTTAAATCAAAAATGCCATCTTCAACAATGCACTGCTCCTTCAAATTGTAATAAAGCATTACCCTTAGCTTTCTGGTCAAACCTTGGAATGGGGCTCAAATCCAAAAAAAGCCAAAGCATTTCACAGAGTTTCTTGTCTATAAAAGGACTGACAAAAAATTGCTAAATTCCAAATCCTCCTTTGGGGTTGAAACTAGATCAAACAAAATAAGTTATTCAATAAATTACAAGAATGTGACCAATATATAAAAAAAATTGTGGTCTATCAGTAAGAACACTGGTCAGTTTTAATTTTAAAGAGCAGATTCACAGATTGATAAAATTGTCAACTTCCTGTTCTAAATGGAAGTAGCAGAAAATCATTGTTCAGAAGCCATGTCAGATTGTAAGATCTGCTTAAAGAATTCCAAATAAATGAAATTATGGGATGCAGGTGCATTGATCCTTGAAAGTGGAGTTGCAGGTAGACAGGATAGCGAAGTAGCGTTTGGTACATTTGCCTCCATTTGTCAATGCATTGTTTAAAGGAGTTAAGAGTCATTGGGTCACAGAGATTTACATTACGGAAACAGACTCTTCAGTCGTCATATTGTAGCTGTACAGGATACTGATGAGGCCAGTTTTGGAATACTGTGTGCAATTCTGGTCTCCTTGCTATAGGAAAGATGTTATTAAACGTGAAAGAGTTCAGAAACGATTTACAAGAATATTGCCAGGATTGGAGGATTTGAGATATAGGGAGAGGCTGAATGGGTTGGGGTTCTTTCCAACAGAGCATAGGAGGATGAGTGGTGACCTTATCGAGGTTTATAAAATCATAAGAGGCAGGGATAGGGCGAATAGCCAGTGTCTTTTTCCCAGGCTACAGGCAGTGAGTATAATTACAAAATGTAAAAGGCATCTGGATTGGTATATGAATCTGAAGGATTGAGGGGGAACTGAACCAAATGCTGGCAAATAGGACTAGGTCAGTTTAGGAAATCTGGTTAGCAAGTACAAATTGGACTGAAGGATCTGTTTCCGTACTGTACACCTCTGTAACCTGTGTCAGAATCACAAAATTCTGTAACCTTATTATTACAGCTACCGAAAGTGCAAGCTTCCACAACAGAGACTCAAAATTACATCGTCATACAAAATCAGACTAAGATCCCAACTCATTTTAAGAAAACCCCACTAGTTGTTCCTTATCAATGACAACAGTATCAGTTTAATTTCTTATCTTGAAGATAATGTGGCTGAAAGAACATGAGAAATAGCATGAGCCTGTTCTACCACTCAGTACAATTAGAGTTGGTCACCTGCTTCATTTCCATATAGTCAGCACATTCCCGACAACTTAGATTTTCTGCTCAAGTCGCTGGAACAAGATCTTAACCAACAGTCTTATGGCTAAGAGGCAAGAGTGCTACACATCAGCTTTGACTGACAGCAAGAATTTCAAAACACAGCCATAGGCTTAAGTTGGCAAGACAGCATTTTCAAATAAATAAGAAACAAACCTTGAACCAAAAATCTTAAGTTCTCCCTGTTCTGTATCAAGGCACATCGGCTCAGAATGAAGGTGGTTCAGGACTGCTGCCCTGATGTCATTTCAATGCTTCGAATAACAGTTCCTGCTAAATTAGATGTGTCAATGGATGGCATCATGACACCCAGGCACAATGAATTCAACAAATTAGCGTTAACTTAAAAAGATGTGGGAGACAGCAGGACAAAATCAGAACAGTCTGCACAAGATCAAACTCATTCGGTAAAATGAATGATCTTCTCCAGATTCATGACTGACAGCAAATGGTGTTAGTTGCTCATCAAAACCTGTGTTTTGATCATACCTATATAAAAAAAGTCAGTTGTGTGTCAGCTGCTGTTGGTGTGTCCCAGAGTCTTAAATTGAGAATTTTTTTGTGCTTTCAGTTCTTCACAATTTTTTTAAAATGTGAAATGGAAACGGTCAGATGATAGTCAAAGAATCCAAGGCCAACGTGTCAACTCAATGACCAAGCAGAGCTTTGAGGTTCTATTCTGAGCATCAACAAACATGAAGATCCTATGACATTAAGCTTGGAAAAATCTTTATCTTAACGTTCTGGGATCTGATGTTGACTGTGATTTCTTTGCTTAAAACCGTCACTTCCAAGACTGTCGAACTTAGTAGGATGCTCCACTTAACATCTTGAACATTGCATTTGGGAGCACTGCCAGTTACTCAACATGATATGGCATTCAGATGAGATTACAAAGAAATGATGAGCAGAGTTTCCCCTGTTTCTTAAATCTCATACTGAATCACAACCGGTCCTAAACCTTAATCATTGAAGCAAAATACAGGCTTTTCTTTTGAGAAAGCTGCAAGTATCCTAACCATCCAATCAACATATATGAGCCATTTGAAGAATTACCCAATGAATCTAGCCAATGACTAGATTCATTAATCATTTGAAATTCAACCAAATCGAGGCTTCAGATTTCACAGGATCTCTGAGAACAGTACGCTGTGGTGTAAAATTCCAAGCAGTGGAATGTGGTGAAACGGTTAAAAATTATGTCCCAATACATGTGTGAATCTAACCGGAATGGAGGTGTTGCTTAGTCCTGTGTGAATCTTCTTATCTGTATGTAACCAGAATGGAATGTGTTTTTTAGCCTTGCTCTGCTGTTCACATGAATGTTTATATCTGGAAGGGAGTATATCAGCTGGAAAAGTCTCCAGTTCGGTGAGTCTGCTCCGGGGTTACGTTTAACCGCCGAGCCTGGGTTGTTGGCAACCGCTCTACGAGAACTGACGGCTCCCAGTTTTGGTAACATGTAGAGTGAGTATAAGCCAGACCCGTTGTTTGGACCTGGTTGTGGCGACGATGCGGGGAATAAAATGCCCATATTCTAGCAGACTCGCCTCTTGGTCGTTTGTTCTGTGTCAGACTACTCTCCTACGAACCTGACCTTGAGAATTTTTTAAAACATACGCCAATTAGTAATTTGAACTGCATACTCTCAGTTTTCCTCACTCATCAAAAGTAGTTGAGGAATTTTTCATGAATGCCAATGGAATGATGGAATTTAGAGAAATCCATTGCTTTCTGTCAAACTAATTCATTCAGCTTTTCTCTTCACACAATTTACTTCATTTTTTCCCCAACCCCCAATGCAAAGGAGGATGGTTGCATTAATCTGTCAACACAGTAAAATTGCTGCTCTAAATCACATGGATAATCTGAAATAAGAACAAACATACTAGAAAAATTCAGCCAGGTCAAGCAGCATCTGTGGAGAAAGATAGTGTTTCATGTCAATTACCTTCCAATGAGAACTGAAGACAAAGAGAATTTAGAGTTCTTTGTGTGTAATAAGTTTTTTTGGGGGGTTGGCAGTATTGAAGCAAGAAAATAGATCTGAGATAAAGGTGGAGACCAGGGGACATTGAAACTACAAAAGGTTTCATGGTGCAATAGACAAGGAGCGGCAGTAGACACAATGAAGCTTCAAAGACTACATCCAAATGAGGTACAAATTGCTATAAATCATCTGAAGGCATGAAGAAAAATTGAACAGACAGCACAATAAAAGAGGATGAAACAAAACCATATACAACAAGGTTGCAGAGTCACACTCCAATTCAGTGTTCAGCCTAGAAGACTGTTACAAGTGCCAAGTTGAAAGATAATGCAAACTTGAAGAACATTGCTGAGTTCACTGAACAAGGGCACAACATTCAGCATAGCAGTAAAATAGGGAATTAAAATGACAAGCCAATTGAAGCTCAGGTAGTGCTTCTGGACAAACTGGAGGCATTCTTTCAATGAGATCACCTCTAATTTTTTGAAACTCTGCAAGTTCCAACCTGTTTTAACTTTTGCCCATGAGACAATTCCTCCATACCTTCAAATGAACTTCCACCAAAACTGTTTATAGTACTCCAGATAAGGTCTCATCAGCATCTTGTACTGTTGCAGGAAACGTCCTTAATCTCATACTCCAATTCCTTAAAATAAGGGCCAATATTCCATTCACCTTCTGAATGACCTGGTGCATCTCTGTGCCAGCTTTATGTTTCGTGCACAAGTACAGCCAAGTCCCCTTGTGTTGTAGCTTTCTGCAGTTAATGTCCATTTAATACTTTAAATTTTGTTCCTCCTTCCAAAGAAAACTTCATAGTTTTCCATATAATATTCCATTTGCCAACTTTTTGCACACTTACTTAACACATCAATATCTCTCTAAACTGTTTGTATTCGCTTCCTTCACCCAGATCATTATTAGATATTAAAAACAGTTGCAACCCCAATGGAATCCCACTGGTTGCAGGTTGCGAACTTCAAAAAGAACCCCATATCCTCACTTGACATATCCTGCCCATTAGCCAATTCTCTCTCCATGGTTATATATTATCTCCAACATTATAAGCCATAATGACTTAACCTTTTGTGAGGTACCTTGTCAAGTGTCTTCTGGAAGTCCAAATATACCACATCTATTGGACTTCCTTAAAACACCAATAATTACTCAGCCACAATTTCCCTTTCATGAAGCCAAATGACACTGGTTGATTAGATTATAATTTTCCAAATGTTCTGCTCTTATTTCGTTAATAACTGATTCCAATACTTTTCCAACAATAGATGTTGGACTAATCAGTCTATAATTATCTGCTTCTTGCCTCCCACCGTTTTTGAATAGGAGTATTACATTAGCAGTTTTCTGCTTCTCTAATACTTCTATAGAATCTATCGAGTTTTGTAAAATTACAACCAATGCACCCATTATCTCTTAGCTACCTCTTTTAGGATTCTGGGATATGTCATCAGGGCCAAATGACTTATTAGCCTTTACCTGCATTAATCTGTTACTACTTCTCCACTGATACGAATGGTATTTAATTTTGTATTCATTTTGTATTAGTGGAATACTCGAGAGTATTTTCTTCCATAAAGACTGATACAAAACGTCAGTTTAACTCCTCTGCCATTTCATTATTTCCCATAGCCATCTCCCCACATTCATCTTTCTACTGAGATCGCTCTCTCTTTCTTTTTATATAAAGGAGCACATCAGTTTTTTATATTCACTCGTTTGACCTCAACTTATTTTCACCCTCTTTACTACCTTTTTAGTCTTGCTTTTCAGTCTTCCTTTTCTGGATCCTGAATTTATCCCAATTTTCGTGGCTATCACCGATTTTGGCTTTTTAAAAAAGCCATGAAAAGCTGAAGAGGAGTTAATTAATGATGGTATTTGCACCATAGAGAGGGATGACTCAAGTTCAGGATGTGTAAAAGGTTTGGATAGAAAAGAAATGACAAAGCCAAGTCGTCAGTTGTGGGAGTGCTGCACAGGCCCCAAAACAGCAGGGCCCTCTTGAGGTGCAGTGGTAGTGTCCCTACCCCTGAACCAGGAGATTCAAGTTCAAATCCCACCTGCTCCAGAGGAGTCTATTAACATCTCTGAACAGATTGGGTCTAACTATTTTTATCGCCAAACAGCAAAGGAGGATAGGGCAACGAAAGGGAAAAATAACAGAGCTTCACAGAAAGGTCTAGTGATAATCAAGGGTGATTTTAAATCAATATATAAACTGAAAAAAAACACAGGTTAGCAAAGGTAGTCTGTATGGCAAATACATTTTTGAGGTAATTTCTTAAAACATCACATTCTACAACCAACCAAAATGCAAACTATACTATATCTGGTAATGTGCAATAAGATATGGTTAACGAATGAATTCAGAGTGAAGGTTTCCCTCAGTGGAAGCATCATTTTTATGATTGGAGTTTACAGTGTGTTTGAGGGGCAAGAATTAGGTCTAAGGCTTATTTTAAACTTTGTGGTGAGGGGAAATTAAATACAAAATAGGAGTTTATGTTTTAGTTATATAGGACCACACCCAGGGTACTGTGTACAATATTGATTGCCTTATTTAAGGAACAATGCAAATACATTGAAAGCAGTTCAGTGAAAATTTAGTAGACTAATACCTGAAAGAAGTGGGTTATCTTGTGATGATTGTTTAGACAGGCTAGACATATATCTGCTGAAATTTAGAATAAGAGGCAATTTTATTAAATACAAGATTCTGGAGTGTCTTGACAAAGTTGATGCAAAGAGAATGCTTCCTGTTAAGAATGAACTTAAATTAGGGCTGACCATTTTTAAAAAAAAAGGTCACTTATATAGAACAGATGAAGTAAAAGCTTTTCTGCCCAGAGAGTTCAGAGTGTTTGGAAGACTTGTCCTGAAAAGGTATTGGAAGCTGAGTTCTTGACTACCACTAACGCAGAGGTGGACAGTTTTTTGATAAGAGGGTGAATGGTCAACAAGGTAGGTCAGTTTATGGACTTATGATTGCATAAGTCATGGCCCCATTAAATGGCAGAGCATACACAGGTGGCCAAAAAGCATATTCCAGCTCCTTATTCACGTTATTATAAATTCTAATTATTGGAGTAGTTTAAAAATCTCATTTTTTGCAGCATTTTTAGTCATGACACAGCCCTGCAATACTCTTAATTCTGTGTAATGCACATGATGCTCCATTTCGTGGTGGCACTGGCCTTAAAACACAATCATCCACTGTATGTTAAACACCAGTCACTTGAACTTAGAAACCAGAGTTATTGATGTCTATGTCACAAAACAGGCCCTTCAGCCCATCAAGTCTGTGCTGTTCAAAAACAACTGCCTAATTACTCTAATCCCATCTTTCAGCAATTTTCCATCAATTTTTCCAGATACTAAAAAGCCTCCAATAAATTGATTACAACATGGATTTGAACTCCTTGGTTGTGAGATCATGATTTCCCCAATAGTGAAAAACTGCCCTTTGAAAATGAAAGTAATTGGCCAATATCAGCAAATAATATGCCCATTACTTTGTTGCTGTGTACTCTATGCTTTCCAAAACTTTTTCTCAACAATCAAGAGAACACTGCATCATTTTTCAAGCTGTAGAACCAGCACATTGCTATCAGTGGACATTGAGAAATCTTTTATAATGCTATTCAGAAACCCACCCAATTACAAAAGCCTTCAGAAGCTCATTACAATGTACCTTCCAAGAAATGTATCAAGATTCTCAAATGCAAGACCTCGATCCCCTAAAAGATTGCATTTTCCTACATATGATTAATGAAGTACACTAAATTCAACTCCTGCCTTTCCAATGACTTTTTTATACAATTTCATAGACAGAAAAATGACATGGTGGGGCAAGAAAAATGATATTTGGCTTAACATTTAATGCAATATGGCATAAGGTTCACATCTTTTTATCTCATTTCACCACATTGTCAGCTCTCATGAACTAGTTATTCAATTTAGACATTATGCTTAAATAAGGCAATATTCTGCTCCAGAATTGACTTTTGTAAAAATGTTAAGAAATTATGCATGACAAATCAATAGCAAGAAATACTGGTTAATTACTTGGTCATAAATGTCCACAGCATGGAAACAGGCCATTTGGTCTGACTTGCCATTGCTGCCCAGTTCTCATAGAAAATAGTTCCATTGCCTGCGTTTGGTTCATATCCCTCCATACCTATCCAATCCATGTATCCATCTAAATGTTTCTTACATGACAAACTTGTACTTGCTTCCACCACTATCTCTGGCAGCCCATTCCAAACACACCACCTCTGTGCGAAAAAATTACCTCCTCCACCCTTTTCTATCTCTCCCCTCTCAAATTAAACCTAAGCCCTCTAGTTTTAGACTTCCCTCCAATGAGAAAAACTGTTGGCTATCAACCTTGTCTATGCCTCTCAATTTTATAAATCTCAAAAGTCATCCCCTCAGTCTCCTACACTCCACCGAGAAAATGTCCCACCTTATCCAACCTCTCCTTATAACACAAACCTTCCAGTCCAGGTAGCATCATAGTAAATCTTTTCTGTACTCTTACTAGTTTCACAACATCCTTTTCTACAGTAGGGTGACAAGTACTGCATGCTGTAGAATCATAGCAATGTACAGCATGGAAACACGCCAACCAGATATCCTAAATTAATCTGGACGCATTTGCCTTTAGCATTTGGCGTATATCCCTCTGAACCTTCTTATTCATACACCCATCCAGATGCCTTTCAAATGTTGTAATTGCACCAGCCTCCACCACTTCTTCTGGCAGCTAATTTCATACACGCTCCATCCTCTGTGAAAAAGTTGCACCTTTTAAATCTTTGCCCTCTCATCTTTAACCACTTCCCTCTAGCTTTGGGCTTCCCTACACCAGGGAAAAGACCTATCTATTCACTCTATCCACGCCTCTCGAGATTTTCTAAACTTCTGAAAGGTCACCCCTCAGCCTCCGACACTGCAGGGAAAATAGTCCCAGCCTATTTAGCCTCTCCCTACAGCTCAAACTCTCCAACCCTGGTAAAATCCTTGTCAATCTTTTTTGCACCCTTTCAAGTTCACAATATCTTTCACATAGCAGAGAGACCAGAATTGAATGCAGTATTCCAAACATGCCCTCACCAATGTCCTGTACATCCACTACATAAATTCCCAACACCTTTACTCAATGAACAATAAACACAAGATTACCAAACAAATTCTTCACTACCCTGTCGACCTGTGACTCCACTTTCAAAGAACGATGAACCTGCACTCTAAAGGTCTCTTTGTTCAGCAACACTCCCCTGGACCTTACCGTTAAGTGTATAAGTCCCACCCTGATTTGTCCATCCAAAATGCAACACCTCACCTCACATTTATCTAAATTAAACTCCATCTTCCACTCCTCGGCCCATCTAATCAAAGGTCCTCAAACATGGCCTCATCAACATCTTTTGTACAGCTGCAACAAGACATCCCAACTCGTATACTCAATGCTCTGACCACTGAAAGCAAGCATGCCATAAGCCTTCTTCACTTATGGCCAGTTCTGAATTAGAAACCTTGTACTTGTCAATTTTTCCCCCCCACCCATTATAAATTCTTAATCCCATATTCATGATGACAAGCATAAATTTGCCATGCCATAATTACACTTGTCCCTGATCAACAAAAGCAGGACTATGCACTACCACTGGTTGGAAGACTTGAATCACGGTGTACAATTACATCAGCAGTTTTCATGTGGAAAATAATTTAGGACCTTTATTATGGATTTTTTTTTAAAAGGCAGAATATCTTTAAAAATTGTAATTTTGAGAGCTTTCCTTGGTCTGATTATCATCCAGCCTCTAATCCCACAATCTGAAGACTATATTTATTTTCACCTACTATGCTGCACTCCACAGGTGTTGGCAGAACATCTTAAACATTGACAGCAGGTATAGCCTTTTCCTTTTGTTCCACATATCAATCATTATTCCAATAATCTTGTGATGTTTTCATTTTTCTTTTATTTATTCATTTGTGGGATGTCAGCATCACTGGCTGGTGTAGATTAGGATTTACATTTTTCAACAGTTACTCTTTAATGTAGAATGTGCTGCCATGAAACTGTACAAGTCGTCAGCATCACCCTGTTCTTAACCCTTTTATGCTGCATCTAAAACACATTAAACACATGACAGATTAACGTATTGTTTAATGGATGTTGAGACTCAATTATGCTTTTATAAAATGTGACACTATTCAAGTGTCAACAATTGTTAAAAACAGATGTAAAAAAATCCTAGTACTGATGTGAAACTTTAACACGTATTATAAAGAAACTTAAATTGATTACAAGTGGCTAGGCCATGGTTCACAAGTATTGACGCATCAGCCTGATCACACTCAATAGCAGCGGATAACAGGATTTAGAGCAGCAAAGGCAAATGGCAGCACAATTCAGGATACAAATGACTTCTGCAATTTTAAAGTAACTTGAAAATGTAAACATCTTAATCTAAAAGATGTCATTATAGTATTGAGGAGGATAGCATACATTTCAGAATGGTACCCAGAGCAATCCTTTGCGATGAACAGTCAAGCCTGTTAATAAAGTCAACCAAAGCTTTGCATCCAACAAAATGGCTACTGGATCACCATCACAATATGCATTTAATGCTTTGATAAAATGGCACTTGAAACCAAGAAAGAATTTACTTTTTAATGGCACCTGGTCTCCAATTTACATTAAGTTCAATTCCTAATCCTTGAAATTTTAAAGCAAATTGTATTGCATCATACACACTGATGCAATTAATAAAAGCAAACAAAATGAGTAGCAAAAATACTAAGGAAATACTGTACAACAGCTGAGAGAATTGGTCATTATCAAAACATGACAAGGAAACTGGAATGGTTTATAACAGGTATGTCAACCTAAAATTATAATCGGAGCCTCTAAATACTATATTACACGTATAACATGTACATTGTATATACCTAGCTACTTAACTCTTGATTTTAATGGATTTTTCTGAACCTTGTTTACGTAAAAATGCCACAACATTGCAAGACAAAACCTACATGGAAAAAAAAACTATGGCATATTTTAGATTGTTCTAGGTTACTCTGTAGCAGGATTATAATGAACGTGCGTAGACGAGATATCCACACGAGCACAGGGAACGCGAGGTGACTAATAATTGAACAATTTTAGATTTTTCACTATTAATAAACGTTTTAAAAGGCATAATTGATGTTTGTAGATCTCATTCCGTCACTAGGACAGAAACAAATCTTAATCCAACGAGTAATTAAGAGTATCAAATAGGATAAAATTAAAACAAGATCCAGAACAAGAAATATTAAAAATGAAGATATCCTTTAATACCCAGGTTTAGGCCTCAGCACTACAAATCAAAATGCAACCTAACATGATAGCAAGCGACAAGGTAACGATTGACATCCACACTGACCATACGGAACTCGAACCATTTCTGATGCCATTTTCTGCGACACAACTGAACCAGTCAACATAAAAAGGAGGCGGGACGACTCCATCACGTTAGATTGATCCGCAACGGATTTCCCCAAAAAACAAACCATTTAATGGGACTGCAAAAAACGTGTAGAAAAATCGAACTCGCCGATGGAACCCAACTTTCAGATTAACAGAACCGCATGGGGTCGCACAGCACCGAATTAGTGAGAGAAAAGCGATACCTCACAGTCGACGGTTTTTCGCCACTGGCACAGACCAGGCTCCTCAGCTGCTGCTCCAGCCGTAAAGTGGAGAGCGAATGAGCGCGTGCTACTTCCCGCACTGACAACCGCGCACCAGCACCACGTGACACTGCCTCGGGAACGAGCCCAACGGGATCGTGCCAGGTCTGCCACGCCTCTTCGGTGCACGCCAGCATTCGGACGAGGTGGTTCCGAGACGTTGTTCCCATGTTGTGCGAAAGAAGAACCACGCCCGTCACTTCCCCAAAGCTGGAGAGGATGGGTGTGTGTGTGTGCAATATTTGCTTCTCTACCACCTGGTTTCTGAAAACAAACTAACTATCAAGGGAGTCATGATGTGGAGATGCCGGTGTTGAACTAGGTTGAACAAAGTCAGAAATCACACGGCAGCAGGTTCTCGTCTAACAAGTTTATTTGATTTCAAATAAACCTGTTAGACTATAAGCTGGTGTCGTGCGATTTCTGACTTAACTGCACATCTTTTGGAATGTGGGAGAAAAATCATGCAGACACAGGGAGAATGTACAAACTCCACAGTCAGCCAAGGCAGGAATCGAACCCAGGTCCTTGGTGCTGTGGCATTTATAGAGTCATTGAGATGTACAGCATGGAAACAGACCTTTCAGTCCAACCTGTCCATGCCGACCAGATATCGCAACCCAGTCTAGTCCCACCTGCTAGCACCTGGCCCATATCCCTCCAAACCCTTTCTATTCATATACCCATCCAAATGCCTCTTAAATGTTGCAATTGTACCAGCCTCCACCACATCCTCTGCCAACACATTCCATACACATACCAACCTCTGCGTGAAAAAGTTGCCCCTTAGGTCTCTTTTATATCTTTCCCCTCTCACCCTAAACCTTTGCCCTCTAAGTCAATGATTTGGATGTGAACATAGGAGGTATAGTTAGTAAGTTTGCAGATGATACCAAAATTGGAGATGTAGTGGACAACGAAGAAGGTTACCTCAGATTACGACGGGATCTTGATCAGATGAGCCAATGGGCTGAGGAATGGCAGATGGAGTTTAATTTAGGTAAATGCAAAGTGTTGTATTTTGGGAAAGCAAATCTTAGCAGGACTTATACACTTAATGATAAGGTCCTCGGGAGAGAAGAGAACTTGGAATGCAGGTTCATCACTCCTTGAAAGTGGAGTCGCAGGTAGGTAGGATAGTGAAGAAGGTGTTTGGTATGCTTTCCTTTATTGGTCAGTGTATTGAATATAGGAAATGGGAGGTCATGTTGTGGCTGTACAGGACGTTGATTAGGCTACTTTTGGAAAATGGCATGCAATTCTAGTCTCCTTTCTATTGGAAGGATGTTGTGAAACTTGAAAGGGTTCAGAAAAGATTTACAAGGATGTTGCCAGAGTTGGATGATTTGAGCTATAGGGACAGTTTGAATAGGCTGGAGCTGTTTTCCCTGGAGGCTGAGGGGTGACCTTATAGAGATTTATAAAGTCATGAAGGGCATGGATAGGATAAATAGGCAAAGTATTTTCCCTAGGTGAGTGAGTCCAGACTAGAGGGCAAAGGTTTATGGTGAGACGGCAAAGATATAAAGGAGACCTAAGGGGCAACTTTTTTACGCAGAGGGTGTTGCATGTATAGATTGAGCTGCCAGAGGAAGTGGTAGAGGCTGGTACAATTGCAGCACTTAACAGGCATCTGGATGGGTATATGAATAGAAAGGTTTGGAAAGATATGGGCCAGGTGCTGGCAAGTGGGACTAGATTGGGTTGGGATATATGGATGGACGAGTTGGACCAAAGGGTCTGTTTCCATGCTGTACATCTCTATGACTCTAAATGAAATATCCCAAGGCATTTAACTATTCAAAAGCACAATTACTTAAATGTGGTTCAGAGTGCATTGGGATGGGCGAGTCAAGGACCGCAAGTAAGTAAAAAGTTTATTGAGCTATAGTTGGTGTTGCGATGGCCCTTATTCTGGTAAGCATTAATGCTGCGCATGCATGAAGGGTGTTGGAGCACAGTGTGTCCTTATCTCTAGGCATGAAGATCCAGGTTCAATCCCAGCTATCTTGTAAGGCTATCAAAACACCCAGTTGGCATTAACTTTAGAGACAAAGACATGATGCTGCACACATTGCTGGTGTCCACACCTTTCTGCAAATTCAAGACCTGACTATAATTTGATGGTTCAGCACATATTTTCATGGAAGAGCTCAAGCTGAGAAGGTGGGCAAAAAGAGGTTATGCATTTTTATAATCTGCTGTATTCTAAACAGCCTTTGAAAGCAAGTGCATTGTTAGGTTTGTGACTGGGGAACGTGTCAAGTTGGGTTGGGGGGTAACACTGTGCTGAAGATCAAGTTGGTTCAGTGGAGTGGTAAACTCAGGTGGACGGGTTGTGGTGGTGAGTTAATGAGTTATTGGTGGTACTCTCCAATGACATTGTTTGAACACTCAGTTAACACCGATCAATATCTGCTTAATATCTGGTCTAAGTATCAGGTATATGCTCAAAATCTGTGATGCTAACCTCAGTGTCAGAGACTTTTGGACAAGGTCCAGGAAATCAATCAGAATTTAAACTGAAATAAAAATGCAACTCTGTACCTGCTGAAGATCTGAAATAAAAACAAAGTGCTGTAGAAACTCAGGACGTCTGGCAGTATCTGGAGAGAAAAACATAGTTAACATCTTAAGTCTGATGACTCTTCAAATTTACACTTCACCAAGGCAATTTCAGAGCATGCATGTCAGTCCTCCTTTATGTGGGTTCCTGCCACTGACATTCCTAAATTAAGTTCCCATTTTAATATAGTTGGCATCCGATACAACTATCAGAAGATTTTGATCAAGTGGCATTTAAATAACCTGAATCAATGAAGAAGATGAAATTTGGGAATGTAACCATCCTCATAACAAGGTACTCATGAAAGGAAGGAAGAAAGGAAAAATGGAAGAATTGGTAGTTGTGCTCAAAGAAACCATTAGCTCTGAAAAGCAGTAATGTTATTGAGGGGGTCAAAAATAGAATATGTTTGCATTGAATTCAGGAATGATGGAGGTTTTATACTGTTGTGCATTATCCCCAACAAAATAATGGAAAGGAACTAGAGAAGCAAATTTGTGGTTAAAATAAAGATGATGCAACAACAAACTAATAATAATGGAGGACCTTAATTACATTAATATAGATTGATACAGAGAACTTTTGACTACTGTTTCCAGCCAAATGAGGAAGGAAGCAGCACTGGATCTAGTTCTGACAAATTAAATAAGGCAAACAGAACATGTTTCAGTGCAGAGGTATTTGAAGAATAATGATCATAAAATCACATTTAGAACAGTTATAGGAAATTATGAGTAACAATCAAAGTTAAAATACTTAACTGGCAAAGATTAATTTCATTAGGTTGAAAAGATATCTGACTCAGGTGAATTAGTGTCAAAAATTGGCAGATAGTAACTCAAGTATGGTGACATTGGTTACAAGAAAAACCTGGAAAGTTTGGTGATGCTGAAAACAGAAAAGCCACCTAGTCCCGATGAATTACATCTAAGGTTGTTGAGGGAAGTAAAGGTTTAAATTGTTTGGGTTGTGGCTACTACAATCTTCCAATCCTCCAAAGATAATGGGGAGGTGCTACTGAACTGGAGTTTGCAAATGTTACATCCTATACAATAAAGGAGAAAGAAACCTAAATGAAATGTGGGGAAATTTGGAGATATTAACCTACAACAAAATTAATTGGCACTTTTGTAAAATGTAGACTTTGAAAGTCAGCACAGATTTGTGAAAAGAAAATGGTGCTTGACTAATTTGATATATTTCTTTGAAATAGAAGACAGATTGATAAGGGTAACTCAAGTGATATGAATGGACTTTCAAAGGCCACATGGTAAGTCACAATATATTAGCAAAATTAAAGCCTACAAAACAATAGCAACAGTAGTAGCATGCATACAAAATTAAGAAAGGGTCAGGAAGTTCTATTTATAGACTGGGAAATATGTAGTTATGTCAACATCTGTGAAGAGAAATCAAATTTAGCGTTTTGGGTCCGGTGACCCTTCCTCAGAATTGAGTTCAGTTCTGAGGAAGGGTCACCGGACTTGAAATGTTAAAATTGATTGCGCTTTGCAGATGCTGCCACACCTGCTGATATTTTCCTGCAACTTAGGTTTTGTTTTTGATTCACAGCATCCACAGTTCTTTCAGTTTTTAAATACATAGTTATGTTCCTCTCTTTTACAAACTTGTCCTTATCTTGAGTTGGTCTTACAGCTCTTAATAAAATCTCACGGTATTACTTGCCAGAATGAGCAGTTTGCTGACAGTGATTTTTTCACTCAAGAATTCTGAGTCTGGTCTGTCCCAAATGCATCAATTGGAGGAAACCAGGGAGAAATCCACTCAGTGCAGGAATAGTATTGTCGACCAAGATATGCCTCTTTTTCACAATACTTTAGACTGTATTTCAGGAGTTAAAGGTCCCAAACACACTTTGGCAACAACTGAGGAAAGGTAAGTATGTTTGTGTGCCAAGTGGGTAGGTAAGTAAGTTGGATGCCAAGTGGATAAAAGTGGAGGGTGACAAATATTTGCTTGGTTTAGTGTGGGAAATGAGAAATCAGATATTTCTGATGCTGGTGATGTGAGGGGAGAGCTACATATCAGTTCCAGCATGTCTGGGCCGGGGAGCAGTGGCCGGGTCAGGTATTCAGTGATGTTGGGTTAGTCGGGTATTTAATTTAATAGAGTTGGAGCAGGTTTTTAGTCCTTTGCCTTTTCCTGGATAACTATTAACTATGAGTTGGAATTCTCCAAATTTTCTGACTTGAATGAACTCTTTTGGAGAGTTCCTGGCACAGGAACTTTGCCCATTGGAAAATTCAATTGCCCTGTCAGTTCCAATGGCGTCAGCTGCATGGGATTCCACATGGTTCATGGTGCTTTCCGGTCACTCAAATATCAGTGCCATGACTGTGACAGAGATGCGCCTCCATGCACTCATATTCTTTGAGAAAATCACACTGTCCTTGCAGGTAGCATCCAGTGAGACAACCTGCACTGGAAATACCAAGGCCTTTGTACACTATATATATTAATTGACCCACTTGGGGAAAAAAAATCCATTTGTAAAGATTTATGTCAATTCCCAGAGGGAGGATCATGCCAACAATCACTATCTGCACGATCAACATCAGTTCATTTTTTTTGGCTTTTGGTTTCCTCATTGGCTTCATTGTTGCTTCCATGTGGAATTGGGATAACTTACAGAAACAGCTCCAATGCAAACAAAATTCTCCCATCTTAGGCAGTTTATGTGAATTAGCAATGCAAAATTGCCCATATTGTACAGAAATGTTTAGGTTAGATGGATTAGCCATCGGAAATGCAGGGTTGTGATGATATGGTAAGGGAATGGGTCTGGGTAGGATACTCTTCAAAGGGTTGATGCAGACTTGATGGACCTAATGGCCTGTTTCAGCACTGTAGGCATTCTATGACTCCATGATCTGTGGCTGGGATTTCTTCTGTACCAGCAGATGGCAATAGATGAGCAGTAAACATGAAACAAAGTTAAAATGTTAAGAAATGCAGTCAAATCTAAAATGGAAAAAAATATTAATATTGAAAATCTGAAAGTGAAACAGATTATTCTGGAAATACACAGCAGTCTTCCAGGACTTAATTTTTGGTATGCAAACTAGAAGCAGGTACTTGAGTCTGCATTGCCTTTCAACAAGGTAGGGACTGATCTGACTCGCCTGTTAACCTTTTACCTCTTTTGTAAGAATCTCTCCATCTCTTTCAAGCCCTCTTGTGGTGCAGTGGTTGTGTCCCTACCTCTGGACTGGGAGGCCTGGGCTCAAGCCATATCTGCTCCAGAGTTGTGTAATAACATCTCTGAACAGGTTGCTTTGATAAATAAGTTAAACAAAACAAAATTAAAATTTTCTGCATTTTGAGTACTCTTGAGGAAGAGTGTTCCAAAGACTCACTGCCCATTTATGAGAAAAAAAGTCACCATATTTGTTTTTAAATGGGTGATCCCTGATTTTTAAAGTGATCCCTAGTTCTATACTGCCCCACATGAGGAAACATATTTTTCTTCATCCACCAAGTTATGACCTCTTTAGATCTCACATTTCAGTTAAATTACCTTTATAAAACTAAGAGACTAAAAGGCTTCTGAACTGTAGCCCAACCTGTCCAACCTTTCCTCATCAGACAATTCACCCATTCCAGGTATTAATCTTAGCTGAATTGCTTCCAATGCTTATACATCCGTTCTTAAACAAGGAGACCAATATTAACCACATTCAGATGAAGTCTCACCAATCCTCTCCAGAACCAACGTTTATGAAGGTGTAAGGGGTACTGTACCTTCAAGAGAATTGCAAGCTAGCAGGGACTTAAAGAGGCACAGAGAGTTCGGAGCAAGGTAACAATGTTATGCTTGGTCAGAACAACTAGCATTGGCTGGGTTGCTATGAGACAAAATCAAATTCGGCCAATCAGTTTAAGTTATGGCCCAAGATACCAAATTTGGTATTTGAATTTGGTATTTTGACAATATTAAAACCAATGAAATGACCCGATATTTTGGGGATATAAATGCAAAAAAAAAATGAACAGTTGGGGGAGAACTGCCAAAAGAACAACAGATGTAGGCTGCTGGTAAGAACTCTCTGAGAGATACCTATCTGGAAAAGGAGGAAAAGGAAAAAGCATCAACACCGACCTGGAGAGCAAATCAACAGAGGAAGATACAAAGAGAAGATTCGACAGCTGGCTGGTTTTGAAATTTGAATTTTTCTGTAAATCTTAATCGGGAGTTTTATTGGACCAATATTGTAGAGGGGAAGGTAAAATATAAGTTTAGATAAATGAGTTATAAGTAGTTGTTAGTTAATTATTCTCTGTTAGACTTTAAAAAAAAGTTGTTAATTTTACTTTAAGTAGTGACTTTTGGGACAGTTCTTTGCCTCTTGAATTTTCACAGATTACAGCACAGGGTGAATCTTTTCTGTGTGTTGGGTTTAAACTAGCAGAAGGGTTTACCCGTGTTGTAACAGAAGCATAATCTCCCTACTTTCCCTGCAATAAATGAAAACATTCTATTCATAAACTTTCATGATTCATACATTAGGGGACCAGGATCTTTCTGCATTTCAGGGTTCTGCAGTCTCTCACAATTTAAATAATATGCTTTATTATTCTTCCTACCAAAATGGACAAATTCACATTTTTCACCATTGTACGCTCATTGTTGGATCGGTTCAAGACAGACTGTTTTCTTATTGACTCATGGGGTATGAACATCACTGGCTGCGCCAGTATTTATTGTCCATCCTTTGTTGCTCTTGAGAAGATGGTAGCGAGCTGTCTTTTTTTGAGCCACTGTAGTCAATGTACCTACAATGTGTTAGGGAGGGAATTCCAAGATTTAGCCCAATTTGAAGAAATGGAGCTATATTAGAAGTCAGGATGGTGAGTGGCATGGCAGTGAACTTGCATGTAATGATGTATCTGCTGCCCTTGTCCTTATAGATGGCTGTGGTTGTGGGTTTGAAAGGTGCTGTCTAAGGATCTATAGTGAATTTTGCAGTGCATCTTGTAGATGGTACACACTTCTGCTACTGAGCGTCATGGTGGAAGGAATGGATATTTTGGATGTGGTACCAATCAAGCAAACTACTTTTACCTTTAGTATTGTTGGAGCTGCACTCATCCAGGCAACTAGGGAGTATTCCAGCACACTCCTAAATTGTGCTTTGTAGAAGTAGACAGGTGGGGAGTCCATCAATGAGTTATTCGCTGAAGGATTCCTAACCTCTGACTTGCCCTTGTTATGGACAAGGCCAGAACCCTCAAAACATTCAAGAAGGTAGCCCAGACCCTAACATTTCTAATTGTTTTAAGCAAACATAAGGTGGATATTCCAGGAGTGATGCAGCTGGTCGAACCACTCAATTTTAAACAAAATAGAATTTATTTACAGACTACCAAATGAAACACAAACAAAAGAAAACAGAATTGAGAATAGCAACTTTAAGAAAACCCGACTGACACGATATCCCCTGTAACTTCACAAAGAGCTGTTCCGATTTCCTACAACATCACATAAACACACCCTTGGCAAAAAGGTAAATTTAAGCACAGGTTTTTACAGGAGAAAGAGATTGCAGAGAGGATCAAACAGGGATCTTTGGCTCTTTGTTTCAGCAGCTTCTTGGGGTCCCTAACTAAGACTAAACCAAACTATAAAAATCCCTGAATTAGGAGAACTGGTCATTCCCCTTTCATGGTACGTGTGTTTTTTTAAAAACCACTAAAAGCCTTTTCCCTGATGGTTATCTTAGGCAGTATCTGTTAGCCATAATCAAAATGGCCTAATCCCAGATGAACTGGAATCTCTGCCTTTTACAATCCCTTTTGAAAAAAAAGGACAACATAAGCTTATTAAAAGACCAGCATCATCAAACTCTTATAGCCATTGTATTTACATGGCTAGTCCAGTTCCTTTTCTGATCAATGGTAACCCCCAGGATGTTGATAGCAGGGGACTCATGCCCCATTTAGGAAGAGCACATGCAACTGGGTTGATGCTATAATTTTTCGAAAGAAATCTGCTTGTAAATGCTGTAATTTATAATGATGAATATCTTAAGTACAGTAAGCCCATAAATTCCTTTTTATCCATTGTAACTCACTTCATCAAAGGATCAAATCCCCATCACAAAAAAATGTTGATTTTGTCTGACTACCTTGAACTTATCCAAATCCCTATTATAGCTAATTTTATTCACAGCACTATTATCTTCACATAGCAAATATTAACTAGCCTATGGTTTCCTGCTCTTGTCGATCTGAAGCTTCAACATTTTACGGAGTACCACTTTCCTTCTGAATGTGATTTTCTTGCATTCCTCCCTCATTTACATTTCTTGATTTATCACTGCTTCTGGGGTGTTACCTCTTATCCTATACAGTGAAGACTGGTGCAGAATTCATCCACCATTTCCTTTTTGCCAAAACTGCTTCTACATCTTCCTTTCCTGAAGTTAGGTCATCCCTCTCCATTGTGTTGATACAATCATTAATGATCAGAGCCACATCTCCAACTTTTCCTGACTTCCTAATAACTTTTCCTAATGACATGAGGTCCCTACCCTTGAGGTTCCAAACTATCCCACAACCATGTCTCTGTCATAGCTGTCGAATCATATTTATCTGTTTATAATTGCACTCGATTCATCAGTTTTGTTCAAATGCTATGTGCATTCAGATACAGAGCCTTTACTTTTGACCTTATCTAGTTTTTCTCACCTCTAGCCATATCTGTTGACTTATTCTTTGAGTTATTCTCCTTATCCCTTCCTGCCACAGTCTGTTTACTATTTCCCATGTTAAATACTTTCCTCCCTTATCTGATCTTCAGTCTTTGATTTACCACGTTTTCCCACAGTTGATCCTTTGTCCCCACTATTTAGTTCATAGTCCTCTCTACTGCGGTATTTAATACTAGAATACTCGCTCTCACTCTCTTTGGATGAATGCTATTCAATGGTATGAGTCCCATTTTCTCCAGTAAAAGCTGAATGCTGGAAATCTGAAACAAACATAGCATGCTGGAGGAATTCAGCAGGCTTCACAACATCAGTGGAGAAAGAAACAGAGTTAATTTGTCAAGCCCGGTGTAACTCTTCTTCAATTCTGAAGAATAACTTCTTGCTTTTGAAATAGTGTCTTTATCTTTGTTCTGCTTTCAAACTGATGTAGGATCATCTCCCAGGAAGGTGGTGGCTCCTTTCATTGGATCCTCTTGCTTGTACCCATCTCTTTTTACTTATCCCTGATGATATGCCTTACTTTGGGAGCTGGCCATCTATTTGCATCAATTGCTTGTCTGAAACTTCTTGGCCAATGGTCATGAACAGTTACTCATTGTGCAGGATGACCACTGTCCCTTTGCCCACCTCCACTTGAAGATTGGTTTTCACTTCTTCTCAGAACAAATCCTTATTGCTGTCATAAACAGGGATAAATACCCATCTTGACTGGCAACTGATATTGCTCAGTGACCATGGGAGTGATGGGGAATGTGAATTAATCTCAGACTGTTGGCAGATAGCAGGGTGAAGTCTATAGTTAGGAACAGAGTTTAGTGTGAGGACTGAAAACAGTGACATCAGTTTTTCCAATATTTAATTGGTGGAAATTTCTACTCATCCAGAACTGAATGTTGAGGAAGAGCTAAGAGAGATGTAGTGATTTAGGCATGGGTGTCATCAGCATAAGTGTAAAAACTATTGTGCTTTCAGATAATGTTTCTAAGCTTAATAATATAAATTTTAAAAATGTAGGATGCCAGTATTAGATTCTTAGAGTATTCCAAATATAATGGTGCAATAGCAGGAAGAGAAGCCAATAGCTAGTGATTCACTGGCTTGATAGAGAAGAACAAAACAAGTGAAAGCAGTCCCATCCAACTAGATGACAGTGGAAAGGTGTTGGAGCAGGGTGTGGTCAGTCATATAAAAGACTGCAAACAGATCAAGGAGGACATTTCCAAAGTACTTTGTTTGGCTATGAAACATTTCGGCACACCCAAAGACAATTTCCATACACATTTGTTATTTCTAAATGCAATTTTGTTTTGTTCTGTCACAGAAAAATGGATTTAGCAAGTTTAAACAAATGGCATTTTTTTACTTTGGAAGAGAGAATCAGTCATAACAATGTTTCATTTTCATCACAATGTCATACCTTGTTTCTTGCACGTAAATTTAATGGAGTACAATTTATATTTTTGGATTGTTTGTAAGCACACAAGCCAAAACAAAAGTGTTTTCTGAACTGCTTCTCATGATGATATTGTTCATTGAGGCAGTCCTATTGAAGCATGTTATCCAATTACTGTATTTGAAATTTAGATTCCATTAGAGGAAGGACTGAAATAAGTTTCTTAAAAGGTTACAATAATAGAAACAAATAGAAGTCAACCTCTCTGTTCCAGCTGTAAAATGTACGAATGAAAACTCATCAGTTTATTCCTCTCAGTTGTGGCAATTAACGTTTTTCTAATGCTTAACTAATATTTATTGTTGTTTAATACTTAACACACATTCCAAACTTCCTGCTGAGTGACTGTAAACAACTGTGCGATCATGTTTTCTGCTTGCCAGTTTACTTAATTATGCATTGAGTTCTAAATAAAAATTCTCCAAAGTGAAACACATCATATATGGTAACAGAGTAGGAAACATTATGTTGAGAAACACCAGAGTGGCTCATTGGTAGCACCCCTGCTTGTAAATAAGAGGAGTGGGGATTTGACCTCCGAGCCATGCTTACAGCTCGACCTAGGCATCGACCCTAAAACAGTACTGAGGGGGTGCAGCAATGACACAGGTCCAACATTTGAACAAAACATACACTTAATGATTTTCTATATGTTAGAATACAACTAATTTGTCAGAAACTTGGTGATTTCCTGACTTCTGTTAATGAGTTCATTCACAGGGTGAGCATGCACAAACAGTATTGCGTATGCTGTTGTGCAATATCATTTTGTGGTTTTGTTTTGCATTTTAGCAGATCTTGTATTATATAACAAAGTTATGCAGAAGCAATAGTCTCATGGCATGTCACTCGGCTATTAACCCAGAGAGAAAGTAAGGACTGCAGATGCTGGAGGGTCAGAGTCAAAAAGTGTGGCGCTGGAAAAGAACAACAGTCAGGCAGCATCCGAGGAACAGGAGAGTCATTGCTTCGGGCATAAGCCTTTCATCAGGAATTGGGGGTTGGGGGACGGAGTCTGAGAGATAAATAGGAGGGTAGGAGTGGAGCTAGGACTAGGGCTGGGGCTGGGACTTTCTAGTGCCATGCTTTTTGACTGTGACTCTCCAGCATTTGCAGTCCTCACTTTCTCTCAGTTGCTGTAACCTTGTATGGCCACCTGAAGAAGTTCTCCTCCTCCTCCTTCTTCCACAAGGAACTCTGAGTCTGTCTCCCACTGCATCCCCCATATCGACCTATCGCCTTCCCAGCTACCTTCCTCCCAACCCCACACCCATCCTCCTATTTATCTCTCAGCCCCTGCTTCGTTCCCCCCCCCCCCACCTCTCCCTCCCCTCACCACACCACATTCCTGATAAAGGGCTTATGCCTGAAACGATGACTCTCCTGTTCCTCGGATGCTGACTGACTGCTGTTCTTTTCCAGCACCACACTTTTCAACTCTGACCCTCCAGCATCTACTTTCTCTTTGGATTAATTCTCTCCTGCTCCTTGGATGATGCCTGACTTGGCATGCTTTTCCAGTGCCATACTTTTCGTCTATTAATCCAGAGACCCAGTTAATATTCTGGGGACCTAGGTTGGAATCTTGTCATAACAGATGGTAGCATTTGACTTCAAATTTTAAAAAGTCTGGAATTAGAGTCTATTGACCATGAAACCATTCTTGGTTATCAAAAAACCCATTTGGTTCACTCTTTCCTTTAGGGAAGGAAACCATCATCCTTACCTGGTTTGGCCTACGTATGACTTTATGGTTGTTTCTTAACTGTCCTCTGGGCAATGAATGCTGGCCTGGCCATTGACACCCACATCCCATGAATGAATTAAAAAACTCACTTACCTATCCTGGTAGTGTGGATAGTCCTTAAATATCCCACAGCATTGTGGAACATTAATGGTATAACCTGGATGTTCAAATACCTTGACAATGCAAGTCTAAGTATCATTGAAGTAATTAATTTCAGAAAGATTTGCTGGCCTACTTGAGTCCATTTGTGATAGTTTGTACTAAATGGTAGGTTCTTTTCATTTGACAGTTGTATGCATTTAGGACAAAGGTATTGTGTACACATGTAGTAAAGCTAATTTTTAATATTTATACAATAGCAGAATACTATGAATGCTGGAAGTATGAAACACAAACAATTCTGGAAATATCTGACAGGTTAAAACAAAGAATGAACAATAATACAGCATTGGAACAGGGCCTTCAGCTCACTGAGTCTACGTCAACACATGACGCCTCTCTAAACTAAAACCTTTGGCCTCTACATTGCCTATTTCCATCTATTCCCTGCCTATACAGATTGCTGTCAAGATGCTTCTTCACCATTGTTATTGTATCTGCCTTTACCACCACCTCTGGCAGTGCATTCCAGGTACTTACCACCTTTTGTGTAAAACAACTTGTGTCTCACATTTCCTTGAAATGTTCCCCCTTTTACCTTAAACATATGACCCTTAGTAATTGTCATTTCTATACTAGGATAAAGATTCTGACTATCCATGCCTCTCAATTTTGTAAACATCTATAATGTCTCTCATCCTCCCTCAATGTTCAAATAAAAACAAATTAAGTTTGTCTAATCTCTCCTCATAGCTAAATGCCTCTGAAATAACGCCACAAAGGTTAGTATCCTGTCACCAAGTCACTCTTTACTTATACATGCATAATACAAGATACTGACCTGGTTAGCTCAGAGCTGGCTTATAGAGTGAACAGAACACCCAACACTCCTTTTTATATCTGTCAGCCAGGACTCCCTGAGTGGACCATGACAACAGCCCAAATCAGGGAACTCATATTCTAAATTGGTTCACCTGGCTGACTTCATTCCAATCACCTCATCCCTAATCTTTAGGACCAGGGTGTCATTTCACACACCCCCCACCCAGGTTTGGGAGGATCAGGTTTAACCTGATGTGGAGTTTTCTCCACATTAGAAACTCTTCTAGTTAAGTGAGGAGTGGTCTGATAATCAAATAGGAACAGGGTCTGTTTGGTATGGAATGAAGCTGTACGCTGCTTTTTTTGAGCTTGCCTTCAATGTTTAGATTGCCATTTGACTTCAGGAAGTACTTGATTTCCCTGCTGGTAAGTAATGGCCCGTTATCTGTGACCAACACCTTCAGAAGTCTGTGTTTTGCAAAATATGCTTGCAGCTTTTCAATGGATACCCTTAAAGATCAGAGTCAAAAAGTGTGATGCTGGAAAAGCACAGCTGGTCAGGCAACATCCAAGGAGCAGAAGAATTGACGTTTCGGGAATAAGCCCTTCATCTGGACCTTTAAAGACCAGCAAGGCTGCCTATGTGTGGAATTGCAGGTGAGGGGGGAAGATAGTAAATGAGTATTTCACATCAATGTTTACTGTGGAAAAGAAAATAGAAGATAGAGAATATGGGGAAATAAATAACGAAAAATATCCATATTCCAGAGGAGGAGGTGCTGTATATCTTAAAACTCATAAAGATGATCAACTCTACTAAAACACTTTGTGGGAAGCTAGGGAAGAAATTGCTGGGTCCCATGCTGAGATATTTGTATCATTGATAGCCACGAGTGAGGTGCTGGAAGACTGGAGGTTGGCTGATGTGGTACCACAATTTAAGGAAGGTAGTAAGGAAAAACCAGAGGATTATAAACTGATGAGCCTGACATCGGTAGTGGGCAAGTTGTTGGAGGGAATCCTGTGGAACAGGATTTAAACGTGTTTGGAAAGGCAAGGACTGATTAGGAATAGTCAACATGGCTTTGTGCGTGGGAAATCGTGATTCACTAACTTTACTAAGTTTTTATTAATAAGTAACAAAGAGGATTGGTGAGGGCAGAGTGGTGGACATGGTCTACATGGCCTTCAGTAAGGCATGTGACAAGGCATGGTAGACTGGTTAGCAAAGTTTGATCTCATGGTTTACAGGGAGAACTAGCCATCTGGATACAAAATTGGCTTGAAGGTAGAAGACAGAGGGTGGTGGTGGAGGGTTGTTTTTCAGTCTGGAGACTTGTGACCAGCATGTGCCACGATGATTGGTGCTGGGTCCACTGTTTTTTGACATTTATATATAGGTGTCCCCCACTTTTTGAAAATTTGCTTTAAGCCAATTCGCTTTTACGAAAGACCTACTTTAGTACCTGCTTTTGCTAACCAAAAGAGGATTTTTGCTTTTACGACAAAGTGCAAGCAGTGAGAGTAGCTCCACCAGGCGCGTTCCCCGGGAACTACACTCAACATCAGGCCGCCATAACTTTGAACTGTATCTGTGAGCATTTGTGCTTTATCTCAATTTATTTTGTGCATCCATTAGCAAGATGTGTCCTAAGGTATCAGAAAAGCCTAAGAGAGCTCGTACGGCTGTTACGCTTAGTGTAAAACTGGACGTAATTAAGTGTTTTGATCGTGGTCAATGAAATAAGGACATTGTATGTGCATTGAACTTGCCTGTATCCAAATTTGTATTATTTACAGGCAGAGAGAAAGAGTCTTGAAAGCTGCTGAAGCTACTATTGGTTCTGCTAGTAGCAAAATGGTCTCTTTTAGTTGGATAATGGAATAAATGGAAAGTCTATCGCTTGACTGGATTAATGGGTGTACAAAGCGCAGTGTTCAGTTGTTATCTTATACTTAAGGAGATATCGGTCAGTCTTTTTAATAAATTAAATAACAGAAAGCACAGGACGATGGTGAAGAAAGTGTTGTGAAAGTGTAATTTAAAGGTAGTCATGGTTGGTTTGATTGGCTTTTGAGGCGATGGCAGTTTCATAACTTAAAGGTTACTGGAGAGAGTGCTTCAGCTGATACTGAAGCTACCGAAAAATTACCAGAAGAACTGAAGAAAATAATTACAGAAGGTGGTTATTTGTGTAAGCACCTGTTTAACAGTGACGAACTGGAATTTATTGGAAAAAGTTGCCATGCAAGACATTTATTTTGATAGAAGAAAAGCAGGCTAAGGGACAAAAGGCATCGAAGGACAGGTTTACCACAATGCCTATTATTAGCATCACTGGTGATGTTGTCCTCAGGCTCTACTAGTGTACCATTCAGAAAATCAAAGGGCACCTAAACGCCTTGATAAGAATACACTTCCTGTTGTGTTTCGTTCACATCCAGGTGGTTAGTGATATTTTCTGAGTATATAAGTGGATATGTTTGTCCTTTTGTTGAAAAATAATGTAGAGAAAATAACCTCGATAATAGGTGTCTTGTGATTGTCGATAATTGTGCTGCTCATCCACCTGGCATTGCTGAATATGACGGTAACATTCGTGTTGTGTTCTCACCGCCGAATACAATGTCATTGCTGCAACCGTGTGATCAAGGCCTAATAGCCACAATTAAAGCTTACTATGTGCAAAATGTGATGAGTTTTATTGTAAGTGCCATTGACAGACAGGGCAACTCTGAAGCATCTTTGCAAGAAATCTGGAAATAGTACAATATAAAATTGACAATCACCAACCTTGGAGATGCTCTCAGTAGGCTAACAGCCTCGATGAGAAATAGCATTTGGAGAAACTTTCTCCCAAAGGAGTGAACGATTTTAAAGGCTTCAAACCAACAACAATAAATACAGCAATAGTGAATTTGACTAAGGAGGCTGGGTTTGTAGAAGTTGACAAAGATGTTGTTGAAAAAGTTTTGGTATCCCATGACCAAGAACTAACAGATGAAGAGCTGATGCAACTGCAAGAGGAAAGGATATGAATTGAAACCAAATGCAATAGCGAACAGCCCAAAAATGACGTCATCCAGGAACTGAACAAGATTTTCACTATGATTGACAGTGCAGCAATGATTGCAGAAGAGTATGACTTTAATTTTGAAAGGTCACGTAGGTTTAGGGCAGGTTTGCAGGATGTTTTGAGTACCTGCAAAGAACTGTCTGATAGAAAAATGCATGAGGCTAAGCAGTCTTCCCCATCAACTACAGCAGATGATGAACTTCGACCTTCAACATCGATGCAGGCAGACATAGAAGAAAATGTAGACATTAGTGACCTGCCTGTCCTGATGGATTCAGACGACTATGCAATGTTAACTGATGACCTTCTTCCTCTCTCTTCTGCACCCCAGTCTCCTGTACCTATCACCACCCCAACCTCTGAAGGCTTTTACTGTAAATTAGTGTTAGTTTAGGTTTTCTGTGTTATTTGGTATGATTTGATAGACTATCTTTTGGTCTGAGAATGTTCAAATGTTTTTCCCATATAAATTAATGGTAATTGCTTCTTTGCATTATGGCTATTTGGGTTATGAGCAGTTTCATAGGTACACTGTACTTTTGGATAGCAGGGGACACCTGTAAATCATTTGGATGTGACCTAGGAGGTATGGTTAGTAAGTTTGCAGATGACACCAAAATTGGAGGTGTAATGGACAATGAACAAGGTTATCACAGAGTACAATACAAATGGGCCAATGGGCCGAGGAGTGGCAGATGGACTTTAATTGAGACAAACGTGAGGTGCTGCATTTTGGAAAGTCAAATCAGGGCAGAACTTATACACTTAATGATAAGGTCCTGGCAAGTGTTGCTGAACAAAGAGACCTTGGAGTGTGGGTTTATAGTTCTTTGAAAGTGGAGTCACAGATAGCTAGGATAGTGAAGAAAGTGTTTGGTATGCTTGCCTTTATTAGTCAGTTTACTGAGTATAGGAGTTGGGAGGTCAAGTTGTGGCTGTAGAGGACTTCGTTAGGCCATTATTGGAATACTGCATGCAATCTATTTTCCCTGCTATAGGAAGGATGTTGTGAAACTTGAAAGCGTTCAGAAAAGTTGTTGCCAGGGTTAGAGGGTTTTTGCTATGTGTCAATGCTGCACCCGTCAGTACTGCTTGTGCTAGAGAGAGATGCTGCACAGGCTGTGGGTATTCTCTCTGGAATGTCAGTGGCTGAGGGGTAACTTTATAGAGATTTATAAAATCATGAGGGGCATGGATATGGTGAATAGACAAGGTCTTTTCCACAGGGTGGTGTGAGTCCAAAACTTGAGGGCATAGGTTAAAGGTGAGTGGAGAAAGAATTAAAAGGCACCTAATGGGTAAATTTTTCACACAGAGGGTGGTATATGTATGGAATGAGCTGCCAGAGGAAGTGGTGGCAGCTGATATTGTAACAACATTTAAAAGGCATCTGGATGGGCATATGAATCAGAAGGATTTAGAGGGATATCGGCCAACTGCTAGCAAATGGGACTAGATTAATTTAGAATGTCCGGTTGGCATGGATGAATTGGACCAAAGGATCTGTTTCCATGCTGTACAACTATATGATTTTATCCCCGTATTTGACGAATGAACTCTATCCGTGCCCAACTTCTTTGAATGGGCATCCACAATGACAAAAGATATGCAGCCCATGAAAGACCCACATAGTCAACCCTGTAACTGAGTTCAGGGTTTACTCAGCCAGTCCCACAAATGTGGGGGAGGTCCTGGCAGTAATTTTTGTCCTTGTTGGTACTCTTGGCACAGACCCTCCAACACAACTATGGCTGCATCCAATTCTGGCTCTCAGATATAATGCCTCACCAACATCTTCGTTTTGGAAATCCCCAGATGACCCCAGTGGAGTTCAGCCAGAAAGACACCCTTCCAACACTACTCTCTGTCTTCTATGACTAAGCCAGTCCTGTATCCATCTTACCAACTCACCACAGATCCCATGTGACACCACCTTCTGTATTAGTCTGCCATTAAGGACCTTGTCAAAGGCCTTGCTAAAGTCCATGTAGACAATATCCACTGCCCTGCCCTCATCAATAATCTTTGACACTTCCTCAAAAAACTTAATCAAGTTTGTGAGACAAAACCTTCCCCCCACAAAGCCATGCTGCTTATTGCTAATAAATTCATATTTTTCCAAATGTGAGTAAATCTGTCCCAAAGAATCTTTTCCAGTAATTTTCCTACCACTGATACAAGGCTCACCAGTCTGTAATTCCCTAGATAATCCCATTGTCCTTCTGAAACAAAGGCTATTCTCCACTACTCTGGGACCTCTCCTGTGACTAAAGAGGACACAAAGATTTCATACAAGGCCCCAGCAATTTCTTCCCTCACCTCTCTCAGCATTCTGGGATAGATCTCATCAGGTACTGGGAACTTGTCGATTTTAATGCTTTTCAATGCACCCAAAACCTCCTCTTTATTTTTGATATGCCCTAGAATATCAAACCCATCTCCAAACTCACCATCCAATGTATCCTCCTTTGTGAATACCGATGCAAAGTATTTGTTAAGGACCTCATCTACTTCCTCTGGCTCCATGCATATATTCCCTCCATTGTCCTTGAATTGACCTATCCTTTCCCTAGCTACTCTCTTGCTCCTTATACATGTATAAAATGATATGGAATTTTACTTAACTCTGTTTTCCATGGACATTTCAAGACACTATTTAGCCCTCCTAACTCATTGTTTAAGGTCCATCATGCTTTCTTCATGTTCTTCAAGACCTCTATCTCTCTTCAGTTTCCTAAACCTTATATAGGCTTGTTTTTTTTTGGAGTAAGCTCACAATTTTTCTTGTCATCCAATGTTCCTGAATCTTATTATTCTTACCCTTCATTTTTCATAAGTTCGTATGTTCATCAATTCATATGATGTAGGAACAGAATTAGGCCATTCGGCCCATTGGGTCTGCTCCAACATCGTCATGGCTGATATGCTCCTCAGCCCCATTTTTCACCCTTCTCTCCACATCTCTTAAACTCATTATCAATTAAAAATCTGTCTAACTCCCCTTTAAATTTACTGTCCCAGCATCCACTCCACTTTGGGGTAGCGAATTCCACTGATTCACAACCCTTTGGGAAAAGTAATTTCTCCTTAACTTTGTTTTAAATTTGCTACCCTTTACGCTTAGATATAACCTCTCATCCTAGAATGCCCCACAAGAGGAAGCATCTGCTCCACACCTATTTTATTCACACAATTTATCACCTTGAATGCCTCAATTCAATCTCCCTTCATTCTTCTAAATTCCAGAGAGTATAGGCCAAAACTGTTCAATTTTGACAGCAAC
The DNA here is from genome assembly GCF_037043375.1 of Chiloscyllium plagiosum. Lineage (NCBI taxonomy): Eukaryota > Metazoa > Chordata > Chondrichthyes > Orectolobiformes > Hemiscylliidae > Chiloscyllium > Chiloscyllium plagiosum. Next base: position 89,690,417 of record NW_028270144.1, read on the forward strand.
ATGTTGGTAGTCAACTCTAATCAACAGGCCTTTGAAAGATTCCCAAATGATAAATATGGATTCACTGTCAAGCAGCCTTCTCCAAACTACATTCCCCAGCTTCTGCCTAATATCGTGGTAGTTAGGCTTCCCCCAGTTTAGTACTTTCACCCAAGGACTAGTCTTATCCTTATCCAAAGGTTCCTTAAAATGTACAGAATTAGGATCACTGGTCCTGAAATGCTTCCCAACTGAAACTTTAATCACTTGGCTGGGCTCATTCCCCAATACCAGGTCGACTATAGCCCCTTCCCTAGTTGGTCTATTTACACTTTGCTTCAAGAAACCCTCCTGAATGCACCTAACAAATCCCACCCTGTCTAATCCCCTGGTACCAAGGGAGTCCTAGTCAATATAGGGTAAGTTAAAATCATCCACCAAAGCAATCTGTTGTTTTTACATTTTTCCATAACCTGTCCAAGTATCTGTTTCTCTATCTTCTGCTGGTAGTACAACCCCATCAAAAGTGATTGCACTCTTCCTATTCCTGGTCTCAACCCATATGGTCTAGCTGGATCAGCCCTTCAACGTGTCCTCCCTCAGTACAGCTGTGACACTCTCCTTAATCAGCATCACAACTCCCCCAACTCTTTTACATCATATCACACCTCAAACATCTAAATCCTGGAAGAGAAAAGCAAAGTTTACATTTCAGATTGTTTCAATAAAAAAGGAAAATAAAAATGCAACAGGTTGCAAACAAGTGGGGAAGGGAGTAGGGAAGGAAGGAAGGAACAAACAGGAATGTACGTGATTGGATAGAAGTAAGGATAGATTACATGACAAACAGAATATTGATGTAAGGGAAATAAGGGGCATTAATGGGACAAGAAATATATTTTCATTGTGCAGCTGAATTGTTTAAGTGCATGGGGAGTTGTGACTCTTTTTCTCCGACTGTGTATGTGCAGTAACTTAAAGTAGCCAACCTGTGAACAGCTTGTGGAGGAATTTTTATGCTACTCATAGTTTCATGCTTCACAAGTTAGGAAGGACACTAATCTTGAAGAACAGTATCTCCCCTTTAAATTAGATACCCATAACCTCCCGGAGAGAACGTTAAGTTGAACAATATCAGGTCATAACCACAGCTCCAACTTGCTTGTGGAGTAACTGTTTTCCACCATTCTGCTGTCACAATTTACATCCTCCAGCCCTAACATGTTCCATTATCACACAGTTTCTTTGTCTTGCATCATCAAATGTGTGATAATACAATGCTTGGTTGAATTGAGTCACTGCAAATAGTCAAGTAGATTTAAGCTTGTTGATGAAATTGGAAGCAACTTTTGACCCCCGTCACAATGGGCTATAAGATTTTAAAGAAGAAATCTTTACTCAACTACAAATGTATCTATTAAAGTAAGACAGTGTTTCTGACACTGGAACTACTGCTCAGTTACACACATGGAAATTTACATGTGCACAGTTCCAGGCCCTCTATATTGTTACATTCTGTGTAAATTTCACACCGCATACGTAGAGAAAACAGGCATAATGCTGAAATAGGAATTGGGTACTGGGGAGTGGGAAGAGAGAGAGAGAGAAAGAGAACAGGGGTGATGATGGCATGACATGGAGCGAACCGGGAGACCTTTGGCCCTCCTCCTACTCTCTCCTCGTGTCTGGTTCTCCCCCAGGCCACGACTGCAATACCCAGCCCAATTGTACATGCACATGTGATTTAAAACAGCACACGTGCCCTTTTCAGCAAAGCCATGATGCAAAGCCATCTAGCTTGATTGGAAGAATTAAAATCAGGCAATCAATGATCGAGTCTTGGTTCTCACCAAATCAAAGTCACCACAATTTATTTGGGAAGCCACAGGCAAAACCTTACATTCCTGTACAACTTAGTTGAGGTTCCAACCTTTTGGACTTGTTAACCTAAAGTTCACAGAAAAGAATAAAACTTCCAGAAGTCAGAGTGTGTCTAGGAAAATATAACAAACAGCGAAGTTCACAACTGATCTTGAAGGAACTTGTTTGGGAGAGGTCACAGTACAGAAGCAGATAAGTGCATTATTTTAAGTGTGGCCTTGCTGTAAATCTACAACAGTGAGTAAAGTGGGTTCTTTCTTGATTATATGTTTTATTGAGATCGATACCTTGACTAAATTTTAAAAATATAAGCCATAAGTATTAAGTTAGCCTGGAACAGTTTTTTTTTAAAGCAATAAGACGGTGCTGTTTTCTGGGTCCGTAGATTGTGAAGGAGTGAAAATGGCCTTTAGTAGAGTGATATGCTCTTCTAGTGAAGGGCTTTTACCCAAAACATTGATTTTCCTGCTCCTCAGATGCTGCCTGACCTGCTGTGCTTTTCCAGCACCACATTCTCAAGTCTACACTCCAGCATTTGCAGTCTTCACTTTCGCCTGATATGCTCTTCTTGTCAGATGTAGGAGTTAGAGAGATTTTGCATGTTACTGAGGATTATATCTGCAATAAATGTCTTTGGTTGCGAATCCTATCACATTGAATGGATTGGGTGGAGCAACAGTTAAAGGCAATGAGGAATTTATAAGAGCAAGGGGGTGTGATAGATGACAGTTATAGGAAGGGAGGAAAAAACAGATACAGTCAGGTAGATGGGTTAACTCCAGAAAGGTAGGAGGGGAGGCAGATAGTGCAGGAGTCTTCTGTGGCTATCCGCATTTCAAACAAGTATGCTGTTTGGAAAATGTAGGAGGTGATGAACTCTCAGGAGAATGTAGCAAGAACAGCTAATTTTCTGGTATCAAGACAAGTTCTAATATAATGAGGGGGACGTCAGGCTCCAAGCAACCAATTGTGTTAGGGGACTGTCTGGTCAGAGGCATGGTGGCCAACAGTGAAAAATTGGAATGGTGTTTTACCTCCCCAGTGCCAGGATCAAGGATGTCTCAAAGACAGTGCAGGATGTTCTCAAAGGGGAGAGGGACCAGCAGGAGGTTATTGCACACATTGGAACTAATGACATACGAAGAGAATAAGGTGAGATTCTGAAGGGAAAACATAGAACGTTAAGCAGGAATTTAAAAAGGAGGTCCTCCAGGAGAGTAATATCTGGACTACTACCAGTCCTACGAGCTAGTGAGAGTAGGAATAGGAGGATAGAGCAGACGAATGGTCTATGAGAGAAGGGTTCACATTTTTGGATCATTGGAATCTCTTCGGGGGTAGATGTGAGCTGGATGGATTGCACCTGAATTGGAAGGGGACTAATATATTGGCAGGGGAGTTTGCTGGAGCTGCTCGGGAGGATATAAACTAGTAAGGTTGGGGGGGGGGGGGCTAGGAGCGGGGAAGTGGGAGAGTGGGACCCAGGGAAATAGTGAGCAAAGAGATCAATCTGAGACTGGCACAGCTGAGAAAAGAAATGAGTCAAACAGTCAGGGCAGGCAGAGACAAAGCAGAGAAAAAGGTAGGATTGATGAATTAAATTGCATTTACATCAATGTAAGAGGCCTAACAGGGAAGGCAGATGAATTTTGGGCATGGTTAGGACTGGGAAATCATAGCAATTACAGAAACATGGCTCAGGGATGGACAGGACTGGCAGCTTAATGTTTCAGCTTACAATGTTATAGGAAGGATAGAAAGGGTGGCAAAAGAGAATAGGCCGTGCCATTTTTGGTAAGGGATAGCGTTACACCTGTACTCAGGAAGGATATTCCTGGAAATATATCCAGGGAAGTTATTCGCGTGAAACTGAGAAATAAGAAAGGGATGATCACCTCATTGGGATTGTATTATTGACATTGTAATAGTCAGCGGGATGTTGAGCATAAAGGCAGTAGGAGTATACTTAAGAGGGAAATCAGGAGGGCAAAAAGGGGACATGAGATGGCTTTGGCAAATAGGGTTAGGGAGAATCCAAAGAGTTTTTACAAATACATTAAGGACAAAAGGGTAACTACGGAGAGAATAGGACCCTTCAAAGATCAGCAAGGTAACCTTTTTGTGGAGCTGCAGGAGATGAGGGAGATACTAAACAAGTATTTTGCATCAGTGTTTACTGTGGGGAAGGACGTGGAAGATATAGAATGTAGGGAAATAGGTGGTGACATCTTGAAAAATGTTCATATTACAGAGGAGGAGGTGCAGGATGTCGTGAGACGCATAAAGGTGGAGATATCCCCAGTTCCTGATCAGGTGTATCCTGAACTCTGTGGAAAGCTAGGGAGGTTATTGCTGGGCCCCTTGCTGAAATATTTGTATCATCAATAGTCACAGGTGAGGTGCTAGAAGACTGGAGTTTGGCTAACGTGGTGCCACTGTTTAAGAAAGGGGGGTAAGGAAAAGCCAGGCAACTTTCGAACGGTAAGCCTGACATCGGTGGTGGGCAAGTTGTTGGAGGGAATCCTGCGGGACAAGATTTACACGTGTTTGGAAAGGCAAGGACTGATTAGGGATAGTCAACATGGCTTTGTGCATGGGAAATCATGTCTCATGAACTTGATTGGGTTTTGTGAAGAAGTAATCCGAAAGAGGATTGATGAGGGCAGAGTGGTGGACATCGTCTATATGGACTTCAGTAAGGTGTTCTTCAAGGTTTCCCATGGGAGACTGGTTAGCAAGGTTAGATCTCATGAAATGCAGGGAGAACTGGCCATTTGGATGCAGAACTGGTTCAAAGGTGGAAGGCAGAGGGTGGTGATGTGGGGTTGCTTTTCAGACGGGAGGCCTGTGACCAGTGGTATGCCAGGTAAAAACAAGGGCTGCAGATGCTGGAAACCAGATTCTAGATTAGAGTGGTGCTGGAAAAGCACAGCAGTTCAGGCAGCATCTGAGGAGCAGGAAAATCAATGCTTCAGGCAAAAGCCTTTCATCAGGAATAGAGACAGAGTGCCTGCATTCCTGATGAAGGGCTTTTGGCAAAATGTCGATTTTCCTGCTCCTCGGATGCTGCCTGAACTGCTGTGCTTTTCCAGCACCACTCTAATCTAGAACCAGTGGTATGCCACAAGGATCAATGCTGGGTCCACTACCTTTTGTCATTTAAATAAATGGTTTGGATTTGAACATAGGAGGTACAGTTAGTAAGTTTGCACATGACACCAAAATTGAAGGTGTAGTGGGCAGTGAAGAAGGTTACCTCAGATTACACCAGGATCTGTGGGCTGCCACTCCACAATGGGCTGTGGAGCGGCAGATGGAGTATAATTTAGATAGATATGAGGTGCTGCATTTTGGAAAAGCAAATCAGAACGGGATTTATGCACTTAATGGTAAGATCCTAGGGAGTGTTGCTGAACAAAGAGACCTTGGAGTGCAGGAGTTCATATTTCCTTGAAAGTAGAATCGCACGTAGACAGGATAGTGAAGAAGCCGTTTGGTATGCTTTCCTTTATTGGTCTCAGAGTATTGAGTATTGGAGTTGGGAGGTCATGTTGCAGTTTTACAGGACCTGGGTTCGGCCACTTTTGAAATATTGCATACAATTCTGCCCTCCTTCCTATCGGAAGGATGTTGTGATACCTGAAAGGGTTCGGAAAAGATTTACAAGGATGTCACCAGGATTGGAGGATTTGAACTATAGGGAGAGGCTGAATAGACTGGGGATGTTTTCCCTTGAGTGTCGGAGGCTGAGGGGTGACCTTATAGAGTTTTATAAAATCATGAGGGGCGTGGATAGGATAAATAGAAAAAGTCTTTTCCCTGGGGTGGGGGAGTCCAGAACTAGAGGGCATAGATCTTGGATGAGGGGGGCAGGGGGGAAGTTATAAAAGGGACCTAAGTAGCAACTTTTTCATGCAGAGGGTGGTAGGTGTATGGAATGATTCCTGAAGAAGGGCTTATGCCCGAAACGTCGATTCTCCTGTTCCCTGGATGCTGCCTGACCTGCTGCGCTTTTCCAGCAACACATTTTCAGCTCCTATGGAATGAGCTGCCAGAGGAAGTGGTGGAGGCTGGTACAATTGCAACATTTTAAATGTATATTGATAGGTATATGAATAGGAATGGTTTAGAGGGATATCGGCCAAGTGCTGGCAAATGGGACTCGATTAGGTGCAGATATCTGGTTGTCATGGGCGAGTTGAACTGAAGGGTCTGTTTCCGTGCTGTACATCTCTATGACTCTAAGTGATGCCTTACCAACCAAGTTGTATTCAGCTCTGTGGGACCTGATTGGCCAGGATCTGCTAAGAAATGTAGAATAGTATGGTTTTGGCACGTAGCATGTGCAAATCTATGATAAAGGTATCATCACCCTCAACTTCCCAAGCGTAAGGGGGAGAGAGAGCTAATTAAAAGTTGGCAACCAATTTCACTGCCGAATGCAGATTATAAAATCTTGTCCAACTGGGTCAGTTCTGCTCTGGAATCTGTGATCTACCCTGATCAAACCTGTGCAGTACAGGGCAGGACAGTCTCAGAGCCGCCCGTTCCTTGGGGATCCAATGGCTTACATGCAGGACAAGGAGTGGACGCCTGCCTCATTAACCTGGACTAGGAGAAGGACGTTTACAGGATATTGCAACCTACATGTGGGATGTGCTCTCCAAAATGAGCTTTGGGGACAAAATCTGCAATTGGATCACAACTGCTCTACACCAATATTGTTAGTGCAGTCTTAATCAGTGGGTGGGAATTAGAAAGGTTCCTGGTCAAGATCTGAAGTCAAGCAGGCTGCTGACTCTCTCTTGCCATGTTTGTCTGTGGTATGAAGCCTTTTGCTGAGTCTATCAGGAAGAATGCAATCCTGAGAGGGGTGAGTATTCCAGACAGTGGTGTCCTGCAGGTTAAAGCCTCACTGTATGTGACTAACGCCGCCATTTCTGTTTGGATCCACTGTCTGTGCACAGACCATGAGTATCTGAGACCAATTTGAATTGGCCTCGGGAGACAAGGTAAATTGAGGGAAGTGTGCCATATTCTTTGGGAACTGGGCCGATTGATCCTTCATCCCCTTCACTGTCAGGACATACTGCCTGAAGGTGCTTGGAAGATAGTTTGCATGGGCCTGGGCGTGTGAAAAGTCCTGGGAGGAGTGCATTGCCAAGGTGAAGCAGAAACTGGGCTTTTAGGAGTATTGCTCCCTCTCCATGGTGGGTAAAAACCAGGTCATCAGATGTGAGGCTCTCTCTTTATTGTAGTATGTGGTGCCTGTTTGACCCATTCCCTGCGCCATTGCAGTCACCCGGGCCACCTTCCACTTCATCTGCAGGTCCAAGGTGGACTGTTGCCGCAGGGACACCACATACAAAGCTCTGGACAATGGGGGAAGAATGTACTCAATGCCATCCTCATTCTGATGACCACCTTTTTGTGTTGCTGCACCACCTGTATGTAGACCCTTGGTATGCAAATACCAAGTGTCACTATGTACTGGGGTCCTACCTATCCCCGATGTTGTGAAGCATTGGACTGACCTCATTGCCGCAGAACGCTGCAAGTAGTTGGACTCTTCCATATCACCAAACCTTCCTGGAGAAATTTGCAAAGAGAAACACCTTTGGCCACAATTCCATCAGGAAGTGGTTAGTATGTAGTCATCTAGACCTTGAGGGAAAAGGAGAGGATGGGTCATGTTGGGTTGTTCCTTGAGCAGACTGTCAAAGTCATTTGTCAGAATGCCTCATCATCAAAACTTTCCAACAAGAACCAAGACGACTGGCTGGTGGAAAGAACGGGATTACCTTGAGATCCTTCATGTAAGCTTGGACTCTCTGCACCACTGCACACTGCCCTCGAAGTAACTGTGGGAGGTTGGAGACTGGAATGTGCCATTGCAAAGGAAGTCTGGACAGAGATGCAGTGATTCTTGTTGAGGTTTGCCCTGAGCGACTGTGTGGCGCAAGACTCTGCGCTCTCTGGTCTGTTCCTCAGGATGCACACCCAGAAAAACATCAATAGCACCTGGAGGACCATCAACTTGGTGAAATATGCTCTTTGATCTGTCAGAAACTTATTGGTTTCCAGAGCAAGGACTTGACCCTGACTGAGTGATGCACATTGGTATATCCCAAGGTCCAGGACTAAGTGCTGAGGGAGCTGTCACCAAGTCAGAGTGGAGAAAGACCACCGTCTAGGTCTTTCTGCCACAGTTAAATGGGGGTCAGTTTAGTTATTGGGCCCACCTGGTGGCACAAATGTATGTAAATATAGTCTTATACCAGAAAGAAATGCCTTGAGTTTGTTTGTTCTCTATATGTAAAGATTGTACAGAATTGAACTGCTTTAGTGACTATATATGTATATAAAGACTTTTAATGAGTAAAGTATATTCTTGAAGTAAAGAAGAAGGTACATTGATTTTCGTATATTCAAGTTGCTACTCCCAATGGACTTTGGAGATCTGCACAGCAGAAAAGCAATTTGGAGAAATTAAGTCATTCTACTTTGAAATATGAAAAAAAGAACCCCAAAATGTAAACACGATGTTGCAAATAAAAGCCAGTCCTCAGCACAAACACAGGTTAAATTCAGTGGCTCAGTATGAATCATTTGACTGCTATCATGGAATAATGATGTAGGGAAATGCCACTACCCAGCATTGTCTGAGGCAGTTAAGAGATTGATAACTGAATACAGTCGTTTTGGAGTCTGGCCATTGTTGATCTTCTGTGTTCCCATTGAGGAACGAAATGCATAATTCATCTCTAGCCTGGCATTTTTGCCATTTCCAAACAGCAGGTAAGATGTTTACAGTGATTGTGAACTGATCATAATATCTAGACTGTCCTTTTCCCTGGAAAAGGTCCCTTTGTTGAATGTATGGTGTCCCAAGAGAATAGTTTCACAATGTTTCTCAGACACCCTTTTGAATATTAAATACAGTTCTCTAGCTCTAGCTTCTATCAGCACCAATCATTCAGCAGCTAAAGTACATTTAATTAAGTTTATTTTCCTGGCTTCCCAGGCCAACAGGTCACCGTAATTCTTGCCCACCAACAATGTTAAAAGACTATTTTATTTAAGAAAATAGACTATTTAATTGGAGGCAGATCAGAGAAGGTTCACTGGGATTATCCTCGGTATGGAGGTACTGTCTGATGAGGAAAATGTTAAACAGGTTGGGAATCTACTCATTGGAATTTAGAAGAATGAGAAGTGATTTCATTGAAACATGTTGTATTCTTAAGGGACTTGACAGGGTAAATACTGACAGGAAGGTTTCCCTCATGGAAAAGTCTTGGATCAGAAGGCATAGTTACAGATTTAAGGAGCATCAATTTAAGACTGAGATAAGGAGGAATTTCTTCTCTCTGAGGGTTGTGAGTCTTTGAATCTTCTTGCCACAGAGAGTTGTGAGGAAAGTCTTTGTGCATATTTAAGGCTGAGATGGATAGATTCTTTATCACTAGGGGAATTGAGAGTTATGGGGAAAGGGCAGGAAATAGACAAGAGGAGTGCAGATAAGCTATGATCTTATTGACTGGTGGAACAGGGTGGAGGCCTGAATGCTATACTCCTGTTTGATTTCTTGTTGTCTATGGTTTCTCACAGCCCAATAACTATCTGGATGATTGCCATGTGCAGCATCATTAGAAAGGACTGGCTTCATATTTTGGGGGCACCAAAGCTAGAAAATGGACTGCATTATTCTGAATTTAATTAAATTTGTTTGCACTTGAGGGTTCCTCAACAGTAGTAAGTTTTATCATAGTCTTCAGTTCCAATATGTCATCACTAGCTTTAGATCTATTGAACGCACGTTATTTTCATTTTATTCTTTTATCAATTTTTGTTTGGAACTGTGAACTCGGAACTGAGAGCTAAAGATGACTTCTGGTGTCTGGGTAAAAGCTTGTTAAAACAAACCAAACAAGCTTTTGTTTATTCCTGAAGTCACGCATTGACGTAAATTATAGGTGGTTCCTAGTCAAGGTTCTGGAGATGCTTCATCACCAGGGAAGACCATTATGTTTAAACAAATAGCAGAAGTTGGCTATTAATGAGATCAGTACTTGAGAATTGGTTCTCAAGTCTGTAAAAAAAACCTCATGATCAAGCAGATGGCAGATTTGAATGAAACCTGGGACCTCGTGGAGGGGACAATTAGTGTATCAGGGAGTGGTTAGAGTTTGAACAAACTTTGGACAGTGTTTTCTGTGAAAACAAATCTGGCTGTTGAATTTTAGAAGCTCAGTGCCTAGTGATATTGCTGCCTTTATCTAAGTGAACGGAAAAGGTGGCCCTGATCAACATTTTCAGAAATTCAATGCAAGGAACCATTATCTCTGCCTGTGGAGCAATGCATCATGAAAGGCATTCAAGTAATCTGAGTAATATTGTTATTTTCTTTTATTTATCCCTTAACTGAGTCTGTTTTTTTGTGTGAACAGGGCTAAAAATGAGACCAACTATATTAGTTTGTTGTTTAATGACACTAAAAGTCATCTTTAGCTCTCAGTTCCTAGTTCACAGCTCCAAACCAAAATTGATAAAAGAATAAAATGAAAATAACATGCGTTCAATAGATCTAAAGCTAGTGATGACATATTAGAACAGAAGACTATGACAAATTTATTATATTGATAATAAATTGGTAAATCTTTTGTTTAAAGTACAAACTGGTGTTTGGAATTCTTTAATTGCCAAGTCTGGGATTGTTTAGTCAAAATGTACGATTAAGAACCAGTCGGGTCAATTTTGAGGGTTTTTGATGGTTTTAATTTTACTGTGTTGCAAGCACAGAGGTAGAAAAGCAGATTTAGCTTGGTTATCCATCTCTATGTCGTAATATTGTCAAGCTTAACTGGTCTGTTTCTTTACTGGATGCAAAATCATCTTGCAAATCTGGCCTGATTTATTAGATAGTTAACACTTTCTAAGTTAAGCTGTTGATCTAAAGTAACTTGTGATTTATTCTGCTTATTCTGCCGACTTAAAGGCCTGACTTGCGAGTTCATAGAACCATAGAACATCTTCTTTCTAGAATACCAATAGAACATTGCTGTGTCTGCTTTAAGCGTTGTATAACTGAAATTCATCTTGCTGAAAAAACTGAAAAATACCAAGTAGTGCATCATTCAATCCATAAACACACCAGTCTAATTTCTACAGTTTCCTTTCTACACATCTCCTGTTTCTTTATATGCCTTAAAAATATTTTCTCTTGAAACTTTTCACCCTCAGGAATGCAGTTTTTGATGTTGGCTAATTTACATTCTCCAGGTGCAAGTTGCTAGAAGACCCAGGGTGATCTTCAAGATCATTTTCCCTGCTGTAGGGGAAATCCATTCAAACATCCAGCACTTATGGCAGTTTGCAGTGGAAGTCCTATGCATTAATTGGGATACTGAGAAATGGCATTTGTGACTGAGCCTGAGTGATGATTTAATCTATCTTGATCACTAAGCTTCTCTTCAAAACTCTAAACCATTAGTCTAACTTTAACCTTCTACCTTCCATCATGGAACACTTTTTCTGTGCATATCCATCTCTGATAAGACTGATACCTTGGTTTGTACATTAGATTCAGCTATCAACTATTTTTGTTTTTCATCTCTTAACAATTTTACCTTTTCTAATTTCTTTGAAGTCACAAAAGCATCTTGATCACAGCAGCTCCACTCCTAGTGATATATTCAGTCTGATATATGTTCGATGTTCTTGTCAAACTACAATCTCTACTTACCTTGCTCTGGGCAATTACTACAAGATCTTCTCTGCCTATACAAAAATTCATTTTGCAAATTCCTGACTGTTTCCTTGGGTCCTCTTCGCTTACAGTCCATTTTCAGAACTTGCACTTTTTGTATTATGTTTCATGGTCATCTATGTCTTCATTTTATTTTGCTGATCTGTGGATCTCAACCCTTATTTCTCATTTTGAATATTTAGCCAATGTTTACATTTACTGGTGGCTTTGTCTGCTTTCCTTACAATGGGAACTTTTTTCCATTCATTGGTCTCTCTATCACACATATTATTTTGACGGCTACTTTCAGTGTTGTCCCCTGGGACAAATAGATTTGTAATGTATTCCTCTATCACTTTATACATCTTCAGTCAGCTCTTATTTGCCATAGGCCCGTCCTCAGAATTTGCCACTATACATATATGTGATGTGCAAGGACCTCATAAGTGTGTAATCAGTGCCAATTGACCTTGAGGAGTGCACTCCAACATTTTGATTGCCATGTTGTAAAATTACTGTTTCCACCACTACCAATGACTTTCCATTGTTTCTCTCCTTCTCTTTTGTAATATACCATATCCCATAGATTAAACTGTATTTCTGATGGCCATACATAATGCTATAGTCTCGCTGAATTGCCTCAAATCTCAAACTTGATGATGTCTTTCTCCCTGCATGCATGGCACTCAAGTACTCAAATCATTATTACCAAAGGAATTTTTGGATTTCTCCCATTTCTCTGGTATGGACTGTAGCCTCAGCCATTGACAGCAAGTTCTTTCCGTGGATGGCCCATGCCAAATATTAATTTAGAACTTGGTTGGTCTGCTAATCTTTTTATGAAGCATGTCATCTATCACTGCTTGATTTCTTTCACAAATTATTATTAAAAAGTGACTTTTCAGTGCCATGTTTGTTAGAACAATGTTCATATTTCCATACGTGTTCTTAAATTCATCATGTGCAAATAATACCTCACTCCATTGTCACACAGGAATTTAGTTGGTACACGAAGGCAGGTTCCTATTCTTTTCTCCATTATCTTGTTCAATATTACTATCTTTGCATAGATTACTGTCAACTGTCTAAATGTGATTTCATTTGAGTCTTTTTCTATATGACTGCGGACCAAGCTGCCTCTTTCATTTGACATTCTATCTATTCTGATAAAATGGTTTACCTCAGCTATTTCACTGGGAATTCAGTGACTTCAACATATTGTCATCCCAAACATGGAAATTCAAATCATGGTCCTTATTATTTAAAATAATCTAGGCAACATTTTAAACAATTCACTCGTGGGCTAGCATCCAGTATCCAAAGCTGTACACTTTAATGAGTTCTTGACCAAAGTATTCATTTGTGGGCTGAAGTTCTTCATTACTCATCCAATTCCTTCGACCTGATCAACATTACTATCTTCTCCTTCCAAACATTTTGTAGTTAAAAAAATCAATTTAGGATAATTCATTGCAGCATGGTATTTGAAAATCACATTTCAAACATCTGTAGACCATTCCCATGTATTCCTGGTGTTCATTCCTATGTCATCATTCCTTTGTTCTTGTCATCTAATTAATTGACAAATAGGTTTCTACACTTACTCTTTTTAGTTATGATTTCTCTTTCATATAAACATTTAGTCTCAATCTGGACAGTCTTGAGCAATTAAGAGTGAGCAATTAGGGATGGATAATAAATGCTGGCCAAGTGAGTAATGAGTACATCCAATGAATGAATAAAAATAAACATTATTCAATTCAGGCATCAGGTACGAGCTCAAATTGCAACAATAAAGTAAAGCGATGTCTTTGAAGCTTTTGAGGACTAAACCACAAGAACAGAACATGCTTCCATCATATTAATGTTAGCCAAAGTCTCAGAATGAATATTGCAAGCTAAATAGCAGAGAGGTCTATTATACTGCTATATCCAATGTTGATTGATTAAATTATTGTTTAATCATTGGTGCCTGGACTAGGGTATTATGAATAAAAAAGATGGAGGGAATGCCTGCTAGCCAATCAGTTGCTTTTGATTGCTTAATTTTATATCAAGTACTATTGGTGGGTTTGGTAGGAACCTAATAATGTAAATATTTAAATTTGCTTCTCCCCATCATCATGAAAAGAAATCTGCACTTTCTATATTATTTTGTAAGACTGATTATCTGTTCTATAGAACTATCATTTTGCCTGTCAATAAAATAAAACTAAACACGTTTTGTCTGGCTAGGGTGGAGGGTGGGCAATTCAGAGATCCTTCTCATGGATGTGGAATAAAGAGTTATTTATACATTTGCTCAAAGAATAGCTCCTTAGCATAACTGAAAGCGCAAAGCCATAATGATGTCAGATCACATGGAACTACAGCTTGAGTCCGTGGGTTCCAGTAGATGGCCCCACCTCTTGTAAATTGTTATGTTTAATGAAAGTTGTTCATGTTCACTCATAAGAGTTTGTACTACAATCAGCTTAATCCTATATCTGGTCAAGGTGGTGTCCACAGTGTTATGATTCCAGCTAATGATAACACTAGAGAAATCAGACCCCAGAGTGAAACCTGGTTAGAAAAATCTTATGTTTAATTTTTCTTTTGTTTCACATGGAGGTTAGTAACATGAATATATTTACAAGGGCCTGCCCAATGTACTTTGAACAAAAATTTATTGCACAGAATAACAACAAATAAGAACTTTTTATCCTGCCAGTACTGTTACAGACACTCAAATCTCAGCGAAGAAACACTCCAATCCCCACATTCAGCTGGCATATGTTGTAATCAATTTTTTTGGTAATTTTTTGCATATTCACTAAATTTGTTCAGTTTCTATTTATTTTTCATCTATTTATTTTTTTCAGTTAATGTTTTCCCTGATATCCTGAAAATAGTCTGCTAATTCGGCACACTATTGTTTAACATCGATTGATTCAACTCAACTGAAATAGACTTGTAGGATGTTTTCTTCTCTGAAACTCCCATAACCTTACGCTTCTGGAGCTAAGTACCTCAGGATTTCTTCCCAATCCAGGATGTCAACAACAGCACCTATGCTGTTATAGGCCTCTTCCTTCTGTACAAAAATGCCTCTGACTCCTCTCTCTGGTAATTTAACTAGAATCACATGGCCTTTTTGTAAATAATGTTTTGAACTCAACAAGTCAGATTTTCATTTAATATCTAAAATTCATTTCCCCTCACTTTAGACTCCAAGTTATCTTTGGGTTGGTGACGTCATTTCCTGAGGTGATGTCAACAAACACATCGAGTTAGACCCCCAACTGCCACGCCCTGAGAAAAAGAACAGTAAATGACATCACCAGAGGAAATGACATCACCAACCCAAAGAAACCCAAACATAGAAATAGAAAGCAGAAATCATCAGCAGTGCTTCACCCGGAGGCCTACTGAAGATGTTACCTAATACTGTGATGAAACATCTGGAAATGAACCTTCCAGCTCAGTGAGCAAACCTACTCCAGAAGCTCAACCTGAGCTGCAAATCTTCTCAAAACTCGCTATTACTTTTTTCCTTCTTAGCAACATGTAGAAAATGGATCTTGCCTCCCTCTTTCTGTAGCTTTCTCCACATCTGGATTGCCTTTGGGAAAGACGTATGTTCTTGCAGTCAAGGTGTTGTGTGACCAATGGGCATGTAACGGGTGCAGTCCCATAGGAGTGATATAGCTCAAAACCTTATCATTTAACTTAAGTTCATTTTGACCTTTTTAATAAAGTCAGAGTCTTAACAGCATGGAAAGAGACCCTTTGACCAATTATCATCGACCTGGTCATCAAACATCCATCTGTTGTAATTCCATTTTCCAGCACTTGTTCTACAGTCATATATTGTGGCACACTATTATTTAACATCGATTGATTCATCGATAGTGTTCATCAAATAATTCTTAAATAATATGAAAGTAGCTGCCTCTTCTACTCTTTTAGGCAGCATGTTTCAGATACCTATCACTCTCTGGGTGAAACATAAACTTTCTTCAAATTCCCTCTCAACCTCTTGCTCCTAACTGTAAATCTCTGCCTCCTGGTTATCGTTACATCTACTAAAGGGAAATGTTTCCCACTATTTACTTTATGCCCTCAGAACCTTGTATACCTTAATCATATCTGCTGTCAGCCTTCTGTGCTCCAAGGAAAGCAACTCCAGCCTAGTTTCCCTACAAAGCTGAATCACTCCAGCCCAAGCAACATCCTGATGATCCTGTACTCTGCATTCTCTCTAAAAATCTCATAGTACTCCAAATGTGATCTAATTAACATTATGTACAGCTCCATCACAATCTACTTACTCTTGTATTCAATACCTTGACTAATGAAGGCAGGTATCTCACATACATTCTGAACCATCTTTATTGACCTGTCCTGCTGTCTTCAAGGATATATGGATAAGCATACAAGGTCCCTCTGATTCTCTACTTCCTAGGATCTACCATTCAATATGTACTCCCTTCTCTCGTTAGTTCCCCCCAAAATGTGTCACTTCATACTCTTCATGTTAAGTTCTATTTGCTACTGTTCAGCTTATCTGATCAGCCTACTCATATTGTCCTGTAGTCTAAGGCTTTCCTGCAGCTGTATAAAACTCAGGTGCAGCCCCACTTGGAGTATTGCATGCAGTTCTGGTCACTGCATTATAGGAAAGATGTGAAGGCTTTCGAAAGGGTTCAGAAGAGATTCAATGGGATGTTGCCTCGTATGGAGGGAAGGTCTTACAGGGAAAGGTTGAGGGACTTGAGGCTGTTTTCATTGGAGAGAAGGTTGAGAGTTGACTTAATTAAGACATATAAGATAATCAGAGGGTTAGATAAATTGAGGGGTGACAGATATTGGACAGATGTCAGAGTAGTTTCTTTACTCAGAGTAGTAGGGGTGTGGAACACACTGCCTGTGCAGTAGTACACTCAACAACTTTAAGGGCATTCAAACGGTCATTGGATAGGCATATAGACGAGAATGGAACAGCGTAGGTTAGATGGGCTTCAGATTGGTTCCACAGGTCGTCGCAACATCGAGGGCTGAAGGGCATGTACTGTGCTGTAATGTTCTATGTTCAATGTTCTGGGCATTTATACCACCTATTTTCATGTCATCTACAAACTTACTGATCAAACCTTCTACATTCTAGATCATAAGGTGAAAAATGTGTTGCTGGAAAAGCGCAGCAGGTCAGGCAGCATCCAAGGAGCAGGAGAATCGACGTTTCGGGCATAAGCCCTTCTTCAAGAATGAGGAAGGTGTGCCAAGCAGGCTAAGATAAAAGGTAGGGAGGAGGGACTTGGGGGAGGGTCGTTGGGAATGCGATAGGTAGAAGGAGGTTAAGGTGAGGGTGATAGGCCGGAGAGGGGGTGAGGGCGGAGAGAAGGGAAGAAGATTGCAGGTCAAGAAGGCAGTGCTGAGTCCGAGGGTTGGGACTGAGATAAGGTGGGGGGAGGGGAAATGAGGAAGCTGGAGAAATCTGCATTCATCCCTTGTGGTTGGAGGGTTCCTAGGTGGAAGATGAGGTGCTCTTCCTCCAGGTGTCATGTTGCCATGGTCTGGCGATGGAGGAGGCCAAGGACCTGCATATCCTTGGCGGAGTGGGAGGGGGAGTTAAAGTGTTCAGCCACGGGGCGGTTGGGTTGGTTGGTGCGGGTATCCCAGAGGTGTTCTCTGAAACGTTCCGCAAGTAGGCGGCCTGTCTCCCCAATGTAGAGGAGGCCACATCGGGTGCAGCGGATGCAGTAAATGATGTGTGTGAAGGTGCAGGTGAATTTGTGACGGATATGGAAGGATCCATTGGGGCCTTGGAGGGAAGTGAGGGGGGAGGTGTGGGTGCAAGTTTTGCATTTTTTGTGGTTGCAGGGGAAGGTGCCGGGAGTGGAGGTTGGGTTGGTGGGGGGGTATGGACCTGACGAGAGAGTTGCAGAAGGAGTGGTCTTTCTGGAATGCTGATAGGGGAGGAGAAATATATCCTTGGTGGTGGGGTCTGTTTGGAGGTGGCAGAAATGACGAAGGATGATATGATGTATCTGGAGGTTGGTGGGGTGGTAGGTGAGGACCAGTGAGGTTCTGTCCTGGTGGCGATTGGAGGGGCGGGGTTCAAGGGCGGAGGAGCGGGAAGTGAAGATGCGGTGGAGAGCATCGTCGACCATGTCTGAGGGGAAATTTGAAGAAGGAGGCCATCTGGGTTGTTCGGTATTGGAATTGGTCCTCCTGGGAGCAGATGCGGCAGAGGCGAAGGAATTGGGAATATGGGATGGCGTTTTTACAGGGGACAGGGTGGAAGGAGGTGTAATCTAGGTAGCTGTGGGAGTTGGTCGGTTTATAGTAAATGTCCGTGTTGAGTCAGTCGCCCGAGATAGAAATGGAGAGGTTTAGAAAGGGGAGGGTGGAGTCTGAGACGGCCCAGGTAAATTTGAGGTCGGGATGGAAGGTGTTAGTAAAGTGGATGAACTGTTCAACTTCTTCGTGGGAGCACGAGGTTGCGCCGATACAGTCATCGATGTAGCGGAGGAATAGGTTGGGGCTGGTGCCAGTGTAGCTGTGGAAGATGGACTGTTCCACATATCCGACGAAGCCGCAGGCATAGCTGGGGCCCATGCGGGTGCCCGTGGCTACTCCTTTGGTTTGGAGGAAGTGGGAGGATTGGAAAGAGAAGTTGTTCAGAGTGAGGACCAGTTCAGTCAGTCGAAGGAGGGTGTCAGTGGAAGGGTTCTGGTTGGGTCAGCGGGAAAGGAAGCAGCGGCGGGCTCTGCAGGACCAGTGCCCCACTGAACTCATCTCTGCATACCTCGACACAGTCCTGTCCCCCTTAGTCCAAGAACTCCCCACCTACGTTCGGGACACCACCCATGCTCTCCACCTCCCCCATGATTTTTGCTTCCCCAATGCCTTATCTTCACCATAGACATCCAGTCCCTATGCACCTCCATCCCCCATCACGAAGGCCTCAAAGCCCTCCGTTTCTTCCTCAGTCCCAACCCTCGGACTCAGCACCGCCTTCTTGACCTGCAATCTTCTTCCCGACCTCTCCGCCCCCAACCCCTCTCCGGCCTATCACTCTCACCTTAACCTCCTTCCACCTATTGCATTCCCAACGCCCCTCCCCCAAGTCCCTCCTCCCTACCTTTTATCTTCGCCTGCTTGGCACACCTTCCTCATTCCTGAAGAAGGGCTTATGCCCGAAACATCGATTCTCCTGCTCCTTGGATGCTGCCTGACCTGCTGCGCTTTTCCAGCAACACATTTTTCAGCTCTGATCTCCAGCATCTGTAGTCCTTACTTTCTCCTAGATCATAAGGTGCACAACAAATGCCAAGGAACCCAGCACCTACTGGACACATGCTTCAAGTCATAAAGACAAGTTGCTGGTGTTGGACTGGGTGGACAAACTTAAAATGCACATAACACCAGGTTATAGTCCAACAGGTTGATGTGGAAGTACAAGCTTCCCGAGCACTACTCCTTCATCAGGTCGGTGTTGGAATATAAGCTGGTGTCCTGTGACTTTTTTTAATAGATATTTTTATTGAAAATTTAACATATTTTTACAAGTTTACAAATAAAAAAACCCAATTATAAACATTAATATACCATTAAATCTTAAATAAATAATAACCAAAATCTATCAAACAAAAAAAAAGATACCGTGAGAAAAAAAGCCAAAACTCAACTAACTACTAATCTAACCTACAACTAACCAGAGTGTATAATTAAGTCTCTTACATTATTCAGGGAAAAAAAAACGACGGGTAACACAGAAATTGAGTAGTGAGATACATGCTCGGAATGTATTAACATCAAATCATAACAAAACCCGTATTCGTGCGAGATTCTTCTCCCAAGGGGCCCCGGACCAGCCAAGTTCTTTTTCTCAATTAAATAAAAGCCCTTGTTAGGATGGCCGAAACATCTGTATTTGTGTAATTCAAGAAGGGCTGCCATATTTTATGGAATAATTCGGTCTTTCGGTGCACCATATTTGTAAGGAAGTCAAGGGGAATACATTCCATGATTATTCTGTGCCAGTCCGAAAGTCCAGGGGCGCCCTCAGCCACCCAGTTTAACAAAATATGTTTCCTTGCTTAGAAAGAGAGAATGGAAAATAATCTCTTCTCATGCACTTTCCAGGGAGGGTAAGTTCGAAAAGCCCAAAAGGAGAGATACTGGATCCACTCTAATTTCCGTTCCTAAGATTTCTGTCAGAGCACTTGCCACTTTAGTCCAATATCTATGGATCTTATGACAGGTCCATAAGCAATGTACAAGAGTGCCCACCTTTATTTTACATTTGGGACACATTGGAGATGCTCCTGCCTTAAATTTTGCCAATTGGTCCGGTGCTATATGGGCCCTATGAAGTATCTTCAACTAAATGGCCTGAGTTCTGTTGCAGATGGAGATTTTTCTGGCATTTTCACAAATGTCATTCCACATTTCTATAGAGATTTCCAGTCCCAAATCCTGATCCCATGTCTTAAGCAGATTGTCCATATCTCCCGATACTTCATCACGTAATAAATGATAAAGAGTGCTGACCGAAGATACCCCCATTGGCCATAACACTCTACGTTCTCTATCTGATTTACAAAAACTACCTAATAGCATAGTCTTCTTCTGTATGTAATCTCGAATTTGGAAGTATCGAAAGAGATCACCATTAGGTAATCCAAATTTCTGATGCAGCTGTTCAAAAGACATCAGGACCTCTTCTATAAACAGATCCCCTAAACAGGAGATACCCCTGGATCTCCAGAGTTTAAAAGTGGCATCTGTAAGCCCCGGTTGAAACCCCCATGCTCCCACTATCGGAATATAGGGGGATGTTTTATGTGAGTTGCCCTCATTTTGCCGCATCTTATTCCAAGCTTTAATTGTATTTAGTATTATAGGGTTTTTACATTGATCCGTGATGATTTTCCTCTTATCTGAAAGCAAGAGGTTAATAAGTGGGCATTTTACTTGAGAAGCCTCGATGTCCAGCCAGATTGATTGCGGGTCAGACAAGACCCAATCGGCTATGTAGCTTAATAGGGAACTTAACTGATAGTTCCTAAAATCTGGAAAATCCAGTCCTCCCCTTGCCTGTGGAAGCTGTAGCTTCTTCAGCTTAATGAGGGGCCGTCTATGATTCCAGATAAAGGAACCCAGCTTGCCATACAAGTTACGTAGTGCCAGCCTCGGCAGCATCACCAAAAGCATTCTCATAGGGTATAGGAGACGGGGCAGGACATTCATTTTAATTAGTGCTATTCTGCCTAACCAGGAAATTGGAAAGTCTCCCCATCGCTGGAGGTCCTGCCTGATCCTTTCCAGTAAATGCACAAAGTTAGCCTTGTATAACTGACCAAATACTGGGGTGATAAAAATGCCTAAATATAAGAAACCCTCCAGGGATCACCGAAAGGGATAGTGGGATCCGCCTAATAGGTGGGATATACTAGCACGGCCACCCATTGGCATAGCCTCCGATTTTGAAAAATTTGGGGCGGCACGGTGGCACAGTGGTTAGCACTGCTGCCTCACAGCGCCAGAGACCCGGGTTCAATTCCCGACTCAGGCGACTGACTGTGTGGAGTTTGCACATTCTCCCCGTGTCTGCGTGGGTTTGCTCTGGTTTCCTCCCACAGTCCAAAGATGTGCAGGTCAGGTGAATTGGCCATGCTAAATTGCCCATAGTGTTAGGTTAAATGTCGCGGTATGGGTGGGTTGTGCTTCGGCGGGTTGGTGTGGACTTGTTGGGCTGAAGGGCCTGTTTCCACACTGTAAGTAATCTAATCTAATTTTATAGCCTGAAAATGCACTAAATGTATTAATAACTTGGATTAAATGAGGCACAGACATCAAAGGATTACTGAGAAATAGAAGAACATCATCTGCATAAAGGGTAATTTTATCTTTACCTGTACCAATCCTCGGGGCCGTTATATTTGGGTCAACCCTATAGCTTCTGCTAGTGGCTCAATTATTAGTGTAAATAGCAATGGCGAAAGAGGACATCCCTGACAGCAGCCCCTATCCACACTGAAGCTATCCAAGCCTAATCCATTGGTAATGTCCTGTGATTTTTAACTTTGCCCAGTCATAATTTTGTCACATTGACATGGATTCCATTGGCATGTTTTGGTTTCATTAGACGCGTGGGTCACTTAGTACTTATTTATATGCCATGACAATTTGAAGTAACCAACTGTTTATTGGAATTATTGTGCACATCGTCATGTTCCTACCATCCCTGGGACACAATTCCACCCATTCCCAACACATTGGGAAACAGGATCTTCCCTCACACTGTACACGCACGCGCACCCATGCACGAGATCTGCCAGGCAACGGCAAACATGAGTGGTGGCGTGCATTTTCTTCACGACACTTTACGGCAATGCCATAGGTGGGATTGATGTGTGATACCGGCGTTGTGTGGAGGCAGCGAGCGGTTAGAGGTGATCGCAGCGATTGCTGGTGTAACCATCCCACGTCAACAGGCCAACCAGCGGCTTATATGGTGCCTCCGAGTGTCACCCAGCGACATCGCGAATCCGCAAGAGAGCCGGCCGCTTTTAATTAGGCAATAAAGCTATTAAAACAAAACCGATCGGAAAGCTTCGAAAATGGACTATGATTTCAAGATGAAGCTGACGACAGAGAGGGAACGAGTGGAGGACCTGTTTGAATACGAAGGCTGTAAAGTTGGAAGAGGCACTTATGGTCATGTATACAAAGCCAAACGGAAAGACGGGTAGGTAAAGGTTCCAAGAGCAAGTAGGCCACGCTGGTCACTCTTCTTACAGGTTATTGCTTGGGTTTTAATTGGCGAAGGAGCGAAGCTGGATGTTCTTTCTGCCAATAACTTTATCGTTCGCAACCTGCTGTAAAGTATGTTGCTTGGCTGGTACAGCTTGGCGAGTCTTTGCGGTTATATACGTGTTAAAGCAATTGAGTGAAACCAGCTTTATTGTATTTTTATATAGAAATATTTGTATCATTGTCTTTGTTTGGAATGGTGTCAAATAAACCATTCGGTCGTTAAACCTTTGAACTTATACGCATACTTCATAATTACTATTTTCACTCCAATGAACTTTTAAACTAATTTTGTCTGGATAAAACTGGAAATATTAATGGACCCACTTAAATATTAAATTTTTTTATTGATTGATTACTGTTGGATTGAGATCTTTGGATGGTTTACGACCTTTAAAATACTTCAGTCACAAAGTTATACATACTGCCATATTTCTAAGGGTTATTGATATTCACATAATATGTAATGAGTACCACAAAACTTTTCCAAATCTTAAGTAATGTGCATATTTGCTACATTCCCCCCAGCAGGATTTACAGTGACTTTTAGACTGATTACAAATGCTGACTGTAAAATTAATTCTGACCTTGGCATTTATCTGTTAAGTTTGTTTTAAATGAACCTGTTGTTTTTAAGAGTGGGAATAGAATTGATGTTGTAGAATGTGACTTTACACACATTTTGGTTTTTTGTAGTTTACTTTTTGGGGTGATTTGCATTTAAGTATTTAACCGGCCATTTCACTGTTTAACAAACACTTCTCAGGATCAGTGGCTGCTTTTTAGCTTTTGTTCCTCCTGTATATGATGACTTTCTCTATTTGCACAAATAATTGCACCCTCCTAGTTGATTGTCCCTATGATTGTTTTACAGTTGTGGAGGAGATTAAGGCAACGTTATAGTACGATAACATTGATTTGTAGATGTAGTCATTATCGTATCATCAGGGAAGGGAAGCTCAGCTGATTTTAGTCTTTCCATTTGGGATATTACTACACTGTTGCACCTGGTAGTGCAGCAGAGACATGCAAATGCAACACAATGAGGATTGACCTGGGACCTTCTCATCTCCACAGATGAGGGTAATACAGATGTACTTATCCTATTGAACGAGCTTCGGTATCTTTTTTAAAGTATGTTTTTTAAGAAAAATTCTCACTGAACCTGGAATAACCTTAGATCTTTTTGTAGTTACAGCTATTGTTATGATAAAATTGAATCGGTCAAATTGGTATGTTACACCTGCATTTTCCTCTTGCCTACTTTAATGTAAGTGGGAATCAACATTGTGGATTATTAACTTTTCGATAGTCATAATTGAAAAACAGCATATTTTTCTAAGGCATGAAACTTGTAAATGTAGATGTTCAGAGGGACTGGGTGTACTCAGACAAGTAATACAGAATGTTAGCACGCAGGAATAGCAAACGCTTAGGAAGGCAGATGGCGTGTTTACTTTTATTGCAAGGAGCTTGAGAAGAAAAATGAGAGTTTCATTCCACTTGTTTCAGTTAAACCACACCTGAAACACTGAGTGAATTTTATGTCTGTATTTAAGGAAGATTTATACATGTATTGGAGGCAGAATAGTAAAGGTTTATTAGATTGGTCCCTAGAAAGACAGATTGCCCTATGATGTGAGGCTGAGAAAGTTGGACCAACATTCTTTGGGGTTTAGGACAATGGGAGGTGATTGCTTTGAATTGTGGATTCTGGGTAACTCAAGATGGAGGATGGGAAAAAATTGTGACTGTAAGAGCTACTCCTTTTTTTTTAGATATTTTAGGTGTTAGAGGTGATTTCCTTTAATTCCAGAAGCAGCAATTACTGTTTTACAAGCTGTTTCATTGTTTTGGAACTTGAGGAAAAAAGATCAAAACACCGGCACTTTTAAAAAGAGGAAAACAGACAAAAGTGAGTGACTACATGATCAGTGAGGGAGAGAGAGCAAGAAATCTACTCTGCTAATGACACAGCAGTGAATCTGCACAGTTACTGCCTTTGCTGTTTGAGTTCATGTATCTCTGGACATAAGAGTGTGTCTAGGAAAAATGTACAAATAGTGAAATTCACAGCTGACCTTGGAGGAACCGGTGTGGGCAAGCTGACAACACAGGAACAGATAAGTGCATAGTTTTTAACCTGTAACCTTGCTGTAAGTCTACATTAGTGAGTAGAGTGGGTTCTTCATTATATGTTTTATTGAGATCTGTCTCTTGATTTAAATTTTAGAGATAGAAACCATAAGTACTAAGTTAGCCTGGAACACTGTCACTTAGAGCAAAAAGACGGTGCTGTTTTCTGGGTCTGTAGATGAGAAGGAGCAAAGGTGGCTTTTAATAGTGATATGCACTACATATTGGATATTGGAGTTTAGGGAGAGTTTCCATGTTACTGGTGCTTATGTCTACAGTAAGTGTGTTTGGTTGTGAATCCTATCACATTGCATGGATCAGTTGGAGCAGCAGTTGGAGATTTTCAAGAGCTAGGGAGTGTGATGGATGACAGTTATAGGAAGGGAGAAAAGCCATGGATACAGTCAGGTCATAGAGATGTACAGCATGGAAACAGACCCTTTGGTCCAACCCGTCCATGCCGAACAGATATCCCAACCAAATCTAATCCCACCTGCCAGCACCCGGCCCATATCCCTCCAAACCCTTCCTATTCATGTACCCATCCAAATGCCTCTTAAATGTTGCAATTGTACCAGCCTCCACCATATTCTCTGGCAGCTCATTCCATACACGTACCACCCTCTGCATGAAAAAGTTGCCCTTGAGGTCTCTTTTATATCTTTGCCCCCTCACCCTAAACCTATGCCCTCTAGTTCTGGACTCCCTGACCCCAAGGAAAGGTCTTTGTCTATTTATCCTATCCATGCCCCTCATAATTTTGTAAACCTCTATAAGGTCACCCCTCAGCCTCCGATGCTCCAGGGAAAACAGCCCCAGCCTGTTCAGCCTCTCCCTGCAGCTCAGATCCACCAACCCTGGCAACACCCTTGTAAATCTTTTCTGAACCCTTTCAAGTTTCACAACATCTTTCCGATAGGAAGGAGACTAGAATTGCATGCAATATTCCGACAGTGGCCTAACTAATGTATTGTACAGCCGCAACATGACCTCCCAACTCCTGTACTCAGTACTCTGACCGATAAAGGAAAGCATACCAAACACCTCCTTCACTATCTATCTACCTGCGACTCCACTTTCAAGGAGCTATGGACCTGCACTCCAAGGTCTCTTTGTTCAGCAACACTGCCGAGGACCTTACCATTAAGTGTGTAAGTCCTGCTAAGGTTTGCTTTCCCAAAATGCAGCATCTCGCGTTTATCTGAATTAAAGTCCATCTGCCACTTCTCAGCTCATTGGCCCATCTGGTCCAGATCCTGTTGTAATCTGAGGTAACCCTCTTCGCTGTCCACTACACCTCCAATCTTTGTGTCATCTGCAAACTTACTAACTGTACCTCTTATGCTCGCATCCAAATCATTTATGTAAATGACAAAAAGTAGAGGGCTCAGCACCGATCCTTGTGGCACTCCACTGGTCACAGGCCTCCAGTCTGAAAAACAACCCTCCACCACCACCCTCTGTCTTCTACCTTTGAGCCAGTTCTGTATCCAAATGGCTAGTTCTCCCTATATTCCAAGAGATCTAACCTTGCTAATCAGTCTCCCATGGGGAACCTTGTCGAACGCCTTACTGATCACATCTACTGCTCTGCCCTCATCAATCTTCTTTGTTACTTCTTCAAAAAACTCAATCAAGTTTGTGAGACATGATTTTCCATGCACAAAGTCATGTTGTCTATCCCGAATCAGACCTTGCCTTTCCAAATACATGTACATCCTGTCCCTCAGGATTCCCTCCAACAACTTGCCCACCACCGAGGTCAGGCTCACCCGGTCTATAGTTCCCTGGCTTGTCTTTACCGCTCTTTTTAAACAGTGGCACCACGTTTGCCGACCTTCAGTCTTCCAGCACCTCACCTGTGACTATCGATGATACAAATATCTCAGCAAGAGGCCCAGCAATCACTTCTTTAGCTTCCCACAGAGTTCTCAATGAAAGAACAGAAAATAGTATGCATTCTATTTTAACTTGAAGACCATGAACGTCTTTAAAAAGAATGTGCACCTATATACAATCTGAATTTAGAGCATTGTTATACACTGAAATAATTTAATCTTGGCAAACAATAGTTGGGTAACAAATAATTTTAGTATGTCCATCCAATTTCTTTACAATCCTATTTGCTTAATTTTCCTAAGCATTTGAAACAATTAATTTAATTTGCAGGATATCAAAGTTTTCAGCATACTGATCTTCAAATGAGCTAAACTATAATTTTCCTAGTCTTCTGACCATGTCCAAATGTTTAATTGTTGACTGCAATTGTTCTTGCTTACGGATAAGGTCATAAGGTAAGAACATATGTTATGTGTGATGGTTACAGATATGCATTCTGTTGCTTTAAAGTCTGTTTGTTTCTGGTGAAACAATTTTGCATGATTAGAAAGTTCTGAAATGGTGCTTGAACGCATAACTTGGGTATGTAATCTAGACTGTCACTTGATGAATTAAACTGATAGCCAAATGTCTGCTTCAGTGGCCACTTAAAGGTTTCATAACCGTTGTTTAAGGAAAAGGAAATTCTTAAGGTGCCTTGGAAAATCAGCAGAACAGTTGAATTGTTCATTTGTTTCCCTGTACTTTGTGAGACCTGGCTCTCTGCAAATTAGATGTTGCTGACACACATACAAGGACTAGACTTGAAAATGATTAATTAACTGATGAAATCTTTGGAATATGGATGTAAATTGATGCAATGTAATTGTAATCCTTTCTTTCTTGCAATCCTCGGTTTTGTACCCAGTCAACATAGTTTCACTAGTCATTGGAACCTATATACCTATATCATTATTTACCTTTTTCTGTTCAGTGAACAAAGGTTCTCTTTCCCATTGACATCCCAATGAATATATATTGCATGTTTTCCTTTTTGCTTTTATATTCTTCCGATAAATGGATGCCCATCTGTCATCAGTACTCCCCAGTACATTGGAGTGGTCGTACTGCGTTGACTCCTTGTTTCTTTATTCTCATCATACATGATTCTTTTCATACCTGGAAAAGAAGTCGACTGCAGTCATAGAGATGTACAGCATGGAACAGACCCTTCGATCAAACCATCCATGCCGAATGTAATCCCAAACTAAGCTAGTCCCACCTGCCTGCTCCTGGACCATATCCCTCCAAACCTTTCCTATTCATGTACTTATACAAATATCTTTTAAATGTTGTATTTGTGCCCACATCCACCACTTCCTCAGGAAGTTCATTCCACGTGCAAACCATCCTCTGTGCAAAAAGAAAACAAAATTGCCCCTCATGTCGTCTTTTAAATCTCTGTTCTCGCCTTAAAAATGTGCCCCCAGTCTTTAAATCCCCCTTCCTAAGGAAGAGTCAATTCTCATTAATTGTTCAAAGCTAGGTGCTTTTTGCCTTTTTCAGGTTTTGGGAAGTCATGTGAACAGCTAAGTCTGATTAAGTCCCACAAATGCAATTAATGCCTTTCGCAAAAGTCATGTTGGGAACAGATTTGAAGTTCCTTTCTGAAGTGACGATTAATGATTCTGTCACAGAAACACGCTTCAAGTTCTGCAGAGAGATTCTGGTTTGTGATGGGATGTCCAAGTCTTCAAGGCATACAAGATTTGGGGCATTGCAGGCATTTGAGATTTTGATGGGAACTGGAATTGTAATTATCCAATGTTTCTCTGTGGATCTGGCATTGTGTGATGCATGGTACACCTCCCCCCTCACCTCCCTCCAAGGCCCCAAAGGAAACTTCCATATCCGCCACAGATTCACCTGCACCTCCACACACATCATCTATTGCATCCTCTGCACCCGATGTGGCCTCCTCTATATTGGGGAGACAGGCCGGCTACTTGCGGAGCGTTTCAGAGAACACCTCTGGGACACCCGGACTAACCAACCCAACCACCCTGTGGCTCAACACTTCAACTCCCCCTCCCACTCCACCAAGGATATGCAGGCCTTTGGACTCCTCCATCGCCAGACCACAACAACACGACGATTGGAGGAAGAGCGCCTCATCTTCTGCCTGGGAACCCTCCAACCACAAGGGATGAACTCGGATTTCACCAGTTTCCTCATTTCCCCTCCCCCCACCTTGTCTCAGTCAAATCCATCAAATTCAGCACCGCCTTCCTAACCTGCAATCTTCTTCCTGACCTCTCCGCCCCCCACCCCAGTCTGACCTATCACCCTCACCTTGACCTCTTTCCACCTATCACATTTCCGACGCCCCTCCCCCAGGTCCCTCCTCCCTACCTTTCATCTTGCCTGCTGGACAAACTTTCCTCATTCCTGAAGAAGGGCTTATGCCCAAAACGTCGATTCTCCTGTTCCCTGGATGCTGCCTGACCTGCGCTTTTCCAGCAACATATTTTCAGCTCTGATGCATGGTATTTATAGAACATAGAAAAGTACAGCACAGAACAGGCCCTTTGGCCCACAATGTTGTGCCGAGGTTTAATCCTAATGTAAAATATAGTAACTTACCCAACGCACCCCTCAACTCACTGCTATCCATGTGCAGGTCCAGCAGTTGCTTAAATGTCCCCAATGACTCTACTTCTATCACCACAGCTGGCAATGCATTCCATGCATTCACTACTTTCTGCGTAAAGAACCTACCTCTGACGTCTCCTTTATACCTTCCTTCTAATATCTTCAAACTATGACTTCTCGTACCAGTCAATCCTGCCCTAGGGAAAAGTCTCTGGCTATTGACTCTATCTATTCCACTCATTATTTTGTACACCTCGATCAGGTCTCCTCTCTTCCTCCTTTTCTCCAGAGAGAAAAGGCCGAGCTTATTCAGTCTTTCTTTAGAAGGCAAGCCCTCCAGTTCAGGCAGCATCCTGGTAAACCTTCTTTGCACCCTTTCCAAAGCCTCTGTATCTTTCCTATAATAGGGAGACCAGAACTGGCAAAAATATTCCAATAGTGGTCTCACCAGGGACTTGTAGAGAGCTGCAGCAAAACCTCATGGCTTTTAAACTCGATCCCCCTGTTAATGAAAGCCAAAACACCATATGCTTTCTTAACAACCCTATCCACTTGGGTGGCAACTTTGAGGGATCTATGTACTTGCACACCCAGATCCCTCTGTTCCTCCACACTGCCAAGAATCCTGTCTTTAATCCTGTATTGAGCATTCATGTTCGACCTTCCAAAATGCATTTATCCAGGTTGAACTCCATCTGCCATTTCTCAGCCCAGCTCTGCATCCTGTCTGTCATGCTGCAGCCTGTAGTAGCCCTCTATACTATCGATGACACCTTCAACCTTTGTGTCTTTGCAAATTTCCTAACCTACCCCTCAACCTCCTCATCCAAATCACTTATTAAAACTACAAAGAGCAGAGGCCCAAAAACAGAGCCCTGCAGGACCCCACTCAACACTGACGTCCATGCAGAATACTTTCCATGTTCAACCACACTCTGCCTTCTGTCAGCCAGCCAATTCTGAATCCAGATAGCCAAATATCCCTGTATCCCATACTTCCTGACTTTGAGAGTCTACCATGGGGAACCTTATCAAATGCCTCGCTGAAGTCCATATACACCACATCCACTGCTCGACCTTCGTCGACCTGTCTTAACACCTCCTCAAAGAACTTAATAAGATTTGTGAGGCATGAGCTGCCCCTCACAAAGCCATGCTGACTCCTTTTTAATCACACTGTGCTTTGCCAAATAGTCATAAATCCTATCCCTCAGAATTCTTTCCAAAACTTTGCTGACCACAGACGTAAGACTGACTGGTCTGTAATTGCCAGGAATTTCCCTATTACCCTTCTTGAATAGAGGAACAACATTCGCCTCCTTCCTGTCCTTCGGTATGACTCCCATGGAGAGTGAGGAGGCAAAAATCCTTGCCAGTGGCTTAACAACCTCCTTTCTTGCTTCCTGGAGTAGCCTATGTCATGCTTCAGAATGATTCCTGCATTACAAGATCCCTGACAGATTGATAAGTAGCTCCATATAGTTCACAATCTTGCCTGCAATAGTTGCTGAGTGAATTTTCACTTTGTTCCAGTGACTGAAACCCCAAGGAATCAATTTCTTTGTGAAGGTTTCAAGGGTCAGAGTTAAAATGTGAATTGTTTTCTACAAACAATATTGACTATAAAAGCCAGATCTGTGAAGCATTTTCCATCAATAGAAGCTTCATTAAATGATGAGTGCTGCTGTTGAAAATCCAATCCATGTTTGTACTGAAGGCATTTCGATCTGAGATGTAACAATCTAACATGAATTATAGAATCAAAGTTATACAGGTTGGGAACAGACAGTTTGGTCCAACGAGTCTGTGCTGACCAGTCATCCCAACCTGACTTAGTCCCATTTGCCAGCATTGGGCCCATATCCCTCAACCCCTCCTATTCATATACCTATCCAGATGTCTCACCACCTCCGCTTCCACTGGCAGGTCCTTCCATACCTGCATGAAAAGTTGCCCCTTAGGTCATTTTTAAATCTCACTTTAAACCTGTGCCCTGTAGTTTTGGATTCCCAACCCAAGGAAAACGACCTTAGCTATTCACCCTGTCCATGCAACTCTTGATTTTATAAACTGCTACAAGGTCGCCCTTTCGCCTCTGGTGCTCTGGGGAAGAAAACTCCAGCCTATTCAGCCTCTCCCCTATAGCTCAAACCCTCCAGTCCCAGCAACATCCTTGTAACCCTTTTCTGAACCCTTTTGATGTTAAATTGTTGGGAAAAGACTGAATATTGTCCAGTCCAGTCTTGTGGAGACATTGGCTTTTGAGTATAAGGTTTTATAAACTGGTCAGGGATACAAAGAATAGAAAATATCAGCCACAGGTTATGTCTGTACACGTCATCAAATGTTGACTTAAGATCTGTGCAAACCATATGAAAGTTTAGAAATGCAGGTTTTTTTGGTTCATGCTCAGACAGAAGAGCTCCAGTATTGATTGACAGCAGGCGATACTCATTGGAATTTATATTGCACAGACCCAGGTTAGGTCCTCTGTGGCACAGT
The DNA here is from genome assembly GCF_037043375.1 of Chiloscyllium plagiosum. Lineage (NCBI taxonomy): Eukaryota > Metazoa > Chordata > Chondrichthyes > Orectolobiformes > Hemiscylliidae > Chiloscyllium > Chiloscyllium plagiosum. The sequence continues at coordinate 89,721,936 of NW_028270144.1, forward strand.
GGGAGTATCTCCACCCTTGGACTGAGAGACCTGGGTTCAAGTTCCATCTTTCCAATAAGCGTCTAATAACATGTTTGAGCGGTTTGATTGGAGAAAAAAAAGGCTACATTTAAAAAGAACAGAGACCTGCATAGGGCTCTTATGACACACAATGGCAGTGTTCTTACCTCTGGACCAGGAGGCCAAGGTTCAGGACCTAGCTGCTTCGGAGGTAGTGTAATAACACATCTGAACAAGTTATTTAGAAATTATTTTTTAAAAAAAAAGAGGATGAGGTTACATTTGTGTCTGGCTGCCGTTGGCAAGGAAGTGGAGTCCACCAATATGTTTGATGCTTTTAGAGAAAGGTGGGCACCTGAGGGAATAGAGTGCTTTTATCTCCCCCTTCAATTCCATTTGTATTTAGCTGTCCATCTCTCTACTTCTGCCTCACCTTTTTGTGTTATTGTATTGCCCTTATTGGAATTTGCATGTCAGTTGAGCCATTAAATGCTGGTGTTTAAAAGACAAAAGTTATCAGATGGTTTGGTGGTAGAAAACACGGTTTGGTCATGTGTGATGGCATTTCTGGACAAGAGATTTTTTTAAAAATGGAGGGCCAGGTTGTGTTTATACCTGAGTGACTTTGGAAAGAGAGCTCATGGTGTCCACCAATACACTCAATGCTTTTAGAGAAAGGTGGGCACTGGATGAGTGTCCAACTACATTTTGATTTAATCTCCTCCCTTCCTCCCGTTGTCTCCCTCGCATTTTGTCTTATTATGTTGCCTTTAATGGGCTTTATATCTAAATTAATCTGTTGGAACATGGGTGATTTATTAGGGGTGAATTATTGGTGGTGATTAATAGGTGAAAGATACCATGGGTGATTTGGTGGTCATTGAGTAGCCATTGGTTGTCTGTGATAACACTTCCAGATATGAAAAGGAGAAAAAAATGGGAACTGTGGTTGGGAGGGGGTCTTGTGATTCAGTGTTACCTCTGGACCAGAAGGTTGAGATTTGGTTCCCAATTGCTCCAGAGATGCATCATAACGGCAATAAAGTTGAATTGTTTTTACAAAAGGAAAGAGGCCTGGGTTGGTAAGGGCTCTTGTGGTAGTCCCTGCTCCTGAGCCAGGAGACCTAGTATCAAGTCCTAGAGTTGTGTAATAATATCTCTGAACAGGTCGATGAGAAAATATCTGACCTCTCAGACAATTCTGGACTGCAGCGTAGTGAAATGTCTTTTGCTCAGAAATTGGCAAACAGCACAGTAGTGGGTATCCAGCTTGTGTCCAGTGCCATTCATTGCCCGAAAACAGCAGTGCTTGGACACAACATCATGCACCAGTTAGGTGAATCAAAGGTGTGCAGTGGAATTCCTTCTGCATGTACCCCTACTTGGATGGAATTCCACATTAGTTCTGGGTTCCGCATCACCGTATGGCCACCTCATGGGAATGCTTTGTGTCCTTTCACCTGTCATGGAGGTGTCTTTTGAACAGGCTACTGTTGCATTTCATCCACTTTGCTTTGATCTACGTGTCTAGACATGCCCTGGATACTTCGTTAGCACCAGTGGGCAGGGATCCACCAGTGGAGGGCTCTCTACATGGGAATCCTCACCCTAGGTCCTGATTGAAAGCGGGGAAGGTGTCATACGCAACAGACCTGTGTAATCGTAGATCGTGATGGTTTGTGGACTCACAGCCTAACTGTTTGTTTTTGCAGTGCTGTAGAGTCCATGAATCATGTATGTACTAGTGAGTGGCTGGACCCCCTTTTTAAAATTGTTGTAGATGTCTTTTAGTGTGCTTTTGGTTGCACTTTAACCCCCTACTTCTGATCTTTGGGCACCTGGTGCAGTGGGATGCGGGCAAGTCGCAGGACCTTCTCATTGGTCTGCTCCTGGGACTGATGAAGTAGACTATTGAGAGATTCAGGCAGAGGGCAAAAGAGGAAATCATAGTTATTGATTGTGCTTCTCTTCCACCGCTGCATGTCTACCCAGGTGCCCTTGAAGAGGCAGCATGCCGTGTTCACCAGTACTCTCGATACTTTTAGAGAAAGGTGGACACCACAGGAGATGGAATGCTTTCTCTCCCCTTCCAGTTCCATTTTGGTTTCCTCTCTTCCTTACCATTCCTCACTTTGGTCTGCATTGCCCATGCTATAACGTGATTAATTGATTTAGTTGAGATGGATAATAGGTGGCAAATCCCACGGGTGATTTGGTAATGGAGAGGAAAAGTCTGTCAGATGTGTGTGATAACAAAAATGGCAAAGACTCTTGTTGTGCAGTGATAGTTTCCTTATCTCTGAGGCAGGAGAGCCATGTTTCAAGTGCCATCTGCTCCAGAGGCATGTATTAAGTGAACAGTTTCTTTAGAAACAAAATGGTACAGTGGTATTGTCTGTATCTTTTTGAGTCATGAGGCCTAGTTTCAAGTCCTTCCTGCTTCAAAGGTACGTCACAAGCATTTTTGAGCAGGTTAATTTAAAACAAAGATCGAGATTTCATGCTTTTTCATGATGCAGTGGCATTGTTCCCTAACTCTGAGCCAGAAGGTCTGGGTTCAAGTCCCACCTGCCTTGGAGGTGTGTTACAAGTTGATTAAAACAACTACAAGACTGCTCCTGGGCCTGGATAAAGTAGTCATTTCCAGGCCCAAACGCTGAAGTATTGAAAAAATTGTTATCCCCAATTACCTGCCCCTCTCCCACAGCTAGGCTAATACCTGAGTATCCTTGGAAAGGAACTGTGCAGTATTCACTGACAATATCAAAGCCTTTTGAGATAGTTGGGCACCACTGGAATTCAAATGCATTATTTCCACCTCCAACTCCATTTTAATTTAATTCCTTGTACTTAGGTGACCAAACCACAGCAAATAAATGAAGATGCAATCTATATTGGCTTTGATGGTGGTCTGTTTGAGCTTGAATTCGACTTTTTCAAAGCGGTATTGGCTTGGTTCACGTGCTTTGAACAGGCTGCTTTGATCTCTGCTGTTTATCCGGTGTGACATCTGCAAACCTGGCTACTTTACATTGAATTTCTACTTCAATGATAATGATGACCTATTTGAACTTTCTTCCCTATACTGACATTTCTTTAACACATACTTTTGTTTTCTTATCCCTTGTGATTTTTCCAAAGGCTTTCCACATATTCCTGTTATTTTGAGCTTAACGAAAACTTGCCATTCTTTTTGGGTATATGGATACAGCATTCATGAGACATTCCACCGTTATCTTGACATGCTATGTCCTCCGAAAGTCAAGCTTTTTTTGACAAAAAAAAATCCCTTTTTAAAAAAATCCATGTTGATTGCTATTAACAAGGTTGTAGTTGTACAGAAATCAAGTTTGTTGCTAATGAATTTGAAGTAAGTACCACTGTACCTTTTTTCATGTCTTCAGTAGTTTTTTTGTGATGAGCAATGCTTCACAGATCTTCTCTCCGATCTTTCTCAGCACTTTGGCATGTCCTTGAGAACCACCTGCTTTGTGAGATGATGGTTTGCACATTTGTGACCATCTGTGTTAAACATTTGCCTAATGTAGCTGAGGAACCCTACATTGGCATGGCAATCTTTGCTGTATCTGTTGCAGATCAAGACAGTAGGCTGAGAAAATGTAGGATTTGCTGGCCTTCCCTCTCTTGATGCTCCCTCAGCAAATTGAGATTTCCATTTGCCTCTACCTCTCTAGAAGTTCGCATCCTGAGACTCTGGCTGCTGGTGATTGTCTCTTAGTTGCCTGTGTGCATCAAGTCCAAATATTGCTTGCAGGTATCCTTCTGTCAGAGATATGAATGTTCAGTAATATGGCCAGTTCATACAACCATCATCCAATTGGCAAACATTATTGAGCCAATAATATCTTTATTGACTCAGTCATCAGTGTATTGCTTATGGAATTAACAAGGTCTGAACTATCTAAGCTAGTGAACGTGCTTGTTAGTTTTCTGTAAGGTTCTGGGTGTACCTGATCACAATGACCTAATATAGACAGTCAATAACTTGAGAACTTATTCCATAGTTTAAGAAGCAGCAGTTTAGATGTGATCCATTAGTTAGACAAAGCATACAAAGCACATATAAATGATTTAGACTTGAATGTAGAAAGGTTGATCAGTAAGCTCGCGAATGATATTAAACTTTTTGGGTAGTAAGTGGTGAGGATGACAGCCTTAAATTACAGAATGATATAGACAGACTGGGTGCCTCCATAAATCAGAGGGACCGGAGGATAAAGTAATTACGAAGGAAAATGGGATGCTTGCCTGTATTATCCAAGGCATAGAGTTTAACAACAGAGAGGTGATGTTGGAACTGTATAAAATATTGGTTTGGCCCCAGCTATAGTCTTGTGTGCGGTCCTGGAATCCATATTATAGGAGGGATGTAATTGCACTGTAATGAGTACCGAGGAGATTTAATTGGATGTTGGCTGGACTGGCAAATTTATGTAGACCGCTTGCTTAGTTGTTTTTTCTTGGAGCAGAAGAGACTGAGGAGATGCAAAATTCACATGTATAAAATTATGAGGGCCATAGTTAGAATAGAAGGAACCTTTCTCCTTGGAAGAGGGATCAGTGTCCAGGGAGGGTAGATTTAAGGTAAGGGGCAGGAGATTTAGACAGGATAGAATCATAGAGTCATATAACATGGAAAAAGACCCTTTGGTCCAACACGTCCATGTTAATCAATTTTCCCCAAACTAAACTAGTATTACTAGCTTGTGAGGAAATTGTTTTTCACCCAGACGATGGTGGGAATCTGAAACTCTCACTTGTAAGTCTGGTAGAGGCAGAACCCTCATAACTTTATTCGTAATCCAAGGCTTACAAGGCTATGGGCTAAATGCTGAAAAATGGAATTCTAATTGTTAGATGCTTGTTTTTGACTTGCACCAAAAGGCCCTTTTTTCTTCTGTGCTGTAGATCTCTATGACTCTATAATTGGGTTTAAGTTATATAAAAAAAAAGGCTGAATAGGCTGGAACCTTTTTCACTGGAGCATGGGGGTTGAGGGGTGACCTTAGAGATTTATAAAATCATGAGGGCCATAGATAAGGTGAATAACACAGATCTTTTCCCAAGGGTGGGGGAAGTTCAAAATTAGGGCGGCATATTTTTCAGGTGAGAGGAGAAAGTTTTAAAATGGACCTGAGGTGCAATTTTTTTTAAAATGGTTCATGTGTGGAATGAACTGCCAGAGAAAGTGGTGGATGCAGGTGCAGTTACTACATTAAAAGGATAAGTATGTGAATATGGGCCAAAGGCAGGCAAGTGGGACTAGTTTAGTTTCGGAACATGGTCAGTGTGGACTAACTGGGGGGGTCTGGATATGAATCTGACTCTATAACTACGACAACTAAAAATTATTTATAAATACCCAAAGCCGAGTAAGCTGTTGGTATGGAATATGTTGTTCTTGTTAAAGTTGTGAAGGCAGCACCCTGCTCTCGAACCCAACTGTTCGTGAACTCTTCCCAGAGTCTTCCTTCTGGCCCCTCTTCCAAAGGGTGAAGACAGCCACCTACAAGGACAGCCCTTGTTGATCACTTGTTGATAAACCTTACTTTTGGAGACTGGTAGCTTGCGCTACGTTGGTTAGTTTACTGAATCTTTCTGATGTCAGGATGATGGTTGACCCCTTACCTCCCTCCACTTGAAGGTTTGTTGTCATTCCTTTTCAAACCAAAACATTCTATTTTTCCAAAACTGCACTGACAGTAGGATAGTGTGGTGCCTGATAAACCTTTGTCGTAAATTTGATAGAACATTTTGGCCTTGGTGATTCTGATGACCTTTTGTTTATTATAAATTTTTTTTTGTTGCATAGAAAATATTTAATATGGAAAACTATGAGAGTTCAGTTTTTAAGGGGGCCCCAATTTCCAACCCCTTGTAGGATCCCACTTTTTGGTTTCTGTGAAATCTCTTGCGACATCTTGTACGATAAAGATGTTAAATAGTGTGAGTTAGAGCATAGACGGAAGTCATTTTGTCTGTGCTAGTTCTCTGTAAGATTAGCTCAACTAGAAACTTGGTCTTTCTGCCATCTTGCTGCAAACTATTTTTGGAGTTTTCATGCCCATTTTCCTGCAGGGGACCAGGAGATCTAAGAAGTAAGGGACAATTATCCATTTAGTTTCTGAAAGCCACAATTGAATCTGTCTCGACCACCCTCGGGAATTACAAGCACATATATATTTGGAGCAAGACTTCGCAAATTGCTTCTCAAGCCTGCTCTGCCATTTGATTAATGTCATGGATAATCTGACGACCCTGCTCTAAATTCAACCTGCGCAGGATATTTTCTTGCTCTCTTGTTTACCAAAAATCTATTTAGGGGAGAAAGTGAGGTCTGCAGATGCTGGAGATCAAAGTTGAAACTTTATTGCTGGAACAGCACAGCAGGTCAGGCAGCATCCAGGGAACAGGAGATTCGACGTTTTCCTGAAGAAGGGCCTGTGCCCGAAACGTCGAATCTCCTGTTCCCTGGATGCTGCCTGACCTGCTGTGCTGTTCCAGCAATAAAGTTTCAACAAAAATCTATTTAGCACTGCTTTAAAAATACTCTGCTTCCACTGTCTTTGGAGGAAGAGAGTTGCAAAGACTTTTGAACTTGGAGAAAAAAAATTTCATCTCATGTGTCTGAAATCTAAACCTCATCTTTTTCAATAGCGATCCCTAATTCTAGAATCTCCCATAAGAGGAAACATCCTTACCATGTATAAAATCCTAAGTCTTGATGGGGTGTAAGTTTCAATCAAGTTGCCTTTTATTCTCTGAACTGTAGCACACACAAGCCGAGCCTATCACACTTTTGCTCATATTGTCCGTTCCAGTATCAGTTGTAAACTGTGTATGAACTGCTTCCAATACATGGAGATCCTTCATTTAATAAGGAGACCAAAACTGTTTGTAGTACTCCAGCAGTCATCTCACAATGGAGCATAACCTCACTTGCTGTATTTAATTCCCTTTTGCAATAAGTTTCTTAAACCTGCATACTAGCCTTGTGTGATTTAATGCAGAAGAACTCTCGGATCCCTCTGCATCTAAGCTCTAATTCCTCACCATTTATATAACTTGATTTTTTTTTCTCAATTCTTCTTATCAAAAAAGGCAACTTCACATTTTCCCACAATACAATCCAATTTACCAGATCCTACTCCACTTCCTCAGCCTCTTTTATAGCCTGGATGTAAGTTTGCTCGCTAAGCTTGAAGGTTCATTTCCAGGTGTTTCATCACCCTACATCTTCAGTGGGCCTCAGGCAAAGCACTGCTAAAAATTCCTGTTTGGGTTTCATTGGGTTGGTGATGTCATTTCCTGTGGTGGTGATATTTCCTGTGGTTAAGTCACTTCCGGTTCCTTTTCTCAGGGGGTGGTAGATGGGGTCTAACTCGATGTGTTTGTTGATAGAATTCCGGTTGGAATGCCATGTTTCTAGGAATTCACTAAAGAGGAGGAAAACAACAACAAACTCCATTCCTTGATGACACAGTAGAGCGAACAGCCAATGGGGAACTTCAAACCAGCGTCTTCAAGAAAACAACACATACGGACCAAATATTGAACTACAGAAGCAATCATCCCAACATCCACAAATGAAGCTGCATCAGAACATTATTTCAACGAGCCAGCACACACTGCAGCACAGAGCAACGACACAGAGCAGAGGAAAATCACCTATATCAGGTATTCAAAAAGAATGGGTACCCAATGAACACAGTCCACCGATTTTCTCAGCAATAAACCCAAACAAGCAGACAAAACACATCCAGAAACCCTAGCCACTCTCCCCTACATCAACGACATCTCGGCAATGACTGCCAGACACTCAGACCCCTTGGCATCATGGTAGCCCACCAACACACTAAAACAGCAGCTAATGAACTTGAAAGACCCTATACAGACAACAAGCAAAACTAATGTCATTTACAAAATACCGTGCAAGGACTGTAACAAACATTACATTGGACAAACAGGCAGAAAACGAGCCACCAGGTGACATGAACACCAACTAGCCACAAAAAGACATGACTCTCTCTCACTGGTATCCTCCCAAATGGATGCGGAAGGACACCACTTTGACTGGGACAACATATCCATCCTAGGACAAGCCAAACAGAGACACGCACGATAATTCCTAGAAGCATGGCATTCCAACCGGAACTCTATCAACAAACACATCGAGTTAGACCCCATCTACCACCCCCTGAGAAAAGGAACAAAGTAACTTCACCACAGGAAATAACATCACCACAGGAAACGACAGCCAATGAAACCCAAACATATAAATAGAAAGCAGAAATTTTCAGCAGTGCTTCACCTGAAGCCCACTGAAGATGTCACCTAGTAGGATGACGAAATGTCTGGAAATTCAAGCTCAGCGAGCAAACCTACATCCAAAACCTCAACCTGAGCTACATATCTTATCAAAACTCGCTCCTTTAAAACCTCTTTATGTCATAGAATCCCTCTTCACAACTTAATAACTTACCTTTATGCCATCAGCAAATGTAGCTGTAGTACCTTTGGTTCCTTCAAGAGAAAATGAGGTCTGCAGATGCTGGAGGTCAGAGATGGAAATGTGTTGCTGGAGAAGCACAGCAGGTCAGGCAGCATCTAGGGAACAGGAGAATCGACATTTCGGGCATTAGCCCTTCTTCAGGAATCCTGAAGAAGGGCTAATGCCCGAAACGTCGATTCTCCTTTGGTTCCTTCACTCAAGTCATTGATATAAAATGTAAACATGAATGTCCCAACATTGATCCATGTGGCGCACCACTCATTAATTCCCCCTCCCACTTTGCCAAGGACATGCAGGTCCTGGGCGGCCTCCATCGTCACACCCTCACTACCTGATGCTTAGAGGAGGAACGTCTCATCTTCTGCCTTAGGACCCTCTAGCCACACGGCTTCAATGTGGATTTCACCCGTTTCCTCATTTCCCCTCCTCCTCTCCTTATCCCCGTTCCACCTTCCAACTTTGCACCGCCTCATGAACTGTCCTATCTGCCCATCTTCCTTCCCACGTATCCAGTCCATCCTCCTCTCTGACCTATCGCCATTACCAACATCTCTGCCTACCTATTACACACATAGCTTAGCCCCCCAGACCCACCTGCTTGGCACACAAGCCTCATTCCTGATGAAGGGCTCTTGCCTGAAACATTGATTCTCCTGCTCTCGGATGCTGCCTGACCTGATGTGCTTTTCCAGCACCCCACTCTCGATTCTGATCTCCAGCCATCTTCAGTCCTCGCTTACAAATCTTGCCAACTAGAAAATGACCCGATTGTTTTCTGTAGCTAGCCAATCTTCTGTCCATTCAAAGAGAACAACGAACAGTACAGCACAAGAATAGACCCAATGACCAACCAACATTGCGTTGACACATGATGTTTTCCTGAACTAAAAACCTTTAGCCTCTCCACAGAGTGTATTCCTCTCTTCCCTGCTTTATTCGTGTCTCTGTCAAGATGCCCATTAAACATTGCCTCTACCACATCTAGCAGTACAGTCCATGCACACACTATCCTCTGTGTAACAAAAAAAGCGTCTCTCCTCTATTTTTAAAAAAAACTTTGCCCCTTTTATCTTTAAACCTGCAAACCTCGAGTAATTGCCATTTCTACCCTGAGAAAAAGACTGGACTGTCCATTCTGTCCATGCCTCTCAAATCTTGTTAGGATGAGAGTTGGCCTATAGAGACTTTGTTCAAGTGAAGTCCAACCAAGATTGTCTAATCTCTCTTTAGAGCTCATATCTTTTCTGTTCCCTCTCCAAAGCCTCCATATCTTGTAGTGTAACAACCAAAACAGTACACATTTTTCCAAATGTGGCCTTACTAAACATCCATGTAGATGCAACATGACTCATCAATTTTTATGCAGTGTACCCTGACCAATGAAGGCAAGCATGTTATGTCGTCTTGAACACGTTCACTTGTGCTGATGGGGAGTTTCAAGAGTGGATCGGTTGGAGAGACAGTTAGAGGCAATGAGGCATTTACAAGAGCAAGGGGATGTGATGGATGGCAGTTATCAGAAGGGAGAAAAGTTGCAGATACAGTCAGGTAGATGGTCAAGTCCAGGAAAGGTAAGAAAGGTAGGCAGGTAGTGCAGGAGTCTTCTGTGGCTATCCCCATTTTGGAAAATATAGGGCATGATGGATTTGGAGGGGAATGCAGCACAAACATTAGACTGGCTTTAATGTCACGAGGTGTGTGTTGGGTTCCAAGAGATCAATTGTGTTAGAGAACTGTCGAATCTGAGGCACAGACAGACATTTCTGTGGCCAGCAGCGAAAAATCAGAATGGTGTGTTGCCTCCCTGATGCCAGGTCAAGAATATCTCAGAGGGTGCAGAATGTTCTCAAGGGGGAGAGCGGCCAGCAGGAGGTCATTGTGCACATTGGAACCAATGACATAGGAAGGGAAAAGGATGAGATTCTGAAGGGAGAAGAGATCAACCTGAGACTGGTACAGTTGAGAAAAGAAGCGAGTCAAACAGGCAGGAGCAAAACAGAGAACAAGGTAGGACTGATAAATTAAACTGCATTTATTCTATGCATAAGGTCTAATAGGGAAGGCAGATGAGCTCAGGGCATGGTGAGGAACATGGGACTGGCATATCATAACAATAACAGAAACGTGGCTCTGGGATGGACAGAACTGACACTTAATGTTCCAGGATACAAATGCTACAACAGGAAGAAAAGAAAGGGAGGCAAGAGAGGAGAGGGAGTGGCATTTGTGATCAGACACAGCATTATAACTGTACTGAGGGAGGATATTTCCGGTAATACATCCAGGGAAGTTATTTGGGTTGAACTAACGAATATGAAAGGGATGATCACCTTATTGGGATTGTATTATAGACCCTCTAATACTCAGACAGAGAAACAGATTTGTAAGGTTACCTTGGTTTTTGCTAAGAATAATAGGGTGGTTATAGTAGGGGATTTTAACTTTCCAAACATAGATTGGGACTGCCATAGTGTTAAGGGTTTAGATGGAGAGGAATTTAAGTGTGTACAGGAAAATTTTCTGATTTTCTAGAGAAGGTGCAAGACTTGACCTACTCTTGGGAAAGAAGGTAGGGCAGAGGACTAAGGCGTCAGTTGGGGCCAGTGACCATAATTCTATTAGTTTTCAAATAATGATGTAAAAGGATAGACCAGGTCTAACAATTGAAGTTCGAAATTGGAGGATGGCTAATTTTGACGGTATTAGGCAAGAACTTTCAAAAGCTGATTAGGGGCATATGTTCGCAGGAAAAGGGACAGCTGGAAAATGGGAAACCTTCAGAAATGAGATAACGAGAATCCAGAGAAAGTATATTCCCGTTAGGGCGAAAGGAAAGGCTGGTAGGTGTCGGGAATGCTGGATGACTAAAGAAATTGAGGGTTTGAAAAAGAAGGAAGCATTTGTCAGGTGTAGACAAGATAGATTGAATGAATCCTGAGAAGAATATAAAGGCAGTAGGAGTATATTTAAGAGGAAAATCAGGAGGGCAAAAAGGGGACATGAGAAAGTTTTGGCAAATTGGGTTAAGGAGAAAGAATCTAAGGGTTTTATAAATACATTAAGGATAAAAGGGTAACTTGGGAGAGAATGGGACCCCTCTAAGGTCAGCAAGGTGGCCTTAATATGGAACTGCATGGGATGAGGGAGATACTAAACAAGTATTTTGCATCAGTGTTTACTGTGGAAAAGGACATGGAAGGGATAGAATGTAGGAAATAAATGGTAACATTTTGAAAAATGTCCATATTACAGAGGAGGAAATGCTGGAGGTCTTGAAATGCATAAAAGTGGATAAATCCCCAGGACCTGATAGGGTTTACTCTCGAACTCTGTGGGAAGCAAGGCAAGTGATTGCTGGGTCCCTTGCTGAGATATTTATATCATCGATTGTCACAGGTGAGGTGCCAGAAGACTGGAGGTAGGTTCACGTGGTGCCACTGTTTAAGGAAGGTGGTAAGGACATGCCAGGGAACTATAGAACAATGAGCCTGATGTCTCTGGTGGGCAAGTTATTGGAGGGAATCCTGAGGGACAGGATGTAATGGCTTTGTGTGTGGGAAATCATGTCTTACAAACTTGATTGAGTTTTTTGAAGAAGTAACAAAGAGGATTGATGAGGGCAGAGTGGTAGATGTGATCTAAATGGACTTCAGTAAGGCATTTGACAAGGTTCCCAATGGGAGGCTGGTTAGCAAGGTTAGATCAAATGGAATACAGGAGAACTAGCCATTTGGATGCAGAACTGGCTCAAAGGTAGAAGGCAGAAGGTGGTGGTGGAGGTGGAGGGTTGTTTTTCAGACTGGAGGCCTGTGACCATTGGAGTGCCACAAGGATTGGTGCTGGGTCCAATACTTTTCGTCATTTATATAAATGATTTGGATGTGAGCTTAAGAAGTATAGTTAATAAGTTTACAGATGACACCAAAATTGGAGATGTAGTGGACAGTGAAGAAGGTTACCTCCGATTACAACGGGATCTTGATTAGATGAGTCAATGGGCTGAGGAGTGGCAGATGAAGTTTAATTCAGGTAAATGCGAGGTGCTGCGTTTTGGGAAAGCAAATCTTAGCAGGACGCATACACTTAATGGTAAGGTCCTAGGGAGTGTTGTTGAACAGAGACCTTGGAGTGCAGGTTCATAGCTCCTTGAAAGTGGAGTCACAGGTAGATAGGATAGTGAAGAAGGCATTTGCTATGCTTTCCTTTGTTGGTCAGAGTACTGAGTACAGGAGTTGGGAGGCCACTGTTGGAATATTGTGTGCAATTCTGGTCTCCTTCCTATCGGAAAAATGTTGTGAAACTTGAAAGGGTTCAGAAAAGATTTACAAGAATGTTGCCAGGGTTGGAGGTTTTGAGTTATAGGGAGAGGTTGAATAGGCTAGGGTTGTTTTCTCTGGAGCATCAGAGGTTAAGGGGTGACCTTATAGTGGTTTATAAAATCATGAGGGGCATGGTTAGGATAAATAGACAAAGTCTTTTCCCTGGGGTCAGGGAGTCCAAAACTAGAAGTCATAGGTTTCGGGTGAGAGGGGAAAGATTTAAAAGAGAGCTAAGGCGCAACATTTTCACGCAGGGGGTGGTACGTGTGTGGAAAGAGCTGCCAGAGGAAGTGGTGAGACTAGTACAATTGCAACATTTAAAAGTCATCTGGATAGGTACGTGAAAAGGAGGGTTTGGATGGATATGGGCCAGGTGTTGGCAGGTGGGACTAGATTAGTTTGGGATATCTGGTTGCCATGGACGGGTAGGAGTGTACGGTCTGGTTCTGTTCTGTACATCTCTATGACTGTATGACCCAACGACAATGAAAGAATCATGATCTAATTCCAATTCATATGTGACTAGCTTGTTTTCAAACACAATTCTGCTGGTGATGGCCCAAAGTTCTTCAAAAATGCCCAGATTTGAGCTGCTAGATCTGTTCTGAATCTGTTTTGTTCAGCGTTGTAATGATGAGAGAAAGTGAAGACTGCGGATGCTGGTTGAAGAGTTTAAGCTGAAAACGTCGACTCTCCTGCTCGGATGCTGCCTGACTGGCTGTGCTTCTCCAGTGCCACACTTTTTGATTCAGCTTTGTAATGGTGCCACACAAAAGTATCTGCTGTCCTCGAAAACTGAGATGTGGTTGCAGTCCTGCCTTAGATTCACCTGCAACAGATTGGCTCAGAAAATGTCACGTATATTTTATCTTTTTGTGAATTTTCTCACTAACTTGAAAGGCCCAGTCTGGCAGATATGTCTGTTAAATTGGTCAAGCTGATTTTGGTGGTGGACATTCAAGCATTCCTGGATTGCATTCTGCACCCTTACTGTTTCACCAACTGATGGAGGAAGGAAAGTGGTAATCAATAAGAGATTTCCTCATTTGTGGTAGACTTGATTCCTTGGGAAGTCTTGGGATAGGCTTTGTGGATGATTTCCAGGGTGACACAGCTGAGATCCCAGTCATAAACCACTGATCTTCCACCGCAGATTAGCTTGTTCTATCAATTGAAAGGACAGGAGAAACTCAGCAATGGTGATGGAGGACTTCAGAGCATTGGCTGTAAGGTTTGATTTCATGAATGAGTATGTCAGGCTGTGAGCAAGCTTTCCCAATTTTAGTTTAACCGTGCTATTACTGATATGACTAATGAACTCAGTTACTGAAAGGACTTTAGAGGGTTGACTCCAAGTATATTCCTTTGTCATTTCTGGTGCCTCGTTTGATGTTGGTTGACTGTTTGTTTGGTTTTATTTACATTCAACTTTACTGTAGTAATATGATACAATGGGCCATTCAGAAGGTGGTCAATTGATTACTATATGGCTGTGATTCTAGCATGAGAGATTTTAGGGATCAATTTGATTTTATAACCTGAGTCAATTAGAATTAATGTTTTGGCAAGGAGTTCATCTTAAAGGTCTACTAGTCCTAAATTATTTCCAAATATTTCTGTAAATTATATAAGATGAAGACAGCAAAGGCTTTTATGTGGATTTGTATAATCAGACAATAGACAATAGGTGCAGGAGTAGGCCATTCTGCCCTTCGAGCCAGCATCACCATTCATTATGATCATGGCTGATCATCCTCAATCAGTATCCTGTTCCTGCCTTATCCCCATAACCCTTGATTTTACTATCCTTAAGAGCTCTATCCAACTCTTTCTTGAAAGTATCCAGAGACTTGGCCTCCACAGCCTTCTGGGGCAGAGCATTCCATACACCCACCACTCTCTGGGTGAAGAAGTTTCTCCTCAACTCTGTTCTAAGTGACCTACCCCTTATTTTTAAACTGTCCTCTGGTTCGGGACTCACCCATCAGCGAAAACATGCTTCCTGCCTCCAGAGTGTTCAATCTTTTAATAATCTTATATGTCTCAATCAGGTCCCCTCTTAGCCTTCTAAACTTAAGCGTATACAAGTCCAGTTGCTCCAATCTTTCAGCGTAACATAGTCCTGCCATTCCGGGAATTGACATCGTGAACCTACGCTGCACTCTCTCAATAGCCAGAATGTCTTTCCTCAAATTTGGAGACCAAAACTGCGCACAATATTCCAGGTGCGGCCTCACCAGGGCCCTGTACAGCTGCAGAAGGACCTCTTTGCATCTCTTCTCAATTCCTCTTGTTATGAAGGCCAGCATGCTATTAGCTTTCTTCACTGCCTGCTGTACCTGCATGCTTGCTTTCATTGCTTGATGTACAAGAACACGTTGTAGATCTCGTTGTACTGCCCCTTTACCTAACTTGATTCCATTTAGGTAGTAATCTGCCTTCCTGTTCTTGCCACCAAAGTGCTTTACAGAAGTGTAATCCTGGAGAGTTTGACCATGACCTCTGTAAAGATGGACTGGTCAAAGATGTAGATTTTTTAAGATCTGCTTGGCAAAAGGCACAGTTCTTATGGAGTTGTTTCAAGGAGGAGGGAAAAGTTTAGAGAAGAAAATCTGAATGTTAAGACTTAAATGGCTGAAGATATAGTTGCCATTAGGTATAGCAGTGCAACTAAATTAGGATGCACCAAAGATTGGACAACTGAAGAAATTTTTGAAAATATAGCCATTAAGGTGGTTACGGAGATGAGGGCATATAAGAACATATGAAGGGATTTGAAAATGAGGATGGGGTACCTTTCAACAAAAATACAAAGCTAACAATACAGCAGGCTTGTTTTTAACAAGTATTGTGGCAGGGAAAGTAGAGTATAGAGTAGAGTGTCCTTGTGTGTGAATCACAGAAGGTTGGTTTGCAGGTGGCAGCAGGTAATTAAGGCGGCAAATGGAATTTTGTCCTTCATTGCTAAAGGGATTGAGTTTAAAAGCAGCGAGATTATATTGCAACAGTATAGGGTGCTGGTGAGGCCACACCTGGAGTATTACATGCAGTTTTGGTCTCCTTACTTGAGAAAGGATGTACTAGCACGAGATGTGATGCAGAGGAGTTTAATAGGTTGATTCCAGAATTGAGGGGGTTGGCTTATTTCGAGACAGTGAGTCGACTGGGATTATATTTGTTAGAATTTAGCAGACTGAGAGGTGAATCTTCTGGATACCTATAAACTTATGAACTGAATACGAAGGATAGAAGTAAAGAGGATGTTTCCAGTGATGGGTGAAACTAGAACAAGAGGGCATAGCCTAAAAATTAGGAGAAGCAGATTTAGGACTAAATTGAGAAGCAATGTCTTCACCCAGAGGGTTGTGAATCTGTGGAATTCCCTGCCAGTGAAGTAGCTGAGGCTTCCGCAGTAAATGTTTTTAAAGCTAAAGTAGGTTCAAAAAGTGTTCAAAAAGTCAAGAGTTCTATTGAGAGGGTGGGTAGGTGGAGTCATGATCTTATTAAATGGCGGAAAGAGCTTGAAGGGCCAGATAGCTTACTCCTGCTCCTGGTTCTTTTGTTCAGGACCAGCATGTTCCTGTAAAAATGAAGGATAAGGATGGCAAAATGCAGGGACTTTGGATGACAATGAAAACTGAGCGCTTAGTCAAAAAGAAAAAGGCATGCGCAAGGTTTAAGAAATTGAAGACAGACAGACATCTTAATACAAAGTAAGCAGGAAAGAACTGTAGCAGGGGCCATGGAATGTCTTTGGCAAACAGGATTAAGGAAAATCCCAAGGTGTTTTATACATGAGGAACAAGAGCATAACGAGGGAAAGGATAAGTCCACTCAAGGACAAAGGAGGGAACTTATGCTCAGAGCTAAAGGCAGTGGGTGTGTCCTTAATGAATACTTCACATCAGTAGGAGGAAGGAGAAGAACACAATAGATGGTGAATCACAGGAGGGCTGTGTTGATATTCTAGAATATGCTGATATTTTTGGGAATACCGATTTAAAAAGGAGGGGTGTTGGGTGTTTTGAAAAGTGTTAAAATAAACAAGTCCCCAGGGCCTGATGGAATCTATCCCAGAATACTGAAGGAGCAAAGGAGGAAATTACTGGAGTGTTGTACAAAATCTTTGTAGCCTCTTTCGTCACAGGAAAGGTCCCAGAGGACTGGAGAATAGCCAATGTTTTTCCTTTGTTTAAAAAGGGCAACATGAATAACTGGGGAATTACAGACCAGTGAGCCTTAGGTTAGTGGTAGGGAACTTATTGGAGATGATTCTTGGTATTTACTCACATTTGGAAAAATGTGGACTAATTGGTGATGGTCAGCATTTCTTTGTGCATGGAATGTCGTATCTCTCAAACTTGATTCAGTTTTATGAGCAAGTAACAAAGATTGAGGGCAGGGCAATAGACGTCTATATGGCCTTTGACAAGGTCCTTCATGGCAGGCTGATACAGAAGGTGATGTCACATGGGGTCTGCGGTGAGCTGCTAAGATGCATACAGAACTGGCTTAGCAGAGTAACTGTGGAGGTGTGTTTTTCTAATGGAGATCTGTGATCACTGGTGTTCTGCAGGTATCAGTATTGGCATCCCTCTTGTTTGTAATATGTGAGATTATGTGTTGCGAGACATCGCATTATACATTATCTTTAACTCACCAGCTCGCTATGCTCATTAATACCGGGTTTCTGTTAATAAATTCATACTTTATTAACCTGTCATTTGCTGTAACACACTTTCTTTCACTCATTCGTAAAACTATGGTTCTATTGTATATTTTACTAACCAAATTTAAAACGACCCTTTCAAACCCATTACTACATTTTCACACCTTATCAGCCCTTGCTACAATCGGTATTTAGGTCTGAATAAGTGTAACATATGGAACAATGCCACCCCATTAAGTCTCCATGAAACATTAAAGTATTAAACAGCCCTGGACCTGAATAGATTTCCCAGTTAGTAAGAACCTATTAATTACCTTTTAACTGGGCCATTATCCTTTACGAATCTAACTAACAAAATAGCGCTTCCATGAAATTGCATGAATGAATGAAACTGATACCCGCAAATACTAAATAAATCTCACAACCCAGCTGCAGTATTCAGTTTAATATCCTTTATTCTTTTGTTATGTACAGATCCAATTTCTAACTTATTTAGAGCATAAAGGCCTAGTATTATTTAGTAACATTTACCAATTTAAAAGACAACAGGCCGAACACCTTCTAATTATGCAAGCAGACCAGACAGACATTCTTAATACCATTAGAAACTGCAGCCAGCATTTAGATCATTTTAACCCATCTGTTGTCTCCCCCAAACCTTTGTGTGCTATAAATACAAAAAGTAACACCATATTAATGGAATTTTAATACATAGAGTCATTGAGATGTACAGCACAGAAACAGACCCTTCAGTCCAACTTGTCCATGCCAACCAGATATCCTAATCTAATCTAGTCCCATTTGCCAGCACTTGGCCCATATCTCTCTCAACCCTTCCTATTCATATACCCAGATGCCTTTTTAAATACTGCAATTGTACCAGTCTCCACTTCTTCCTCTGGCAGTTCATTCCATACACGCACAACCCTCTGCATGAAAAGGTTGCCCCTTAAGTCCCTTTTAAGTCCCCTCTCCCCCTAAAGCTATGCCCCTCTAGTTCTGGACTTCCTCCACCCCAGGGAACAGACTTTCTCTATTTATCCTCTCCACGACCTTCATGATTTTATACACCTCTATAAGGTCACCCCTCAGCCTCCAAAGCTCCAGGGAAAAGAATTCCAGCCTATTCAGCCAAGTAATGGATACTATTACTAATTAGATAGCAACATCCCATAATCACACCACTTGCCAAAAAGATAAATTTAGACTCCGATTCTTACATGCTGTTCAACATAGAGATTTCAGAGAAAATCACAGTTAGGAATAATTTACTGCATCTCCAACTCTTCTGGGGCGCAAATAGCTTCTACTGCTACAGCTAAAAAAGCTAGATGTAAGAACTGTGTATAAAGGAGCTCTTGTAAGAACTGTATTTCGGGATTCTATTGCCGCTTGTTGTGATTGCTGAATAAGAGGCTATTTTCGCCACTCACCAATTTTTGGTCGTTATTGCAACATGATCCCACATATACGTAAATGATTCGGGGTGAATGCAAGTGGACTGGTTAAGTTTATGGACAATACTATTCCCCCAAACATTGTGGATAGTGAGGAGAATTGCGAAAGGATGCAGCAGGATATAGTTTGACTGGAGACACCAGTGGGGAGATGGCAGATAGAGTTTAATCCGGACAAATGTGAGTGGTGCATGATGGAGGATTAAATGCAGGAGGGAAGTATACATAAATGACCAGAACCCTTAGTAGCTCACTAACACATTCCACCCTGACCTTAAATTCACCCGGACCATCTCTGACACCTCCCACCCCTTCCTGGACCTCTCCATCTCCATTAATGACGACCAACTTGACACTGACATTTTTTTACAAACCCACCGACTCCCACAGCTACCTGGATTACACCTCTTCCCACCCTACCTCCTGCAAAAATGCCATCCCGTTTTCCCAATTCCTCCACCTCCACTGTGCCTGCTCCCAGGAGGACCAGTTCCACCACAGAACACACCAGATGGCCTCCTCCTGCAGAGACTGCAATTTCCCTTCCCATGGGTTGAAGGTGCCCTCCAACGCATCATGTCCACGTCCCGCACCTCCGCCCTTAAACTCAACCCCTCCAACTGTAACAAGGTCAAAACCTTCCACCCAACCAACCTTCGCATAAACCGCATCATCCGCCGACATTTCCGCCACCTCCAAACGGACCCCACCACCAGAGATATATTTCCCTCCCCACCCCTTTCCACTTTCCGCAAAGACTATTCCCTCCATGACTACCTGCTCAGGTTCATGCCCCCTCCAACAACCCACCCTCCGTCCTGGCACTCTCAGCTGCCACCGCAGGAATTGCAAAACCTGTGCCCGCACCTCCTCCCTCACCTCCATCCAAGATCCCAAAGGAGCCTTCCACATCCATCAAAGTATCACCTGCACAACTACCAATATCATTTATTGTATCCGTTGCTCAGATGCAGTCTCCTCTACATTGGGGAGTCCAGACACCACCTCACAGAGCGCTTTAGGGAACATCTTTGGGACACCCGCACCAATCAGCCCCACCGCCCTGTGGCCCAACATTTCAACTCCCCCTCCCACTCTGCTGAGGGCATGCAGGTCCTGGGCCACCTCCACCACCGCTACCTCACCACCCGATGCCTGGAGGAAGAACACCTCATCTTCCGCCTCGGTACACTTCAACCCCAGGGCATCAATGTAGACTTTATCAGTTTCCTCATTTCCCCTACCCCCACCTTACCCCAGTTCCTAACTTCCAGCTCAGCACCGTCCTCATGACCTGTTCTACCTGCCAATCTCCCTTCCCACCTATCCGCTGCACCCTCCCTTCTGACCTATTACCTTCATCCCCACCTCCATCTACCCATTGTACTCTTTGCTACCTTCTCCCACCTTTCTCTCTGACTTAGCACCTCCATCCCCACCCCCATTCACCTGTTGTACTCTTTGCTACCTTCTCCCCAGCCCCACCTCCCTCCACCCATTTATCTCTCCACCCTGGAGGCTCCCTGCCTCCATTCCTGATGAATGGCTTTTGCCCAAAACATCGATTTTCCTGCTCCTTGGATGCTGCCTGACCTGCTATGCTTTTCCAGCACTACTCTAATCCAGATCCCTTAGTAGCATCAACATACAGAAGGATCAAGGCAGAGAAGTCCACAGTTCCCTGAAAGTGATAACACAAGTGGTTAAAGTTGTCAAAAAGGCACATGGCACGTTTTCCTTCTTCATTTGGTGCAAAGAGTACAAAAATTGTCAAGTCATGTCGCAGCTGTACAGAACTTTATTTGGAATATTGTGAACAGTTCTGGTTGCCACACTGCAAGAAAGATGTGGAGGCTTTGTTCCTGTAACCTGTCCAATGTATCAGGAGGTTGCCTGTTTTGGACGGTACTAGCCATGAGGAAATCATCTTTGAGTCATCATAGAATCCTGTCAGTGTGGAAATAGGCCATTTGGCCCAACAAGTCCACATCGACCCTCGGAAGAGTAACTCACCCAGACCTACTCACCCAGACCTATTCCCCCTACCCTATTATTCTACATTTTTCCATGACTAATGCACCTAGTCTACACCGGCTTACGCCCAAGGCATCAATTCTCCTGCTCCTCGGATGCTGCCTGACTGCTGTGCTTTTCCAGCACCACACTCTCGAACCTAACCTACACATCCCTGAACACTATGGGCAATTTTGCATGGCCAGTTCACCTAAGCTGTTCAACTTTGGATTGTGGGAGGAAATCGGAGCACCTGGAGGAAACCCACGCAGACATGGAGAGAATGTGCAAACTCCACACAGGCAATTGCCCAAGGCTGGAATCGAACCCAGGTCCCTGGCACTGTGAGACAGCAGTGCTAATCACTGAGCCACTGTGCTGCCCCAAGGTTGGACAAACTTGATTTATTTATAGTTGAATGTGAAGGGCGAATGACAACCTAATAGAAGTTTACAAAATTGTGAAGCATGGATGGAATGGATAGTTGGAGTCTTTTGTTCCTAGGGTAGAAATGTCAATTACTTTGGGTCATAGATTAAAGATAAGAGGGGGTAAGTATTAAGGAGATGTGAGAGATTTTTTTTTGAATAGGAGGTGGTTAGTGTCTGAAATGCACTGCCAGAGGAGGTGAAGGCAGGCACAGTAGAAACGTTTGAGGCACCTTAACGGATATGTGAAAAGGCAAGGATGCTTTTCCGTTTAATGGTAAGGTCCTGGGGAGTGTTGCTGAACAGAGACCTTAGAGTACAGATTCATAGTTCTTTGAAAGGGAGTCACAGGTAGATGGGATAGTGAAGAAGGCATTTAGTATGCTTTCCTTTATTGGTCAGTGTATCGAGTACAGGAGTCGGGAGGTCATGTTGTGGCTATACGGAACATTGGGAGGCTACTATTGGAATACAGCATGCAATTCTGGTCCCTCTGCTATAGGAAGGATGTTGTGATTCTTGGAAGGATTCAGAAAAGATTTACAAGCATGTTACCAGGTTTAGAGGCTTTGATCTATAGGGAGAGGCTGGACAGACTGGGGCTATTTTCCTTGGTGTGTCGGAGGCTGAGAGGTAACCTTATAGAGGGACGTGGATCAGGTAAATAGACAAGGTCTTTTCCCCTGGGTGGAGGAGTCCAAAACTAGAGGGCATAGGTTTAAGGTGAGAGAGGAAAGATTTTAAAGGGATCCAAGGAACAACTTTTTCGTGCAGAGGATGGTGCGTGTATGGAAAGAGCTGCCAGTGGAAGTGGTGGAGGCTGGTACAATTGCAACATTTAAAAGGCATTTGGCTGGGTATATGAATAGGAAGGGATGAGAAGGCCAAATGGGACCAGATTTATTTAGGATATCTGGTCAGCATGGATGAATTGGACCGAACGGTTTGTTTCCATGCTATATAACTCTGATTCTATGACTGACTAGATTTAGACTTCAACTTTCTAGTCACATGTCCTCAAGTACAAAAGCACAGGAGTACAGAGAAAAGTTTTCAATGTCTCCACACATGATGCCATCTAAGGTACAAATTCCTAGATACAAAAATTTACTAACAACTTAGAAGGAAAAATGGAACAAAGTTAAAAGCTAAACATTTCATTCACCCTTCAGTTGATTAAATAGAGGGATATGAATTGCATAGATGCGAAAAGTTTTTAGTTTAGAAAAGCATCATACGTCAGCACAGTCTGGGTGGGCCAAAGGGCCTGTTCCTGTGCTGTATTCTTTGTTCTTTGGAATTTTAAAAGTGAGTTGTTGATTGATCAAGAGCCATTATAGGTCAAGGGTGCGTGTGTAACTTGTAAGGGTTCTGAATTAAGTTTTCATCATTTAAATTGTAATAATATTATTTTTGTGTTGCAACATTAATATACAATTTCATGAGTCAAAAATCAATGACATAACCATTTAAGTAATGCTTGAAAGAGGTTGAAACTAGTAAAAAAACTGCTGAACTTGAGAAAATGCTTTATTTACATAAATGATTTAACTGAAGATTTTGAAATGTTATTGGCCTTGCATAAGTTTTCTTTTTCTAAGAACAGTTTGTAGAATTCAGCAAGGTTATTATGCACATTTAGATCCTGCATACCTACCCCCCATCAAAAAAAACATTATCTGAGACATTTGCTCAGTTTCTTGTGTTACTTGTTCCTGATGGGGTTTTCTTTATAAATGCTATTGTTTGTGTCAGATAATGCTGTTGCAAGTTCAAAATGAATTCATTGTGCTTGCCAAAGGGACACAGTAGAACCTCAGTTATCTGAACGAGATGGGTGGAGTGTGTTTTGTTTGGTCGTTTGGATAATTGATTGTTTGGATACTCTGTGATTGTAAACCAGCCGTAATTTGAGTGCTGGTTATCGGAACATTTCTGTTATCTGGCAATGCACGCCATAATATCTTTTAACTGATAACTGAATACTGAGTTGCTTGATGAAGTTTTCACAGGACGTTGAGATTTTGTTCACATAATCCAGAATTCCAATAGTTGATGTTCGGATAACAGAGGTTGTACTGTACTATGAAACAGCTTACAAAGTTCATCCTTCTTCATGTGCTGGTACATATTTTATTCATATTTGGAATTTGATGTTTTGATTTAATGGATTGAAGTTGCTCAAAGTGGTTATTTTTGTCAACCAGCCACGTGTAATTGACTCTATAGATTTATGTTATATCATAATATTTGTTAATAGCATCCAACAAAAGCTTGGAAATCTTTGAATCCAGAGTTGCTTTGACTGATCTGTAGCTAATAAAAGGGCAATGTTTATGAACTCTTAATTTTGTTTCGTTTGGTCACTAAGAGGATTAGAATTTTAGTGTGTTAGTGTCAATTGTGTGCAGCAATGCTGGCCTGAAAAATGCTGGAACAATGCATCTTGCAGTGAATGACATGCCTTCGAATTTTTCTCTTAATCTTCAGATTTGCACTACAATTTGCTGAAAATACAAACTAGTACGAGCACAGGAATCTGAGCACTGCATTTGGGATCTCGTCATGTCTGCCTTATGGTCGGCCTATCTTTGTGCCCAGGAGATGGGACCCCAGGTGATTCAGGAGCTCCAAGTTTGGTGTTGCAAAGTCTGGATAGTAATGGCTACCATCGGCCAGCAACATAGTTACAGTAGCTGTGCTCCTGCTCTTACAGATATGACAATATAACCTTGAATGTTTTTACTGGCTGGAGTTTAAACTACAAGACAATTGTGCCTTTTAAAAGAAAAGCAACAGACAGGCTAAGCTGCTGCAACACACCGTTTCACATTCCACAATATTGGAATGAATTCGCTCTGGAGCATGGAAAAATCCCATTTCACTCTTCACACCATTTTTCTTTCATGGACCACCCTCTGTATTTGTGCAGAGTGGGTCAAGATGAATGTGTGTGATCTTAAGAATGGAGTTATTTTTCATTTTTCAGTTTGTGCGTGGTTTCAAAAAACTTAGATCTTTGTTTAACTTCAGAAAATCTCTAATTCTTTATAACTTCAACATGAAAATAGTGGGACACTTAAAGTGTTGGCAAAGTGCATTTCCTCTAAACTCTTTTCTTTAAAAAAAAACTGTGTCAAACATAGATTGCGAGAATAGGTGAGAAATTTTGCCATTCCTCAACTGAACGTAATACAAATTTGAGAGCCCATCTTGTATCGATCTACACATGCAATAATTGGAGTGTGTAAACTAAATTGTTCCAGAGAAGCATTTTTAGAAACTGTTTCTGATTTTCTTGGGGTTTACAATACTGCAGTGCTCTAGTACCCTCTCATAATGATCACTAATGCATCCACTATTTGTGTACCTATTTCTTTTAAGAATATCTTGGGTGCTGTGGATCCTATTAGTCTCTCCAATACCATTCTTTTAAATTGATGCTGGTTCCTTATTCTCACTGGACCATTGGATCTCAATTATTTCAGGGTCATTTCTTGTATCCTCTTCCATGGATTTAGAAGCAAAGTTCTTATTTAGCAATTCTGACATTTCTGCATGCCCCATTATATAGTTTCATGCTTCTGCTGGTAATGGATGCACATTTGTCTTTGCTAATCTTTTCCTTTGCACACCAGAAACTTTTACAATTTGTTTTTGTTTCTTGTTATTCTACATTAATAGTCAATTCTCTATTTCTTTTATCGTTTAATTGTTCTCGTTTGTTGAATGCTAAGGTTATCTTGATCCTCAAGTTTCTGCCTCCTTTGCACTAATACTGTCATTAACTTACCTTTTTAGCCATAGTAGTCTCCCTTTTCCTGTTGGGTATTTTTGTCTTAAGAGAATGTATATTTTTCGAAAAGCAAGTATGAGTTATTTAAATACTAGTCAGTGTCTATTTACAGTTGAACCTTTAAATGTTGTTTTCCAGTCCGCTACAACTAATTTGGTCCTCATCCCTTCATAATTGCCCTTGTTTAGAGTTGTTATTCAACTACATATTATTGAACTACAGAGGAACTTTGATTATCCGGCAACATTGCAAGGTCCAGAAGCTTAGCTAAACTATGTTAACCGACATTCGATTATCCAGAATTCGAATAACTGAACAAAATACTCCCTGTCCATGTCCTTTGGATAATCAAGGTTCCTCTGTACATACGTTTTCTGTGGAATTGAAAAATATCAAACTGTGGTCACTTTTCTTCTAAGGTTCTTCTACGACATGATTATTAATAAGCCTTTTTTCATTATGCAATTCTTGATCTAAAATACTGTCCTCCCAAATTGATTGCTCTAGGAATAGCACTGCTATCTCACAGCACCAGGGACCCGGGTTCGATTCCAGCCTCAGGCGACTGTCTGTGTGGACTTTGGATATTATTCGCGTTTCTGCGTGGGTTCCATCTGAGTGCTCCGGTTTCCTCCCACAATCCAAAGATGTGCAGGTGAATTGGCCAAGCTAAATTGCCCATAAATGTGTAGGTTTTTCGATTAGTGTGGAAACAGGCCCTTTGGCCCAACTCGTCCACACCGACCCTCCGAAGAGGAACCCACCCAGACCCATTTCCCTCTGACTAATCCATCTAACCTGCACCTCTTTGGGCTGTGGGAGGAAACCGGAGCAAACCCGCGCAGAACAAGAAGAATGTGCAAACTCCACACAGAGAGGTGCCCAAGGCTGGAATCGAACCTGGATCCCTGGTGCTGTGAGGCAGCAATGCTAACCGCTGAGCCACCGTGCCAAGGTAGGGGAATGGGTCTGGGTGCATTCCTCTTCGGAGGGTCGGTGTGGACTTGTTGGGATGAAGGGCATGTTTCCACACTGTGTCGGGATTCTATGATTCTGTGAATCCAGAGTGAGTTAACTTGGGGTGGTTTAAGGACTCTGACCCTCAAGGAATTAGAATGTTAATGTCACTTAGAGTTTGAGTTTCTTCAAATGCTAGGAAGGCTAAAATTCTGAAATTTGAAGCCAGATTGTGTGATGTAAGATCTAAAATAGGCCACTTGGCCCATTTGAGCTGTCTCCGCCTTTCGATTAGATCATTGCTGATCTGCTAATTCTCAACTCCATATTCCTGCCTTTAAGAAATGATTTTCCTCTAAGAATGCGTGTGAAATGTTGAACTTTTATCAAAATTCAGTTAGAGGTTCAGAAAGTGACAAGGGCTAGCCAGGCAGTGGTCCAAGTCAATGATGAGCTTACCCACAAACTCTCATCCCAAAGAATACCCTTCCCTAGCCAGCGCTAGCATCCTGAAAAATAGAAGATGTAAAGGTGAGAGAGAAATGGAAAACCCAAGGGAGAGAAGGGAAGCAAGACAAAAAAGAGGTTACTAAGGAGAGCAGTGATGTCAGGCATCTGGTGTGTTTCCATTACCATATGATAGGACACTTTACTGCTGACTGCTGGCGACTACAAGAAAAGTCCGTGATGTTTGAGGCAAATGGGCACCATACAGTAAAAATGAGAGAGTGTGTTGCAGACCAGAGTATTGCTCTGAGGTGGCAGGATCCTGTTAATGCTCTGCTGTGTGTGGCTGATTTTAGAGTTGCATGGCTTTTATGTCAGAAAGAAAAGTTAACCCATTTCTCTAGACCAAGATGAGTAAGCTTATAGTCATATTTAGTGGTACTGAGGCCAGCCATTCTGCTGTTAGGTAAAAGCATTACCTGTCTGCCAGAATGCAGGAAATGCTGAATTGATGATAAAGGATGTTATGGGAGAGTACATGCTCATATTTATGTTGACAGTTTGGTTAGAATGGTGTTTTTCTTTGAGTAGAGTAGACTGAGGGGATTTGACATGTATAAAATTTATGAGGGGCATACTTAGGGTAGACAAGAAGGAACCTTTACCATTAGAAAAGGGATCAATTATCAGGCAGCATACGTTTAAATTAAGGGGTAAGAGGTTTAAACAGAATGTGAGGGAATTCTTTTCA
Organism: Chiloscyllium plagiosum; assembly: GCF_037043375.1. Lineage (NCBI taxonomy): Eukaryota > Metazoa > Chordata > Chondrichthyes > Orectolobiformes > Hemiscylliidae > Chiloscyllium > Chiloscyllium plagiosum. The sequence continues at coordinate 89,749,306 of NW_028270144.1, forward strand.
CTCAAAGGATTGTGGGAATCTCAAACTCACTGGGCTGGCAGAGACAGACTCTCATAACGTTTAACAAGTATTCAGATGTACAGTTGTGCTGCCAAGGCTTTGGGCCTAGTGTTGGAAAATGGGATTCAAATAGTTGCATGTTTTTGACCAGCAAAGCCATTATTAGTTGAAGCATTTTTTTTGTGCTGTCGACCTCTATGACTCTAACTGGGTTTCAGTTATAAAAATAGGCTGAGACTGGAGTGTAGGAGTTTGAGGGGTAATCTTATAGAGATTTATAAAATCATGAGGAGCATAGATAAAGTGAATAGCAATGGTCTTTTCCCTTGTAGGGGTGGGGGTGGGGTGGGGGGAGAGTTCAAAACTAGGGGGCTACATATTTTTAAGGTGAGAGGAGAAAGATTCGGAATGGACCTGAGAAGCAACTTGTTTTTTAAGCGTGGTTAATGTATGGAATGAACTGCCAGAGGAAGTGGTGGATGCAGGTACAGTTACAATATTTAAAAGATATTTGAATAAGTACATGAATAGGAAAGATTTGGAGGGATATGGGCCAAATGCAGGCAAGTGGGACGAGTTTAGTTTAGGAACATGGCCGGCTTGGATCGAAGGGTCTGTTTCCATGCTGTAGGACTCTATATCTGTATAACCAGGTGCTCCAGAAATATAAATATTTTTCAGCAAAGGTAACCGTAAGTGTCACCCCCAGTTTACCTGTGGATAGGGTTTACCTGCTCCTCAGCAATTACCTGGGATCATATATGTCATTGTGTGTTGTGTGAGAGAAGCTGAATTGGAGTAAGGATCAGAAAGTGAGAAAGTGTCTGGCATGTTTCCTAAATGCATAATGATCCCGTCTATGGTCAAACAAATTCCAGGAGAAGAGGTTGAGTTAACTGTAGATGGGTGAACCTGCTGTCTGGTTACCCTAAACCTTTCCAAGCGTCTAGAGAATCTTTGGGAAGCAATGAGTTGCCCTTCTATGATTTTAGCTCAGTAAACCAATTCAATATTATAATATGGACCTCCTGAAACAAACAAACAGGAATTGTGGAGAAACTCAATAAATCTGGCAACATCTGTGGAGAGAAAACAACGTTAACATTTCGAATTCTGTGACACTTTTTCGGAGTTCTCAATTTAATATTGTTTATGTGCTGTGCTTAGATTTCCAGAAGGCATTGGCAAAGGTGCCTTATCAAAAGCAGTAGCCAAAATGGCAAATATGAACTCATGGGGTAGGTGGTACCATATTACCATGGATAAAGGAAAACAAAGAAACAGTAGGCAGAGTTAGTTCAGTTGGCTAGATGGTTGGTTAATGATGCAGAGTGATGCTCAGAGCATGTGCTCAACTCCCACACTGACTGACTGAGTTAAAAATCACACAACACTAAGTTATAGTTCAACAGATTTATTTGGAAGCACTAGCATTCAAAGCACTGCTCCTTCATTACCTCTGAAAACTAGTGCTTCCAAATAAATCTGTTGGACTATAACCTGGTGTTGTGATTTTTAACTTTGTACACCCCAGTCCAACACCGATGCCTTCAAATCATGATTGATTGAGGTTACCCTGCAGGTTTCTCCTTCTCAACCTCTCTCATCTGAGGTGTGGTGACCCTCTGGTTAAACCACCACCAGTTGTGTGTGTCCCATTGGGATTGTGGTGATTTTGCCTTTTACTTTGTAGATAAGTTGTGAAAATTTGGCAAATGATATAGGAAAATGTGAACTTGTCCATTTAGGCTACTTTCCTATTTTCCCTGTCGATTTATATCTGTGGAGAAAAATTGCAGAATCTTGGTATGATGGTACATGAATTGTAAAATGTTAGTCTGGAAGATCAGCAAGTTATTTAGAAGGCAAATAGAGCATTGTCATTTATTGCAGTGGGAATGCAATATGAAAGTAGCAATGTTTTGCCACAGTGCACTGGTGAGTCTACATCTGGAACACTGTGTGCTGCTTTGGTCTCTTATATCCTATCCTTTCTTAAATAAAATGTGTTGGAGGCAGTTCAGAGAAAGTTAATTTAACTAATACCTGGTTTCAATTAGTAATCTTATGAGAAAAAGTTGGGCAAATGGTCCGGTATCTGTTGGGGGTCAGAAGAGAGGGTTCAATGCAACTTAGGCTATTAAGAAAGGGACCGTGGGGATAGTTCAGAGGGATAATAAACCGAAGAACTGCAGATATTGGAAAAGCTGCAGGTTGCCAAGTGGAAAATGAGATACTGTTCTTTGAACCTGCTGGAACACTGCAGCAGGCCTGTGACAAAAATGTTAGCATGGAAACATGATGTGATGAAGCCCCAGGCAACTGGAAGCTCAGGATCATTTTTACAGACGGAACCAGATCTGCAAAGTGGTCACCTACTCTGTTTTGCCACCTCGATGTCGAGGAGACCATACTGAGCAGTGAATGTGCAATCACAGAAGGTGCAACACTGGCCCATTTATCTTCTCCCTCCTCACTATTGAAGGCTCCAGACATGCCTTTCAGCTGAAGCAGTGATTTATCTTCACTTCACTCAATCTAGTCTCTTGTGTTCACAGTGTGGCTCATAATTAATAAACTGCTACAGAAATAAAAAAAAGTGTCGATGGAGAGATTCCAAACAGCTTTTGAGAAACCAAAAGTCATTTTCGTCAACAAGCCAGTGTCTGTTGCAGCTACAAAACATTTACAGGGGCCATCAATGTTTGTTTGTTTGGGTTGAGGCTCTCCTAATCCAAAATAACGAGTGAGGCACTGAGAGATTGACCAGGTATTTCTCCTAAAAATTTGAACAAATTCCAGGAATCATGATCTAGTGTGGGCAAAGAATTTTAGTATTGTCTTTGACTATTAAAAACATTGAAATATGTGCCTGAAATGAATACTTTTATAGCACAGCAAACAACATTAAACTCCTTTTGAGCTTTGTAGAGAGATTAAAAATCCAAAATGCATGACTGTTTCTTTGGTGATTGTTCCTCTAATCATAACTATTAAAGATTACTTACACTGCAGGGAAAACTAAAGTTTAAAAAAAACACATTGGAATAACCTAATCAAAACTTAAACAGAGCGTATCTAACATGCTCAGGGAGGAAATGCAAGCAACTGTAGATGAATTTTTATGCATGTTCCTTTTAAGTTGTGTTCTTTCCCAGTCTTGATATGCAATGAGAGTAAACCTCATTCCATTCCAAGGGAATGCATGAGACAGAGACCTGTGTGTTTTGAAGAAATGATTTTTAAATATTTCACTCACCTGGATTTAGAATGGGAACTTGACAGACAATTATGTTTTTTTTTTAAAAAGTAACAGGCCAAGACACTACAAAACAGTTGCACATTTACATAAGGTTGGAATGAAGATGGACAATTTCTTCTTGAGGGAGCATGCAAGACCCCAGCTCCAGTTGTCACACTACCCTGAGACTTTCAAATGGCCTTGAGATCAGATGTTAAAATCCACTTACCAGTTCTGAAACAAGAACTGGAGCCCATATGAACTGATCAATCCTTTCTGAAATATATAAACAACAAATTATTTCAAGAGAACCCTTGTTATTGCAGGGGAGGAAGGAGTAAAAAGACAATTTTATGCTGAAACAGGCTTTTGAAGCAATTCTGTTTCTTTCTGCAGAGCTGCATTTATACCCTTTTCCCAGTTGTATGTTTTTTTTTGGCCCGGTCTCCCTTTTCTCACTGTCAGTATTGTGTCCAGTTTGTCAAGTGACCGCCATGCGACAAATTGACTGCGAACTGTGCTCTTTTTGAGATGTGGAAAACTATTCCTCTTACTCTGCAATTGGACGGTTATGTGTGCATATGACCTTATGGATGTGTGTGACCTTTCAAATGGTGTTGCTTTTGTTTTAGCTGCAGAGTAATAATTTCCAATAAACTTGCCTCTTTTAAACTTTGTGAAAACCCATATGAATAATTCTTTACAACTTGAGCATGGAAATAGTCACACATGAAGGAATTAGTAAAATAAGTTGTTCCTACATTTTTTTCCAAAAATGACCTGTCACGGTCATATGAACGGTGGCAGATTATGGGTCTCATTTCACCTCACCTGGTCTGAACACAGCTCTGGCAGTGCTTGATTGCTTAAAGTCAGGATGCTCGAGGCATTGGAGTGCATGAATCTCTGGTTGTCATGCTAGTGGAATTGCAGAGTTAGGGATGGGATTTCAATGTGGATGAGAATTTTGAATTGGAACTATTGATACACCTTGGAGTGAAAGCAGATCAGTGATCAGCAGGTCAGGTTTGTGTGTCAATGGAACTTTGTGTGAGTTAGCATATGAGGAGCAGTGTTTATGAATAAACTGATTTACAGATAATGGAAAGCCTTAAAGCAGTTGTGTCTCGATTTTAAAAACAAAACGTCTTGTATAAAAGTGTCATCAACAGGCTGGATGAGGTGAAGTATGGTGATTTATTGTAGAGTTATTTGGAGTCAGTCTTGGTGAAAGACAAGATAGGGGTCTGAAAGCTGCTTCATATTGGTGATGCTCTGAATAATTTTACGCCTGAAACAGAGCAATGAGTTGATGCCATCTGAGAGTTGCTGACTGGCATATTCGAAGATCCAGGACGACGTGCTGAGGGGTGCACCAAAGCTCGAGCAGCTACCGTCAAGGTGCAATAGGGAAGGACCACCACATGAGGTGTTTCAGCCAAAGTTAATTGGGGGTCTGTTCAATTATTGGACTCCCTGCGTCTCAAATATGTTCAGGTACAGTCTTGTACAAGTGAGAAAAACCTTTGGTTTGTTTGTGGGATGGAGTCACACTCCAATGTTTGCTGCTGCACAGAACTGAACTGCTTAAGAACTTATATAAACATTATTCATAAAAATATCTTTATTTTTTGAAATTAAAAGAGAGGGAATAGATTCTCTGTGGAGTATAGAGTTTCCTGCAGCCTAGGGTTAGGCCTATCTATCAGAGCAGGCAGCAGTGGTGGACATGGATGGAATGGTGAACACCAGGAAGAACATAAATTGAGGTCAATAAATCAAGGCACATCGTGTGCATGAGGCGACAACAGTCTCATCAGTGAACCGAGGCATCCTTTAGTTTGAAAAACAGTGTGGAAGCAAAAGTGATATTGCAAAAAAGCTATAAATCCTTTGGTAAGTATTTATTTTCTTTCCCTTTCTCTAAACTTAAGGACTGAATCTAAGCAATAGGAGATTAAATACTTGTCAAAAAATAATCAAGTATTCAGTGAGCTTCCTTACATTTAAATGATGTCGACAAAAGCATTTGGTTGCAAGTGAGTCTTTTTTTTTATATATCAGTAGCCAGGTTATTGGTAGGAGCAAAGCCTATTATCTAACAGATGCAGAGTGGCATGGCTGCTCCAACTCTTAGACTGCATATCCTATGTTGTTGTTGTAGGATGCTTTGCATGACCTGTCAAAGAGAAAACAATATCTGTTACAGCAAGTCTATCTGTAGGTTTTGGAATTTGATTAGCAGCTAGATTCACAGCAGTACATCCATGGGGTGAGAGCCTCTCAGCTGGTATATTTATAGATGTGGTCAAACCTCCCCCCAAGACCAGCTGGTCCGGAACAAACAGGCAGGTAGTGCATCTCACTGTCCAACTAATCTTTAGTTTAGAATACTGATTAAAGTGATGGTTCCCTGGTATCATCGTTGATTCAGCTGTACAAGAGGGCATAGAGAAAACCCAAAGAGCAATAGTCACAGGACAGCACTAGTACTGAAGTAGGGACTTGTTCTGATAGTTCAAGTAAAGCTCATCCTATCTTTGGACAATGTCTTAATGAACTAAATTAAGTAGAGCTGTAGAAAGGACTTTAAACTAATTAATGGAAATTTGGAAGGCTTGGGATAGCAGAAATGTAGGCTTACAAAAAAAGAGGATATGGCAGAATTACAGGACATTACATGCTTTGGATAATGATATTCAGTGGGACAGGGAGAGAATATGCAAACATTTTTAAAAAGTAGAAAAACCTTAAAGTCACCATAATCTTACCAAATCATTGAGCTGCACTCTCATATTAGAGAGAGACCACCAAAGGTGGGTCGGCCATGCTTCCAGCAAGGAGAGAGGTGTAGGAGAACCCATTATTGTAACCTTAACTGGTGCATGTGTTCACGTCACTCTGCATTGCAAACCAGCTAACTGAGCTCACCCTAACAGTAGCTTATCGTAGGACAGAAGAATAAGTCAACACTTAATGAGGGCATGTGAAAAAGGCACAACATTAATCATGGGTGACTTCAATTTGCTTGTAAGTTAGAATAGCCAGATTGGCAGAGGAAGCCATGAGGATGATTTTGAACCATATTTGGGACAGTTTCTGAGAGCAATATGTTGTGAATACAACCAGGGATCAGGCTCTTTTGGATCGGGTAAGGCAAAGGGAGGTGAGGTCTGCCTCCTAGTCAACACCACCTGGTACTCTGAAGTGGCGAGTTACTGCTGTCTTCGTCTAGAATATCTTAATGAAATGTTAGGCCTACTACATGCCACATGAGTTTACCTCTGCCATCCTGTCAGCAGTCTATATGCCACTGCAGGCTGAAGTGAAGAATGCTCTGGATGAAATTAACACTGCTACAATTGCACTAGAGACTAAATCCCCGAAGTCTTATTCGCTATGGCTGGCAACTTCAACCAGACCAATCTCAGAAAGGTGCTACAACATCGCATCAACATATCTGCTGCCCCACAAGGGGGCTGAACATCTTTGACCATTGCTGCACAACCATCAAAAATGCCTACTGCTCTATACCTTGTTTGCACTTTGGAAAATTAGATCACCACACTGTTTCTCCTCCCAGCTTACAAGCAGAAGTTGAAACATGAGGACCTAGCACAGAAAGTAGTACAGCGTTGATCTGTGCAGCAGAACTAGAGCACAGAAATTGGCTGTTCTGTTTTTGCTCTAGCTTGATTTGCAAGTGTGTCAAATCTCTCAAACGCAATTTCTGTATTTCACTGTTGTCCTTGATCAAAGTATGTATGTATGAGGTGTTTATGTATGTTTTCTTATCCTCAGGTTGGTTCACCAATCTAAGATGATGCCAGCAGCAGACTTCTAAATTTAAAAATAAAGAAAATGTTACTATTACACTGTTGTCCTAGAGATTTTATCAAAACATCTCAGTCATATTATTACACATACAAAGGTTAAGTATTGGTAGGGGAAAAAAACTGAATTAAAAGTCGTAATCATTTCTATGTATTTCATAGTAGGCCTGTTCATTATCTGAAGTGAGGCATAAGATGGAATGTAGGTTTGATTTTTTTTAAAAAAAGTAGAGGATTCTCTAAGTTGTGGTTACTTATAGGTTAATTGCAAACATGTTGCAATTGGTGGTCTTAAAGGTGAAGGAAATTGGTGGAGAATCCTCCTCCAACTTTAAATGCGTAGCTGCTTTTCCTTTTGCTGTATAGTTGGCTTGAATGGGTTTGCTGACCTTTCAGATGATGTCCTTCTGGTCCCAACAGCTTTGGCTGTAAACTTTTAAAAGCAATTGCAAATCATGTGACCTATTAAGAATTCCAAATTACCCTTAAGAAAAGGTGTGTTAGGCTAACATGTCCTGATTTATAGATTTTTACATGCCTCTGGTTTGGAAACATTGTGAGGTGTGAGCAACAGCCCTTGATGACAAGGTCGACTTTGTGTGGAATCAAGAAGCCTTAGCAAAATTGGAATCGATGGGAATCTGGGAGAAATCTTGCTGCTGGTTGGAGTCATACCGAACTCATAAGATGGTTGTAGCTATTGGAGGTCAGTCATCTCAGCTCTAGGACATATCTACAAGATGTCGTCGGCCCAACTATCTTCAGTTGCTTCACCAATGACCTTCCCTCCAATGTGCAGTCAAAAGTGAAGGGTATTTGCTGATGATTGCACAATGCTCCATACCATGCATGACTGTTCAGATTCTGAAGTAGTTCATGTTCAAAGAGCAGCAAGACCTAGACAATATCCAGGTTTGGGCTGACAGGTGGCAAGTAACATTTGTGCCAGACAAATGCCTGGGCATGGCCATCTCCAATGAGACACAATCTAACCATTGTCCCATGATATTCAATAGTGTTACCATTAAATCACCCATCCTCATCATCCTGGGGGTTACTATTGACCAGATATTGCACGAGACTTGCCATATGAAAAGATGTATAGGAGAGGCAAAGTTATAGTGATCATGGGAGATTTCAGTATGCAGATGGACTGGGAAAATCAGGTTGGTAGTAGATTGCAAGAAAAGGAATTTGTGGAATATCTACAAGATGGCTTTTTGAAGCAGCTTGTGGCGGAGCCCACTAGGGAACAGGCAGTTTTGGATTTAGTGTTGTTCAATGAGGTAGACATGAAACTGAAGCTTAAGGTGAAGGAACCCTTAGCAGGCAGTAATCATAATATGATTGAATTTACTCTGCAATTTGAAAGGGAGACGGTGGAATCAGAGGTAACGGTATTACAGCTGAATCAAGGTAACTACAGAGGCATGAGGGGGGATCTGGGTAGAATTGACTGGGAGAGGAGCCCAGCAGGAAAGGCAGTGGAACAGCAATGGCAGGTGTTTCTGGGAGTAATTCAGGAGACTTAGCAGAGATTCATCCTGAGGAAAAAGAAGCATGGTACAGGAAGGATGAGTCAGCCATTGCTGAATAGAGAAGTCAGGGATAGCATAAATGCAAAAGAGAAAGCATATAATGTGACGAAGGGCAGTGGGAAATCAGAGGATTGGGAAGCTTAGAAACACCAACAGAGGGCAACAACAAAAAGAAATGAGGAGGGTGAAGATTAAATATGAGGGTAAGCTAGCCAGTAATATAAAGGAAGGCTGTAAGAGTTTTTGTGGATATATAAAAGGCAAAAGAGAGGCAAAAGTGGGCATTGGGCTGCTGAAAAATGATGCTGAAGAGATAATAGTGGGGAACAGGGAAATGGCTGAGGAACTGCATAATTATTTTGTGTCCGTCTTCACGGTGGAAGACACAAGTAATATCCCAAAAAAATTCAAGAGAATGAGGGGGCAGAGCTGAGTATGGTGGCCATCACCAAGGAGAAGGTGCTAGAAAAACTGAATGGCCTGAAAATGGATCAATCACCTGGACCAGATGGACTGCGCCCCAGAGTTCTAAAGGAGATACCTGAAGCGATCACGGAAACATTAGTGGTCTTTCACAAATCATTAGAATCAGGGATGGTCCCAGAGGACTGGAAAAATCACTAATGTCCCTGTTTAAAAAGGGAGTAAGGCAAAAGAAGGAAAATTACCGCCCAGTTAGTCTAACCTCAGTCGTGGGTAAGATCCTGGAATCCATTGTGAAGGATGAGATTTCTCAGTACTTGGAAGTGCATGATTTAAAAAAAAGGCAAAATCAGCAGGGTTTCCTCAAGGAGAGGTCATGCCTGACAAATCTGCTCGAATTCTTTTGAGGAAGTATTGAGCATGGATTTCAAGAAGGCCTTTGACAAGGTGCCGCACAGGAGGCTACTCAATAAGATAAGGACTCATGGTGTTAGAGGCAAGGTGCTAGCATTGGTAGAAGATTGGCTGTCTGGCAGAAAACAGAGAGTGAGGTTAAAAGGGTCCTTCTCAGGATGGCAGCCAGTGACAAGTGGTATTTTGCAAGGCTCAGTGTTGGGGCCACAACTTTTCACTTTATACATTAACGATCTAGATGAAGGGACTGAGGGCATTCTGGCTAAGTTTGCAGATGATACAAAGAGAGGTGGAGGGACAGTTAGCATGGAGGAGGCAGGGAGGCTGCAGAAGGATTTGGACAGGTTAGGAGAGTGGGTAATGAAGAGGCAGATGATGTACAATGTGGAAAAGTGTGAGGTCTTGCACTTTGAAAGGAAGAATAGAGGCATGGATTATTTTCTAAATGGGGAGAAAATTCAGAAGTCTGAAGTGCAAAGAGACTTGGGAGTTCTAGTCCAGGATATTCTCAAGGCAAATTTGCAGGTTGCATCAGGAGTTAGGAAAGCAAATGCAATGATGGCATTTATTTCAGGAGGATTTGAATATAAAAGCAGGGATGTGCCTCCGAGGCTCGGTAAGGCTCTGGTCAGACCACGTTTGGAATATTGTGCACTTTGTGGCTCCATATCTCAGGAAGGATGCACTGGCCCAGGAGCATGTTCAGAGAAGATTCACGAGACTCTTCCCAGGAGTGAAAAGCTTAATGTGTGAGGAACATTTAAGGACTCTGGGTCTATACTCGATGGAGTTTAGAAGGGGGGAGGGGTGCGGGGCATGGGGATCTAATTGAAACATACAGAATACTGAATGCCCTGGATAGAATGGATGTTGGGAAGATGTTTCTCTGGGTAGGAGAGACTAGGACCTGAGGGCATAGCCTTAGAATAGGAGGAAGACCTTTTAGAACTGAGATGAGGAGAAACTTCTTCAGCCAGAGAGTGGTGAATCAATGGAATTCATTGCCAAAGAAGGCTGTGGAGGCCTGGACATTGAGTATATTTAAAACGGAGAAAGTTAGCTTCTTGATTATCAAAGGTTACAGGGAGGAAGTGCGAGAATGTGGTTGAGAAACTTATCGACCATGATTGAATAGTGGAGCAGACTCATTGGGCTGAATGGCCTGATTTCTGCTCCCATGTCTTATATTCGTAAGAACATGTCAGAATGAAATGACTCACCTGACTCTCCAAGCCTGTCTGTCATCTACAAGACACAAGTTAGGAATGTGATGGAATACTCCCTACTTACCTAGACGAGTGCATCTTCAACAACAACATCAGCACCTCCAAGTTATCTCTGAACCATTCACCGTCCTGACTTGGAAATATATTGTTTTCCTTCAGAGTTGCTGGGTCAAAGTCCTGGATTTTGCTCCGTACCAACATTGTGAGTCTACGTATATTAAATGGACTGTAGCAGTTCAAGATGGCAGCTCGCTATCATCTGACGGTAACTAGGGACAGGCAATAAATGCTGGTGCAGCCCACATTCCACAAATGAACTTTAAAAAAAGACCACTAATGTCTGTGTTTGAGATCAAGAACCATTATAATAAAACATAAACGTGAGACTCCTTTCATGTTCAATTTATTATCTATTGAGTTTCAATCATCTTCCTGTCTTACCATGAACAACCATCAATTGGTGGATTAGAGTTTGACAAGTGATTGGGATTAATTATATTTTAATGCACTTCATTGAATTCCCACTCTTGATTGAAGTTGATGTTTTGACAGACATGATGTGTGTCCATTTTAATAATTTGTGATACCTGAGATTAGATTCCCTACAGTGTGGACGCAGACCCTTCGGCCCAACAAGTCCACACCGACCCTCTGAAGAGCAACCCACCCAGAGCCATTCCCCTACATTTACTCCTGGCTAATGCGCCTAACACTACGGGCAATTTAGCATGGCCAATTCACCTAACCTGCACATCTTTGGACTGTGGGAGGAAACCGGAGGAAACCCATGTAGACACTGGGAAAATGTGCAAAATCCACACAGATAGTTGCCTAAGGCATGAATTGAACCCGGGTCCCTGGCACTGTGAGGCAGCAGTGCTAACCACTGAGCCACCGTGCTGCCCTGTCTTGACTGGGCAAGTTACAGGCAACATGGGCATGCAAGCTAAGTTTTTAAGAGTAGCTCAATTTCTAATTGCTTATGAGGTAGGATGTGGTATTTTATAGAGTCATTGATTTTGTTTTGTTAATGGTCATCCACAACAGAAATGACTATAACTACAATTTTGAAGTCTCCAAAACCAAAGCAATTCAGTTAGATTATCATTTGGTAGGACAGGAATTGAGTGTGGTGCACTTGGGTGTACTGGATGCCTTACATTAATACACAGGGCCCTGTTCTTTGCAGAACATGTGAATATGTTCATATTCTGCACCTGTTACAGATCAAATCAATAGATGACATACATTCACTGGTTCATTTCTGAGGGCAATGCCTTGACCATCTGGAGTCAACCTGACTAGTTCAAAATGTCACTCATCATTAATTGGTTCATTCTTGTTAGCAATGCCTCTACTAATCAGAGTCCATCTACCAATAAGTCATCACTTTCCTCTCACAGTATAAGTGCTTTTCCCCTTGAAATGGTATTATTCTAAATTGCCTGGAGGAATTGCAAGATGAAAAGCTGAGACAAAATTGTTTTTATTCAGCATTGTTTCAATTGGAGTACATTTTTGAGTGTTTTAGGTAATCTTGACTGAAAGAAGAAGCAAAGAAACCACACTTGTGAAAATTTTCAAGCTTATAATAATGTATGTTAGAGCAGAGCTTTGAGTTACATAATTAACTAGTACAGTTGTTCTGTGAATTTAAGTGAAAGAGCAATGGAAAACAGGTTATTAATTCATTTATGTAGCAATAACTTAAATGGCTGTGGGGAACAGTAAATTAACAATATGTGGACTAGAAGGTGTATCTACAAATCAAAAGATTGATGCAGAAACAAATCATTTGGGAACAGTAACGAATTGAAAAGTAGTTCAGCAGATGTAAATAACAGATTAAAGGGCACACCACAGATCAAATGGATCAAGTGGATCCAAATTAATAAATTGCCAGAGGTGGGTGCCAGTTACTTAATACGTTGAAACAGGAGAGAAAATCTAAGATGTCATCAAATTATGAACATAGTTGGTACCTTTAAATTAACACTGCAATCTGCTTTTTCTGTTGTTGTTTTCTGCTCTCCTGCCAACAAATTGACATTCACTAGTTTTATGGGAGCTTGCATTTCCACATATGAGCATTTTTCATTTGCTAGTTTTAAAGTTAAGTGTAGAGTAAATCTAGAAGGCTCTTTAAATTAACAAGCCTTTTGTTTGATACATTTCAGCATTAAATATATCTGTAGTTCAAGTACTTGTACAAGTAAGGTACTTCTTAACCTATAATGGCGTCACTAATTGCAGTATTGAAGATGTGTTAATCATCCATGGTATTGGCAGGGAAAATTAAAGGTAAAGGTATTGAGGAGTCAATAGACCTCAGCCAAAAATGAGGCAGTTTGGAAATGAGCATCACCTTCGTCGACCAGCACAAGGGGGAGAGGAAGGAAATTAGATTCTGTTCGCAGAGCTGGGAATTTGTGTTGCAGACGTTTCGTCCCCTGTCTAGGTGACATCCTCAGTGCTTGGGAGCCTCCTGTGAAGCGCTTCTGTGATCTTTCCTCTGGCACTTGTAGTGGTTTGAATCTGCCGCTTCCGGTTGTCAGTTCCAGAGAACAGCCAGGGAATTCCTAGAGGCATGGCACTCATCCACAGATTCAATCAATAAGCACATCGATCTGGACCCAATATACCAACCACTGCAATGGACAGCTGGAACTGACAACCGGAAGCGGCAGATTCAAACCACTATAAATGCTGGAGGAAAGATCACAGAAGCGCTTCACAGGAGGCTCCCAAGCACTGAGGATGTCACCTAGACAGGGGACGAAACGTCTGCAACACAAATTCCCAGCTCGGCGAACAGAACCACAACAACGAGCACCCAAGCTACAAATCTTCTCTCAAACTTTGAAGGAAATTAGAAATTGGCGACCAATTTCACTGCTGAATGCAGACTACAAAATCCAGCCAACAGATCACGTCTGCACTTGGATTGGTGGTTCACTCTGACCAAACCTGTGCTGTACCGGGCAGGACAATCTCTGAGAGCACCACGCTCCTCAGGGATATGATCACCAATGTGTAGGACAGAGGGGTGGATGCCTGCCTCATCAGCCTGGATCAGGAGAAGGCCTTTGAAAGCATACCACACATGTGGGATGTGCTCTCCAAAATGGGCTTTGGCAATTGGATCTGACTGCTCTACAGCAACATCAATAGAGAGAAAGTGAGGACTGCAGATGCTGGAGATTAGAGTTGAAAAGTGTGGTACTGGAAAAGCACAGCAGGTTAGGCAGCATCCGAGGAGCAGGAGAGTCAACGTTTCTGGCATAAGCCCTTTATCAGGAATGTAGGGTGGAAATGAAGAAGAGAGGTAAATAGGAGAGTGTGGGTGGGGCTGCGGGAGAAGGTAGCTGGGAAGGCAATAGGTGGATACAGGTGGGGGGTTGGTTGGGGTGATAGGCTAGTGGGAAGGAAGCTGGACAGGTCAAGAGGGCAGTGCCGAGTTTGAGGGTTGGATCTGGGATGAGGTGGTGGGGAGGGAAGACTTTGGAAACTAGTGAAGTCAATGTTGATGCCATGTGGTTGGAGGGTTCCAAGACGGAAGATGATGTGTTCTTCCTTCAGTTGTTGGGTGGCTTTGATTTGGCGGTGGAGTTGGCCTCGGACTTGCATGTCCTTGGTAGAGTGGGAGGGGGAGTTCAGGTGTTTGGCCACAGGGTCTTGGGATTGTTAGATGTGTGTTTCCCAGAGATGTTCCCTGAAATGCTCTGCAAGTTGGCCTCCTGTCTCCCCAATGTAGATGAGACCCCCTCGAGAGCAACGGACGCAGTAGATGAGATGGATGGATGTGCAGGAAAATCTCTACCGGATGTGAAAATATTCTTTGAGGACTTGGACGGAAGTCGGGGAGAGGTGTGGATGCAGATTTTACAGCTCTTGTGATAGCAAGGGAAGGTACTGGGTGTGGATGGTGGGTTGGTGGGGGGCATGGACCTAACAAAGGAGTCACGGAGGGAATGGTCTGTGCAGAAGGTAGATGGGGTGGGGATGGCAATATGTCTCTGAAGGTGGGGTCTGATTGCAGGTGGTGGAGATGGCAGAGGATATTGCGCTGTATTTGAATATTCGTGGGGTGAAATGGGAGGGCAGGAGGTGGGGACAATCCTTGTTCTACTTGGAGGGATTAGGTTCAAGGGTGGAAGTGTAGGAGATGTGCTGGAGGGCGTTGTTGATCATGTGGGAGGAGAAATTGCAGTCTTGGAAACCCACTCCTCCAGCCGCACCAAGGATAGAACCCGCCTGATCCTTCCATCCCTCCAACATCCAGATGCACCGTTAGTATCCTGCACCATTTGCGCCACCTACACCTATCTGCGTTCCTCAAAGAACACTTCACTTCAATTCCCCCTCCCATTCCACTAAGGACATGTAAGTCCTGGGCTGCCTCCACTGTCAAATCCAATCCAACCAATGACTGGAAGAAGAACCTCATCTTCCGCCTTGGGATCCTCCATCCACATGGCATCAACATAGATTTCGCTAGTTTCCAAACCTCAATCAATGGATGGGAATCAGAAAGCTTCATGATCAGATCTGGAGACAGGTGGGGCTGCCCACCTTGTTTGTGTGTTACATAGAGGCTTTTGCTGTGTCTCTCAGGAACAATGTGAGCCTGAGAGGGGTGACCACTCCAGGCAGTGGAGAAATGCAGGTCAAACCCTCCCTGTACATGGATGACATCACCATCTTTAGCTCGAATGGACTGTTATTAAGCAGACTCATGAGCATCTGCGACTAGTTCGAACTGGCGTTGGGAGCAGAGGTAAATCAAGGCAAGAGCAAAGTCATGTTCTTTGCGAACTGGATTGGCCGATCCTTTATTCCCTTCACTGTCAGGACAGGTTACCTGAAAGTCCTGGGAATATGGATTGGAAGGATGGGATGTGTGCAAAATCTTGGTAGGAGTGCATCACCAAGGTGAGGTAGAAACTAGGTTTTTGGGAATATGGCTCCTTCTACATTGTGGGTAAAAACCTGTTCATCAGGCATGAGGTATTCTCTTTGTTGTTGTATGTTGTGTAGGTCTAGCCAATTCCCCAAACCTGTGCCTTTGCAGTCACCCAAACCATCTTTCCCATCATATAGAGGTCTAAGATGCATCGTGTCCGCCGGGATCCCTTGGACAAAACTCTGGATAAAGGGGCAAGGAGGTACCCAACACTGCCCTCCATCCTGATGGCCACCTTTGGCTGCCACATCAAGCTGTGCATAGACACTTGGTATGCAAACACAGTGTCACTACGTACTGAGTTTCCACGTGTCCCCAATACTGCAAAGGATGGGTTTGGCCTTGTGGCTGAGGAACATGTCAAGTAGTTGGACTGCTCCGTATCAACTGTCCTTTGTGGAGATTCTTCAAATTTCCAGTAGAGTTCTGAAATATTTTGAACATTAGACCGAGCCTGAATAGTTCAATTTTAATCTGATTTCCTTTCCTTTACAGGAAAGGCCTTATGTGTCCGTGCTTTTGTATGTTGAGAAGAAAGAGCACGTTTGTTACAAATTTGCTTTGTAAATTTCAGTTGGCTAATGAAACAAAGGTACAGTCTTTGATCAGCTTATTTAATTTCCAAGGTTTATTAAAAAAATGCAGAATTTTGAAGCAATGAGAGATCTGATTATTGTATGTGTTTTGTTAACAGAATTATTACTGACACCAGTGAGGCAGAGGGGGGAGGGAGACAAACAGTGTCTGTTGTCATACCAATTTGGGTTCATTCACAAAAATTCAATTTTGAAAGCTGACAACTTGTAAACGCCGCCTGTCTCTCTGTTGCTGTTTGAAAATGGAAACTTAATAATTAACATCTTTAAATGTAGATATCCTGTGAGTAATTTCAGTTTAAGAAAAAGTTGCATTTTGAAAGCAAAATATAAAGATTAAATTTTCATCGATTTTCCTGCTCTTTGGATGCTGTCTAACCTGCTGTGCTCTTCCAGCACCACACTCTCGACCCTCATCTCCAGCATCTGCACCCTCATCTCCAGCATCTGCACACTAGAGTGAAAAGTGTACACTGTTGCCATTTCTGGCAACATTTTCGATACACAATCTTGGGTACAAAGTAGAAACATAAAGAAACAAAATAAAAGTTAACTATTATAGTCCTTCTTAATACTAAGTAGAAAAATAAAGATATAAAGTTTCATAAATTTATAAGCTTGGCCACCTTCAGAGAATCATGCATGTGAACCTTGCAGTCCCTCTGAGAATGTGTACAGGGTATAAGCAGGCAGGGAAAGCGTTAATTCTGAGTTTTGTGAAACAAGAGGTTCAGCTGAACATGACTCAGGTCAGAAAAGAACTTACAGTTAACAGTGGGGTGCTGCATGGGTTATGGGTCATGGGTTAACAAGGTGGAAAAGCATTCATTATGTGGAGCCATTTAACAAGGTGAGGTAGCATTCAGTATGTAACATCAGTTAACAAGGTGAAAAGTATTCATTATGTGAAGCCAGTTCGTCATTGTGTAACAGCAGGTAGCTTAATCTTTAATATTGACACTTGTTGATTGTAACGATCACCCAATCAGTATGTATGTTGCCTTATCTGGATGTTCCTTCCTGTAAAATGACTATGTAGTTCACTGAGAAACTGCTCGTCCAGAGAAGACCGTGAGCTCATGTCTCTGTGCACATGGGCAATCGTTCTCTCTCTCTTTCTCTCCAGGGCCCGGAATAAAGATGAAGGAGGTGAAACTATACTGTGTCTCTGAGCATTTTGCTTCGACTGTGGGGGCGGGGGGGGGAGCGGGATGACAACATTGGTGTCAACGGCAGGATCCAAACGGCTAGTTACAATTGGACGATGTCAGCGGCTGCCTGGAACATCGGTGTCCAGATAACAGGCCCACAAGGTAAGATTTTAAACCTTGGTCCCTCTCGATATTCCTGGGTGCCGGAGATGGTCCCATCGTTCGATCGTTGTCTATTCTATGGATTCCTCGAACATTAATTAGTTCAATCGAGAGACACAGTTTCGCAAGCGTGCTGGCAGGCTGAGGTTCGAGTTCTCTGCACTGCATTGCGGGGTGGAATGTGAGATTGAGGTTAGAGTCCTCTGCACGGTACTGAGGTTCGACCCCCTGGGGTGTGGGTGTGTGATTGAGGTTAGAGTCCTTTGCATGGTACTGAGGTTTGAGTTCCCTGGGGTGGGGGTGTGTGGTTGAGGTTTGAGTTCTCTATGTAGTACTGGGGTTCGAGTCCCCTGGGGTGGGTTTGGTTGAGGTTAGAGTCCTCTGTGCGGCATTGCGGGGAGGGGTTGTGATTGAGATTAGAGTCCTCTGCGCAGTACTGGGGTTAAAGACCCCTGGCGTGGTTTTGGTTGAAGTTTGAGACCATTGTGTAGTACTAGGGTGGGTTTGTGTTGAGGTCGGAGTCCCCTGCACTGTGCTGAACTTCGAGCTCTGTGTTTAAGTGGGGTTCAAGCTCTCTATGTTTCATGGGGATTCGAGTTTTCTACGTTTAAGCAAGGTTCGAGCTCTCTGTGTTTAAGTGGAATTCGAGCCCTTGTGAAGAGTAAAGTGAGAAAGGGGTTAAATTTGAGGCTCTGTGTCTTTGTTCTGGGGGAAGAAAGTGGCTTGGATTGCAGTGCCATGTAGTCCGCTGCGAGGCTTTCTCTTTTTAGAAGTGTAGTTCCAGTGAGAGGATGCAAATAAAACGAAAACGCTGAAATAAAGGTTGTACTAATACTTGGGTTGAAATAAAGAAAGTTTTCATGTAGATTGTGCCATGTTGAAAGTGTTTAATGTTTAAAAAGTTTGGTTTGTTAAAAGGATTTTCTGAACCAGTATTTTAAGTAACTATTTGAATCAGGATCTCAATTCAGTGTGTTTTGTGAGTGTGTAGTGGGGAAGATTTTGTTTTTACCTTGATATTGTACAACATGATCCCCTTTTTAAAATTATCAAATATGTAATCTTAAAACAAATTGGTTGAGTGCCTTGAGCCTCTGATGTGTTTGAAATTCTACAATGCCTGTTTAAAAAGGAACAGTTGGTCAGTGGTCATGCTTTAACTAGAGTATTGTATTATAAGATCTTTGCTGTGTTTTTAATGCAGAGTGTTCACAAAAAGAAGAGTGCATTTTTAGTTTGATGTTTTAAGATTTTCTAGAGAATATTTGAAATTGAGGCTTAGCTGTTTAAATTCTGTTAATTATTATTAAGACTTCATTAGCCCCCTTCAAAAGAATGTTATGATTTGGAGATGCCGGTGTTGGACTAGGGTGTACAAAGTTAAAAATCACACAACACCAGGTTATAGTCCAACAGGTTTAGTTGGAAGCACACTAGCTTTCGGAGCGACGCTCCTTCTTCTGGTGATTGTGACAATCACCTGATGAAGGAGCGTCACTCCGAAAGCTAGTGTGCTTCCAACTAAACCTGTTGGACTATAACCTGGTGTTGTGTGATTTTTATCAAAGAATGTTGATTTCTACCAAAATTGCCACCATAATTCTGACTTTGTTTATTTGGGAAATTTCATTTGGAGAAAATATTGTAAAAATATTCAGCATTTGTTTCCCATGAATATTTGAGATTTAAATCTGATCTGAAACTGCCTGTTCAATTGCTAAAGCACAGGAAGCATTTTGTTGTTTTCTTGCTGTTTCAGACTTTTGAAATACTGTTCCTGACAGCTTTCACATTAGCCAAGTATCAATTTGTTAAAGGAAAATAAATCTTGAATAACCTGAATGGGGTCTCCAGAGGGTTTGAATTTTAGGGCCATTGATCATCCTGCCCAAACAATTCAGTCAATTATAAACAACAATTTAGAAGTTTATGGATTGTATAAAACTTGATAATGTCATAAATAGTGACCAGAGTAACAGACTTCAAGATGACGGAGAATGTTGAAATAGGGAGGCATGATTTAGTGTAGTTAAATATGTGACTGTCTTCAAACTAATAACCCCCTTGGTAAGGAAGGAATGAGAGAGGAAATGCAAAGATACTTTCAGCAGCTAACGTCGTCTCTAGAGTTTCTCCATTCACAGGTTAAACACGCCTTTGAACCACCGCCCATCCCTCCTCAACCTGATCCAACGGATTCAATCAGTGCCCCAGTCATGAGCATGAAAAGTGAAACGTTAACAACAGTAAAGAGGATGTCGGTACGTTTTCTGTCAGTGATCTTCTGACGGACGTTAAACCACTTGAGTTTTACCTTGTCTTTCGGTCATTTAAGCGATATGAAGGTTCACTGATCAAGCTAACATCGCAACAGCAGTTGGCATGTGTTACATTTAACAGCAGAGCAGAAGCAGCAAGGGATGCTGCAGTCACCTAGCCTGCAGTTACAGCTGCTGCTCTGCTCACTCAGATGTGCTGGTGTCCTCCATCTGAAGCATCTCTGGAAGGATGGAAGTCTCGTCAGTTTTGTGTAGCATTTAACTGCCCTGATCCAAGAATTCAGATTTCTCTGTGGAGTGGTGTGCAAGGACAGACTGGATTTTGTTTTCAGGTTGGTCTTTACTGAAGGAGATGCCTGGAGAACTGGCTCGTTTCAGCTCGACTTGCAGGGGATGGAGTGGTCACTAAGGATTGTGGATTTAAGAACTTTACTGGTGATTTTTTTTCCACATGGGAGGATTCTTCAAACTTGAAACTTTATTGCTGGAACAGCACAGCAGGTCAGGCAGCATCCAGGGATTCTTCAAACTCCAATTACTGTAACGGACTAGTTTTTTTTTGTTGCTATAATCATTTTATGCTGTGTGTCAATTACTTCTTAAATATTGGCTGTCAGAGTCTTATGAAAGCTGGTAGTGCTATCTTGGTGGTTATCATGAAATGATAAAAGGAGGGAATGAGAATGTATATAATGTATAAGCAGACAGCGAAAGAATTAATTCTGAGTTTATGAAATGTGGTTCAGCTGAGCATGACTCAGATCAGATAAGCACTTAGTTAACAATGGGGTGCTGCAGGCAAGGGTCATGGGTTAACAAGGTGGAAAAGCAGTCATTATGTCGAGTCATTTAACAAGATGAGGTAGCATTCAGTATGTAACGTCAGTTAACCAAGTGAGAAATATTCATTATGTGAAGCCAGTTATTCATTGTGTAATAGCAGATAGCTTAATCTTTACTATTGACTCTTGCCGATTGATTGGGTGACCGTTACAATATGTAGTTGCCTTATCTGGATGTTCCTCCCTGTAAAATGACTATATAGTTCATTGAGAAACTGCTCTTCCAGAGAAGACCATGAACTCATGTCTCTGTGCACAGGGACAATGGTTCTCTCTCCCTCCAAGGCTTGGAATAAAGATGGAGGTAAACCTATACTGTGTCTCTGAGCATTTCTCTTCGATTGGGGGGGAGAGAGAGCAGGACGTCACCTTTGCTCATGTACACCCATCAAAATTGTACCATTTCAGTCTGTATTGTCTCTCATTTTCTTCTACCAAAGTGCATTACCTCACATTTCTCTGTATTGAACTTCACCTGCCCATTTAGCCAACTTGTCATTGTCCCTCTGAAATTACTCAGTATCATCTAACATTTCACTATTCTGTCTAATTTAGTATCATCTGCAAATTTACAGATTTTGCCTTTAACACCCATCGCCAAATTGTTTATATAAATCCGAAAAAGTAAGAGTTCCAACACTGACTCTGGAGAACACCATTTTTAACTCTCTTTAACGTTAGAAATTGCCATCTACCTATCCTCTGTTTTCTGTCTTTTAGCTAACTTCTAATTCATGTTTTGCCAAGGACCCATCAATACCAGACATTTGTAATTTGCTAACCATCCTGTTACAAGGCATTGTTTCAGATGCTTCCTGGAAGTCCAAATATACAACATCCACAGCACTACTGTCATTGACTGCTTGTGTCACCTCATCAAATAGTTCAATTAAATTTGTCAAACATGACTTGTCCTTGACAAAGCCATGGTGACTGTCTAGTATTAACTTATTTTTCTCTAAGTGTATAGAGTACAATCTCAATTATCCGGACGTCAATTATCCAAATTTTGGATTATCTGAACAAAGTCTCAAGGTCCTGGAAAAATGGCATTAGGCAACTCAGCACTGAGTTATCAGTTAAACATCATTATAGTATGCATTGCCGGATAACTGAAGCACGTTCGATAACTGGCACTCAAATTACTGCTGGTTTACGATCAGATCAGTTATCTGAATGAGCATTTATATAAACAAAATACTCCCTGCCCGTCTCATTCAAATAATCGAGGTTATACTGTATTTACCTTATTCTGCATTATGACCTCTGTCAGTTCTCCCGCTATTGATATGAAGCTGATAAGTCTGTAGTTTCTGGAGTTTTTCTTTGTCCCTTTCTCAAACAGTGGTGTCACATTTGCAATTCTTTAGCCCCGTGGGACTAATCCTGTGTTCAGAGAGGCCTGGAAAATTTGTCATCCATATTTTGAAAGTTACATATTGGTTTTATCATTTAAATGTTTGAATAATTGCTTTGGATTCTGCTAATTGTTGGTTTTGTAAAGGAACTATTTAAGTTTGCAGCAAATATTTTATATAATGGCCATAGTTTCTCGGTGGCTAACACGAGCATTTTTGCTGCAGTCATAGAATGGGTAAGCTCTGAGTTTGACCTTTTTTTCCTATTTATTGTTACTTAATGCAAATATCTTTTTAAGTACTGTATTTGTAGCTGACTAATTATACAGATTACAGAAATAATTAATTTGGAAGAGGATTATTCATCTTGTTTGACACTGTTTTACTTGCGAGCTGATAATTTCCCCTTTGTTAATTTCTAATTTGTAAAAAATTTTGTTGATACGAGGAAATGCACTAAATAGGATGGGGAAGGAATGACGAAATAAGATGGTATTGAAGTTCTTCTGCAAAAATACTGTAAATGTACACAAAGATAACTCATTCGCACATTTGAACAATTAACATACTTGATAAATCCATCATTTTACCTAGTATAAATTTAACTTCTTGTTTTAGTCATAACAGCTTTCAGTTTAATTCTTAGTGTTCAATTTAATACAATTACTGTTAAATATTTTGCAATGCAGTTCAGGATAGAATTAGTGGAATACCGCATTGTCAAAAACCCAACCAAACTGTGAATTTTTCCATTGCCCACGTTAGTAGGAAGCAGTTCAGGTTCCAAACATCCATGTCTCTTTTATATTTAAATCTTTCCATCCCATCCATATTATGTCATTCCTAGCACAAATGTAGAAAGAAATTGTGGCATGAAGATTTGCTTTCTTGTATCAGCACTAAACACATTTGACTGGTTAATAGTGGTGTGGTTGTTGTGTAAGCTGTTTGGTTGTGGTGTGGGCTTCTAAATAAAGGAAATATACTCTGAAATTTCAATTAGAAAAACAATCTTCCCTGTAACAATTAAGCAGTACAGAGATCAGTGTTAACTGCATGAAATTTTAAAATTTAATTTTGGTGAGTTTGAAGAAGTAATGATTTGGAGATGCCGGTGTTGGACTAGGCTGTATAAAGTTAAAAATTGCACATTTAGTTGGAAGCACTAGCTTTTGGAGCGCTGCTCCACAACCACCTGATGAAGGAGCAGCGCTCCAAAAGCTAGTGCTTTCAGTTAAACCTGTTAGACTATAACCTGGTCTTGTGTGATTTTTAACTTTGAAGAAGTAAGATTTTCCTCCGTTTTTGGTGGAGTGGTGGTGTTGTGTGACTCCAGAGCTTTCCTTGGTTATGTGAATCAGATAAAATTCTGGATTATCTTGAATTTTCCCATGTCTGTAGTCCCAGTACAACTGTTTCAATGTTACTTTGAATTACTCCGTCATATCAGTCATTTGCTCCATCTTAAACATTGAAGAAAGTTTGAACATACAAATAGAAGCAGAAAAAGGGGGAGCAGATTCAAACCCTGAAGCCTGCTCCACCTTTCACAAAATCATGGCTGATCTTTTTTGTGCTTTGACTTCAACATTCTCATCTACCCCTTAAATATAATATTTTGATTCCTTTGCCTAAGAATTGGTCTACCTGTGTCTTAAAAATATTGCATGACTCTGCCACCTAAAGCAGAGTGTTTTCCAGTCTCTCAACTCTGAGAAACAAGATTTCTTCTTTTCTCTGTCCCAAAGAGCAACGCAATTTTTAAACAGTACCTCCTAGTTCTGGACTCACCCACGAGGAAGTCTTTTCCACATCAATCTTTCAAGATCATTGAGGATCGTGTATACTTGAAACAAGTCACCTACTACTCTTCTAATCTCCAGTAGAAACAAGTCTACCTGTCCAACATATCCTCATAAGACAGCTCACTCGCTCCAGGTATCTAGTAAATCACCAAAGTATTTATACCCTACTATAAATAATGGGACCTAAACTAAATGCAGTAGCCAAAATGTGGCCTTGCTAATACCCTGTATGTAGAACTAAAGCATAATATACTTTTAGATTCAATTCTTGCATTTATAATAATTTTCCATTTGCCTTCTTTGTCACTTGCTATACCTGCATGCCAGGTTTGTGACTCGTGCATCTCTTAATTCTGCAGTAGTTTCCCATTTAGGTAATACTCTAGCATCACAGAATCCCTATACTGACCCTCCAAAGAGCATCTCACCCAAACCCAGCACCCCCAAAATACCTCCATAAATCTGCATTTACCTATTTAGAATGGCCAATCCACCTAACTTGCACATGTTTGGAATGTGGGAGGAAACCAGCGCACCCAGTAGAAATGCATACAGATACAAGTAGAACGTGCAAAATCTGCTTTTACATTCTTCATGCCAAAGTGAACTTCATATTTTCCTATGTTAAATCTTCATTTACCAGATTTTTGCTCTCTTTCTAATATCTAATGTTTGTCTGAAAACTCCTCTTGTCTGCAAAATATAATACTACTCTCTTTGTTGTCTGTGAATTTCATGACCAGGCCTCTGTTTCTGTAATCTAACTGATTGATTGAGGTAAGTTATAAAATGCTGAGGTCGCATCACAGACCCCCATGGGATCTTACCAGTTACATTCTGCCAATTAGAGACCCATTCATACATGCTTTATTTTATGTTAGTCAGCTAGCCTTTTATCTATGCTCATACATTACTCCTCAACATCATGAGTTTTATGTTCTGCAATAAACTTTTATGTGGCACCTTATCAAATGTTGTCTTAAAATCCAAGTACAACAGGTTTACAGGCTCCTCTTTATCTACTCCTTCAAAGAAGTCTAGTTCAACATATTTCCCTTACACAAAATCATGCTGACTTTTCTTAATCTTCTGATGGAGACTTTCTGGAATTTAGAGAATTTTGTAAAATTGCCACCAATGCTATTGCCACATTATCCACCTCTTCTAGGAACCTAGCACAAAGTCCATGTGGACCTGGGGACTTGTCATCCTTAGCTCTCCTGGAGTTTGCTTAATATCACCTCCCTTCTGCACTAAAAAAAAGGAACAGCAAAATTCAATGTCTCTGAGCAAAACTTGCATATCCACAATTTTAACTATTTTTAACCTTTCAAATGAGCTCTGTACTCAGGAATTTCATCATTCATGGGAGTTCTCAGAAACAGAACCCTCGCAGATATGGAGGAATGACTAGTTTCTCTATCCTTTCTCTTCCTAATTTACAGATATAACTGGAATTTTGTTTTGCATGCTTCATGGTGAAGACTAAAGGGCAGCATGGTAGTTCTGTGGTTAGCAGTACTGCTTCACAGTGCCAGGGACCTAGGTTCGATTCCAGCCCTGAGCGACTATTTGTGTGGAGTTTGCATGTTCTCCCTATGTCTGTGTGGGTTTCCACCAACAGTCCAAGGATGTGCTAGATCCACAGGTTAAGTGGATTCACCATGCTAAATTGTCCCGTAGTGTCCAGGGATGTGCAGGTTAGGTGGATTAGGTGCTGGTTACGGGGATAAGACCGCAGTCCGGGTGAGATGCTCTTTAGAGGGTTGGTGCATGGGCAGAATGGCATCTTTCCACATTGTAGGAATTCTGTGATTCTCTTAAAATGTTTGGTTAAAATATGAACACAAGTGATCAAGACATGGAATCTGATGACGTTTTGTGCCTGGGGTTCTATCCTGCACAATTTTCTGTAGTTTAGTAAATAAAGTCAGCTAAATGCTGTTTGCCATGTAAGTTGAAGAGTTTTCCATTTGCAAAATGCTTCTGTCAGCCTAATGGTTAGGCGTGAAGCTCAAATTCAGAAATTAACAGCTGTAAGTGTGGTTCAAAAGTAAACTTCAGTTTTAGTTACTTTCATAAAGCATTTGCTCTGTACAACATCATAACTTTCTAATAACAAAATAAACATTTAGCAAGTGCACTATTTTTGTGAGAGTCTTTGTGAACTATAAGCTCTCTTCTGCAATAAATTGTTTTTATTTTTATATTTGTTTTGTATAGGAAAGATGACAAAGACTACGCTTTAAAACAAATAGAGGGTACTGGAATTTCTATGTCTGCTTGCAGAGAAATAGCAGTAAGTAATACCATTATTTTTGTTTCAAATAGAAAGCTCAAACAAAAGAAAATTTTTACTTTTTCTTGAGTAAACAATTTGTGACAAATTTAATAAAGCTTTTGTTGGCTCTTGGAAATTAATCAAAATAATTAGTCAATTTGAAATGGGACCTGACACAAGATTGTGTCCTGCCAAAAACAAATTCTGAATGCAAACAAAGTAATTGCCCATCCTCTTTTAAAAAGGTGACATCTAAATGTACTGATTGCAAATTTCTTCATTGACAGTGTGGGTTCTTCTCCTGAAAATGTGCATTGAGGTCTTATGTACTTTTACTGTGTTAGGTGGATCTCATTGCAATAATGACAAAAAAAAGTGTGCAGTTTGTTTAAAACTGTGCTGTTTATTTCAGCAAATGCCACCCAAGGACAAAGATTCTTGGAAGAAGGATTAATCCTTGTATATAATTTGTATGCATGTGAGGGAAGTTGGAGGCATTCAATGACTTCACAACGAAAATGGATATGCAACTTACCCAACACTGTGGAATGAGAAAGTTACTTTACCTCTAGCCCATTTTCTGAAAATCATTTTCTAAAAATCATTTTCTAAAATGTCTTTGATAAGCAATTCTTCCTTTCTCATTGATCATAACAGCACAGAAAGAGGCTACTTGGCCTATCAAGTGTCTATTTGATTATGGGGATAAAATGAGGGAAGGTTTGCTGCAGTGCAAGTACACTATTGTATTGATGCAACTTTGGTCTGAGAGGATTAGATAGATGTACAGAATACAAATTTCAAAATTAAGAACCGTGCTGTTTTATATTTGCCTTTAATACTGTGGACAGCCATGAGAGAGAACTGTTTGTAAAAACAAGGGTTTACCAGGAGTGCTGTGTAATTTCACAGCAAGGAATTTGATTGTGAACTTTTAATTATAGCAATGGGTCCTTCAATGCACAGACCATCAGGAATTGATTTGTTTGTAATTGAAGCTGATTAGTTCTCAGCTAACTGAGCAGGTTGGAACTGGAAACAAATTACAGAAACATAGGGAGGGAGAACATGATGAATTGGTAGGACCCTGGAAAGCATGAGGATCAGATGGACCTTGGTGTGCATGTACTTCAGTGTCATAAGATAATGTAACCAGTAGATACATTCGTTAAGAAGGCTTTTAAGTAACTTGCCTTTATTGGTCAAGGCATAGACTTTAAGAGCAGGGTAGTGATGCTGGAACTGTAGAAAATGTTGGTTAGGCCATAGATAGAATATTGTGTGCAGTTGTGCAACCCATATTTTCAGATGGAAGTGATAATATTGTAGACGGTGCAAAGGAGATTAACCAGGATGTTACAGAGTCAGAGATGTACAGCACAGAAACAAACCCTTCAGTCCAACACACCCGTGCTGACCAGATATCCCAAATAAATCTAGTCCCATTTGCCAGCACTTGGCCCATATCCCTCTAATCCCTTCCTATTCCTGTACCCATCCAGATGCCTTACAAATGCTGTAATTGTATCAGACTCCCCATTTCCTCTGGCAGCTCATTCTATATACGCACCACCCTCTGGGTGAAAATGTTGCCCCTTTGATCCCTTTTAAATCTTTCCCCTCTCACCTTTAAACCTATGTCATCTAGTTTTAGATTCCCCTACCCCAGGGAAAAGACTTGGTCTATTTACCCTATCAATGCCCCTCTGATTTTATAAATCTCTATGAGGTCACCCTTCAGCCTCTGATGCTCTTGGGAAAATAGCCCCAGTCTATTCAGCCTCTTCCTATAGCTCAAAACCTCCAACCTTGGCAACATTTTTGTAAATCTTTATGAAATTTCAAAGCGTTCAGCAATGTAGACTGGGCTGGAGAGTTTTAGTTATGAAGAGACATTAGGCAGACTGGAGTTCTTTTCCTTAGAAAAGAGGAGATTAAGAGGGGACATGAGTGACCCGATGAAATTGAGGGACATGGTTAGGGTAGCCAGGCAGAAACTTTTCCCATTGACTGGGGGATCAATGATCAGGGAAACTAGATTTAAGATAGATTTAGATGAGATATGAGAAATACTTTTTTCACCCAGAAGGTAGTGGGACTCTGTAACTTGCTGCCTGCAAGATGGTAAAGGCAGAACCCTGATATCCTATTAAGAAGTATTTTCATGTACATGCAATGCTAAGGCATACAAGGCTGTGGACCAAGTGTTGGAAATGTGATTAGAATAGTTAGACGGTTGTTTTTGACTCTGGGCTTTCTTTCCTGTGCTGTAGTTCTTGATGACTGTGACGTAGATTCACAGAGTGAAAAAATCATGTGCTGTTGTTCTCCCGAGTCTATTCTCTGTAATTTTTAAAAAATTCAGTTTAAACTTGATGAAAGCCAGTTACCTTTTCTGCAGTTGTAACTTTTGAATTGATAAATCAGAAACATGCTAGAAGTTGATCATTTGCCCCATAC
Organism: Chiloscyllium plagiosum; assembly: GCF_037043375.1. Lineage (NCBI taxonomy): Eukaryota > Metazoa > Chordata > Chondrichthyes > Orectolobiformes > Hemiscylliidae > Chiloscyllium > Chiloscyllium plagiosum. The sequence continues at coordinate 89,777,878 of NW_028270144.1, forward strand.
TGCTTAAAAGCCAGTTGAAACTTACTGAGAAAGACAACTGAACACAGAGGATTTGCTAGCCAAATTAGGCTCCTCCCAATATTGGAACTGGGAAGCAAAGAGCACGAAACTGACTTTCTATCTTTTCTACTTCCTCCAGTAATCTATTTTTCCTATTTGTGCATGAGAGAGAGAGTAGGTGTGTTTTGTGAGGATTAGTGTTCTAGTTAATGGTGTTATATGCCAATGTTTATATCTGTTTGTTTGTAACTATCGTCAAATGACTTTTATTTTAAAGCAAAACAAATCTTGTTTTATGCAGAAAACTGATCCACGCCTTCTGTCACCCTCTGTCTGAAAGTCTGGTAAATCTGGGTACTCTGTGTACCATTGTTTTTTTAAAAAAACTTCAGCAGTTAATGACTTAAAGTTTTAAGGTGTCAAGGTGTCCTATCCCAGTGGGTTGGAACAAAAAGCAAAGACTTGTTCATGATCAGGAGGTCAGATCAGGAATTTTGAATTTGTTTGCGAGAAGTTAACTTTGTTGGCTTAAGCAGCGCATATTGCCCGTTCCTGTTTTCCCCTTGGGAGGTTTGGAGTGAATTACCTCTTGAACCACTGCATTCCTTGGGGCGTACGTGCTTCCATACTGCTGTTGAGAAGGGCATTCTGGGGTTTTCACCCATGACAGTGAAGGAACGGTAATACAGTACCAAGTGGTGTTCCCATATATTCCTGTCCTTCTCCTTCCAGGTGTAGGGGTCATTGGTTTGGAAAGAAATGTCAGTTACTGCTGAACAAGATGACAAAAATTAAAGATTTTTCAACAGTAGCATGTAACCCTGCTGAACGCTGTGTTCAAATACTGTGGACCAGAAAAAAAGCGACAAAGTTTGGAGCTTCATCCCAGATTACAATGTAGATGTCACAAACACACACCGATTATTTTGTTTTTCAGTTGTGGTGGGCCATAAACAGGTTACCTTGTGTGGATCTTTTGAGCAGAATTTTGACTTTATTATGGAATATGCCCTTTGAAATATTTTTCAAACCTCTGTCTGCCCTGTCCTGTAATTCTTTACTTTGCTTCACATGTACAGGTAACTTTGATTTAAAACGTGTTGGTAATAGCATGTTTTTAGCATGGTACCTGAGCATACTTGGCCTTTTTTGCAAACAATCTGCTGCTTTGCTACCTTTCACTGGACACCTACTTTCCTGATGCTCCCACCTACTGCCTCGCTTCCTAACAAGGGTTTTGGAGAAGGAAGCAATAGCAAAAGGACTGGTGAGCTGAAGAGAGAGCACGTAACAAGTGTTCTTTAGTTAGACCCACAGTGCTGTTGGATTTCCTCCTATGGCATTGAGTCTACCTACAGTACAATGACTGCAGCGGTTCAAAATGGCAGCTTTCCACCATCACCTCAAGGGCAACAAGGGTTGGGGAATAAAAATGCTGGCCAAGCCAGCAATGCTCATATCCTATGACTGAATAAAAAAAGAATTCTTCAGTCAAAATTGTGCACTCTTGGTGAATTATTTATGTGGAAGGGCAAGATAAATCAAATTTACATAAACATTACCTGTCCAAGCCACATGTATCAGATCAAATGTAAATATTTCTTATCAGAACACTGTTATCAAAAAACTGTTCCATTACCTTTTCTCATTTGCTGCACTACATGACAGTTCATACAACTTTATAGAAAAGATCATTGGCAATTATCTTGTAGATGGATTCTAGAAAAAAAACAGACTTATGATTACAAACCATTGTCATTGTGCATTTTTCATGTTGTAAAGGGCAGATTTGCAGTTGAATTTGCAGTGTTTCCATGAAATGTGAGACTATAGGACTTACAAATGTCACTTATGAATATAAATATAGAAATTATTGTTTCATTCTTTTAAGAATATTTTAATCTGCTATCTAATATACTCATTTATGAATGTGCAAATAACCAGATTGGAGAAGTAGTTTTTGTAGACCTTTGTAGTTTTTATTTTTTCGCTTCTGTTGGCTTAATACGTATTCCTCACCTCTGTATTAGATTATTACAAGACTAGCTCTTGTTGAGGGGCTTTCAGGTTTCCAGCTCTCTTGCTTTGTAGAAACTGTGGTGTCTCAGTTATTGCCAAATAATATATATTTCATGAAAAGAGGAGGGGCTGGCATAATTGTCACTGAATTGGTAATTGAGAGTCCCAGATCAATGCTCAGAGGATGTGGGTTCAAATCCCAATATGGCAAATAGTGAAATTTGAATTCAGTAAAATCTGAAAATTTTAAAAAAACTAATCTAATGGTAACCATGTAAGTTCTGTTGATTGTTCACTAATGTTCTTTTGTAAAGGAAATCTGCCATCCTTAACTGGTCCAGCCTACGTCTAACTCCAGATCCACAGAAATGTGCTTGACTCCTCACTGTCCTGAGTGCCAAACGAGCCATGCAATTCAAGACAATTAGGGAGATGTGCCACCTTTGCCAGTGATGCCCAAACCTTATGTTAAAAAATAAAGAAGCTTATTTGAAGGAGAAACAGGCAAGCAAGTCAGGTAAAAGTAGAGGTTACTTGACAGTTGAGCTGGATAAACTTGAAGTCCATGCACTAGTTTGTACATAAAAGTAGAAAATGTTACAAATATACAAAAACACATCAATATTTGACAGGGGCAGAAACAGAATAATGTCTTGATTGCAGAATCTTTGTCAATATCTGTGCTTAAAAAAATTAACCTGACTTTTTTCCTTCCACAAACCCATATTTCCTTCTTTTGTGATTCTGCTTATTGATTTTCTAGCATTTGCTACATTATTCACTCTTATACCCAGTTTTCCACATACTGCAATTGCATGTTACTTCTGGTTTGAGATTGTGCATCCAAGCATGCATCATGTAATGACACTTAGCCTCTCTGTTGTAAAGCCCGATGAAGAAATAATAGTCTGTTATTCTGACCTCAGAGCCATGTAGTCAAGGTCTGAATGGGATTCAGATTTTGAATATACATAATCCTTCAAAAATTTGCAGTATTTTGGTAATCCTGGGGTGATTGAAATGTAATATTACAGAACATACCAACACACAAACTGTTTTTTTGGCCCAACTTAAGCATCTTGGAACCTTCCCCATCACCAGAACCTTCAATATCCTTACCCTCCATATGTTTATTTAGATTCCCTTCACAGGTAGTTCTCCTATAATGCTGTGGTTGTGTTCTAGCGAAACCTCGCTTAATAGAACATCACTTGACAGAAATACTGTAATGGGGCCTATGGAAAAAGTGAGGTTAGGGACAGGCCAGCAAAAAAAACCACTCACGATCGCTCAAAAATCACCCAACAGTCAAACGCCCAGCCTGAATAAGGGTTGAAATCCTACTTATTAATGAAACAAAAATAAATTTAACAGAGTACATTTTTAAAAATGTAAACAAGCTGCCTGTCTGTATAGTACATCTCATAGAAAGCTTCTCCGTTGGCAGCTGACATCGAAGTATGCACAGAACAGCACAAAGACCGGTGCTGACATCGCGCGTGCACAGAATGGCAAGAGACTCAGGCTTGGACGTTGCTTGCGCAGAACGGCATGAAGACTGGCACCAATGTTGCACATGTAAGACATGGTGCAAACACCAGCATAAGCACAGAATGGCATGGACATCGGTGCATGCGTGGAGAATGGTGCGGAGAATTTGACGTGGACATTGGCACATGCGCAGAATGGCTCAAAGACTGGTGCTGACATTGCGCATATGCAGAACAGCCCAGAGACTTGGGCTTGGATGTTGTGTGTGCAAAACAGTAGAAAGACCGGCACCGATGTCACACGTGCACGCCATGGCGCAAGCACTGACGTGAGCACAGAACGGTATGGACATAGGCACATGCTCAGAACAGAGCGGAGATTTTGATGTGGACATGGGCGCATGCGCAGAACGCAGCACGCGAGCCAGTTTCCGCTGCAATTGCTCAATTGTGAAAATCACAAATACTGTTCCCTAATTCTTCAGTGACATTATAGCCAAGTCGTGCTGCCAACAGCTGGATTATCCTAGAACTACCTGTAAATGTATTTATGTGATTTGCCTCAATTTTTGGCTATGACAATACGTTTCACATTTCCTCTAGTCACTTAGAAATTAAGTTTATTTTGAATTTTCTATTTTATTTTGTAGTGGTTTTGAGTTTCACTTTTTGCAATATGTGGAAACATCTGCTTCAAAACCTCTAATTTCAAATAACTTGCTTTTTATTCTCCAAAAGACTTGTTACTCATTCTTGGTGGATATAACATAAAAACTTGGAGTAGAAGAAAATAATTCAGCCCCTTGAACCTTCTCCATTTGGTATGGGCATGGCTCATGTTGGCTTTAATTCCGCTTTTCTGTCCACTCTCCAAAAACCTTCAACTTGCTGCTAATTATAAATTTGTCTGTCTCCTCCTCAAGTTTACTCTATTATTCACCACAGTCTTAGTTAGTAAATTCCACAGATGCACAAATTTCAGCAAAGTAGTTTCTCCTCATCTCTCTTTTAATTCTGCTTCCTCTTATCCTAAAACTATGACCACTCATTCTCTAATTTCACAGTGCCAGTATCTTCCTTGTGAATTATTCTTGCACCCTCTCCTTTGCTTTTCTACTCTTATTTAAATCATAGCGAATCCTGACATTGTTACAGTGTGGAAGCAGTCCGTTTGGCCCTTCGTGTCTGCACTGCTGCTCCAAAGAGCTTCCCAACCACACTCATCTCTCTACCTTATCCCTATAACTTTGCATTTCCAATGGCTAATCCACCTAGTCTGCACATCTCTGGAAACTATGGGTAATTTAGCTTGGTCAATCTACCTAACATGCACATCTTTGGACTGTGGGAGTAAACTGGAACACCCGGAGGAAATCCATGCAGACACAGGGAGAATATGCAAACTCCACATGGATAACCGCTCAAGGTTGAATTGTTCCGGGTTCCCTAGCATTGGGAGGCAGCTGTGCTAACCACTGAACCACTGTGCCACCCAATTCATCAATATGGTGATGAATTGTAGATACTACTCTGTGACTAACTATGTTTGTCTCAAAATCTTGATTGTGTTATCGTCTTATCGATGAATATTGTAACTTTTGTGAATTTTGGATTTGGGCTAATAGATGCTTTGCTCTCCATCTTGTTCAGCATATTTTTTATTCTTGGGTATTATGTGAGTAAGCTTCAAACTACAGAGTTCACCTTCCTTCAGTGTGACAAGTAGCCCTTCAAAAAGGCAATAATGGGGCATAAAATTCTAGAATGGTTAATTCTATGCAGTGTTATTTTGGATTATCACTCCTTTGTGGTCCATGGCTGAAGAACTGCAGACATGGGCTCCTTGTTGAGAGTGGGAATCAATGCAGACCTTGATTGGAGGAACAGAGACTGATCCTTTAAGTAGCTTCTTCTCCAATCATCAGTTCTGTTTCTCCCCATTGCTCTGTTTCAGCTTCTCTAAGCGTCGATTTTCATCCTCTTGCTTTTGCTGCTGCTACCCCGGGAAAGAGATCTGGAGCATCAAGGGTGTTTGGGAGGAAACAAAACTGTGGCTGGAGGTTTAGAGGAAGTTATTCTGAATGATCCTGCTGCTGCCATGCATGAGACTTCTGGTTGTGCCATCAATTGTTTATCCAGCTTCTGGACAACAAGAGGAAAAGGGAAGTGGCTGAAAATCCGACAAAAGGCATGGAATTCAGATCAGATCAGAATTTCTTTTTGTGGCCAAGTTGTGTATCACATATAGCTCTGTTCATTGTTTTTTCTACTTGGGGGAAAAATACGTTGGTTCTATAAAATGCATGTATAAATAGTACTCATGATGACAAGGTCAAGTGCATAACTCAGGTCCAGTTTAAGTGTCTCTTCCAATTTTGGAATGAAGGAACCATGGGCAAAAAAAACATGAAAATGTAAAGATGTGAGCTGCAGGACGGATAGATGGAAAGAGGGTAGGGGCCATTTAATGGCAATGGTGACAATGAAGTGAGTTCGGTAGCCTGACAAAGGGAAGCTGCCTGCTGTGAGAATTGAGTATCCTTTCCCTACGAATCCAGCCATATGTGTCTTCACTATTCAGACATGTTGTGCCCTAGATGATAATAACAAGGGAGTTGACTCAGGAATAATATTTCTAGCCAGTGTACTTAGTGCAAATTTATTTTTAATATTTGAGGGATGAGTGCTGTTGTTCGTTATGTCAGCAAAGGTTCCCTTCCCAAAGCATCCTGCTGATGTAGTGGTGAGCTATTTCTTGGAATTGCTGTAGTCCATGACTTCTAAGTATAACCACAGTGCTGTTATGAAAGCACTTAGAGGATTTTAGCCCAGTGGCAGTGAAAGAGTGGCTATATGGTTCCAAATTAGGATGATGTGTGGCTTGGAGGAGAACTTGCAGGTGGTGGTGTTCTCATGTGTTTGCTGCAATTGACCTTTGAGGTGGTAAATATCATGGGTTTGCAAGGTGCTGTCAGACAAGCTCTGAGTTCGTGATGAGGATGATGCAATCACGGTGAGTAGATTAGTGTACTCAGATGTTTGCACTGGAGTTGTTCCCAGATCTCAAGATTAATAATGACACCTGTATGTGACTTTAGTTTCTCACCAAAATGTAATTTTTCACAATTATTTGTGTTCAAATTTATTTGCCAATTACATATCCATGCTGTAAACTTAGTAATGTTGTCTCCTAACTTGTGAAAAACTTCAGAATCGACTATTGCTGTTAACTTGGTATTATTGATTCAGAGGTCTAAATCATTAATATAAATGTTTTTTGCCAAAATTTGGCAATTTAAGGGTTTACAAAATATTATTGTTTTGATCATGCTTCAGGATCCTGCAATATTGGCAGAAGAGTACCCAATACACAGATTTATCAAATCCATGAAACCAACTTTTCAATAATGAAAAGGCAGACAACTGTAGAAAACTTAAAAGGATTGTAGCTGTACACACAATCCATTTCTTGAGATTAATTCATTTCTTGAAGTATTTAACCGTCATATACTGAACTTCCCTGTACAGAATTTTCCAAATTTCTAACTCATGTGCTCTGTTGTCAATGTATGACTAGTGCTTGGACAGCGTTTGTTTATTGGCTAGGCCAGAACCCCTGAAAATGTTTTAAGAAGGGAGTTGAGACCCTGACTTTTTCTTGTTTTAAAGGCAAATGTGAAGTGGATATTCCAGAAGTGATGCAGCTGATCAAACCACTTAGCTTTAAGCAAAACAGAGTTTATTTAAAGACTACAGTTGAAACATGAACAAAAGAAACAGAATTTAGAATAACGTCAGTATTTGAAAACTCAATCAACTCAACACAGCAACTTAACTAAGAAACTGTTCCAATTCCCGTAACAGCGCATAAACCACCCCTTGTCCAAAGGTAAATTCAAAGGTTCTTAGAGGTAGGAGAGACTTCAGAGAAGGAAGTCAGTCAAGAATCATCTGCTGAAGCTTAGAACCTTTCTCCGGACTGCAGCAGTTCTCACTGTTACAGCTAAAAATAAACTAGAAAAAAACCTGAACCAGGAGCACTGGCCATCCTCTGCCCTTGTTAAACTAGACTCTTTCCCAGACATTTATAGAGTCTTAGAGCTATGGAAATGTACAGCATGGAAACATCCTCTTTGGTCCAATTCATCAATGCCAACCAGATATCCTAAATAAGTCTAGTCCCATATGCCAACACTGGCTCTCTAAACCCTTCCTATTCATATACTATCCAGGTGCTTTATCAAATATTGTAATTGTACCAGCTTCCACCACTCCTTCTGGCAGCTCATTCCATACATACACCACCCTGTAAAAAAAAAGATTTTCACCTTGGGTCCCTTCTAAATCTTGCCCCTCTCATCTTAAACCTGTGCCTCGAGTTCTAGACTCCCCCATCCTAGGGAAAAGATCTTGTCTATTCACCTTATCCATGCCTCTCATGATTTTATAAATCTCAACCTCCGACAATCCGGGGAAAACATGCCCAGCCTATTCAGCCTCTTCCTATAGTTCAAACCGTCCAACCCTGGCAACATCTTTGTAAATCTTTTCTGAATCCTTTCAAGTTTCCGAATATCCTTCCTATAGGAGGGAGACCAGAATTGCACAGAATATTCCAAGAGTGGCCTAACTAATGTCCTGTCAAACTACGTGACCTCTCAACTCCATTACTGAATGCTCTGACCAATTTGCCACCTCTGCCTTTACGCCCTCACTTTTTTTAAAAAACTAAACCCAAGGACAAAATAGCCTTGCTGAAGGGGCAGCATCGTCATATGTTCCCCATACTATATTGAACGCATCGAGATCATTGCGTGGAATGGGGTTATTTATTCCATTTGGTCTGTTTTGATGTTAACCTGAATTGGCAGGTCGTGGTCATAATCATACAAACTGGCCTCTATCTGCTTCTGCATGATGTACCTATGCCTGAATTTTGTGCTTTTGCCTTAACTTCTAGCTTTGAAAGTAAACTTCACAGCTTCATGACTCTTAGTAAATAAGTTTCTTTTGCCATTTAATCAAAACAACTTAGATTTATGTGTTGTATACACATGAGTCAACTCTTTTTAGATTTCGCAGTTCCTGATATAAGTCTGATTTTTATCTGTATTGTGTACTTGTGATAATTTCAAACAATTTGATCACATTGACCCATAACCTGCGTTCTAATGGGAAACACTACAGTTATTTCAATCTTTCTTGTCCTGACAACCTCTGACCACTCTGGTGTCTTGGCATCCTCTACTGATCCTAGGAGAATTGGATGATCCACCAAGCAAGACCTTCAGGTCCTATGCAAAGTGGAGTGCCAATTTTCCCTTCTCTTCCATGTTCCAATCAAATGTCAAGAACCAAGCAGGGCAACTACAGAATAGCAGTGCTGGGCCAGATGCACCATGCCTTTTAAAGATGCCACAACACTAGAGTTGCCAGTCCAATCTGGGCTCGAGGCAAAATAAGGCTAGAATCCAATGCGAAGAGCATGTAGGTGGGGTAGGTAGTTACCGAGAAGTGCCTAGTAAGTAGCCTGAGAAGACACTTCATGCCTCGTGGAGTGACAACCTTCATGAAACTCAATAGTACTAATTCAGCCAAAAAGCTATTGGGTTAGTTTATAAATCAGCCAAAGTGTTAATGAATCAAGAAAAGATGCTATGTTCCCTGACTCTTATACTGATATTTAGAGATGGAATAGTAACTGATTACTTTCTCTGGTTTGTAAATAATTGATGAAGGGGCAGGTTAAAATTTTTCTTAATCCATATTGATTTTAGCAACATGTAATACTCTCCCTCAAGTTGTGACCTGATGGAGACTGATATTGGCAGATGAGATAAAACTTGTAAACATTCTAAACTCTGAGGAAGATACTTTTGAACTTGGAAAGGACAGAGACAAGTTGGTGTAATGGATGAACAAGTAGCCGTTCAAAGCAGTAAAATGTGAAATGATTCCTTTTCACGGACAAGAAAAGGTAAAGGCACAATTTTTAAGAGGTGTAAGGGCAGAGGCATCTGGGTGTATGAATGCATAAATCATTAAAGGTGGAAGGATAAGTTGAGTGTGCACTTTATGACACTGGGTAAACCCTCCTGCTTAATTTAAGCCAGCAACACAGCAAAGGTTTATTTCATGCATTAATCTGTGAAAATTCGAGAGGCCAAGAACTATTTGAAATAAAAAATAACTTTATTTCTTAAAGTATAACAGAGACTAATTAACGAACTACAACTCCTTCCTCTAACCTATCTTTTACTTTCCCTTCTATAATACTAGTCCAATAAAACCCCTGATTAAGATTTACTAAAAAATTCAAAGTTAAAAACCAGCCAGCTATGGTATCTTCTTCCTGTAGATTTTCTCTCCAGCTCAGTGTTGATGTTTTTTTCTCTGTGCAAACGCCTTCTCGACACAGGTTCCTCTCAGTTCTTACTAGCAAGCCTACATCTATTGGTCTTCTAGCAATTCTCCCCCAGCTGTTCATTTTTTTTGAGGTCTTATATCCCCAAAGCATCAGATTGTGTCATTGGATTTTAAGATTGAATTTACTATATTGACAAATTTGATTGGAGTTTTGTATTTTTGGGATGTAAAATTTAAACTGATTGGCCTAATTCAAATTTGTTTTTGTCTCCAGGCAATCCAGCTACCCTAGCTGCTGGACTACATGTTACATTGTATCTTACTCAAAACACGGTGCTGTCAGGTAGTTCTGCAAGTTTATAACTCTCATAAAGATACAGAACACTCACATCTTCATAACAAATTAATGAAGCATCTGGTGTTCTAGACTGACTGAGGCATAGAGTACAGCTGCAAGGAGATTGTACCTGGATTAGACACGTGTTTGGCTTCAGCTTGGGTCTATACACTACAGTTCAGGAAGGATGTAATGGTATCAGAGAAGGTGCAGGGAGATTTATGAGAATGGCTTCAACAAAAAGCAGCTTCAGTTCTGAAGATAGTTGGAGAAGTTGGGATTTTATTTCTTGCAAACGAGATAGCAGAGAGGAGATTTGATAGAGGCATTCACAATCATGTGGGGTCTGGACAGAATAGGTGGGGAGAACTTACCACTTGATCAGCAAAAGGAACAAAATCCATGTGAGAGGGTTTTATTTTCATGCAGTAAGTTGTTAGAGGTTGGAGTTCACTTCCTGAGGGTATAATCAAGACAGAGTCAATCTATGTATTCAAACCAAATTCAACTGCTATTTGAAAAGGAACAATTTGGAAGGTTACAAGTGTAAGGCAGGAGAATGGCATTAGGTGAAATGCTAGTTTGGAGAGCTGGTGCAGTCACCATGAGCTGACTGATCCTCTCTGAGTTTAAGAGGGGAGGTGAGAATGACTGCCATAATTGGACAGCATAGAAATAGACCCTTCAGTTCAACTCATCCATGCCTACCAGTTTCCCAATCTTACCTAGTCCAACTTGCCTGCATTTGGCTCATACCCTCAAACCTTTCCCATTCACTTACTTATCCCAATGTCTTTTAAATGTTGCAATTGTACTTGAACTGCCAGAGGAAATGGTAGATTCGTTCCATGTGCGAGTCACCCTCTGTGTGAAAACATTATTCCTCAAGTCCCTTCCCTTAACATCAAGTCCACATTGGATTGAGTATTGTTGGTTTGGAGTCATATTCAGCGAAAGGAAAGATGATTTTGATTGTTGGAAGTCAGTAATGTCAGCTGTACAGGTATTCATAAGGGGATGTTTAGTTTACCAAATCACCGTGACTTTTTGTTTTTAGTTGTTAACTGCCACCAGTAAATCACCTATGTAGCCAATTAGATTTTGTATGCAAAACTCATTCAGAACAGTGCAAACCATTAAAACTGAAGGAGAGATAGGAAGAGTGGGAAAGGGCTAATCAAAATGGAGTTGAATCGGAGTTGCTCAGGGTATTGTATGATTAAATAGCCTACAGTGTGGAAACAGGCCCTTCGGCCTAACCAGTCCACACCGACCCTCAGAAGAGTAACCCACCCAGACCCATTTCCCTCTGACTAATGCACCTAGCACAGTAGGCAACTTATCATGGCCAATAGACCTGCCCTGCACATGTTTGGACTGTGGGAGCACCCGGAGGAAACCCACGCAGACACAGGGAGAATGTGCAAACTCCACACAGACAGTCGCCCAAGGCTAGAATCGAACCTGTGAAGTAGCAGTTCTAACCACTGAGCCACCGTGCCGCCTGTATGTTCAAACATTTTCAGCTGCTTCATCAATAGCAGTCCCTTCATCTTAAGATCAGAAATGGGTATTATTGCTGCTGATAGCAGTGTTCAACTCAAATAGTGAAGCAGTCTATCCCAAGTGCAGCAAGACCTGGACAATATCCAAGCTTGGGCTGATCACTGGTAAGTAACATCATACTGCACAAGTGCCAGGCAATGACCATCTCCAACAAGAGGTGATTTAACCACTGTTCTTGGACATTCAAGGGCATTATTGCTAAATCTCCAGCTATAAACATCCTGGGGATGATCATTGACAAGAAACTGAACTGGACTAACCATTATAAACATTGTGATTACAATAAATATTGTAATCGCAAGAGTGGTACAGTGGCTAGGGATCATTCAGTGAGTAACTAACCTCTTGACGTCCCAAGATTTGTCCACCATCTACTAGGTACATGACAGGAGTGTGATGTAATACTCCCCGCTTGCTCGGACGAGTGGACCTCCAACTTAACTCGAACCTGAACACCATCCAGCATAAAGTAGCCTGCTTGTTTGGCATCGATATCAATATTCATTCACTCACCCACCACTGATGCACAGTAACAGCAATGTGTGCCATTGACAAATTGAACTGGGCTAACCATATAAATATTGTGATGACAATAGCAGGTTAGAGACTAGGAATCTTGCAGCAAGTATCTCCCCTCCTGACTACCCAAATAGCCTACTATCTCTAAGGCACATATCAGAGTTGCCCTCCAAGCTGTACGCTATCCTGACTTGGAGTTATATCTCCATTCCATCATTGGAATAAAATCCTAGAGCTCCCTTCTTAACAGCGTTGTGGATGTAATTCTATCAAATGGCCTACAGCAGTTCAATAAGGCAGCTCGGCACTTGCTTCTCAAGAGTAACTAGGGATGAGCAATGAGTGCTGGCCCAGCCAGCAAAACCCACATTCCATGAATGGAACATAATATTTTTAAAATCCTGTCATATCCTGGAACTGTGCAGGTTGAATAGCTAAAAAGAGTGAATAAAAACAAGAAATAGACAAAGGTCGACAAATTCAGTTTGATGTGGAGAATCCCATTTAAAGAAATTGTGCAACTGAGTTATAATTCTTTTGATTCCCTTGTAAACAGCCTGGAAACGTTTGTTCATTGTCCATTTAAATGTCTTAAACTTAGTTTTTATGCAGAAATCATTTTTAGTGCAGCAAACATATATTAGTCAGTATAAAACTTAGGATGTGGATGCAAATGAAGTAACTAATAACGTTTTTAAAAATAATATCTCAAGATTTTAAGAATAAACACATATTGAAAGATCTGTTAACACTCCTACAATGGAAATGTACATTTCAGTTGTAGTAATCTTAATACGGTATTTTTTCTTTCACAGTTGCTGCGGGAGTTGAAACACCCAAACGTTATTGCTCTCCAGAAAGTATTTCTGTCACATGCAGACAGGAAAGTGTGGCTATTGTTTGACTATGCTGAACATGATCTCTGGGTAAGGTCTACCTTTCTGGGACTGCTGAGTATTTAGTACAACATTGTTTAATTTTGCTGCTTATGCTACTAATTAAGTTAGACTGAATGTTTGAATTTTATCATCTATTTCAAAAGATTGTGCCTTTGATTTATTTGGGACAGTAATTGTTGTGTCAAATTGACTAGTCACATCTCATATATTCAAAGTGATTGAATAGCTATAAAGTGAGTAGCTTACTTTTTACCAAGTTGCTTCCATGCAATTTTATGCAGAATTGGGTATGGAACTGTTGGAACCTAATGAAAAGGAAATAGAAATTATTGTTTTCTTTAGACTTGCCTAGCTGGTTTCCCAATTCCACGTGCCTGGTAAAATTGAACTAGTGAGAGATTACGACAAGTTGCAATAACTTTTATTGTTATCAGGGGAGCATGTTCCCAGAAAATTATCCCATTCTTTTTACTCAGCAGTGAGTTCATTGAATGGATTGAGGGGAACCAATAGATGTGTTTTATTTGGACTTCCAGAATGTGTTTGGGAAGGTAGCGCACAAAAGCTTAAGAGCCCATGGTGTTGGAGATAGCACAATGGCATGGATAAGAAACAGCGAGTTGGTAACCTGTAACCAGTGGGGTTCACTAGGAATCAATGCTGGGACCACAACTACTTATAATGTATTAGTGAAATGGAGGAAGGAAGTGACTTTAGCCAGATTTGCAGATGCAACAATAGGTAAAAAGGCAAGTTGCAAGAGGGATACAAGCAGTTTACAGAGAGATACTGATAGATTAAGTAAGTGGCCAAAACATACGCAAATGGAGTATGATGTGGGAAAATGTGAAGTTGTATATTTTGGAAGAGAAAACTAAAGAACCGTGTTTTTTAACTGGAGAAATACTGCAACGCAAGGGCACTCAAGTACTTGTGCATGAAACACACAAAGCTAGTGAGCAGGTGCAACAGGTCATCAGGAAGCATAATGGGATGTTGGCCTTGATTTTAACGGAGTTAAAGTAGAAGAGCATGAACGTCTTACTGCAACTGTACAAGGTGTTGGTGAGATTCCTGCAGCAACTGAGAGCTTTTTTCCCCTTATTTAAGGAAAGATATTATTTCATTGGAGGCTGATCAAAGAATGTTCACTGGAATGATCCCCAGGACTGAGGAATTGTCTTATGAGGAAAGATTAGACAGCACTGAGTGGTAACATTAGAGAGGTTTATAAATTAAAATGAGAGGAGAAAGATTTAAAAAGGATGAGGGCAACTTCTTTGCACAGAGGGTGGTTCGAATGTGGAATGAACTGCCAGAGGAAGTAGATGTAGTTACAGTTAAACAGTCAAAATACATTTGGGCAGGTATATGAATAGGAAAGGTTTAAAGGGATATGAACCAAGTGCTAATAAATGGGACTAGTTGAGTTTGGGAAACCTGGTCAGCATGGAAGAGTAGGACTGAAGGCTTGTTCTTGTGCTGTATACTCTATGACTCTAGGTTGGGACTCTACTCATTGAAGTTTAGAAGAATGAGAGGTAAATTCATTGAAACATACAGGGTTCTTAAGGGACTTGACAAGGTAAATACTGAGAGGATGCCGAGGATTAGAGGGCACAGTCTCAGGATAAGGAGGAGCCGATTTAAGACTGAGATGAGGAGATGTTTGTTCTATTTCAGGAGTTGAGAATCTTTGGAATGCCTTGCCACAGAGCTATAGAGGCAGAGTGACGGTGTGTATTTAAGGCTGAGATGGATTCTTGAGCAGTAGACGAATCAAGGGTTACAGAGAAAACACCTCAAAGTGGACATAAGGAATGTTGTTGGATCAATGATCCTATTGAATGGTAGAGCAGACTTAAAGGGTTAAATGGTCTGCTCCTAGTCTTATTTTGTATGGGCTAATTTATATAACATTTAGCCAGTTGGAGTTCAATATTTATTTTTATTTTAATTATATTTCTGTGTTTGACAATACATCTCATTAATTGGTCGATGTAATAGAGTCATTGAGATGTACAGCATGGAAACAGACCCTTCAGTCCAACTCGTCCATGCCAACCCAATCTAGTCCAACCTGCCAGCACCTAGCCCATACACTCCAAATCCTTACTATTCATATATCCATCCAGATACCTTTTAAATGTTGCAATTGTACTTGCCTTCTCCACTTCCTCTGGCAGCTCATTCCATGCATGTACCACCTTCTGCATGAAAAAATTGCCCCATAGGTCTCTTTTTTTTATATCTTTCTCCTCTCACCTTAAACTTATGCCCTCTAGTTCTGGACTCACCCACAGCAGGGAAGAGACTTTGTCTATTTATCCTATCCATGCCCCTCAGGATTTTATAAACCTCCAGGTCACCCCTCAGCCTCCGATACTCAGGGAAAATAGGCCCAGCCTATTCAACCTCTCCCTATAGCTCAAATCCTCCAACCCTGGCAACATACTTGTAAATCTTTTCTGAACCCTTTCAAGTTTCACAACATCCTTCCGATAGGAAGGAGACCAAAATTGCACGCAATATTCCAACAGTCTTGTACAGTCGCAACATGACCTCCCAACCTGTGCACTCAATACTCTGACCAATAAAGGAAAGCATACCAAACGTGCCTTCACTCTCCTATCTACCTGCGACTCCACTTTCAAGGAGCTATGAACCTGCACTCCAAGGTCTCTTTGTTCGGCGACACTCCCTAGAATCTTACCATTAAGTGTATACATCCTGCTAAGATTTGCTTTTCCAAAATGCAGCACCTCGCATTTATCTGAATTAAACTCCATCTGCCACTTCTCAGCCCATTTGCCCATCTGGTCCAGATCCTGGTGTAATCTGAGGTAACCTTCGCTCTCCACTACACCACCAATTTTGGTGTCATTTGCAAACTTACTAACAATATCTCCTGTGTTCACATCCAAATCATTTGTGTAAATGACAAAAAGTAGAGGGCCCAGCACCGATCCTTGTGGCATTCCACTGGTCACAGGCCTCCAGTCTGAAAAACAACCCTCCACCACCACCCTCTGTCTTCTACCTTTGAGCCAGTTCTGTATCCAACTGGCTAGTTCTCCCTGTATACCATCAGATCTAACCTTGCTAACAAGTCTCCCATGGGGAACCTTGTCAAATGCCTTACATCACGTCCACTGCTCTGCCCTCATTCATCCTCTTTGTTACTTCTTCAAAAAACTCAAATCACATTTGTGAGACATGATTTCCCACACACAAAGAGAAAATGAGGTCTGCAGATGCTGGAGATCAGAGATGGAAATGTGTTGCTGGAGAAGCGCAGCAGGTCAGGCAGCATCTAGGGAACAGGAGAATCGACGTTTCGGGCCCTGAAGAAGGGCTAATGCCCGAAAGGTCGATTCTCCTGTTCCCTAGATGCTGCCTGACCTGCGCTTCTCCAGCAACACATTTCCATCTCTTCCCACACACAAAGCCATGTTGACTATGCCTAATCAGTCCTTGCCTTTCCAAATACATGTACATCTTGCCCATAACCGACATCAGGCTCACCATTTTGTAGTTCCCTGGCTTGTCCTTACCACTCTGCTTAAATAGTGGCACCACGTTAGCCAACCTCCCGTCTTCTGGCACCTCACCTGTAACTATCGATGATACAAATATCTCAGCAAGAGGCCCATCAATCACTTCTCCAGCCTCCCACAGAGTTCTAGGGTACACCTGATCAAGTCCTGGGGATTTATCCACTTTTATGCATTTCAAGACATCCTGCACTTCCTCCTCTGTAATATGGACATTTTCAAGGTATCACCATCTATTTCCCCATATTCTATATCTTCCATGTCCTTCTCTACAGTAAACACTGATGCAAAATACTCATTTAGACTCTACCCCATCTCCTGCGTCTCCACACAAAGGCTGCCTTGCTGATCTTTGAGGGGCCCTATTCTCTCCCTAGTTACCCTTTTGTCCTTAATGTATTTGTAAGAAAACCCTTTGGAATCTTCTTAATTCTATTTGCCAAAGCTATCTCATGTCCCCATTTTGCATCCTGATTTCCCTCTTAAGTATACTCCTACTGCCTTTATACTCTTCTATGGATTCATTCAATCTATCTTGTCATACCTGACATATACTTTCTTTTTTTTAACCAAACCCTCAGTTTCTCTAGTCATCCAGCATTCCTTACACCTACCAGCCTTTCCTCTCGTCCTAACGGGAATATACTGTCTCTGGAATCTCGTTAACTCATTTCTGAAGGTTTCACATTTTCCAGCCATCCCTTAACCTGCAAACATCTGCCCCCAGTCAGCTTTTAAAAGTTCTTGCCTAATACCATCAAAATTAGATTTTCTCCAATTTAGAACTTCAACTTTTAGATCTGCTCTATCCTTTTTTATCAATATCTTAAAACTAATAGAATTATGGTTGCTGGCCCCAAAGTGCTCCCCCACTGACACCTCAGTCACCTGCCCTACCTTATTTCCCAAGAGTAGGTCAAGTTTTCCACCTTCTCTAGTAAGTGCATCCACATACTGACTCAGAATATTTTCTTGTACACATTTAACAAATTCCTCTCCATCTAAATCCTTAACACTATGGCAGTCCCAGTCTATGTTTGGAAAGTTAAAATCCCCTACCATAACCACCCTATTATTCTTACAGATAACTGAGATCTCCTTGCAAATTTGTTTCTCGATTTCCCTCTTGGGGAGTCCATAATACAATCCCAATAAGGCGATCATCCCTTTCTTATTTCTTAGTTCCACCCAAAGTCACCTTGGGTGACTGTCTGTGTGGAGTTTGCACATTCCCCTCATGTCTGCATGGGTTTCCTCCGGGTGCTCCGGTTTCCTCCCACAGTCCAAAGATGTGCAGGTCAGGTGAATTGGCCATGCTAAATTGCCCATAGTGTTAGGTGCATTAGTCAGAGGGAAATGGGTCTGGGTGGGTTACTCTTCAGAGGATCGGTGTGGACTGGTTGGGCTGAAGGGTCT
The DNA here is from genome assembly GCF_037043375.1 of Chiloscyllium plagiosum. Classification (NCBI taxonomy): domain Eukaryota; kingdom Metazoa; phylum Chordata; class Chondrichthyes; order Orectolobiformes; family Hemiscylliidae; genus Chiloscyllium; species Chiloscyllium plagiosum. Next base: position 89,796,044 of record NW_028270144.1, read on the forward strand.
GTTTCCACATTGTAGGGAATCTAATCAAAATAACTTTCCTAGATGTATTTCCGGGAATATCCTTCATCTGTACTGTTTTAATGCTATCCCTTGCTGTCTGCTTTGACCCTGACTGTTTGACTCGCTTCTTTTCTCAATTGTACCAGTGTCAGATTGACCTCTTTGCTCGCTGTGTCCCTTGCACCTCCGCCCCCCCCCCCCCAACCTTGATCGTTTAAGTCCTCCTGTGAAGCTCTAGCAAATCTCCCTGCCAGTATATTTGTGTCCTTCCAATTCAGTGCGATCCATCTTTATGCAGGTCAGTTCTACCCCTAAAGAGATTCCAATGATCCAAAAATGTGAATCCTTCTCCCATACACCAGCCCCTCTCATCTGCTCTGTCCTCCTATTCCTGCCCTCACTCGCTCGCAGCACCAGAAGTAATCCAGATATTGCTACTCTTGAGGACCTCCTTTTAAATTCCTACCTAATTCTGTATTCTCCCTTCAGAATTTCATCCATTTCCCTTCCTATGTTGTTAGTTCCAGTGTGTACAATGACCTCCTGCTGGTCCCTCTCCCCCTTGAGAACATTCTGCACCCTATCTGAGGCATCCTTGATCCTGGCACCAGGGAAGCAACACACCATTCTGATTTGTTGCTGCTGGCCACAGAAATGTCAGTCTGTGTCTCGGACGAGAGAGTCCCAAACACAATCAATACCTTGGAACCCGACATACCCCTCATTGCAATAGAGCCAGTCTTGATACTGGAAACTTGGTTGTTCTTGCTACATTCCCTGAGAATCCATCACCCCCTACATTTTCCAAAACAACATACTTGTTTGAAATGGGGATAGCCAGAGAAGACTCCTGCACTACCTGCCTTACCTCTCTTATCTTTCATGGAGTTAACCCATCTATGTGACTGTATCTGCAACTTTTCTCCCTTCCTATAACTGCCATCCATCACATCCCCTTGCTCTTGTAAATTTCTCATTGCCTCTAACTGTCTCTCCAACTGATCCATTTGACTGTCTTAGTCCTCTACAAAACATTGCTCCAGGCTAGCTTAATACTCATGGCATATATTTTTATGTTGAATCAAAAGATATATCTCAGTAAAACATAATCAAGAAAGATCCCACTCTACTAATTACTGCAGACTTACTGTAAGGCCACACTTAAAAATATTCACTTACCTGTTTCTATGCTGTGACCTCTCCCAAGCAGCTTCCTCCAAGATCAGTTGTGAATTTGACTGTTTGTTAATTTTCCCATATGCACTTCGATATCCAGCGATACATGAATTCAACAGCAAAGGCAGTAACTGTGCAGGTTCACTGCTGTGTCAGTTAGCAATGTGAGTTTAGTTGAGCAAAATATCAGCTACTTTAGACATTATGAACATTTTGCATATGAATCGCTTTGTTACAATTAATTTTGTTAATCAAGTAGTGAATGAAGACTAATGTCCATGAAAATGGATGTTAGTAACTGGGCTAAGACCACAGACATGATGGTCTACAAAATTTCACCAGAGGTCAACTTTATTTTGTTTTTACAGTCTGTTTTAATCACTTAAAAAGAAATTTGCACTGAAAGCTATGCTACAGAAAGCAAACTGCATTTCTTATGTCAAATAAATTGTGTGTAGACTTTGCAGTCCCTTTTCAGCTGACATATGACTGAGATTCTTGGAATGAGGAAAGGCTCTTCAACCCTTCACATTCAGTCTGCCAAATTTTTTCATTATGCAGATTGCAAGAGCATGTTTATCAAATTTCAATAGTAGCTCTGCTGTGCTAAATAAGCTTAATTCTGCCAGCAGTAGAGTTTTCATTGCAGTACTTAGCAGTCTGCTTTATTTTTAATTGAATGTGAAAGTTATTTCTTGAAAATATATCAAATAAATTTGGCTTTTTAATCTTTATTTCTAATGTTTTTTTCACCTTGCTATCTTGACATGTATCTATTTCTGTCATTATTTCAAAATTCATCTTGTGAACCATTCTTGGTTGTAACTAGTCTGTGGAATCCATTAACAAGTGATGCCAGTTATGTTGTCTTGTTTTTCATCTCTAAACGCAGGTTTTTACAAGCACAGATACATTTCTGTGTGGCATTTTATTCATTTGTCAGATGAGAGTTGACAAACAGTTCTGTTAGATTAATAATGAACTTTCGTATTTGGTAAAATCTGTTTGTGTGTAGTGCCAATCATCTAATTAGATTAGATTTCCGACAGTGTGGAAACAGGCCCTTCGGCCCAACTGGTCCACACCGACCCTCCGAAGAGTAACCCACCCAGACCCATTTCTCTCTGAGTAATGCACCTAACACAATGGCCAATTCACCTGACCTGCACATCTTTGGACTGTGGGAGGAAACTGGAGCACCCGGAGGAAACCCACACACATAGGGAGAATGTGCAAACTCCAAACAGACAGTTGCCTGAGGCTGGAATCGAACCTGGGACCCTGGCGCTGTGAGGCAGCAGTGCCAACCACTGTGCCACCGTGCCGTAATATTCCAAATAAGTAGCTATTCATAAAATTTTATTTTCAGCATGACTTCATTTACTTTTTTTTTTGCTTTTTAACATACAATTCCAAATGAAGTATTGCTATTTGACCACTTCTTGAGGAGTCCTTATGCATTGATTACCTACAGAAGGAATTTAGATGAATAGCATTTTAACTGATTTGAATGTTCGTTGTAAGTCAGTTGAATCTTGGTTGAGCTTCTAATGCATAAACGTATTGCATTCCTTCAGCTGAATTTTTGTTGTATTTTGGATGTTTGATGCAAGAAACATTTTTGGATGGGAGTTTCATTTTAGATAAATACAGATGGAAATCTTTGTAGATTTTGAGGAAAAATCACACCTAAGTATTTTGAAGTAAGGGATTTTTAAACATCCTAGTGGATCACCAAGGAATTATTCTCTGGAATGCACTTCAGGACTAAAATAGTCCAAGGCTTTGATTCTCCTTTTTCATTTCTTTAATAAATATTTTCTTTTTCTTTTCTCAGCACATAATCAAATTTCACAGAGCTTCTAAAGCAAACAAGAAACCAGTTCAATTACCTCGAGGGATGGTGAAGTCCCTATTATATCAGATTCTAGATGGCATTCACTACCTGCATGCTAACTGGGTGTTACATAGGGATCTGGTAAGTGATTAATCAAAAGTATTGAAATAGATATCTACACGTGAATTGACAGTGGCTAGGTGGGAATAATTTTATCACTAGTTACTTTAGGGACAGACTGACATCTTTCTTGAAATGTGCAGTGAGGGGTTTAACTGGAGTAAATGCTGAATAACAGAAGTGCAATATGTTTCGTTTGGCGACTTGGCATAGATTTCTTCATAGCATTAAACAAATGAGTGAATTATATTGCCACACTTATTCCATTTAAACCATTTCCTTTTGAGCATATTTCCTTCTGTTACTAAATGCAAAAACATACCCAAATTGGGGAAATAGTGCCTTGAAGTGTAATTAATTCTGCCAACCCTTTTCAGGAAAGAAGAAACCTGTAAGTTCAAGGCAGGTTACCCTTAATCCTGTCTTCACATTAAACATTTTGACTTTTAAAAAAAACAAACTGCTTTTTTTTTCAAGCATTTGAGAACTACCACCTTAGGTTGTCTATTTGTAGGGAGCTCCCATGCAGATCCGTGAAAAGATTTACAGGTGTTAATTTCAAAGAGAGTCAACCTTTAAATCAGCTCAATCTGGTTTGAGTTACTGAGTTGGTAGCTGATTTTCTGGGATGTTTTATCGGATTAATTTTGCTCTTTAATATAAATTCCAGCTCTTGAAGAAAATTAGTTTGTTCCAAAGTATATATGACCCTCTCTGTCATAGACAGAGTGGTTAAGAGAGAAATAATTTTCAATAAATATATAGCATACGCTCTTCAGGTCATGTAAACTTTTGGTGTTAATTCTGCACCTTTTAACTCCTGTACAATGTGCTGAAAACCAAACATCCCAGCCTATTTAATGCTAATGAGCTCCATACACATTCTTTGCTCTTCCCTGTTGTCTTCATCTTGCTACATAACATTATATGGTCCTCCCTATTCAGTAATTTTCCTTCATGCCTGGACTTGCCTTTGATCATGTGCAACTTCTAGTATTTATACTGTGATTAATTTAATCTACTTGGTTAACTCTTTTGAATAGAATGGTGCTGGAAAAGCACAGCAGGTCAGGCAGCATCAGAGGAGCAGGAAAATCAACATTTCAGGCAAAAGCCCTTCATCAGGAATGAGGCTAAGAGCCTCCGGGGTGGAGAGATAAATGGGAGGAGGGTGGGGCTGGGGAGGAGGTAGCTAAGAGTGCAATGGGTTGATGGAGGTGGGGGTGAAGGTGATAGGTCAGAGAGGTGGGAAGGAAGCTTGGCAGGGAGGACAGGTAATGAGGATGGTGCAGAGCTGGCAGGTTGAAACTGGGGTAAGGTGAGGGAGAGGGGAAATGAGGTAACATTTTCCCCTCCCCCACCTTAGCCCAGTTCCAACCTGCCAGCTCTTCACCATCCTCATGACCTGTCCTCCCTGCCAATCTTCCTTCCCACCTCTCTGACCTATCACCTTCACCCCCACCTCCATCCACCTATTGCACTCTTAGCTACCTTCTCCCCAGCCCCACCCTCCTCCCATTTATCTCTTCACCCTGGAGGCTCCTGGTCTCATTCCTGATGGGGCTTTTGCCCGAAACGTTGATTTTCCTGTTCCTCTGATGCTGCCTGACCTGCTGTGCTTTTTCAGCACCTCTCTAATCTTGATTTTGATCTCCAGCATCTGCAGTCCTCACTTTCGTCTAACTCTTTTGAATCTCCATCCTATCTTGCATGTTTCAATGTATGGATTAATTGAAAAACCATGCCATGCATAATATGCTTCAATTGAGTTCATTTCAGTAGTTTCATGTGGCAGTGTTTATATATTATTTCAACATAACTACAATGTAAAAATCTTTACATTGACAAAGGTTGCGCACACCCTTCATTCCAATTTGTCTTAAGCCTATATCAACAAAGTAACAATTGACACAATCTACTAATGGATTAAGTAACATGTGCAACTTACTAGTGTTTTGCCCAAGTTCAAGATTAGTGTTGCATGGCTGAAGAACATTAGTCTCTTGCTAAATTGGCAATCTTGAATGGTGACTGTTGAATGTATGGACCCTTTTGAGTCTCTGATTCAAGGTACATTTTACGAATTGCTGGATATCCAATTGGTTTTCTTCCCTTTTTCTGGACGTTTGATTCACCACCTTGAGTACTTTATAAAATCATTAATGGCATTGTCCAGAGTTTATGTAAGCCTTTACCACATGTATTGAAACTTGTGAATTGATGAATAGATAACTACTTCATCATTAAATTAGAACGGAAGAAATTGGGGGGGGGGAGTGGGTCACAGGAAGATAAATATTCAACGTGATCTTGTTGGGCTGAACAAACTGTTTCTTGGCTGTCACTTTCATGTGTTTTACTGCATTTGTGGAATGTTTCTTCAGTTCTCCTTCTTTTGATAAGTCTGTTCAAGAACTATGTGAGTCAATGGATTGGTATGTTGTCCTTTCAACTTTGTAGCCTGTATCCAAATGTAACCTGGACTGATGACAAATTTCTCTTTCCTGGCTGCATGTATCTGACATGCAATGCATTTCAGGCATTTCAACTTAGTCCATAGATTAAAAAAATTACTTGCACTTCAGAATTAATTTGCAATTTTGGTCATGCTGCAAGGTTCATTGTTATCAAACATAGAAAGGATCACATTTGTGCTGAGAGTTTCTGTTTAAAGTAGATTTTTTGGGGGAAGGTAAAATGAAATCTAGATGCTGGTTATGAGTCCTAAAACTGGAGAAATGTTCTGTGTTTTCTGTCCATCATAAAGTTATCCAAGTAAAAATAATAACTGACTGACAAAAATATGCATCCTCCATCGATTAACCTGCTCGTTTACCCTCTGAATTTAATGGGACATGGCATTTTGCATGGTACATTTAATGATTTATGGCTGCTTTGAGTTCTTGTTCACTTTTTGTACTAATTCAAAAGCTGGTTTTAAATTTGACTACTTGAAGATCTGTTTTGTTATTTTGATAGGCATATTGTTGGTTGGCCTCTCTGATTAGTTTACAATTTAGGTTATCGTTGATGTTAATACTACTTGCATAATTACAGTTTAGAAATGCATGCAACTTGAGAGCCTTCTAAACATGTTTCGGTGGCACGAGATAGACAGATGAAATTCATGTATAATAGTCTCATTGTATAGAACCTGAACATTCAAAGCTTATCAGTGGAGCTTACTGTAGTCCAACTTTTGTTGTGTGTTGCTTCTTACATTACTGAAGTTAAATCTTGCATGTTTGCCAAACCGTATCCTCTTTAAAAATAAATGTCATAAAGACTACCAATAAATAATAATACTAATTCCATATGCAACATTTTTCTTAGCACCAACAAAGTGAACACTAAATATTAGTTATCCATGCAGAACCTTTTCTTACTATAGATTAGAAGACTTCAACTGCATATTTTGTTGTGAAGTATAGAATCCCATCTGAATTTCCTCACTTTACTGTGCGTGAGTCAATTCTTGAAATTACTGACAGCTTTAGAGGTGTAATAATGGCAAAGACTGACAAATCTTATGCAAAATCTGGATCATTGAAATTTATAAACAAATGGAGTTGCCTGTTGTGTCAATGATGGAGATCTTGGTCCTTTTTACCTTGCTGTTTGCCCATGTCTTTTCAATTTTGTTTCTGTCTGCTATGCTCAATAATTCTGTTCTCCATCACCCTGTTCCTTGTAGGATGTTTCTTTCCTTTAAAAGTGCAGTATTTGTCTTTATTTTTAAGCTGTTATTTAAGATGTATTCATGATCATGAATGTTGGTGCACTAGTTATCAAATCTTAACCATTAGAAGTAGTTTTCCCAACTAACCTCATTAAAACTGCTCACTATAGCTAAAATGAGAGCAGGGTTATGGTCATAATACTGTCCCCTGGGTAGCATCTTTGTTTTTCACCACTTCTGCCCTTTAAACTTTTTATCAATGCTGACGCATCTCAATTCCAGTCACCCGATTTATATTAACCATTTCTTTTTTTGAACACAGTTGTAACATCGGCAACGTTTTCTTTGCCAGTATACTCATTTGCTTGGTGAACTCTTAAGTTTATTACATCCATATCAGCTGTCCTTATGTTTGTACTAATATTTTACCATCTCTCCAGCTGTATTGTCTATTCATTTCTTTAGTGAAGCTGTCTTTTGGCATGGCTGAAAAGGGAGGTGCTGAGATGGAGCTGTATATTTGCAGCTATCAATAACATTGCTTTATTTTCTTTTCCTCTCAAAGGAAAGAAAAAAATCTAATGTTCTTTCTTAAGCGCCAGCAGGTAATATTGGGCTGAATAAGACAAATATGATGTTCATACTGCAGATGTCATGCACACTGAATTTACTCGAGCATAGCAATTGAAGACCTTTATGTTTTTTAAATGTTGTTTAACCTAAAGTTTTTCTTAAAAAGTAATTTCTCTTGCTTCTCAATACAGAGAGAGACACAAATAATGTACATGGTCCCTTGTATTACTTTGGATTGGTTCAAAGCTTGCAACTAATTTTTAATTCTGATACGTTCATTTTCCTATTTTCAGAGTGTTAATGCATATGCCAGGGTACACCAAGGGAAAATAAGAGACCATTTGGAGATGTCTGATGTCTGAGAGAAATTGTCCACTCCAGCACTGGCAGTTGGGCTAAAAAACGAGGCCTTGTTTCATTAATGTGATTCAATATTCCTTTGGAAGTTGTAGAGTAGTTGAGTGTTGAAAGCCAATTTGTGGTGATGTATCACCTCAGTATGGGAGTATATCAGCTTCTCAGCCCGAGTTGCAGGAAATCTCTCATTCTCTTGGGTTGTTTACTGTTTGCTAAATTCTCGTATTCACTCAGGAATAATTTGTTGCTCTGGAAATCCACTTGGTCTTGAAATTACTTAATTTTAACTCCTAGTACAGAGCAGTACAGGAGTAATTTTAAAATAAAAGTCCTCCATTTTTGTTTTTCCTATCCTAATGGACACATTTATGAGATTTTAACTTAAAGTTGAAGTTCCAACAAGTTCTAAAAAAAATGCCAAGACATTATTTAAAGAAGACCAAAGAGATTTCCCAGTGGTCTGGCCATTGTTTAGCAACATAATTACCTGGTCATACACCTAATTGATATTAAGATTTTACTGTGTGCAACTGCATTTAATTAGATGTTTCCTGATTATAACAGTGACCCTTTTAAAAATATTTAATTAGCTTGAAGCATTTTGATAATGCGCAACAATCCTGGGAGCTGCTATATGATTGTAAATTTCTTCTTTAGAATGTCATGCATGAAAAATGAAATCTCACTTATTTGGCCACTAAATCAGTCCATTTTTTTCCAAGTATCTTCCATAGTTTCATTGAACAAAGTGAAAAACTTAAATGGAAATGTCAAGATACCACCTTTTTTTTATTATATTACATTATTCATTTAAAATGGCAACTTGGACTTTTTTTTTATCAAGAGACAAATCTAGCATGGAATATTGCTAGATTTTACAATCGAATTATGTAACATCCTTACTCAAATATTCATGAGGTATCTACCATTGGTATGAAATAGAGAAGATTAATGTCATGATCTATTCATTGAACAAAATAATTTAATGCAGTACAAAGACTTATGAATCAGTTAGTTTAGGGATTTGATGTCTTATTCTGTAACTGAGTTACAAAATATTACAGATATTAGAATATTTATGTGCAATATATAATTACAGCAATTGTATGGTATCATGCTGCTGAGAGGAGAAATTAAATTTATAATAAATACAACTTAATTCTATTGAATTTGAGAAAAATATGATCTGCAATTTTAGATTATTTAATTACCTATAATAGCAGCCTTGAAGAACATGGATCCATATTAAAGTTAATAGTAACTAAAGTTGCTGGAAAACTGAACTGCTTACAAGTTTTCAAGTATTTGATTTACCTTGTGAGTTATTCAGCATATTACTCCACACAGCATTGAACATAAAGCAACTGTTTATTCTGGATACAATAAGTTGATGAAATTACTAGGATACAATTTACTCAATGGGTTGGAATTTTATAAATATTATCATAGAACATTACGTACTTTACATTTTTAGTGAATTTTTATTTGGCCGAAATTCCATCTTTGATCTTTTTAAAACAGTATGTAAAAATATAATCAATATAAGCGTGAAAAGTAAACTATATAACTCACCATTACAGGCTGACTATGAGGATTTAAATGAAAAGCCTACATAACTAATCTGAGTCTGGTGCTTCTGAGTTCTGGCTCTTGGACATATGAAAGAACATCCATATGTGTGCAGTGGTAAATTCTATCTTCTCTTTTTCTGTCTTAAGTTATAGTATGGTGTTCCCATGTTATACCAACTATCTAAATATAGTGCAACAAATTTGAAATTTGCACTTGTATCATTTTTATGCATTCTTTCAGATGATGACATACAGATTGAGGTTATTCTGTATGCTTATCCTTCATACTTACCTTAATAGGTCTGAGCTTGGTGACCACCTGCTCTAAATTAGCAAGAATAAATTAAATCAAAATTAAAACTTTAAACCATAAACATTCGCCATACCCAGAAGTGATAGCAACATAACTTGATGGTGGTATAACATTGGGTCACTATTTAGAAATCGGTTTAAAAAGCTGTGCATTACATTTGATATTCTTTACGTCATGTTTTCTTTTTCACTAAGCTGTGCCCGTGGAACATCGTATACAAATGTTGAGACATCAAACCAACTAATTTGCATAAATATGAACTGGTGCTTTGGAAATCTGATACTGCACTTTTTGTTGTGTTAGCTGATAAAGGATCATTGGAATGGAGTAGATCACTTATTTTGAGCTTGTTCCACAGCAAATTGAGATGATGATTGATTTAACTTCATGTCCTTGCCTTTTTTCCCAATATCATGTAATAACTTTAGTAAACAAAAATCTATAATTCTTCAGCGTAAAATGAACAATTCACCTACGATCAACGACATTTGTGGAAGAGAGTTCCAAAGTTTACTTCTGCCATCCTTTGTTCATTGAAATATTTTACAATTTTGCTATTTTAAAATAAAACTGCTGCCTACTTTTAAGTGTATGCTCCCTTATGGACTGCACATTCAGAGAAACGTTATGTACCTATCGATTTCCCTCAAATGTGTTCAAAATTTGAATCAATTTACTCCTAATTTTCCAAATTCTAGATAATGCAACTAAATTGTATAATGTCTCCATATAATTTATTCTGTGGAGCCGAGCATCATTTCAGGAAACTTGTGAAGCATTTCTTTCAAGACCCATAAGTTCTTCCATAATGTAATGACCCAAACTCGTGACCATTACTTCCAGGGGTGGTCTAACCAAGCCTTTCTGTGGCACTAGCATAACAGCTAACCTTTTGCATTCCAATGTGTAAAGGCCAATACTCTCAGCATTTCTGATTTTTCTTTTGCATCTGCCTACGATGTTTTGTTGATCTGTCTATATGGACTCCAAAATATCTTTGTCTGTCTGTCCGTCCCTTCTAGCTTTTTACAGTTTTGAAAGTACTTTGACATATCCTTTTTGGTCCAAAGTGGGTGACCTCCCATTTGCCTACATTCAATTCTTAATTGTTTTAGTTTAGCACTCAGTCTATTGATATCCCTTGTAATTTTATGTTTGCAGCTACACTGCGTACAGTGATATCCATTGACACATTTGAATATGGCTCTGTATCCTGTTATTTCAGCTAAAAAGTAAAATGAGTAGTTAAAGCTTCAACACTGATTCTTCATTGACATAGCCTGTTAGGTCCTTTAAGTACCTGTCGGTTATTGCTACTCTGTCCCCTGCCGCTCAACAGGTCAATTATTTGCTTTTGGTTCTATGAGCTTGAACTTTAACAGTCTCTAATGAGGTTCTTTGTCAGTTGTCTCTGGAAGAACATGGATGTACCTGTCCACACCTCTGTCACCTCTTTTGAAAAATTTAATCAGACTGGTCATGCAAGTTCTATACTTTTTCAAATCCAAGCTGTATATTCATTATCAGCTAAGTATTTACAGGCTCTTTATTTACATAATCTAAGTATTTCCTTATTTTGGCAATGTAATTTGTTTTGGAGCAGCTGATTTATAGAGTCACGCAGATGTACAACATGGAAACAGACCCTTCAGTCCAACTCGTTGATGCCGACTAGATATTCTAAAATAATCTAGTCCCATTTGCCAGCACTTGGCTCATGTTTCTCTAAACCCTTCCTATTCATATACCCATCCAGATGCTTTTTAAATGTTGTAATTGTACCAGTCTCCTGGCACTTCGTCTGGCAGCTCATTCCATACACACACCACCCTTTGTGTAAAAATGTGGTCCCTTATGTCCCTTTTAAATTTTTTCCCATCATCCTAAACCTATGCTCTCTAGTTCTGGACTCCCCCCAACCCAGGAAAAATGTCTGTTTACCCGATCCATGCCCCTCCATGATTTTTTAACCCTCTATAAAGTTACCCCTCAGCCTCCGACGTTCCAGGGAGAACAGCCCCAGCCTAATCAGCCTTTCCCTATAGCTCAAACCCTCCAACCTTGGCAACATCTTTGTAAAGCTTTTCTGAAATTTACAAGTTAATATTGGCCACAGTGAGCTTCCCACTATACACTCTGCATGGATTCAGCTGGAAATGGTGATAAGTGGACCTTGTGTGAGTGCCACTTTGGGTCAGCAATGCCTTCCTTTCTTCAACACAGCCCAGTAGTGTGCTGACAGACTGTCGAATGACTGTTTGATATTTGAGGATAACTAACAAGGAGTCAGCATCTTCAGGATGAGAGAAAAATAGTACGATTGAATAAATAACTTCCTCTGTGTCCAAGTTCTCTTGAGCAAATCAAAAGAAATAGATCTCCAAACTTGATGTTTGGAAATTGAAACATTTGTGCAAACTAAAACAATTACTTTCATTTGAAATGCCAATGCCATAGTAAATGTTAAGTTGAATTAGGCCAGGCACATCAGCTGTTTGGAATAATAGCAGTCTTAGTTGTGAGATTTTTTCGTGGATATGTTTCCAAATTGCATGGTGATAAACAGGAGAATGTTTGAGGGGAGAAGTTGCACAAAATCAACAAGACTAAACCTTTAAGTTTATATAGAGCACATTGGTTTATTGCTGTAATTTAGAGACGGGGAAAATGTACAATGTTGTATTATGAAGTCATAACCAATAGGAACAGCTGCACTTTGTATTTATAGTGTGTTTTTAAATCATAAACATCCTAATGCACTTGAACAAAATTTAGCACTGATCCATACAACACGTGTAGCAGCAGAGCTTGATTGAGGTTCATGCAGTGAATACTGAAGTTTAAGACTGAGCCAGCTAAAGGCACAGCCACCAAAGGTGGAGAAAAGTTGCCCCAGTTTGTGAATTAATGTTTTTGCTTGGATTGTCACTGAATTTGGCTTTGATGCCCAATTGATAGGACTAGGTATATCAGTAAAGGTCTACATTGACGTCTGTTCCAGGGAAACCAACGCCAGCAAAACCAGTCTTGCCTCAAAGTACATGTGTGAATGTTATGTGAGGAATAGATCGAGTCCTGTCACAGTCTAGCCCTGTCCCTGTTCCTGTGTTAATTACCTTACTGTTGGTCACATGTTTTCAAAACTTTTAAATCTGGCCTATCACTTTGTAACCTTCTCCTGTTTGTGTTGGTCTCCTTGAGAAGCAATTCATATGCATTCCGTGTCCTCTTCCCGCAGCCCTGCACATTCACACTTCTAAAATAAGTTTTAAAAATTCAAAGTTTACAGCACAAAAATTTCCTGCACTCAAATTTTGTATTTAGCTTGTTACATTCCCCTGGATCCCATCAGCTTTTATTTTAATTTAAGCAGTCTGCCACTTGGGACATCATCAGAAGCCTTACTAAAATCCAAGTGGACAATGCCAACTTCACTGCTCTCATCAATCTTCCTTATTAGCTCATCAAAAAATTTCCTGAACAAATCCATACTGAGTGTCTTGAATTATTCCATGCCTTTGTTAGTGAGAACTTTTCCTGTCTCTTAGAATTGATTCTAATAAGTTAAATGTTATCAAAGTTAGATTGATGAACTGGCAGTTATATAGTATATTACTCAATTCATTTTTAAATGTACAACAATAGCAGTCCTCTAACTCTCTGGCACCACAATTGCATCCAGTGTTGGTTGGCCTCTTGTGCATCTCCATTTGTCATTGCTGTACCAATTGTGGCTGTGCGTTTAACTGTATAGTCCCTAAACTCTCTAATTTAGTACCTTAACCTTTCAGTCTTTCTCTTTTTTAAGGTACTGCATAAATATTTCCATTTGTAACATGATGTCAAATCAATAATGGTCCTCTGAAACACCTTGGGTCACTAATGTCTTAAGGCACCATATAAATGCAAGTTGTTAGGGCTGGCATATGGGATTAAAGTCCTTTTGCTTTCTCTTGTCCACATATTGTTCTTAGTTAAGCGAACTAATAATTTGGATCTGAACCATATCTGCTCATCAGCAACTTACAGTAATTATCTATACAATTCTTTATAGCAGTCTTTTTAAGTAACACCATTTCCCTCTCTGCAGTTAAGATGCAACTCATTGGGAGATGGGACTTTGTTTTCGAAAATCTATAATTTCTCAATGCTGGCAATCTACATTTACATATTTCCAAAACGGAAGACTTCTATAATTGTTGTAAGACATCACAAAACTGAGATTGTTCGCTGTTCCCAAAAGCATTCAATACTTCGTGTAGTATGTGATATGTAAATACATTGACTAGTACCTTTTCCATCCCAAATGGTATTTTGAGCTGAAAAAAATTGTTTCAAGCTCTTAACTTCTGGGATTTAATTTCTATTTTATTTCTTTTTGCTGGATGGAGCACCGTGTTATAGTTGAATTATTGTTGGTTTAGGTAGAAAAGCCAGCAGGACTTGACCAAACTTACAGAAGCTTTGTTAGTCAATCAAGCAATGATGACTGCATCTGCTGTCTTGACTGAAAAAGAAAGTGATGAAATTGGGATTTGCTGGAGACTGTTGCTGAACAAAGAAACCTTGGAGTGCAGCTTCATAGTTCCTTGAAAGTGGAGTTGCAGGTGGTTAGGATACTTAGTATGCTTGCTTTTATTGGACAGTACATTGAGTTTAGGAATTAGGAGGTCATCTTGTGGCTGTGCAGGACATTGGTTAGGCTGCTATTGGAATACTATGTGCAATTCTAGTCGCCCTGCTGTAGGAAGGATGTTGTGAAACTTGAAAGAGATCAGCAAAGATTAAGAAAGAAGGATAATGCCAGGTTTGGAGGGCTTGAGCTTTGGGGAGAGGCTGAATAGACTGGGGCTATTCTCCCTGCAGCATCGGAGGCTGAGGGGTGACCCTATAGAGGTTTATGAAATCAAGAGGGGCTTGGATAGGGTAAATAGACAAAGCCTTTTCCCAGGGGTGGGTGAGTCCAAAACTAGAAGACGTAAGTTTAAGATGAAAGTGCAAATATTTAAAAGAGGTCTAAGGGACAACTTTTTCATACAGAGGGTGGTGCTTGTATGAAATGAGCTGCCAGAGGAAGTGGTGGAGGCTGGTACAATTACACCATTTAAAGGGTATCCGGATGGGAATGCGAATAGGAAAGGTTTAGAAGGAATATGGGCCAAATGGGAATAGATTTATTTAGGCTATCTGGTTGGCATGGATGAGTTGGACTGAAGGGTCTGTTTCCATGCTGTATATCTCTCTGACTCTATGCTGAGTTATTTTTAAAAATCCGTTTCTGATCATTTATTTGTTCAATTACTTTTATGATTGAATATTCTAAATTGCTATTGTTTTAAGTCATAATTTTTATATTGTTCATTTTGCTCTTTTTAGAGCTGTGATAATCGGAAAATAATGGTTCAGATTGAATATCCAACTTACTGTACATCCTTGCAAACACTTAACCGCTATCTAAAAATTGCCAAGCAAGTCACTTAGTTTACTTTCAAGAAAATGAATCAAAGAGCAAATTGAGTGAAACAATGATGGCCTTCTCAGTGGTATCCGCATTGTATTATTGAATTTAATAAGAGGATTCTGAGTAATTCAAAATGGAGGACGGGGAAAAAGTTGTGGCTGTAAGAGCTCCCTCCTTTTGAGACTTTTCAGTGTTGGAGCTGATTTCCTTATTCTAGGGATAGTAATTACTGTTTTATAAGCTGATGCCTTGTTTTGGAACTTTTGGGGGAAAAGATCAAAACATCGTCAATTTAAAAAAGGAGAAAGAGGGAGTGGATACCACGTGGGAAAAGGCAAAGAGAGAGGAAGTCGATACCACATGGGAAAAGGCATCTGGATGGGTATATGAATAAGAATGATTTACAGGGATATGGGCCAAATGCTGGCAACTGGAATTAGATTAATTCAGGATTACTGGTCAACATGGACAAGTTGAACCAAAAGATTGTGGGCGGCATGGTGGCACGGTGGGCGGCATGGTGGCACGGTGGGCGGCATGGTGGCACGGTGGGCGGCATGGTGGCACAGTGGGCGGCATGGTGGCACAGTGGTTAGCACTGCTGCCTCACAGCGCCTGAGACCCGGGTTCAATTCCCGACTCAGGCGACTGACTGTGTGGAGTTTGCACGTTCTCCCCGTGTCTGCGTGGGTTTCCTCCGGGTGCTCCGGTTTCCTCCCACAGTCCAAAGATGTGCAGGTCAGGTGAATCGGCCATGCTAAATTGCCCGTAGTGTTAGGTAAGGGGTAAATGTAGGGGTATGGGTGGGTTGCGCTTCGGCGGGTCGGTGTGGACTTGTTGGGCCGAAGGGCCTTCTTCCACACTGTAATCTAATCTAATCTAAAAATCTGTTTTCATGCTGTACAGCTCTATGACTCGAAGTAGATTTATTTGACATTTGCTAACCACAAAAACCCATTTTAGAAGATTTTTGAGATAAACAGAAATTTCTGGAGAAACTCAGCAGGCCTGGCAGCATCTGTGTCCAATGATCTTTTTTTTTCAGAACTCTGAAGGGTTAGTGGACTTGAAACATTAATTCTGCTTTCTAACCACAGATGCTGCCAGACTTGTGGAGTTTCTTCAGCAATTTCTGTTTTTGATCTTCTGCAACCCAGTTCTTTGTTTTATTTTATTGTTTTTGACACTTGCTTTTGCTACTACTTTTACTTTGTTATCCTCCGTGTTGAAAACCCACAACATTTACTTACAGCAATCCTCTAATTGAGTCTGTTCCTTCTCAATCACTAAGCTTAAACAAAAACCTGTAAGTAAATTCAGTATCATTCTACATATGCTTCAGGACTTGACTCTTAAAACAAAATTGAGATCCTTTATATTACTCTAAAATAAATAAAGTATAAATACAGTTTCAACAAAAGTAACAGCAGTACTGATTGGCTATCAGAAGCAGCATCTAATAATCTTAACTTTATAATTAACTTCTAAATATTTCACTAATGGTTGATGTAATTTCTTGACAACTATTGATCTTGACATACGGTGCAGCTATATAAAGTTTGACCTTTGTCGTGTTTAGGTCAATGAAAGGCATTGACAATCGATTTCGAGAAAAATCGAATGGATTCAATTTGTATCCTTAGGACATTGAGAGAGAGTGCTTGTTGTTGAGCTGATACTACAGTTTGATTATGCTCTAATGCTTTATTTATAAACTTCGCAAATTAATGAAACTGCAAGATATAAAGAATGGAGTAGATAGATTTGAATTAAATTAGCATCATGCTGAGAACTGAAAACTGCAGATTATATTTTTCCTACAGATATGAAAACAGAATTAATGCAAGTATTTTAATTAGGTGGTGAAAGACTTTAATATTTTTGTATCATGTTTTGGAAATGTATGTTTCAAGTAAATATTGAAAATAATCTGAACTACCAGAGTTTCCCTTGATATTGCATTACATATCACGCATTCACTGAATAATTACAGAGGAACCTCGATTACCGGAACGAGATGGGCGGGCAGTATTTCATTTAGGTAATTGATTATTCGGTTAATTGATTTAATGGCTTTCCTCTGGGACTCAATTATCTGAAGTTTCCTTTTCCCCTCTCTGCCTGCCTTGCTCCCTCTCTCTGTCTCAGGGTTTGTTTCTGAGCAGACACACACACACAACCTTTTATTGCAAATTTTTGACAAGTTCTACCTTTGTCCTTACAGGACAATATTAGAGAGATTATCTGGGGAAGGGGGGTGGGGGGGGGGTTTAGGGTACACCCCTGTGTAGAACTCCAGGGAAAATGTGGGGGGAGAGAGAGAGAGGCTCCTATCAATGTCCAGGACTGTTCTTAGCATTTCAGTAAGCCGAGTTCATTTTCAGTCATTGTAAACAAACGATGTGATCAGTGTTGGAAACACGCCTTTGATGCAATGTTTCTATTGGGACCTTGAGATCATCTTCGGATAATCTAAAATTCGGATAATTGGTACTCGGTTAATTGAGATTCCTCTGTAAATGAAAATTAAATCTTATGGATGTTGGAAATGTGAAATGAAAACAGAAAATGGAAAGAAGGTTGGAAAGCGTCTACGAATGGAGAAAACAGTAAATGTTTCAGGTTGAGAACCTTTTTGTGAAACCTAAAATTTGTTTAAGAATAACAATTTTAATAACAAGAATAACAAGTGAAGAACCAGGATGTAGGGATAGGGGAGGAAAGAAGGAAAGGGGCAAGTCTGCGAAACGATGTTCGTGGGACAAGAAATAATTTTATACAGGAGGTGTATAACTTGTTAAAGCCGAATGGAAAATGAAGGAAACCATTTCCTGATGAAGTTGGGGAGGATCCTATGGTTCAGGAATATGTGCAAAAGCTGAATAGTCTTCATTGTATTGATCAATGTTAAGGACCACGCCAGACCCCCTTTAAACCTTTCAAGAAAATAGCCCAGACCCTAAATTTGCTAGTTGTTTTAAGCAGGTGTAATGCAGATATTCCAGGAGAGATGTAGCTGGTCAAACCACTTAGTTTAAAAAAACACTGAATCTATTTACAAGATAAACGAATTAAGCACAAACAAAAGAGAACAGAATACTGAATAACAATCCACTGACATTCCAACTTAATGATGCTGTTCCCAGTACTTACAACAATCCTCATCAACACCCCTTGACACAAAAGGTAAAATCAAACACAGGGCCTTACAGGAGAGACAAAAGAGATTAGATTAGATTGGTTTCCCTACAGTGTAGAAACAAGCCCTTCGGCCCAACCAGTCCACACTGACTCTCCGAAGAGTAACCCACCCAGACCCATTCCCCTCTGAATGATGCATCTAACACTACGGGCAATTTAGCATGGCCAATTCACCTGACCTGCACATCTTTGGACTATGGGAGGAAACCGGAGCACCTGGAAGAAACCCACGCAGGCACTGGGAGAATGTGCCAACTCCACACAGTCACCTGAGGCTGAAATCGAACTTGGGACCCTGGTGCTTTGAGGCAGCAGTGCTAACCACTGAATCTCTGTGTGTATTTGAGAGAGAGAGAGAGAGAGAGAGAGAGGGAGAAAAGAGCATGGTGCTGTTTCTTGGCTCAGCAGCCTCAAACTGCCTGACCACTTTCAGTGAATAGCCAGCCTGCCAAAAAAAAATCTCACCAGGGAAATATAATAGACAGTGGCCACTGCAGAAATGAAACCTTTCTTGTGTCTCTAAGTTGAGTTCAATTTCAAGTTGCAAGAAATTTGGTCTTAATCTCTGACTTTCTGCTCCCACCGCCACCCCTGACTAAGCGTAATAGAGGGCTACAGGCAAGAAACGCCAAGTTCTGATCTGATTTCTGATGTCTCTAAACTCTAACTCAAATTAACAACATTACACATGTGACTACACAACCTGATAAGTGTGTAAAATGATGAGAGGTAAAGATATTTGAGAGTCTTTTGTCTGAAGTTGGAAAACTCAAATACTAGTCGGTGTAAGTTTAAGATGAGAGAGGAAGGTTTAAATGAGATGTGAGGCAAGTTTTTGTTCGCACAGAAGGTTGGTAGATAACTGGAACATGATGCCAGAGGTGTGAATAGGAAGCAAATAGAAGGATACAGACATGTGCAGGTGGGTGGGATTAGTTTACAATGGCATCTTGATGCAGATATGTTGGGCCAAACGGCCTCTTCCAGTGCCGTAGTGTCTGTGTTGTACTATGTACTTATGAATTGTATTATGTATCATTGTGTTATGAAGTCATGACTTATTTCTGTGTCTTTGTTTTTTTTTTTAACTTCTATTGTTAATGTTCTTTGACATTTAATAGATGATTAAAGCTTGCCCAGTTATCAGTTTTTTTTTTGTATATGGTTTCAAAGCTTTATATGTACAGTACAGAAGCTTAGGTATTTATGCTTGTTTGGGTGCACTCCTTTTTATTATTTAGTTGCAACCCTTTGCTGTTTGAGACTTTTGAAGTGAAAACCATCTGGTCTTGGAGACTTGTCAATCTTTAAGAACATTTAATTTCTGAATCAGCATGTTTTTGACTTGTATTGAATCAAGAGAGTTTTTCCCATTTTGTTTTCCTTAATCTCTGTTGTTTTATGGTTGAGCTTCATTATGAAGACTGATACCAAGTAAATGTTTAGTAAGTCTGCCCTTTTTCAAATTCTACTGCCAATATGTTCAATATATATTCAACATAGTGTTTGTCTTTATGTATCATATGCCTACCTCACACAAACACTATCCCACTCTACATTGTGAGATTTTTAACAACACCAGGTTATAGTCCAACAGGTTTGTTTGGAAGTACAAGCTTTCAGAGCATTGGTCCTTCATCATGTAGCTAGCTCCAAAAGCTTGGTGTGATTTTTAATTTTGTCAACCACAGTATAACACAGACACCTCCACATCATGGCCACTTTACATTGCAGTTGTGTTACCTTGTACAATAGGAGGTGTTCTTATTATGGAAAAGAAATGTTTTTACAATGACCACTACACAGATGTGTGGACAATACTGGGTGTATTGCTTTCAAGAGTTGATTCTCTTAACAAATGAGCAGGCATTTCTTCTTGTTGCTTTCTGGAAGTTGATTTCAATAAGAAAATGTACCAATTTGTGAATTGAGGCGTTGTATCAGCAGGAGCTTTCCTTCATTTTGTTCATTATGAAATCAGGAGCCGCAATTGAAGACTCCCAGGGACACAATTACCCAACTTTGTGTCATTATGCCTTCACTTCAGTTGGTCTGTCCTGTGAAACGCAAGATACCCAAGAGTGTTAAATAAGTTTTTGTTGCAAACGTTTCGTCCCCTGGCTAGGCGACATCATCAGTGCTTGGGAGCCTCCTGCGAAGCGCTTCTTTGATGTTTCCTCCGGTGTTTATAGTGGTCTGTCCCTGCCGCTTCCGGTTGTCAGTTTCAGCTGTCCGCTGTAGTGGTTGGTATATTGGGTCCTGGTCGATGGGTTTGTTGTTGGAGTTTGTGGATGAATGCCATGCCTCTAGGAATTCCCTGGCTGTTCTCTGTCTGGCTTGCCCTATGATAGTAGTGTTGTCCCAGTCGAATTCATGTTGCTTGTTGTCTGCGTGTGTGGCTACTAAGGATAGCTGGTCGTGTCGTTTCGTGGCTAGTTGGTGTTCATGTATGCGGATTGTTAACTGTCTTCCTGTTTGTCCTGTATAGTGTTTAGTGCAGTCCTTGCATGGTATTTTGTACACTACATTAGTTTTGCTCATGTTGGGTATCGGGTCCTTCGTTCTGGTGAGTTGTTGTCTGAGCGTGGCTGTTGGTTTGTGTGCCATTATGAGTCCTAGGGGTCGCAGTAGTCTGGCTGTCAGTTCTGAGATGCTCCTGATGTATGGTAGTGTGGCTAGTCCTTTTGGTTGTGGTATGTCCTCGTTCCGTGGTCTTTCTCTTAGGCATCTGTTGATGAAGTTGCGCGGGTATCCGTTTTTGGCGAATACCTTATATAGGTGTTCCTCTTCTTCTTTTTGCAGTTCTGGTGTACTGCAGTGTGTTGTGCCCTTTTGAATAGTGTCCTGATGCAGCTTCGTTTGTGTGTGTTGGGGTGGTTACTTTCATAGGTTAGGACTTGGTCTGTGTGTGTGGCTTTCCTGTATACCCTTGTAGTGAATTCTCCGTTCGGTGTTCTCTGTACCATCACGTCTAGGAATTGGAGTTGGCTATCCTTTTCTTCTTCTCTCGTGAATCGGATTCCTGTGAGTGTGGCGTTGATGATCCGGTGTGTTTTTTCTATTTCCGTGTTTTTAATGATTACAAACGTGTCATCGACATATCTGACCCAGAGTTTGGGTTGAATTTGTGGTAGGACTGTTTGTTCTAACCTTTGCATAACTGCCTCTGCTATGACTCCCGAGATTGGTGATCCCATGGGTGTTCCATTGATTTGTTCGTATATCTGGTTGTTGAATGTGAAGTGTGTTGTGAGGCACAAATCCAGTAAGTATGCCGTCTTTGTTGATAGGTTCAGCGTCCTGTTTTCTGTTCTGTATGTCCAGTAGGTTGGCTATTGTTTCTCTGGCTAAGGTTTTGTCAATCGAAGTGAACAGTGCCGTCACGTCGAATGATATCATGGTT